>NC_041708.1:21889863-22497918 GCF_900700375.1 Denticeps clupeoides | reverse complement strand
GCTGTGCAGGGAGAGAAGCTGGCTGTTCTGCTAGTGGGGACGTGCAGCGAGAGGGGCTGCATGTGCCCAGAAGGCACCAGACAGGGGTGCCATAAGTGGTTGCCGGAGGCTCCGGGACCACCTCCCTGCACAGGGTAGGGAACGACGCAAGAGGCGTCAATGGGGACGTGCTGAGACAGGGCCTGCACGTACCCGGAAGGATCAGCCCTGAGTTATGTGTGTAGGTTGCGGTCCGGGGCCGCAATGTGGGACCATGCCAGGGAGCCAGCCAGAGGTTCCGGGGCCACCATGCCGGACCACGCCAGGGAGCCAGCCTGAGAGTCTGGGGCCGCCAATGTGAGAGCACAGCAGGGCAGGAGCCCTGGGGTTGCCGCCGTCCGCCCCACCGCCTCCACTGGTGGTACTGCTGGGGCTCTGAGGATGTAGCCCTTGGAGGGGGAGGCTCTGTCAGGATTGGCCACAGCTGATGTTGCCAGCTGTAGCCAATCGGGACTGCTTTTAAAAAGCCGGTGATTTACACCCCTCTGGAGCTCCGACATAGTATGAATTCTTGTGAATTTTTTGTGAAGTTGATTTTTGTGAATTCTTTTGTGAATTTGATTTGAAATGAACCTTGCAACTTTGTGTAGTATTTGAGTTCTGGCAATCGGCACACACCTTCGGGCAAGTTTGTTTTTTCCCCTTTATTCCCCGCTTTTGGCCATCGTGCCATTGTTTATTTTTATTATTTAATAAAATCCCTTTCCCAGTATTTCCTGACTCTGCGCTTCCTTCCTCCGTCAGCTCACCATTGTGACAGTATCTTTGCATGCCTGCTCCATTGCGTTGGTGGGGATGATGGCCATAGACCGTCCAGTGCAAGGCAGAGAATAACTCTTCAATCGGATTGAAGGATGTGTGGGGGGGGGGTCTTTTGGTAGTAGGGTGGTAGTAGCCAAGTGGATAACACACTCACCTATGAACCAGAAGACCCAGGTTCAAAGGAGGAGACGAGGAACCTTCTTTACCTCCTCATGCTCTTCATCTAATTTCCTTTCTTAGTCATCATCCTCCTCTTCCTCCTGCTTCCTCACCTCCTCATGTTTTTCCTCTAAATTCCTCTCCTAGTCTTCGTCCTCTTCCTCCTGCTTCCTCACCTCCTCATGCTCTTCCTCAACATTTTTCTCCTAGTAGTCATCCTCCTGCTCTTCCTCCAGCTTCTTCACCTCTTCATGCTCTTTATCTAATTTCCTTTCCTAGTTGTCGTCCTCCTCCTTTTCCTCTTGCTTTGTCACCACCGCATGCTCTTCTTAAAAAATTCCCCTCCTAGTCGTCATCTTCCTGTTGTTTTTCCTGCTTCTTCACCTCCTAATGCTCATCTTCTAAATTATGCTTTTAGTTACTGTCCTCCTAGCCTTTGTTCTTTTCCTCTTCCTCCTGCTTCTTCTCATCCTCCTTCTCTAAAATTACCTCTTAGTATTTGTCCTTCTCTTTCTCTTGCTTCATCACCTCTTCATGCTCTTACTCTAAATTCCCCTCCAAGTCGTCATCCTCCTGTTTTTCCTGCTTCTTTAATGCCTTGCCATCTTCCTCTAAATTACGCTTTTAACTGTCACTTTAAATTACACTTTCTCCTCCTTCACTTCCTCATGATCTTCCTCTAAATTCCCCATCTAGTCGTCATCCTCCTCTTCTTCCTTCTGCTTCTTTACCTGTTTGTCCACTTTCCGCTTAATTTCTCTCCTAGTCGTTGTCCTCCTCCTCCTGTTCTTCTTGCTTCTTTACCTCCTTGTGTTCTTCCTCTAAATTCACCTCCTAGTCATGGTCCTCCTCCTGTTCCTCCTGCTTCTTCACCTCCTCATGCTCTTTCTCTAAATTCCCATCCTAGTCGTTGTTCTTTTCCTCTTCCTCCTGCTTCTTCACCACATCATCCTCTTTCTCTAAAATTACCTCTTAGTCTTCGTCCTTCTCTTTCTCCTGCTTCTTCACCTCCATCTTGCTTATTCATCCTCCTTTTCCTTCTTCATCTCGTCATGCTCTTCCTCTAAATTCCCCAATTAGTTGTCCTCCTTCCCTTCTTGCTTCTTCACCTCCTTATGCTATTCATCTAATTTCCTCTCCTGGTCTTTGTCCTCCTCCTCTTCCTCCTGCTTCTTCACCTCCTCATGCTTTTTCCTAACTTTATGTATTAGTCGTCGTCCTCCTCTTCATCTTGCTTTTTCAACTCCTCGTCCCCTTCTTTTAAATTCACCTCTTAATCTTTGTCCTCCTCTTCCTTCTTCACCTCATCATGCTCATCCTTTAAATTTCCCACTTTGTCTTCGTCCTCCTTCCCTTCTTGCTTCTTCACCTCCTCATGCTATCCTCCTCCTCCTCTATCTCTTGCTTTATCACCCCGTCATGCTCTTTCTTGACATTCCTCTCCTAGTCTTCGGTGTCCTGCTCTTCCTCCAGTTTCTTCACCTCCTCATGCTTTCCTTTATTTGAAATCCTTTTCAAGTCATCGTTCTTTTCCTTTAACTCTTGCTTCTTGACCTCTTCATGCTCATCCTCTAAATTCCCCTCCTAGTTATCATCCTCCTCCTCTTTCTTTAGCTTCTACACCTTCTTGTCCTCTTCAGCTAAATTCCTTTTCTGGTCATCATCTTGTTGTTTTTGCTGCTTCTTCTCCTCTCTGTGCTTTTCATCTAATTTCTTCTCCTAGTCATCATCTTCTTCCTGTACCTCCTGCTTTTTCACCTCCTCATGCTTTTTCCTCTAACTTTCTGTTTTAGTCGTCCTTTTCTTCTTCCTCTTGGTTCTTTAACTCCTCGTCTTCTTCTAAATTCACCTCTTAGTCTTTGTCCTCCTCTTCCTTCTTCACCTCGTCATGCTCTTCCTTTACATTCTCCATCTTGTCGTTGTCCTCCTCTATCTCCTTCTTCTTTACCTCCTCATGCTCATCCTCTAAATTCACCTCCTCGTCCTCCGAGTCAACAAGTGTGCTGTGCTGCAGATTGTATTTACAGATTTGCAAATTGTGTTTAACAAAAGTGTAAAATGACTGCAAATTAGTATTTGTGTTCTTAATTTTGCAAACTGAGTGAGTGGTTTGCGATGATGGTTGATGATGATTAGAAGTTGTGCTATAAGAATCGTTGTTAGTGTTTCTGCATGGCGGTAGAATGATGTGGACCACATCTTATGGCCCTGATCCTGGCACACGGAGAGATGATCGGAGTCATTTCGGAATAAAGTCCAGCACTCTGACCAACAGGCTTTTTACAAATGTGTTCCTTACAGTCGTGTGTACTGGACTGGAAAGTGTGTGATCATCGACAGGCTTTGTGAGTGACACGAGAACTAAATGTTATTTAAAGTGTTTGGTAAAAGCGATTGGTAAAAGTTTTCCGCATTTTTGTCACTTTTCACTTTTGTAAATTTGTCTCTCGTGTTGTAAATTTGTTTTATGAAATATTAATTTCTTTAAATGTTCATTTGTTTAATGGAATTTTCGATTGTTTTGCACTTGTTGGCCACCGAACAATATTGTGTTGCTGATCAGAAAACAACAGCATATCATGTCATTGTTTCGCGAAAAAAAGTAAATGCTGCAGTAAAAGCTGCTGTCATGATCCGTTCCGGCAGGGCCAACTCCGGGTTTTACAGCATTTATCAGACACCCTTATCCAGAGCAACTTACAATCAGTAGTTACAGGGACAGTCCCCCCCCCCCCCCACTGGAGCAACTTAGGGTTAAGTGTCTTGCTCAGGGACACAATGGTAGTAAGTGGGATTTGAACCTGGGTCTTCTGGTTCATCGGCGAGTGTGTTACCCACTAGGCTACTACCACCCCTATGAGTTGGTTCATCCTGTGTTATTATGTTTCCTGATTGTTATCACCTGTGTATGACTGTATAAAGCTGCCCTGTTCGTGTCTGTTCGCTGTCGGGTCATTGTCTGGTGATGTTTTCCTGGTCCTGTCTACTATGTAGAACGGCTGAATGCAGTTTTATCACATTTACTGCAATACTGTGCATGTAATTATAAAGCATTTATTCGACAGTGACCTGGTGGATAAAAAAAAATAATAAAAATGTTGTAGTACAGGCTCCACGGGCCCATGGTGCGTGAAGCACTTATTGAAAGTGTGTGAGGGAGGGGTTACTCAACCCTGACTGTCTCCAGGGGGACTGTCCCTGTAACTACTGATTGTAAGTAACTCTGGATAAGGGCGTATGATAAATACCATAAATGTAAATGGAAAATGTTAATTTATGAGACTCGGTGGCGCCGCCTGTTGGCCAGGATTAAAAAACGCGCCCCCCCGAACACGCTCCTTCTCCTCCCATCTCAGTTAGTTTTTTTGTGACAGTGAATCTTCAAATTGTAACTTTCATTTATGCTACAATATGCATTATGCACTTTATGTCTTTTTAACTTTTTTTTCGAATTTTAAATGACATTTCCACGTGAACACATGTTCAGCATGAATGAAAAGTTCAACCTTTGAGAAATAAAGTAATATATAAAAACAACTCCTCAGAGGGTCCCCCAAAAACATTATGTATAGCAAACGCCAGAATGAATTACATTGCACATTCTGTGACGCGTCGCCAGGGAGGGACAGGGAGGGACAGGGATGCGACTCCGCTCTCTGCGCATGCGCAGCGGGCTCGACGGACGCTTGAAAACTGGCCGCTATAGCGCGTAGCGGTCGGACCGGAGCGGGGACGCCGGGATCTGCAGCTCGCCGACGGTCCAGCCAGCGGACAAAGGGAAGCCCGAGTTGGCCGAGGACCGCCGGCTCGGCCGACAGCGACGCGAGTCCGCCGCGAACGGGCCACTATGTTCGCGACGCTCCACGCCAGGAGGCGCTTGCGTGGCTTTTATCGGGGCTCCTTCTGCGGCGTGCAGCTGCTGCTGTGGATTGTGTGCGGCGCGCAGGCGGAGGGACAGCCGTTCAGCGTGGAGGTAAGACGGCAGGCCCGCGGCCGGGGTCTCTGCGTGGGGGGGGGGGCAAGTTTGCAGAACTCCGGGTTACCTTTCAGGTTACGAAGGCTCGAACCCGCGACCCTGGCGATGCCGAACCTGCAGCTTTGTGTGTCACTTGAAGCCGTATTTCTCTCATTAGGATGTAATTCGTGGTGGCAGGTCAGCCCATTTATCAGATTTACATTTACAGCATTAATCAGGCGTCCTTATCCAGAGCGACAGAGGGACAGTCCCCCCCCTGGAGCAACTTAGGGTTAAGTGTCTTGCTCAGGGACACGATGGTAGTAAGTGGGATTCGAACCCGGGTCTTCTGGTTCATAGGCGAGTGTGTTATCCACTACCACCCTGATGCATGGAAGATGCATGCATGGAAGTTACTCCAGTTTTACACCAGTGTAATAATCGCCTCCATCGTTATCGCACATCGCATCGATATTTCACCGTATCTCAGAATTGTCGGTTCGGCTGCCTGTCACTCTTTTCCTGCTCGGCGTCTGGGATGGTGAAGTTCGGGGAGTCTGGGCTGGGCAGCGTGGGGCGGGCCTGTGGTGACCGGGGCGGGGCAGGGGATGCGCCCGTCTCGCAGCTTGATGAGGGGTTCGGTCCGGGCCGTGTGGCTGCTTTTAGATTGAAAGGTTGCTGGAGGATTCACACCGGATGAGCTCCGCCCGTAATAATGTTTTTATGGATTTTGTAACCCGGTCTGTGACGAGAACGCGGGGAGGATAAACGGGCCAGAAAATATATCCAGTGGAAGAAAAGGTGACGGTCACCACAGAGAAGCAGTCATTTCCGGAGTAACAAGTAACACGCGGTAGCTTTACGAGGAAGCATCAGTTGCTCCTTCAGTCCATGATGTCACGTGACCCGCAGCATTATAAAAGTACGTAAGTGCAGGATTGGCACAATGTTCCTTATTTAGCGATCCATAATCAATAAAATCTGCTCCTTTTATCAATTTCCACTGATCACATTCAGTAGAATTTCACTTCGCTCTGGGACCGACACGGCCGCTTCTCTACAGTTCACATGATCATAAAATGTTGTGATCATACTGTAATCGTGGAGTGGAGTGAAAAGTTTAATAAGGGACGAGACTGTAGGTGACATGCGAACGCGTGGGTCACGTGACTGTGGAGGAACGGAATCTGCCGGACTGTAACCCGTGTGTTCTTCCCTTAGGCCGGGATTTCTGCTCTGAGAGCGTCGAGTGGGTATGAGCAGCCTGCGCACACACACACACACACACACACATGCCGATCACACACGTCTCATGCTCTTCCTGTGTTGAACACTGATCACGTTCGGTGGTTGTCTTGTGAGTGTCAGGATTACAGCATAGACCTGAAAATGTGCAATTTTATTCTACGCTGCTCAAAAAAAAATAAGGAACGCAAAAATAAGACATCCTAGATCTGAATGAATGAAATATTCTTAACAAATACGTTGTCCTTTACAGTTTTGAATGTGCTGACAACAAAATCACACAAAATGTATAAATGGACCAACAACAACAACATTTATTTCTTATATAGCCCATAATCACATACAGTTTGTCTCAATGGGTTGACAGTTGACACCCCCCACGCTTGACCCTTCTGTACACAAGGAGAAACTCCACAAAAAAGAAAGAAAGAAACCTTGGGAAGGAGTGATAGAGAGAGGGACCCCCTTCCAGGGTAGAGTGAGTCTGCAGTAGGTGTCAGTGCAGGGATGGTGATGATTTGACCAAGAAGAGAAAAAGTCCTACAGTTGTAGAGGTGGAGAAGTCCAAAGTGTAGTATAGAGTATTTGTCCATGTGTGGAGGTACTGGACAGTGCAGGTTTTAGTCCAGCGTCATGGTGTGCATTACGTGTCCATTATGATGCTACTGGTCCATTTGAAGATCCCTGAAGGTTTCACTGTTACGGTGGTGGTGGCTGTGGTGACCCTCTGGTATATTTCATGCTAAGTCGTCTTGTTAGCAGTTTAGTGCTAGGGACTAGGATTCATCTGGTGGTCTTTTCATTGGACTGGAGTGCGCTGTGCCTGTATGACCTCCCTACAATGCCTGGACATGCTCCTGATGAGGTGTCAGATGGTCTCCTGAGGGATCTCCTCCCAGACCTGGACTAATGCATCCACCAACTGCTGCACAGTCTGTGACGATGTCCCAGATGTACTCAATTGGATTCAGGTCTGAGGATCTCATCTCGGTACCTAATGGCAATCAGGCTACCTTTGGTGAGCACATGGAGGGCTGTGTGGCACCTCAAAGAAATGCCACCGCACACCATTACTGACCCACTGCCAAACCGGTCATGCTGGAGGATGTTGTGGCCAGCAGAACGTTCTCCACTGCGTCCCCAGGCTCTGTCCCATGTGGCAGCCAGAAAGCATAGGAACTGCAGAACCACGCCTTTATTGGGGATCTCTTGCTAATTGCCTATAATTTATACCTGTTGTCTATTCCATTTGCAGAACAGCATGTGCTTCCTAAGTGGACAGTTTAATTTCACAGAAGTGTGGTTGACTTGGAGCTACATTGTGCTGTTGAAGTGTTTTTAAACTATTAGAGAAAATTAAGTAATTCAAAATTCTATACTCATTATTTAACTCCACTCCATTAACCATTTATACCATATTTACCATATTTTCACCTTCCAAAGCTGCAATGCACCTTCTCCTTTTTGGGATATTAATGAACAAAACTGAAGACACAGGACTATCAGTTAACACACGTGAGGTTATGTAATAATCAAAAAGTTGAAGAGTTGCGTCTCTCCAATGGGGACGATGGGACGGTTTTCAACAGTCCTAAAGGTTTTATACTGAACACTTTCTTATTGTTCACATTTACATTTACAGCATTTATCAGACGCCCTTATCCAGAGCGACTTACAATCAGTAGTGACAGGGACAGTCCCCCCTGGAGACACTCAGGGTTAAGTGTCTTGCTCAGGGACACAATGGTAGTAAGTGGGATTTGAACCTGGGTCTTCAAGTTCATAGTTGAGTGTGTTACCCACTAGGCTACTACCATGTTAATGAGCTTCTCATCTAGCAGCTTTTGATGACGACAATAGCCATGAAGGTAAAAAGGCGATTCTGAAAAACATTCAAACATTCTTCACTTTCTCCTCATACAACAAACACTAAATATGTTCACTTCATTGGATTCTTCAAAATGGCTCCATCTTAGTCTCCATAACCACCAGAGAGTAGGGGTGTTTAGGGTTGTCAAAAGGGGTAGACTTTGATACCAGTTAGCACTGGTATCCATACTTAAATTCCAGTTTTGCATCTGCTAGTTCACAGAATTGTCCAGGAGACTACGGCAATTTTCAACAGGCCTTGCAGTGGGCAGCCCCTGCCCCGGTTACCTCGAGGACCCAATGTTTACATGTAAAAAGCAAGATCACTGTCTGTAAGTATTTCAGGTCGGGTTTAGGCTCAATATTTATCATTTTAGTCGGGGTCGGGATCGGGTTGCGCTTGTGCGGTAAACCTGGAATTACGGTCTATGCCAGCAAGATGTGTTTTTTCTTATTCTGACTCAAAAACATTAAAATATATTTCTTTTTAAATGTATTTGTTTATTTTTTTTGTTCATTGGTAGATTTATCAATTTATTTATTCATTCATTTCTTTGTGTATGCTGGTGAAGGTTCCCGTTTTATCCAAAAAAGGGTTCCAATGAAGGCAGTTGGACTTCTTTATGTAATGTGTGTGTGTGTGTGTGTGTGTGTGTGTGTGGTGTTCTGACCTTAAAAAAAAAACTTTATTCATTAAAAAAATTATTAAAAAGTTCCTGTGTTTATTTTTCCTCCCACTGCAGTATCGAAAATAGTATTGACTGCCATCCTTAGTATTGCTATCGAGTTTGTAATCGATAAAAAACGTTTGTGTATGTATGTATGTATGTATGCATAATGGGGAATATTGATTATCAGGCGGCCCTGATCGTGCCACTGTCCTTGCGCTACAAGTGCCCCATGAGCTCCCTTCATTCATCCCCGTTAGTTACTGTACAGTTATTACCCTCGATACTGTACTCACCATACAGCACCACTTACCTGCTATGAAAGCAATGCTACTCTGCTGCTATGGCAACACTGCAGCTCCTAAAAATAAGTCATAGTGAATAATAAATCGTGTTTGAGTTCATGGAGCCCACCGATTAATGTGAGTGATGTGAAGCTACTTCCACAGACGGTCTGGTGCTGTGCTGCTGTGCAGATCTCTTTAATCTAACACAATTAATTTTTTAGAGTCATGCACATTGCAATTATTCGTAATCAAACAGGTTAGAAACAGGACGAAGGAAGTTTTTGCTCTTATGTATCACAGACACTAATGACTGATGGGTGGAATCTGTGGAAAAGGTATGAAGGGGAAAGTTTGATTTTTTTTTTTTTTTTTGTGCATTGCGAACATTTTTGGAACTGCTCAGCCTTTGCAAAACACAACACTGAAATTTGGCAGATAATGCATCACAGAGAATCCTGTTTCAGGTTTATCGGTAAAAACGGAAAATTCTGCAGTGTTATCATGATAAATCGGCTCTGATGAAAAGCATCCTAATTAGACATTTTTTTGCAATCCACACCATTTCCTCGAAATAAAAGACATTGGATATAGATAGATTTATATATCAGTACAGATATAAGTTAAAGTGTAGTAGTTGTAAAGATCTAAAAAAAACAAATAAAAAAAAACAAGGGGCAGTGGTGGCCTAGCGGTTTAGGAAGCTTCCCCTTAATCAGAAGGTTGCCGGTTCGAATTCCGAGCCACCAAGGTGCCACTGAGTAAAGCACCGTCCCCACACACTGCTCCCTGGGTGCCTGTCATGGTTGCCCACTGCTCACCAAAGGGGATGGTTAAATACTGAGGACACATTTTGTTGTGTCACCTTGTGCTGTGCTGTGCTGCAGTGTTTCACAATGACAATCACTTCACTTTCGATTGTCCCTGTGCGTGCAATATCCAGTTAATTGATTCATATTAGAAAATAAATCTGCTGGCACCTGATCAGTCACACAGTTCCAAACTGGCTCATATTATGCCTGTGACATATTGCACTGCAGAGTTGCAGTTGTGAACATGACCCGTGACATTAATTTGCCGTGTGGAAGCGTTGTGGCCAGAACCTCCTGATGTCATTAATTCATAATTTACCATATGGGTCTGGTGTTTTTAAAAGGTTCGCAAGCACAGCATGTGTGTCAGATTGGGTCAAACTCACACTCCAATCCCAGCATGCTCTCTGCTTGGCAGGGATGGCGCTCACACATGGGCCTATGTACGTCACTTCTGCTGGGAAACAGCATGCCCATGGGGTGTGTGTGTGTGTGTGTGTGTGTGTGCATGTGTGCCTGTTGTATGGATCATATAGCTGCACCTGTTCCCTCACACACTCTCTTTCTCCCGAATGCCAAACTACTGCAGGTTCTCTGTGCTGTAATATGTGATATTCAATGTACTGTACTTGTTCAGAAATAAAAAAATGGACTTTCCTGTTTGCTTTGTTTGATTAGTAATGTGAAACGTTATGTAAAAATTATGCATGCACCTATGGAATGCTCAATATGGAATGCTTGAGTCATTATAAAATACTGAATCTGTTATTGTGCAGCACAGCATTCGGAGACACACAGCGAAATGTGTCCTCTGCACTTAACCCAATTGAACCCACAACCTTACGACTATGAGTCCACTTCCTTACCGCCACCAGTGCACATTCAGTCAGGTACCGCCATCTAGTGGCTCTTCCGTATATGACACAGAATGCAGAGAAGCCTTGGCAATTTTATACAATGAAACGCTCTTAAATTTTTGAGTATCTGTATATGTTTTTATCTGATAAATTCATCTGTAAATCACTGACTAGTGATCATGGCAATGACAGCGGCTGAGATGCTCATGCAATAGTATGCAGGATGCAAAGTGGCGGCTGGGTGTTGTTCATGTCGCACACACTGACAACAGATGATTCCAAGCGTTAGATCAGTTCGAGGTAAATTAGAGGGAATCGTCTCCTCCCGATTTCTCGCCGCAACGGCCCACGCCAGCAGCGCCCGGGGAATGAGTTTTGATCTCACCATCAGGACCTGTCATTAGATTCTGTTTATGCGGTCGCTGCTGGTCGCGAAGTCGCTGGCGCTGATGTTTACAGCAGGATAGAGGATTTGAGTCTTCAGGCTGCCTCGGAATTGGTCCCACTGGAAGGGTTTGGGTCGGCGGTGAAGGCGGAGGCTCTGGAGATTGGATTGCTAGGTAGCAGTGAAGATGGGGAACATGAAACATTTTTATTTTAGTGTTTAAGAGTAAACCTTTTAGCACATTTTTCAATGTATATATATTATACATTGTTACACTGTATCGACTTTTTATATAGATTTTCCTATACAGTATAATGTATAATATATATGATTATAGTGACAGGTCATGTCACTCAGTACATTTGTCAAAGTATTTTATAAAAATGCAATGCAGAATGAACAGTAAAGAATCCTATACATCCTGAACTCCAACCTACCCACGGCTTATTATTATTATTATTATTAATAATGAAAATGCAATAAAACATTCACATCTGTGATGTAATGACTGTTCGATGTTTTGAAATGTATTGCCGGGCTCCTCTGTACTTGTAATCAGGCAGATGTGTGGATTCAGCATCCTGGCAGCTCAGCTCACATTAAGGTAATTCTAATGATAGATCATATCACCATAAAACATCTCCGTCATCGATGATATCTGATTAGGCTGAGAGTGAAAAAGGACTTTCAACACTCAACTGACAGCCTGCTGTGGACTCATTTTTACATTTTTTATACCAGATAACAATTCTGTTATATAAAATAGTAATAAAATAGTATGAGGGTTTATGAGGGTGGCAGTAACCTAGTGTGTAACACACCTGACCACAAAGTCCCAGGTTCAAATCCCACTTCCTACCATTGTGTCCCTGAGCAAGACACTTAACCCTGAGTGTCTCCAGGGAGGACTGTCCCTGTCACTACTGGTTGTAAGGCGCTCTGGATAATATGTGTGTGTGTGTGTGTGTGTATATGAATGAGATCTGACCCTGGGAATTGTGACAAAAATAAGATGCACCCAGGCAAGTTTCAACGATCTGGAATTCTGCTGGAATTCCCTTTCCAAAAAAGGGAAAACAAGCCTGAACTGCATCAAAGCCAAAGATATGGAAAACCAACAATAAACTAGAACAGATGGTGCAGCTTATAGAGCAGGGGGGTGCCGCTATGGCCTCATAGGAAAGTTACATACCATTATTATTATTAATACTAATACTACTACCTAAGCAGGTTTGATCTTTTCAAATTAACATACAGTAATACCAACTAGTTTGAACAATTTTCTTTTCCTCCCTTGGCAACGCACCCTGGATGGACAGTGCCCTTGGCATTTGCCTGTATTGGAACTGAAAATCCTGACTAGACCCATTCGGGCTGGAGGGTCGAGCTCACGTGGTAAATGATCTGTCAGCTAACATGAACTTCCGGTCTATAGTATTTATCCTTTCCGCATGAGTCGCTGCTTGTACATTTGTTTCGGTAATTGGCAAAAGTGTTTGGCAGTGTCACATCCCCGTCCCCGAGGGGAATGTGTGCGGTGGGAATACACAGATACCAGACCCAAGTGAAATACTGCGCTTTTATTTACAGTGAGTGGTGAACAACCAACCAAACCTAAAGTGCTATATACAACAACTACACATCTCTCCATTAGGACAACACACCATGAAAGGAGAGACTATACACATACACAACAAAGCCACAACTAACCACACCGATCATTCTAACAGACAACAAAGTCTTATCTCTAACTCTGCAACTCTACATTGCAAAACGTCCAACATTCTTCTTGCCTCCTCCAGCTCCATAACAATTAACCTTGACTGGTGGTTGGAATGGTCCTTAAGTAGTCCCGTCCTGTGCATTGATTGGCTGGCAGTTGACGAGGGAATCGGTGGGCGGAACCATAATCCCAATCTCCGCCCATCAGACAGTCTAAAAGGGAAACACACACAACACAGAGCACCCCAAACAATTCTATGGCCCAAAGGACATAACACAAGTTGTAAATCTGTTAATTTTGAAATGAAATGTTAATTTGATTTGCAATTTATGGAAAAAAAGGACTCTGAGGAGGTGAAACAAAGGCAGGCCTCTGGTGATTAAACACACTCATTTCACCACACATTACCTCTCCCTCTTAGCCTTATTTTTTAGGCCTGATTAAAGCTCTAGCCTATATTGCCAATGGCAAAAATTGTGCAAATGGGCATTGCTTTTTAGTTTAAAGGTCCCTTATTATGAAAAAGTTTTTGCTTTTATGTCAGTCTTATTGTCCCCTAATACTGTATCTGACGTCTCTTTCTGAAATTCAGCCTAGGTGCAGAGTTACAAGCACTTTCATCCAGTCCCACAATGAGATTTCCCAGGACACGCCATTTCGGTGTCTGGAGTTTTAAATGCTAACGAGGAGGAGAGGCGGCCAATAGAAGTTGAGGGGGATTCGTGGAAATGACGTCATAAATACTTCCTGTTTGAAGAGGGGTGGGAAATTCACTGGGTGGGAGGTAACCTTTGGTATTTGGTAAAAAATTCCTGCCGCTCTCTGAACGGTGAAGCAGTCTAGCCACTGCAAGACCAAAGTCAGGCTAGGAGAACTCGTATTAATGTTAAATAATCTCGCAAAGTAAAATTTTCTTAATAGGGGACCTTAGAATAATTGACATCTTCAGTACCAGACGGCAGTAAAGTACCTCCCTCACGTATTCCATTCAGACCGAAACCGACTTGTACGGCATACCTCATATCATGGAAATACATTCAAACCTACACTATTAATCAAGTCTTAGCGCACCTACTTATTTCTTTGTCTTGCTTTTTTTTACATCAGAGAACAAAACTGAAGATGCAGGACTATGACATAACACATGTGAGGTTATATAATAAACAGAAATTTGAAGAGTTGTGTCTCTCCAATTGGGATGACAGGGATGGTGGAAGTAGGGTGGAAGTAGCCTAGTGGGTAACGCACTCGCCTATGAACCAGAAGACCCAGGTTCAAATCCCACTTACTACCATTGTGTCCCTGAGAAAGACACTTAACCCTAAGTTGCTCCAGGGGGGGACTGTCCCATAACTACTGAATGTAAGTCGCTCTGGATAAGGCCGTCTGATAAATGCCGTAAATGTAAATGTTTCTTTCTTGCCTTGGGCGGTTTCCAAGTCCTGAAGGTTCATACTGAACACTTCCTTATCATTCACTCATGTTAATGAGCATCACATCTAGCAGCTTTTGATGATGACGATAGTGAAGAAAGCTGCCATGAAGGTAAAAAGAGGCGACTCTGAAAAAACACACTTCACTTTCTCCTGATAAGACAAACACTAAATATGTTTCTTGCATTGGATTGTACAAAATGGCTACATCTTCTCCATAACTGCCACAGAGTAGGGGCGTTCAAACTTTCGACTGGTAGAGTAAGTAGTTATTATTTATTGTATACTAATGAGTATTAAATAAAGGACCTTGAATTTGAAAACTTTAATATTATTGGAGACATGACTCTTCTTTCATATATGTTTATAGGTATAATTAATATTTACCACAGCAAAACCCATATAATACAAGAAGACATGTTTTTATTTCTTTATGCCAGTAGTATGTTTTATGTATTTACGTTAACTGAAGAATGATAGTTAATGTAAATAAGTAGTTGAGCCATGTTGTTGCTCTCAGAATAGGCAGTTTTACATCTTGAATGAGATGTGTGTGTGAGTTGTGATGGCCGCACCCGCCCAGTGTGTAGTCATGGCAACAGCGGAGTCTTGTGTTGCGATGGCAACCACCGCGCGTGCTCTGCAGCGCTCGGATGAAGAAGCCCTCGCTCGGCTTTTCTTACGAGGCTTTGATGTTCCCGCCGAGCTGATAAAGCCTCATTCCACTCATTAGCTTGTGCGCCAGTCGAGTCAGGTTCACACCAGTCCACGGGATTATACAGGGTTACTCATACTTCCATCTGTGTGTGTGTGTCTGTGTCTGTGTGTGTAATAGATATGATTGATGGTTGAATATGAAGCAGCTGTGCTCTGGCCTCCAGCTGGATGTCTGGTTGTTCCGTCCCGGATGAGTGAAGGACGAGAAGCAGCCTCCTGCAGAGGAGCGGAGAAATGAGGATCACATGAGTCCGTGTGTGTGGTTATGAGCTGATGGGTAATTGGGTTACTCAGAAATGTGCAGCAGGAGGGTGTGTGTGTGTGTGTCAGAGAGAGGAAGAGAGAGAGCATGCATTAAGTGTCTTCAGATGGTAGCCAGAAGATGTGAAAAAGCTGTAATAAAGGAGCATAAAATAGGATGTGCAATCATGTAATAAGTCCCATTGCAGTATGTATGGCCTTTTGAAATGTCAAACATAGGGCCCAAAGATTTCTGTGAAAATGCAGTCGGAATCACAGAATCCAACAAATATAATGGGATCCGCAGTAAAACGTGGAATTGCGTATAATTCACATTGGCTGCTGTACGTGTTTCCGGTTGAAGCAGCACTTTCGCACACCGTAAACGTAAATGATGGCAAAGAGGCTGTCAGTGTCGAATCTGGACCACTCACCAAACACGAGTGGTCCCACAAAAACGCCTGGTTTACAGGCCTTAACTTTCATCTCACTGACATAATGT
Source organism: Denticeps clupeoides (assembly GCF_900700375.1). Lineage (NCBI taxonomy): Eukaryota > Metazoa > Chordata > Actinopteri > Clupeiformes > Denticipitidae > Denticeps > Denticeps clupeoides. The sequence goes on along the minus strand of NC_041708.1, from coordinate 22,482,268 downwards.
TGAAAACTGATTGGACGCGACATGATGTATTGATAATCGAGGCATTGATAATTGATATTGTTGAATTGAATTGTGAGACCAGTGAAGATCCACAACTGTAGTTAATTGGTTGATTACGTTATTAATAGTGGTGGGCCGTTATCTGCGTTAACATGCTGCGTTAACGTGAGACTCTTATCCTGCGATAAAAAAAATATCCCCGTTAATCTATTCACAAAGTTGGGTAGGGAGCTGGGTCTATACTACGCAAGCTATTGTGCCGGAGTTAAATGGTTACACTAGATTTATAAGTATATTTCTTCTTTCTTGTGTCTTTTAGTTTCTTATTTCCTAAAGACTTTTATTTTGTTTTTGAGACCCAGTTCAGGTGTCTTGGACACATGGCCTGAGCTGTGAGAGGTGCGTGGGGTTTGTGTGCAAATAGTTATTTCTTTCATTTTAATTTATGTACATATTAGGAATATTTTGCATGTGTTTTATTTTGTGAATATATTTTTAATGTTCTTTTAATACTGTATATTGTAGAGAGAGGTGCAGAAAGACGCGATGTGTGACGCGATGTTCTGACGCGATCTTGCTTTTTGCACAGAATACACTTTGCACAGAAAATCTCTTGGGTGTCAGCTCATCATTTGTGGTTAAAGAAACGAAATCAAAAAGTTCCACAACGCAGAAGAAGAACCGCTACACTATGATGACTTTCACCTTGATATTTTAGCGCGGATGTATACCTAGCCGAATTGCACTGTAGGGGGCGAGAACGAGTCTTCGAACTGTGAAATTACCACATCAAACGTGATGTGGTAACATGGACATCATTTATTTTCATCACCAATTGTCATAGTAGAACAGCTTTCTCAAGCAGTTTGTGATGCATTTTGGAAACAGGAGATGAGCCCCTGGGTAGCACACATATTCTGAATGCCTTCGGCAGAATTCAAATGAGCCATTTTAATGTAGATTAATATAGATTAATCTAGAAGATAGATTAATCTAGATTAATTCTGCTCGCTCTAGAATAATCTAGATCAATTTTGTTTACTCTAGATTAATCTAGATTAGTTCCAAGATTACAGTGAGATTAATCTAGATTAAGAAAATTAATCTATGCCCACCTCTAGTTATTAATCAGTTGGCTGTAATCAGCAAAGAGGCTATTGTGAATATGAAGAGTAGTTCATATTTAGAGTTGCGTCTGATTTGCTGCCACGTGGGGGCGTTTTTATCTGTGCGTGTGTGTTTGTGGGTGGACCGGGCCTTATTCAGGAAGGTTGGCTGCGGTCGGATCCGCTTGTAGAGCGCAGTCACTTCACAGACAGCTTTATCTCTCGGTTCGTGAAATCGCAGCAAACGTGGAGGTCGATCCAACGCTGCCGATTCTAGCAGCGTAATTCCTAACGTTACATAAAGTGCTTGGAAAATATCACTGGGATATGAATAATACAGAGCATCAAGGTTTCCCGCAGAGTCTTGTTATTGATGGAGTTGTTTTATTCCGTACCATAAGTCCAAGTGTCACAGGATGGATGCTGAACTTAGAATGCGGACCCAATCGCATGACTAATGTAAAACAGGGATTTATAACGACATACACAAAGCAGTACAGGGAATCAGTTCACCAATAAACTCCGGTCCAGATGCGGCAGCAGTGTGTGGGCACAGCACCTTTCTCAAAGGAACCTCAGTGGCACTTTGGCGGGTTCGGGATTCGAACCTGCAACCCTTCGGTTACAAGTCCACTGTGCCGGTTCCTTTGTTCTTTTAGTGGTGGCTTCAGTGGCGCCACCAAAACACGAGTCTGTATTTGTGGGACCACAGAAATGTAACAAACTTCCATGAAAATGGCAGTTTGAACTTCAGAACTGGGGTATTTGGGTTCGAACCCGGAAAGCCATCTGATAAATATGCATTTTGCATTATTGAACATGCACATGCTCATTTTCACTGATTTGGTTTCCTGAATCGAGAGTAAATTCTTATTAGGAGCAGGCAATTATGCGCAAATGAGAGTATATTTAAGTGTGGCTTTTACTCTGGAAACATTTTCAATGAGATCTTTCACTGTGTGTGAGTGTGTGCATGTGTGTGTGTGAGTGTGTAATGGAGCTGTGTCAGGGAATTTCCCAGCTCGGAGCAGAAAGCCCAGCGAAGGATGAAATTTAAAGTTGCTACACAAGAGTCGATCAGAGTTCATAAACCACTGCAGTTGCAGCAACGGGGGTCTAAACACTGTTTTTAATATTTACGTAAAAATTAAGCAATGGATTATGATGTTGCAATAATGCTCTAAATGAAAAAGTAGTACCAGACCACATTGTGATTTTTATTGTCCTTTATTGTCCACAGAAAAATAAAAGTACACACAGGGCACAATATTAAACTGTTCCTTTCAGTCGATTGTAACTTAAAAGGTACAGGACGGGTCCTTTGTGATACCATGTTGTACATTTAAAGGTACATGATTTGGGAAAGTACATAGTTGTACCTACAAACCTGCACCACATGGAAATGAACAAAAATGCTTGTAAATTGCTAGATTTTACCTGCACAATAGTGACAGAATGGATAGATCTGACCAATTTTTCCAAAAGAGTCTGATGTTCATGTTTGTAAAAGTATTTTTTTCACAGCAGCATAACACAACAAAGGACAAAAGAAATGTACATGAAAATACATCAATCACAGACAGACATAGTAGCTTATACTTATAGCCCAGTGGATTAAGACTCTGTGCCTGTGAGTTGAAGGTTACCGGGTTCGAGCCCAGCCTCCCCTCGTCTGTGGCTCCTTCTGCAAGGTCTTTAACCTCCAGCTCCGTGTACAACGCAACAAATGTGCTGCCCTTTGCAGCATACTTATATTCCATACTTATATGTAAATATAATTTTAAATGACAGTCCTGACAGGTACAAAATTGTGCCTTAAATGGTACAGATGACTAAGGTACCAAAAAGTACCTGCGATGACAGCTACATTATTGTTCTTCAGAAGGGTACTGCCCCAGCGACAAGCATCTGAACCCATATAGGCACACAGTGGTACTTCTATTTCTCTGTCTGTGGACAACGTATTGAAACATACACTGGTCTACCAGCCATTGAGAAATGTTCTGGAGGCTCCACCCATTTACATATACCACATTTATTAGACGATCTAATCCAGAGCAACTTTAGTGGTTACAGGGGCAGTGCACCCTGAAACCGCCAGTGTTGTGTGTGTGGAAAGTATGGTACGGAGTGTATAAGTGTTCGGTGACCCTGTACTTTGCCGTGTGCGTGTCACAGGCTTGGCTGCAGCGCTACGGTTACCTGACCCCTCCCAACCCCCGGCTGTCTCTGCTACGCTCCGCTCACATCCTCCAGACGGCCATCGCTGCCATGCAGCGGCGCTACGGCCTCAACGCCACCGGACTGCTGGACAAGGACACCATGGAGTGAGTCCCCCGCGCACGCTGGCACGCACTCGACCGCTCACGTCCACAATGCTCCTCACAGGGAGCCGTTTTCAGATTGTTTTCCTACCTCATGAGTGGCCCGTTGATTCGGCCGGACAGCTGAGGTCCGTAAACACAGATTTCTGAACGTCCCTTTCATTCCCGTTTGGCTCAATGAATCGCCATTCAGCCGCTGTGTGCCCAGCGGTCGGGCCAGAGTATCGACTTGCAGGAAATCGCTGGAGAGAATCACGTTACAGACCGACAAAAAAAGGAATAAAACAGGCTGCTTCATAGAAATGTGCACTGCCCTCTCGAATAATGTTAGTTGTTCCTTCATTAGTTATTTTTGGGGGATTATTTTTGAAGTAGATTCCTAATGCCTAACATGTGCATTTTCCAGTTCATTCATTCCAGTTGACTGTTTTATGTAGTCTGGAGTAATAGCTTTTGAAGACCTCAGGGGGCAATATAAAAAAAGTTATATTGATCACCATAAAGTTTGTTTGCATATTCACAGTTAGGCAGGCTCCACTAGAGATTAGCAAAATGGACCATTAACATTGCAGCAATTTAGCCTGTGCTCATACTTTTCTTGTCTCTGGTACCATATTTGCTGATTTAATTGAAGTATTCAGATAAGAAAGCTGGTGAATGTTGCATCAGCGAACTGTTTCAGTCTCCTGAAAGCATGTTATTCTGCTGCAAGAGTCCATTCAGTCCAATTGGCACTTGCTTGTCACGAGAAGGCCCTTCCTTGTCCTCATATGGGAACATTACATTTTGGCTTCACTTTACGTAATATATTATTCTGTTCAGTTCAAACCTTTGCTTTGCCCTATAGAGGTCAGAGAAGCTCTATACACATAAAGAAAACATAAAGAAAACAAGATGGCCACAATATCAGCAGAGTTCTTCTATGGCACCTTCAGAAACATGGTAGACATGGTACTAATGCTCATCCAAAGTATCTGTAGTTTTAATCGACCCATTTTAGTAATAGTATTGTTACACAGTATTATTTTATCCCAATGTACTTAAATGAGGACATTATTTTTTGAGAAAACTACAAATTATTTTTTATTTATGATCCCAAACAGCTAAGGGAAATAAAAAAAAATACTCGTAACAAAAGCTCGGGTCTAGGTCTGTTTATTTCTTTGTGGAAAAACTAATAAATGTATTGTGCTTTGAAATGTGCTTTGTTTTTTGTGATGTGACATACATCTATTTCTGCCTGTCCTTTTGTCTGTCTGTCTTAGCTGGATGATGAAGCCGAGGTGTGGGGTGCCAGATGAGTTTGGGGGTGCGTCCAAAGTAAACGTGCGGAAAAAGCGCTATGCGTTAACTGGACAGAAGTGGCAACACAAGCACATCACATACAGGTGAACAGAAAAAAACTAACTTTTCATCTCTCATGCAGCTCAAAATGGTACAAATTCAAATTTTATTTGTCGCGTACGCAGTCATACACGGTATGATATGCAATGAAATGCTTGTAATCCAGTGAAATGCTTGTAGAAAGTGAAGTGATTGTCATTGTGAGACACTGCAGCACAGCACACAGTGACACTGCTTTTAACCCATCCCCCTTGGTGAACAGTGGGCAGCCATGACTCGAACCCGGGGAGCAGTGTGTGGGGATGGTGAGTTGCTCAGTGGCGCCTCAGTGGCACCTTGGCGGATCGGGATTCTGATTACTGGGCCGCTTCCTTAACCACTAGGCCACCACTGCCCCGTAACTGTATCAATATCAATCAGTCATTCTCTATTTATATGGCGAATACATGTATTCTGCATGACAGTATATCACTTTAAGAACAATCTTGGGTCATTCTGTTTGGGGTCAGTTGCTGCTTGGTGTGAGCCTGAAGTGGATGGATAAGGCACTGGTCGAGTTTCCCCTACTGAACAGAAAAGGTGGTTTTATTCTGAGCTCTCTCTGTCGCGTTATGTAACAGGTTGGAGTGTGTTGGAGTTTTTTTCCGGCTCGCCGCGTTATGCGTGCGCCTTGCAAAACCTACGCAGTCATTTTGGTCTTTGAACGTTCCGTGTTTGGCCTGTCAGAACATCCACTTTTCTGTGCATTGCCCCAGCAGTATTCTATTCCTGTTTGATCGACCGCAGATGCCGTTTGGCGGCAACAGATCAGACATTTATCTCCTGTAAATCATGGCCTGGGCTGAGACCCGGTTCAATGATGGTGATTAAGATGCATGGCTACGCGGAGAGCCTCCAGCCCTGGAGGGCTGCTGGGTATCGATTTAGATGGGAATCCAGAGTCTTGCTTACAGCTCCTCAACACCCCAGTCTCGTACAGAACAATATTGAAGGTACATATGCCTATTGTTGGGAAAACTCAATAAAGCAGCGTAGCCCAAATGTATTTCGTCTAATTCAAGAATTGTTGCCTTTGTTATTGACTATGATGTCATGTAAAAAGGCTTTTGTTATATTTCAATGTTTTGTTATTGTTACCATTGACCAGTGATGCAAGATACAAAGTAACATGTTGCTGGAATTACACTCCATAACTACATTTAAATGGGTCTTACATAAAAATAATGATGCAGAATGTAGGATACAATTTTGAAAAAAAAAAAATATATATAACCCACCCTGATTCCTAAAGCTGTTTATATAGTAAAACAGAAAAATAAATGTTCTGTTCATTTTGCCACAATTAATTAGTTTTATTTATTGTACGCCATCTTTGTTATTTGAAAGATGCATGATGTAAAGCTGCTGGTGTTCTGTGGGCTGTGCCACGTCCACGCTGCCACTCGGCCCCAGATCCTGGCGCAGTTAACAGCGCTTACCTGCCCATTTCCCATGACCCCCGTGGAGCAAGAGTCGCCACACTGCTACTGTTTTCATGCCAGAGCCTGGGCCTTTTGCCCAAAGTTGGATGTGTGAAATGCTAGAGGTGGCTTTTAGGTCGAATCCGGCACGGTGGAGGTGCAAACGTGGCACTCAGAGAAGGTCCCTCCAATCTCGGCAACAAAAAAAGGGGAGAGAGATATAGTGGTGGAGGAAGATGAGATATTGATTAATCTGCATATTTTCCAGACGCTTCAGTAGATCTCAGACGGACGTCGTATGGCGGTGAAACCACAGCAGAACTCTCCAAACTGTACTAAATGTCCCACAAATGATGTGACATTAAACAATTCTAGAAAGTGTTGATTACAGTGATTCTAGAAAAGGCATGACTCAAGATTCAAGATTGGTTTATTGTCAGTACAACAGTATTCACCGTACACCGTGTATTGAAAGAATGTTTTACACAGACCCCCCCCCATAGTGCAATCATAAAATATATATGTATATACACACTAAACTATACTAACTTAGACTTAAATAGTGTACAGGTTTCTCTATAGGAGAAAAGTTGAACTTTTCTGTACAACGAAAAGGCCATAACTGGACAACATCATGTAGGATGCTTGTAAGTGGATATGTTGGATATTTCAAACAAGACAAGACAAACATCTGTGCAGAGATGTGCAAAAAGAGCAGAGGTGTGCAAAATGAGTTGAGATGTGCAAAAATCAGGTGCATGACCATATCAATGGTGGATCACCAAGTGTGAAAGATCATTGTCACAGCCTCCACTGCACCTCTGAGCTCCCAGAAGAAGGTTCTGGAGGCCAGATCCAAGACCCCTCGCTCAGACACTCGCGGCTTCTAGCCTTCTTACCTTGTTATCCTTGCTCCTGACTCTTGTTTACGGTCGGCCATTTCTATACCTCACTTGCCGGATTCGCCTTGACTGCTCCTCGAATGTTGCTGACCACCACACTCTCCCCATTGATGACCAGTCTCGTCCTGTGATGACCGGTCCACCGATGTGAACGACCCACACCTCCCTCGACTTCTCTATCCTGCTGCTTTCCAATACAACTACGCCACGGTAAAGCCAGCTCCCAACCCCTCCCCGACGTGCGTCCATCAACTCTACCACGCCTAAAGGAATTGTCCTAAATAACAGTATCACAAGTACATTTTAATCATGACATGCAGTCCCATTAGCCCAGTGCTTTATTACTTAAATTATGCTTGTTATGGTCTTTAATAACATCGCAGAACCAACTGCGGTAGGGAGAGGGAAACAGAAACTGTCTGGAACGAATTGGAATGAAAACCCCAGTCGAGGAGTGCAGACTCCAACGATTCCCGTGCTTCCTGGAAAATATTCATTTCGGACAGTTGTGGGAATATGTGGCTCTCGATCATTCCTAATTGGAAAATCCATCTCACAGCTGTTCAAACACCTGCAGGAGAAGTGCCAGGCTTTTAATTAAATTTTTCATTCTGACGAATATCACCATCATTACTCTTATTAAAAGGCATTTTATGCATTAATCCATGCTGTTCCAATGCTCAGGACATGGTTGTAAAAGTATAAGCCTAGTTATTATGAATGGTGCTTAAATTTGATTTATTTTAAATACTTCTTACTAGGTTTCTAATTACTTTTTTTTTTTCAAAGTTTAATTATAATGCTGTTATAATTTGTTTAATTATAAATCTTAATGCTGTGAAACACTTTGGTCAACCTAGCTTGTTAAAATGTGCTATATAAATAAAGATTGATTGATTCATTGATTGAAAATGCATTAATTGGATGAGGGATGCAATATTTTTAAAAGTTAAAATTATGTTTTATGTTTAAATAATTTGTTTTTAGGCTTTTTTTAGAATTTGTTTTACAGTACTACTAAGGTTATCAATGCATATACGAATGCTTGTATCAATGTGTCACATGATGCTTCTGCAGCATTAAGAACGTCACGCCCAAGGTGGGGACTGAGGAGACGCACGATGCCATCCACCGGGCATTTCAGGTGTGGCAGAACGTGACGCCGCTGCGCTTTGAGGCCGTGCCCTACAGTGTCCTTGAGAGGAGCAAGGAGGATGTGGACATCACCATCATATTTGCCTCTGGTTTCCATGGTGATAGCTCCCCCTTTGATGGGGAGGGCGGCTTCCTGGCCCACGCCTACTTTCCTGGACCCGGCATTGGAGGAGACACTCACTTTGACTCTGATGAGCCGTGGACCCTGGGAAACCCCAATCATGATGGTGAGGGCAGTGTTGTATGTTAATGTTGGCCAGATGCTCACACAAAGATTGGAAAAGTTTGGGCCAGGAAAAGTCAACGTCTGATTGAATGTTGGGGCGTTAGCTTATCTTTTCGCTATGGCCAATGAGATCTGAATTAGCACCAGTGTCTGGATTCACTTTATGTTTTATAAATGTGAGTGTTATAGCCAGACATTTTCTGTTCCCCAGACCTTTGATGCAGGCAGCAGCAGGTCATGCATTCCCTCATGTTCTTTCTAGCAAGCACTGCAATGTTATTTATTACAGATATTGGGAATTGAGTCGCACTCAAGTCGCACAAAGACTTGTGACTTGACCTTAGACTTGCCCTCAAGGACTTGAGACTTGACTCGGACTTGGATGCTGTGACTTGGGACTGAAACCGAGTGGAAAACGTGCAAAAAAAACATGAATATTCAGACTGCCTACCCTGACTCTTGCGAGAGCACATTGACAAGCCACTGGGGATAAAAATGTCTACAGCTCCTATTGTCCATCATTCAAATTACATAAAACTCTATTACATTTATTTCATAAAATGAGAAAATCTCAGGCTGCAGCCACAGATTTCAAATCAAAACTGATGGCAATGGCAAGTTGACTGCACACGTTTAACAGAGTCTGAGCTGTTTAGGATTTGTGGATATTATAGCTTCCTATAAAATTTTATAGTGTGTCCTGTTGAATATAGTAAAATATAATAATATTAACAATAATAATAATTGTTATTATTATTATGGTTAAAGAAAATGTAAAAAATAAATACATTTTATTGCGAGGAATGCAATAAAATCTTTTCACTAACACAGGCCTCTTACAAAATAGAATAGCTTACTGCAAAAATGCAGTATGGACTAAAAAATATTGCAGCAATGCAATTAGCATAAAATAACAGCTTTTTTCCAACATGCAGTAATTTTATATAAATTACAGTATTATTAGTCATCCAAGCAATCCTTCATCATAGCCCTCTGAGGTGCATGTTCTGATCAATTTTGATACCGTCGTGCATAATAATATATAGTACAGTAAATGCTTTTAATCTTAAACATACACCGATGCAGTATTATCTGCAGAACGTTCATTTTAGTAATTTGAGAATAGAGACTTAAATTGGACTTGAGCACAAAGACTTGCAAACAGCCAACAGTCACATCTGGTGAAAATGTGACTGTTATCTTCTGTTATGTTGTGTTCTGTAATCTCCACACATATGACAAATGGCAGGACATGGACAGAGTACATCACTACCATTTAATTCTTCTTTCCCTTTGGCAATGGATGAAGTAATATGAGCAATGGCATAATGTAAAGTGTATTCATAGTATAGTTTGAATGTGTAGTAGTAGCCACTTAGTAAGTAAGACACTTGGCTATGAACCAGAAGACCATAAAGTCCCAGTTTCAAACCCCACTTACTACCATTGTGTCCCTGAGCAAGACACAAACCTGAGTGTCTTCAGTAGAGTTGCAATTTGCCTTTCCTTATATGACTGAATGTCTATATGGCCCATAGATATCTATTCAATTTGAACAGTGCCAAATCCTTTTGTGTCACAGTGCATGAAAAAGGCACCACATGAAGATGACATGAGTCTGAGGTTCAGCCGAGTTCAGCGGGAGGGAGGGGTCGGCGGATGGAGAGTAATGACAGGATGTGAGCTGTAGGATTGGGGTTACATGGCGCAGAGCTGTGCCGGGTTAGGGGTGTGATGTTTCGGGTGGGAGCACATCACACTGCTACCTCGATCCTTTGTTTCCACCGGGTGGGAGGGTTGCTTTGCTGTGAACTTTGACATAGTTCAGGTGTATTTTCTGGGAAGTTCTGACTTTCTGGGGTGGTGCAGGAATGTTGTAATGTTTATTATAAGAAGGAAGGTTTTAACATTGCACAGCTTGAAGACCAGGACAGGCTCAGACCTTTACATTTGGCCAAATTTTAACCCAGAATTCATCTGAAATTTCATAGAAAGTCTTTTTATGGATGCAATATAGCTTTTTTTTTTTTACAATATTTTTTTAATAATATCTAATATACAGAAGCATCAGCATCAGAGAGGCACCAGGGTTTATGATGTATTTTTCCCATTATTCATTCACATATTTCACTACAAAAGGTTTAAAGGATCAAACATACAAACCTTCCTTCCATGCAATCCCTGTCTGTATAGAACACACATTTGCTTTCTTGTGTGAGGTGTGTGCACTTACGTTTGCATGTATGTGTGTGGTTTGGACAGGAAATGACCTCTTCCTGGTGGCAGTGCATGAGCTTGGCCACGCCCTGGGTTTGGAACATTCGAATGACCCCACGGCCATCATGGCTCCGTTCTACCAGTACATGGACACAGAGAACTTCAAGCTGCCCCTGGATGACCTGCAGGGAATCCAGAAGATCTATGGTGGGAAACAGGAAATGCCTGTGTGTATGTGTGTGTGTGTGTGTGTGTGTGTGTGTGTGTGTGTGTGTGTGTGGATTGGAAGCCAGAATTGCACATATGTATTCACAAACACTTCAGTTATGAAGACACTAGAATGGATTGTGACTTTACTGGTACTGACTTTAGTGATGTAATTTCCTGGTCTAGGGTCAGGAATGTAAAACAAATAGAAAAGATGGAAGCAAACGTTTTAACAATTTTAATTAAAAAACAGGACATCAGGGCATCCTCCTTCTCCTTTACTTAATCAACTGGCCAATGGCATCTTTAAGACCCCCTCTGTTTTCGGAGCGCAAATCAGTGTCACAGTGCCACATGAGTCCGGTAATTACAGGCTCCGCCTACCATGTGGACAACACAGAACAATTACGGCATTTACCTGGCGCTGTTATCCAGAGCGACTTACAGTCTGTAGTTACAAGGACAGTCCCCCTGGAGACACTCAGGGTTAAGTGTCTTGCTCAGGGACACAGACAGCATCACCAGACAACCACAGAACGGACCAGCGAAGCACACCAAGTAGCACTTCAATGTCAAACATGAAATGCAGCCTCGACTCCCTGTGTAGAAATAAAGACGCTCATTCTGCAAAAATACCGTTTTTTTTAATAGACTTCATTTGACAATCTGGATCATTTCAAATGTATAACTGAGTCAAATTTGCAGTCTGAGTGTTGTTGAGTGTTTCTCAATGCAAGTCTACAATTTCCAAGCGGTTGTGAGGTCGCGTTGACGTGAGTGGAGAAGGAGCGCGTGGCGGCGTCGGGGACGTCACTGACGTTAGCGGGGGTGTAACAATAGAGCCGCTAGGAGCTCATCAGATCCGCTCTCGAGAGCCACTTCAGTCACAACTCCCTCTTTCATCCAACGCCTTTCTTCTCAAGGAACGCTTGTTCTCGCTTTTCCTTTCCATTTGTGTTTGTGTGTGAGTGAGAAAAAAAAATACATGACATCACTGTAGTATCCTGGAGTCTGAAAATTCATCATGTTCATCCAAGATAACAAAATGAATTGTTTTTTTTTTTTTATTAACTTTTGACTCAGGCCCCCCAGACAAGACTGCGCATCCGACAGCAGCCATACCAACAGCCCCCCCTCCACGATCCCACCCCCCTTCAGACCCCCGAAAACACGACAGACAAACACGGCCCCCCCGAATGCCCCCTGTAGACAAGCCCCGGCACCCCAGCAGCAAGCCCAGCATTTGTGATGGGGACTTCAACACGCTGGCCATCCTCAGACGAGAGATGTTTGTCTTTAAGGTGCGTTTGCCACTCGCCTGAACCTCACTTAACAGAGTCACGTGCCAAAAAGAAACAATATTAAATTGAACACATGGGCTTTAATTGGCTGAGAAAGGATGCTGGGTAATATGGAGGATGAAAATTGACTTAATATTGATGAGCACATAACAACATAACATCCATCATCATGTGCTTCAATGTCCTACAGTAAATCAGTAGATGAACTAAGTGTGTGTGTGTGTGTGTGTGTGTGTGTGTGTGTGTGTGTGTGTGTGTGTGTGTGTGTGTGTGCGCTCAGGACCACTGGTTCTGGAGGGTACGGGATAATGCGGTGATGCCAGGATACCCCATGCTGATCAGCGTGTTCTGGAGAGGCCTGCCGCCCAAGATTGACGCTGTTTATGAGAACAGCGAGGGAAAATTTGTCTTCTTCAAAGGTAAAGACACACACACAGATACTTACAATAGTCCCTGTTTTAAACCATGAATCAATAACAGTTCTATAGATCATGTGACATGTATAATGATTACGATTAGAACAGATTATTATCAGCTATCATTATTATACTTACCATATTCAAACTTATGATCATACCATAATAATAAATCAACCCCACCCCACCTGAAAATATGATTATGCGTAATCACATTTATCTACAAATTTTTCCGATATGTGACCCTCTTGCACTAGTATTGTTATCAGTGTGAGAATGTCTCTTTCCGTGTCTTTAGAACACCGGGAGGTAGGTTGTCTCCTCCGCTCACACTCCTCCTTGGATGAACAGTGGACGAGCTTCGCCACTGAAAAAGGGCCTACACAACTTTGAACATGTTTCCTTATGCAGAGCAGTAGACAACAAATGCACAAACTCTCTCGAGCAACCGGAGAAAATTACCTGAAGAATTCCATGATAACAGCCATAAAACAGCCATAAGGCTTTGCTTTTTGATGTGCATATTAACTATAGTGTATCCAGATAATACAATTGAATAATTAGTGAGTTTTATGGATGGGCATGACCTCATAAATATCAATACAATACAATATCCATTTTGTCATCAATTTGAATGTAATTGGTGTTCTGATGCATAATTATCCATTTTAATGTAATTTACCATGACCTGTTGTCATTTATCCAATCCAGTCACGTCATCCATAACTATTATTAAAACCATCCAATATTTTTAATTTTTTTCGACAACTCTGTTTTTATGAGTATCATGAAGAAGTTCTACATTTTTGGTCGTGTGAATGATTAATGATGAAATAACTGTGTGACGTTCCAGGGAAACAGTTCTGGGTGTTTAAGGACACGATGCTCCAGCCGGGATACCCCAAGGACATCACCCAGTTCGGCAGAGGAATGCCCTCCCAGAGTATAGAGATGGCGCTGTGGTGGGAAGATGTGTCCAAAACTTACTTCTTCAAAGGGGACAGGTTTGTGTGCAGGAGTGTGAGTGTGTGTGTGTAGGTATATACAGGTAGAGTAGATTATTAATATGAGCCTCTGTGTGTATGAATATGACCAGATACTGGAGGTTTAATGAAGACCTGCACACCATGGACCCAGGCTACCCGAAATCCATCAATGTGTGGAGGGGCGTTCCAGACTCTCCTCAGGGCGCCTTTGTGGACAAGTCCAACGGTACAACTAACCTCTCAATTTGATTTACATTTACAGCATTTATCAGACGCCCTTATCCAGAGCGACTTACAATCAGTAGTTACAGGGACAGTCCCCCTGGAGCAACTTAAGGTTAAGTGTCTTGCTCAGGGACACAATGGTAGTAAGTGGGATTTGAACCTGGGTCACAGGCGAGTGTCTTACCCACTAGGCTACTACCACGCTACACCTTGATCACCTTGACAAAGATTTACAAATATGCACAAATGAGTGACAAAAATGTCACTAATAAAATAATAATAATGGTAGTGCTATGTTGGAAAGGATGTTAGTTGGACAGATCGAAGTCATTGTGCCCAAAATAAAACCTTCAATATGACACATTTAATTTTAAGTAATTCATGACATATTTAGTTATTAATGTATTTATCTGTTTAATTTTGGCACTGGTAACACTCCATACCTCCCAGTATACAGTTATCGCATGCACTGAGCTACACAGCTAAGTGTTGGCCTAAGTGTTGGTAAGGAAGCAGACTCGTAATGGAAGGGATCCGAATTCTTCTTTCTTCTTTCTTAAACATTGTAAAAAACTGTAACTCATTTGCACACCTTCACCCTACCAGTTACACATATTTTATGTTAAAGACGTAAAAGTGTAATACTTGGTTATGTTTGCAATATTTGCATATTGGTTCACTGTTTACTTGCAACATTTGCAATACTGTGGTCTGTAGCAGTTGCAGAAAGCATTTCACTGCACATCATACCGTGTATGACTGTGTATGTGACAAATAAAATTTGAATTTGAATTTGAATTTGAATCGCAACCAGTGTGTGTCCCCACACACTGGTCCCCGGGCACCTGTCATGGCTGCCCGACAGTCACTTCACGTTCAAGTGGAAAGTTTTTTATTTAACATCCAGTAGTTGAGTTTGGGGTGAATTATCATACTAAATCACTGCGCACGTAGTAGTGAGCTCGAAACAAACTAACAACCCCACCGTTGTCTTTCAGGGTTCACGTACTTCTACAAAGGTCAGGAGTACTGGAAGTTCAGCAACGAGCTGCTGAGGGTGGAGCCCGGCTACCCCCGCTCCATCCTGAAGGAGTTCATGGGCTGCGAGAGCCCGCCCCTCGTGCCGCAGCACCCCGCGGAGGACGACATGGACGTGGCGATTCCGGTGGAGCCATCGACGGGCTCGGTGCCGGCGGTGGCGGTGGTGGTGCCCTGCGTGCTGGGCGTCTGCCTGCTGGTGCTGACCTACGCCGTGTGCCAGTTTAAGAGGAAGGGCACGCCCCGCCACATACTGTACTGCAAGCGCTCCATGCAGGAGTGGGTGTGACCTCAGGGCTTGGCCCCCGCGCCCCTGCGCCACCTGACTCCTTCTGGCCCCTCCCACGGCGGAGGGGTTCATTATTCTGACCCGGCTCCTCCCACTGGACTGGGTGGGTGGAGGATCTGCGGCCACCTCCCATGGTGCACTGCACATCAGGTTTAAGAAAAATACGCCGTTCCCAGTTCTACCTGCACGCCGACAAGATTACAAACAAACTGAGAGAAGAAAAATGGAAAAAAAAAACGAATATCGCTGGAGTTCAAACATGCTAACAACTTTTAAGTTTTTACAATTTTTTTTTAAACAAATTAATAAACATAATTTATTTTTGAATGGAGCTTTGTACGATGCCCTTTAAGCACTCCAGAAGAAGGCAACACAAACCAAAAAGACATTCTCTCCAAAGAGACTTGGTCTTCTTTTTGTCTCCCTTTGGAAGAATCCTGCTCTTAATTTTTTTTTTTGTCTGTGAGGGACAAACTATTGACTGTTGTGCCGGTCTGTCTCGAAAAACAGGGGCCAAAATATCCTGCAATATCTGAACTGCCTTAACTACACGTCTTTGTTCTTATTACACACATTGCTCTTCGTGAGTTTTCCTTTTTTTCTTTGTTCTGTTTGTTGAATGACGTTTTTTTTTTCTGTCAAGTGTCACGTAAAACCGCCTCGAGGATTTCAGAACTTTAAAGGGACTTTTAACGAAATCGTGAGCCGGAGGAAAAACTGTCTGCCACCCCCACCCCTCATACCAACTTCGGACCCGACCCAACGAAAAACCAGCCGTACCGCACCAACCTTCCACTCGACACAGCAACACTTCCAACCCCTGCCCGTAAAACCCCCAAACTGGGCACTTTCTGCAGGATCTTTATTATTCCTTTTATTATAATACTGTGCACATATTTTTCTCCATATCAGGTGGTCGGTCAACCACTAAAAAATCCACTAGCCACTTACCAGACGAACAAATGACCAAGGAGCTGGAGACCAGTGTGCTGCTTGCTTGCATTGAGGAATCTTGCACAGGTCGAAGAACGGAGTGCCATATTTTAATTTTGTAAAGGGATTTAATAGATTAGATCAGTTAATTATAATAATTACAGTAGGTTGTGGTGTGGCTCGGCAAGATTTGAGATGAATTGCAGATTACACTTGAGTCCAAGGAGAGAAGCATATGAAGAATCCTGTTGACGGTGTCCACTTTCACCCATCCAGCCCTTTCGCTCTCTTCATTTTGTGGGAATTTATGGTGAAATGAACAGTGACATGTTTTAACATCCGTTGGTGTACTTTGAAAAACACCACGCGAACAAAGCCATTGTTCCCTTAAAACGAGGCAGCATGACGTCAGCGCTGGTGTTCAGGCCACTGCGCCCGTGCTGGGTCGTGGCCCAGCAGATGTCTGAATGTCGCGAGGAACGTGTTTCTGTGCAACTCAGATTGGGATCATGAAACAGTCCTCCAGACGATGAATAAAAATATAATGCCTTGATATTTAATCAATGCCTTTATAAAGCGTGGCGTGTCTGCATCTCTCCGAGGGAATAAAGATGAAAGGAGGGCGTGTCCTGTGTCTTTGTGTCATCCACTGGAAAGATGAGTAGCTCTATGGGTCTTTTTTGTTAAAATGCTAAGCAAGATATGGTTTTTTTTAAAAAACTATTCTCAAAAAGAATAGCACGAAAAGGTCATTTCTATTTTGACTGTAATAATTTGAGCTTTGGGGTTTTTTATTTTCATTAACTGTAATCACCAATGCTGTCCATGTAAGGCACATATAAAGAATATAACATGCATGTTTACTTTTTTGAAGTAAATTATGGAAACATATGACCTTTTTGCAATATTCTACTTTTGAGATGCACCACTAATGTCGGCAGTAGAAAATTAAATACTTCGTAATAAAAGCATGCATGATGTGCAAACCCCTGTGCTTCGGACATTAAAGCAGTTAATGCTTTCATGGAATTAATAAACAGATAAATTGATGGGTGGCTTGAGGTGAAGGTCCTAAGACACGCCCACTGGGCGGGGCTCCTAGACATGTTGTTCAGTCCGTCATGAAGAAATCAGAAGACGTCTGGCAAAGTGAAGGCAGCCTTACAAGTGGTTTGCATCTTCACTGATGTTTTTGAAAGCCATGGAAATAAGTCTTCTAAGCCTTGGAGTGGCGGGTGAAGCTCAGCAGGGTTCCAGTGCGTTCGAAGGTTCGTGAGAGGAACTTCTGCCACGGCCTCAGGCTGCACCTCAGTCAGCGATTCCACAGCATCTCCTCCACTATTTCAGGAAGCTCCGTCTTAGTTGAGGTGGTTGAGCCGTGACCTCTGATGACCTCTGCAGATTTCCAAAACCACAGCTTCTCCCAACTGCCGAGCCACGAGCATTCGTGCTCGTTTGCAGAGGGGACTCTTTCAAATAATAATAAAAAAAAAAAGTGTACTGTAAATCTTCTACACTTACAGGCAGTTTTCCAGAAACAAAATCAAACTCCCAACAGCTGCTGGATGTGATGACATTCGATTTCCATAAACCATCTGTTATAAATCTGCAGCAGTGCAGATGCAAGGAAAAGAAAACAGATCTTTTTTTTTTTTTGTGCATCATATTTCCAACAATCCAGCATGAACAAATCACAGTGTGTAGATAATTAAGACTCTCCATGGTAAGTGGGTCAATTGTTGTAAATTAAATTGATTCATTTGAACTTTGATAAACTCAACATTAATATGTTCCCGATGCTGCAGCGAGGTTGTGGCCAAAGTAAACCCAACTTAGTCTGCAGCTGAACTCTGTGACCGCAGTGCTCAATAATTTCCTAATGTGCACAAACACAAGAATATCGATGATCTGAATGTCCGTATTTGCACGGATTTTGGAAAGGATATATTGCAGCGCTCCAAATAATGGACAAGGTGCATGTCAGGCCGGGTGAATCGGAGAGTCGTGGGTTCAAATCCCAAACCGTCAAGGTTTCTCTGAGGTCCCCTTGATTAAGGTACCGTCCCCACACACTGCTCCCCGGGCACCTTTCATGGCTGCCCACTGCTCACCAAGGGTGATGGTTAAATGCAAAGGACACATTTTGTTGTGTGCCGCAGTGTTTCAAAGTGACTTTAATGGACAAGTATCCATTTTATTGGACACTTGCCTCTGATGCAGGCGCAAACGAGCTCTTCCGGGAGGCGTGGTGCAGGAACATTTTGTTCGTCCAGCCTCTGGCTTCCAGTTCATCATGTGGTTCTAATGAGGCCAACCCTGGGCCATCCTGACTGATAGAGCAAATACACAACAGCAGGCCACTCACCAACATCTTACAACATTACCCCATGACCAAGATGCTTTCTCCATTTCACAGGCCTGCAGGGACAAGATCTCATAAGTGCGTCATACACACTTCTTATAATGTCACTTAAAATTAAAATCTACATTGGATAGTGGACCCATATACCCCGGGTTAAATTATTAGAACAAATCACGCAAAAACCTCTTTATAGTTTCAAGTTAATACGATTTCGAATTCATAAAACAAATGGACATGTAAACACAGACGTGTCTCGCTGTTGAAAACAGCATTTCACAATTTCAGCGCCTTTCTTTCATGTCCGGCTTGCTACATCCGCTTTATTATTACTGCAGCAGCTTAATTATAACAATTAAAGCACTTTTGGCTTAGATAAAGAGAAAATGAGCAGCTGTCATGTGTGACTGTATAGCCGTGGGTGACGGAGACGTCTTCACTGCTGTCTTTCAGGCCCTGTTCACTGTAAGCTCTTCACCGGCATCTGCTGCTCAGGAGTTTACGTAATTCAGAATGTCTTTTTTGTCCGTGCCAACTTAATGAAACGTGGGGGTTTGTTTGGTACATTCCCTCAACTTTGGAGCTGTCCTCTTTGGGTTTTTTTCTATTTTTTTTATTCTCACCACACATAAACCCTGCTGAGGAAACCATCTTGACCAGTTTAAGACCACCATCTTTTGAGAAGAAGAAATTCAATTTATCTGCATTAAGTCCAGATTCAATAACATGAAAGTGATAAAAGTGAAGTGATTGTCACATGTGATACACAGCAGCACAGCACACGGTGTACACAGTGAAATTTGTCCTCTGCATTTAACCCATCACCCTGAGTGAGCAGAGGGCAGCCATGACAGGCGCCTGGGGAGCAGTGTGTGGGGACGGTGCTTTGCTCAGTGGCACCTCAGTGGTACCTTGGCGGATCGGGATTCAAACCGGCAACCTCCTGATTACGGGACCGCTTCCTTAACCGCTAGGCCACCACTGCCCCATATTCTCATGTCATAAAAATCCATCCTTTTTCTCTTAAAATGTAATGATGGGGTTACTATAAAGTCATATAGGGTGAAGGGGGTTTGCCGGTAGCCATCAATCAGCCCACACCCCTAAAAGGTACACCGATGTGTCCTAATTCAGTCATATAAGGTGCTGAAAAAGGTGTTCAAAAACGCTGCTAATTACTGTAGAAACATGCTTTCTTCCAGGGAAGAGCTTCAATCCAATGTTCTGAAGGTGAGGCTTGAGCTTTTTACATTTACATTTACAGCATTTATCAGATGCCTTTATCCAGAGCGACTTACAATCAGTATTTACAGGGACAGTCTCCCTGGAGCAACTTAGGGTTAAGTGTCTTGCTCAGGGACACAATGGTAGTAAGTGGGATTTGAACCCGGGTCTTCTGGTTCATAGGCGAGTGTGTTACCCACTAGGCTACTACCACCCTATGGAGAATAAATATTCAATAGTATTTATATATATAATATGAAGAAAAAACATGGTGTGCATCTCTTTATTTCATCATCTGGCAGTAATATTAACATGTAGGCCACCAGCATTCAGAATAACCATCTGTCCTCCCAAAATGATCTCCAGTTTTTATGATTTTTTTTTTTATTATCCAAAAATATTATAAAATCATTCTCACTGGGAATTGGACCTGACATGACACTGTGATACGGTTTTAAAGCCACAGGGTTTATTAAACTCATAAATTCTTTGGAGTTTGTTCAGCGATTTCAGAGCGTCCCGTGAACTTCTCCATCCAGACAGACGGGCCTCTGGGCGCCGTTTGAACGCTCGTGCATGATGATGTCGTGTCATTTGTTTCACTCAGTGCTTTGGCGATCCCAGATGCACTTAATTTATGTGCCTAACAATGATCAGTGACGCCCCACGAACGTGGAGGGCTGCGGCCTCTGTGCTCCTGTAGGACAGGAATATTTTTCAGAGGAGGCCCGGACATCTGTGCAAAATCACGGCAGTAGCGAACGAATGTAGGCTTTCATGTGTAACATTAATGCTGATTAGATAATCTGGATGAAGCCCTTTAATAAAGTCTGGTGAGGCATTACAGAAAGTTGCCTCATACAAGGACCTATGGGTGGGGCTCAACCTTCGTCCGACGGGGCCCGTGCCTCCAAACGTGGGAGGACAGTGGGTCGGCCGGGTGAGCCGCACTGTCTGATTTATTCCCGCCTTTTAAAACATAAATAGTGACAAGCAAACAATGGAGTTGAGAGCCGGAGCCAGGGGAAATCCCTGGGGCCCGAGGCTGACAGGGAGTGCTGGTGACCCCGGGGCCCTTTGCTCGGGGCCAGAGTGGAACCATATGCAGAGAAAACTAGTCCCAAACAAACACGCCTTTCTCCTGGTGCACCACTCCTCTGGCTGGACGGGCCAAGGACATTTGTTCTACAGACAGAAGTTAAAAGCCCCTTGAGCTCTTGGCGGGTTTGATAATTTTTTTAGTATCTATGTGTGTGTTTCTTGTATTTCTTATTAATCAGACACAGGAGCTTCATCATGTGTCAGATGAGGTCACTGATCAGCAAGTGAAAAGTGCTGACAGGAGAGATGGAACAGCATAAAACACACTCTGACACCAACGACCCTGTTTGGTCGAGTAAGATCTACTGAAAGGAACTTTTTTTTATACACTATATTCCACCAAAGTCTGAGTAAGAGACTCATTTCTAAACTTAAGTTTTTATATTTAAGCTTTTTAAATCCATCAAAACAATTTAGATAGTGACATTCAATGTTTGTTCTCTTTATTCTGTTTTTTTTTTACTTATCTTGGTTTCCATGGTAGCTATTTTTGTTGAATTATGAGTAAGTTTTTTTCGTGAAGCCATAAGACATGAAAAGCGAAAAAACACCACAGCTCTCCTGCAAACCGAGACTCCGCATTCTGCGCTATGTAATCACCTCCCACGCTGACGCGCATATGGATGCTTTTGTGCACAAGTGATGCCAAACACAATATGAAACATAAGTATCTTTAGCAGATCTTTGCCTCTCGGGCTTTTTAATGTGTTTCTGAATACAGAGAAGGACTGTCTCCTTGTAATCCTGCTCTCACAATTCAGCTTTTGGCCAAAACATGTCAAAATTCATCATCAAAGCATATATTGGAGCGTAACTAAAGCAGTGCTTTATTCAATCTCGATCCTCATATTTAATAACACAACGTAATAGATCTCTGTTTCACCCCTGCTAAGCATTATTGTTTTTATGTCCATTTTACAGTAGTGTCTTCAATATTTATTTAAGGCTGTGTCTTTAAATTGAACACAAAAACTGAGTGGCTGTCAGTTAAGTATTAATTAATATGTGTATGTATATATTTAGGGCTGTCCAAATGAATGAATGAGGGTGGGCGTGTCTGTCATGCAGGGAGCACAGGAGCAGCAACCAATTGCTACGTTGTGCTTGCGACAACATTGCTGCTTCACACACAAATTGTTGAAGTGTATTTGATTGACTGGCATCACATTCGAATCAGAGTCGCCTTCATTAACACCAGATGATGTGGTTTTTTTTTTTTCTCATAAGTACGTCTTCCGAAACACAGTTACACGTTACAAAAAATGCCCACTAATTTCTTTCCATTTTTATTAATTATATCCACCGACTAGTGTATACAATGCACAGATTCAGTCCTGAGAGACGGCTGTGTGTCCTCCACCTCCACTTTGCTCTTTGCTCAAATGCTCAAGTTCAAGTTCAAAGTGCGCTTCATTGACATTTCAGCTACTTACATGTTAGACTGTACATAGTGAAACAAAACAACGTTCCTTCGGAACCTGCTGCGACATGTAATATTTAAACTAAGTTAAATACTGAAAAAGTGCACATGTGCGACACAGACAAACTGGCTACATAAAGTGCAAACGGGGCTCAAGCAATGCAAGACAAGCAGTGTAACAAGCCTGGAAGGTGCAGAGTAACAATCTGCAAATGCTGCTGTGGTTATGTGCAAATACATAAGTGTAATAGAGATATGTTCTGAACATATAGAGGTAGAGTGTGTGTTTATCAGTCCAAAGAGGAATGTCCCTGAGTGTTCAGGTGTCTGATGGCCTGTGGGATGAAGCTGTTGCACAGTCTGGCAGTGAGGGCCATGTGAGGGGTGTGTAGAGTCCTTCACAACGCTGGCAGCTTTCCGGATGCAGCGTGTGTTGTAAATCTCCATTATGGAGGGAAGAGAAACTCCGACGATCTTCTCAGCTGTCCTCACTATCCACTGTAGGGTCTTGTGGCCTGATACGGTTCAGTTCCCAAGCCTGACACTGATGCAGCTGGTCAGAAGGTTCTCAATAATCCCTCTATAGAAGGTGGTGAGGATGAGTGTGAGGATGGTGAGGATGAGAAGTAGATACGGTACTGGACTTCCGTGGTTGTTGAGCTGGTGCTGACAGGAGCGGTTATCCTCTAGATGAACACCAAGGAACTTTGTTCTGTCAGGATCCAGAACAATATCCGTCGATGTTCAGTGGAGAGTGGTCCCTCCGTTCTCTTCTAAATCATCTCCTTCGTTTTGTCCACATTCAGACACAGATTGTTGACCTTACACCAGTCCGTCAGTCACTGCACCTCTTCTCTGTACGTTGACTCATCGTTCTTGTTGATGAGACCCACCACGGTCATGTCATCGGCGAACTTGATGATGTGGTTGGAGCTGTGCATCGCTGCACAGTCATGGGTCAGCTGGGTGAACAGTATTGGACTGAGCACACAGCCCTGAGGAGCTCTAGTGTTCAGTTTGGTGGTGCTGGAGATGCTGTTCCCGTTCCAGACAGACTGAGGTCCAAGATCCAGTTACAGAGGGAGGTGTTCAGGCCATGCAGGCTCAGCTGCTTGACCAGGTGCTGAGAAATGATGGTGTTGAATGCTGAACTGAAGTCTATGAACAGCATTCGTGCACATGTGTCATTATTGTCCAGGTGGGTGAGGGTCAGATGCAGGGTAGTAGTGGATTGGACGATAGGCCTCTCAAAGCACTTCGTCATGATGGGTGTAAGTGCACTGAAGATGGGCACGATGGTGGTGGCCTTTGGTGCTCAGGGACATGTTGAAGATATCGGGATGAATATCTGGCAGCATGCTCTGAGCTTCTTTCAGGGATGTGGTCTGGTCCAGCAGCCTTTGTGAGTTAGCTCTGTGAAGAGTTTTCCTTCTGCCGTGGTTAGACACAGCACCAGATCACTGGGAGGAGGGTTGGATTTCCTTGCAGTCACGTCATTTGGTTTGTTGAATCGTGTGTAGAAGTCATTCAGCGCATCTGGTAGGAAGGGGTCACTGTCACTGGCAGAGGTTTTGGTCCTGTACTTTGTGATGGCCTGGATGTCCTGGCACATGCGCCGTGTGTCACCGCTGTCCTGGAAGTGGCTGTGGATTTCCTGCTCGTGTGCATGCTTTGCTACGGTAATGACTCAGGACAGTTTGGCCCTCACTGTCTTTGCCCGGGGAGCAGTGTGTGGGGACGATGCTTTGCTCAGTGGCACCTTAGTGGCACCTTGTCGGATGAGGATTTGTGAGGTTTAGTAGGATAACTAATTTTATTTCAATTTTAGACATGGGCATCATTTTCTCCAATGTCCTTGTGTCTTTTTGGCTTGCTAAAAGACAAAAAAAGTACAGCAAAGCACCATTTTGGGTCACAGAATTGGTCTTGGACCGGCGGACACAATATAGTCATAAGACGTCAAATGTTTAGTGGGTACACCCTGAGGGCCTGGATGGTTCCCTGCTGTGTCGGTCAACCAGTCTGTAATTACAGCCCTTCATGGCTAATCTTACTGATTTCTGGATGACACAGATGTCAGCCATTTATATCTTCACTTCTTGTGCCGAGTTTGTTTGTGCTCAGAAGGTCTCATTTTCTGGGTGGACATGGCCAGGTCCATATGAGATGCATAGGACTGAAATGTCAGGCCTATTTTAACTTCAGAGGTTTGGCTTCTAAAAGGTTTTTCCCTCAGACAATTGGAGGTCTGTCTTAAATGGGGTGGGTGCATGTGTGTGTATGTGTATGTGTTTGTGTTATTTATGACACTTAGGGGTCTGACTGCTGACAGGACAAGTAGAGAAATAAATTCATTGACACAGATACATTATTTTATGTATTTGTCCTCTTGTACCCAACTCTATCTCTTGCTGTCTCTTTAATCCTAAAAAAACTCGCCTTTATGTTGCCCAAACTAATTTTTACAGACAAAATTATAACATCAAACAGTTATTTGCTGGACATTTGTCCTTGGTCCCCTCATTTCCCATGAACTCCGTGCAAATCCCCCACTGCCAGGTCACTTTAATTAACCTCTCATCACAGGTGTGGTGTGCAAAAAATTCTACTTTTTTGTGTATGCTTGATGCTTTGAGTTTTTTACACTGGAGCAGCCCTGGGAGTAGAGTCCCTTTTTTTTTTCAAGAAAGCCTTTTATTTACCATAGTAGACCTCAGTATAAACCTTATTATTATTCCTATTCCTTCCTAATCATTCATTAATTTTTTTATGCAAGCATGTATCTAAACTTCTGGCCTGTTGGGTATAAAAGTTTAAAATGGCTGCAGACAACACTTCCGGCCAATCTTCCTGGGCTGTAATACAGCCTTGATCATATATCATTCATAATGGAGAACAGCTAGTAAGGTCCCAGCAGGTCCTAAATGCAGCAAAAAAACAAACAAACAGATATATTAAACAGATATATTAAATGACCAAGTATATAATATACCCTGTGTATCTTCTATCTCCACAGTATTTACATCAGTTTATTATGACAGCATGAAGTGACATGGCAAAGATGACACATCTGAGATAGTCATGGGTTAAACTACTGCCTTATTGCCGGATAATGGCTCCTCCAGCAGAACGTCATCACCCCAAACCCTTCCTGCAGACTTTTTCTGGAGGGTGCAGGCAGATGCCAAGATTGAGGCAGCAATGTGCAAGCTGGCAGAGCTGATAAAGCAGGAGAAGGGAGGAGAGATGCCTCTGCCTTCAACATGTCACTCAGCTTTGAAGATAAGCCCAGCGTTCTTGAAGAAATCGCTTAATCGACATGTGGACAGATTGCACCATCTCCGCTTTATGCATCTGCTGCAGTTTCTGCGGAGGGAAAGAAAGATAAAAATGGATTCGTTTCTAAAAGCCCGTAATTCCTTAGTATTGATAAGGTACCTACTAAAGGCGCCCAACAAAGGCCGTTGAGCACTAATAGAACTGGTCAACACACACACACACACACACACTCAGCTGTTCAGTTTTGTATGAGTTGCAAATTTCTCCAAAATGCACAGTTTATGTCAGTGCTCTTTACCATTAACTGAGAACATAAAGCGACGTTTAATGAAATAGGACCACGTAATTGAATGTATCTTTATTAAAAAAGGGTGTTGAAACATAAAGGCATAATAAGAAGCCCAATTAATATTAACAAGTATTATTACGATATTATCTCTAATGGAGAAATGGAGCATTGTGTACTTATGTGGGGTAGTAGCCTAGTGGATAACACACTTGCCTATGAACCAGAAGACCCAGGTTCAAACCTCACTTACTACCATTGTGTTCCTGAGCAAGACACTTAACTCTGAGTGTCTCCAGGGGGAGTGTCCCTGGTAAGTAGGTAACTACTGATTGTCAGTCGCTCTGGATAAGGGCATCTGATAAATGCTGTAAATGTAAAATGTAAATGTTAGGTAATCCTGCATGCGTCTGCAGGGGATTCCCAGAACCTGTCGGTTCGACTGGCACAGTTTCAGCATCCGACGGCCGGATCCATCTGGTTCTGCACTCGCATCCACAAGGTGTCTGTTACAGGTGTAACACACAAACTTATTGTTCATGTCAGATTACCAGGAAAATGTAAAAAAGAAAAAAACCAGAAATGGTTGGGGTGACAGGGTGCTGATTCAAGAAAAATAAAGAAATAAAGGAGAAGAGAAACATCCTCCCACTTCAGTCTGAAAATATTACATTTCTTTCTTTCTTTTCCCCTGATTATATCTGTCCCCGACAGACTGCATTCCTGCACTGGTACACATATACACTCTCTCAGGAACAAGACGCAAAGGCCAGGAAGTGTGTGTGTGTGTGTGTGTGCCAGCATGATTGGATCCCACTCCCCTATTTGCTTTGAGCAAGGAAATCTGGCTCAGTGTTAGGAGCAGATGTAAAAACACACGGCGTCACATACTCACACTCAGCCTCACTAGGGCACCTGAATCCTGCTGACTGAACAAATGTTGCTGCCATTTTACACCCCTCTTTGTATTAAACACTTCAGATTCAGGCTAGTTTGACATGACTTGCCTTGACCTGTTTCCACCAAATTTACTCTTTTTTTCTAAAGTGTTTTAAGGGAAAGAAATTAAAATCGTAAAAATCTCCATTTGAATTTTACGATTTACATAATTTGTTTGCACGGGCGTCCAGCACTTCTCCTTCTCAGTTGACAGTTCATTGTTTGGTCAGGCATTAATAGATAGAAACCAGATGTGAAACATGTAGAGTTCCACACGGGCTGATTCCTGGTCCCCTTTTGTTTTTACTGTACAGGTTAAGTCCTATATTTTACAGTTATGCAGCTCACACACAAGCTACTGATTTGTTGAGCAAAACCATACAAAAATGTTAGACTTGTCATAATGACATCAAATAAAATAAAGCAAAAGATTGACTGTTTTGTGCAACAATACAGATAGTTCTATACAAATACTAACAGTTCTACAGCTCTGATTTGAATATGCAGATATTTGGCACTGTAAAATATCTGAAACAACAGCGGTTCAGGACATTCCGTAAATGTAAAAATGTATTGATTTTCACATCATGGAGATGAAATGGAAAATACAGCCTGTCCCTTTAAGCCAATGCGCCGTTGCCTCCAAGTTGAAATGAATGGAAAAGAAGTAGATGCCCCCTTGCACACATATTGTGCACAGTGGGTGGCGTGTGCAGCATTCTCACAAGCGCGCTGTTGAACATGCCCAAAACCTGCTGAGAGCCCATCTGTGATCCAACCCTGACTCACAACACCACAGCCAGTCAGAACACTGGCTCTGCACCCTAGCAGTCTGCTTCCGCCAGGCTCTCTCTTTCTCTCTCTGCCTATACACACACGCACACACAAATGCAGTCTGATTGACAGGAATGACAGGAATTGTCATACTGTGTCATTCTCCTCTGAGGAAGCCGCCCACGCCACTTCTGTTAATAACTTTTCATGTTGTTGTTCAAGAGGGAATGATAAATGGAGACGGCAATGATAAATGGTTCATTTTCAGCATTTGGTTTGCTTAGATTCAATATCCTATGTGTTTTTTTAGAATGTACAAGAGTGATATTTTTCAGTAAACACAAGTTGACTTGTATGTATGCCAATTTACTTTTGTTGCCTGGTAACAGACAAGAAGCTCCATCAAGTGGTGCTTCCTTATTTGAAAGTGATTAATTGCTTTGTTCATAACCTGCTTTTTACAGACTTACATTTCAAATAAAAAAAAAAAAGGTTGTACTGGTGCATGTAAACAGCCTCAAGCCCTAAACGCTGCTCTGACAGTAAACACTTACTGCCGTTTATTCAGAGTAGCTGTAACAGCTCAGCAGATTTTACATCGGCGGTGGTGGTGGGGCCACTGCTGCAGTAATCGGCTCAGCAGAGCAAGAGGCTTGAGTCCTTTAATTAACTAAGTGGTCCACCATGAGCAGTGTAAATAAAGCAGCACAAACGGGCTGTAGTTCACTTTTTTCTGGATTAGGTGCCATTGTCATGGGTCTGTCCTCACAAGCTCTGTGTCACTGTACCACAAAAAAGACTTTTTCTTGTGAACAATAAGCTACAAGCCCAGAGAAGCAAACATGTGAACTGACATTTAATGTTCTCATGTTTTCTTGGGACCAATGGAGACGATTTTTGGGTTCAATTTTGTCTTCCACCCTGATTAGGGTGTGACATGGTCTTTCATGGGCGGAGCTAGTGCACCGATGACTCCTGCTGGTGTTACTCAGGAGGCTTGAGGAGGGGTCAGGCTGGTGGGAATTACTGGGTCTAAAAGCACTAATAGCATCAAGCAGAGTTAGTGAGGACAGTGAGAAGCAGAGAGCACGGAGACAGAGGAGGACAAGCATGTTCAGCAGACTAAAGGACATTTTAGGGGGTCCAAAACTGCCCCCTGCCCCACCCGCTACACCGGCCCCTGCTCCAGCTAAGGTAGGATTTCCACAGACACAATATGGATGCTCTTACCCCACAAAAAATAAGTCACAAAAATACACGAAAGGTTAAGTCCTATATTTGCATTTTTCAAGTATGTGATAACATTTTAATTAGGATCTCGTTACTCTTGGTAATACTCTGAAATCACAAATGAAGTCATATTACATGGTACAGCTGCATCTGGAATAATGTTAGGCCAACTTGCAGGAAGAAAAACTGGCAGAAAAAGAGAAGGAGGCTGAAAAGAAAGAGGAAAAACCAACTGGTAAGCAGCTCATGGTAGCGACCAGTGAAACATTTTACGAGCGGCATTTGTAGCTCAGAGCAGAAAATGATTCCCTGGTTGAAAAGCAACATACCGGAAGATGAAATAACTTTTATATCGAGGATGAAAACATCCTCTGAATGAAGATCTGAAAGATGATCAAATGTTTGGCTAGTTAGAGGGAGGAAATCTCATTGTTTGGTTCACAAGTTTGGAGTCGGCAGAAAATGGTGAGGGTCCAAGGATTGAGTCTTGTGGTTTCTCCTGTCCAGCAAAATAGACCGGAAGGAAATGCTCCAAAGCCGAGCCCTTTTTAAAAAACGGTTGCCATTGTAGAAGATATTGCGAGAAATTGTATCAAGCACAGCCAAGACATTCAGCGGGATCAGACCTGAAACAGATAAAGCAGCTTTGGCAGATTACAAAGCATTTAGTAAGTGAGAAGAGAGCAGATTCGAAAGAGTGGGCAGGTTTGGAGCCAGATGGCAGATTAGCCACGCTGTTATATAAATAAGGAGGAGATGTGCAACTTGGTTGAGGGCTGTGTGCCGCTTAGTCAGTCAAATTAAATGACGCTTTCCAGTCATTCATCTAGTTAAATGGCATTTGAACAGGTGAATATTTATTTCACTTTTAGACGTCAGGTGCCTCATGCTCTCCATGTATGACACAGATCAAGCATTGGATCAATTTATTGGGGTAACTGATTAGAGTTTGATTATTGAAGTTAGGGCCAACTCAGCAGGATATTCTCTGTATTCTTTTGCTCTGCATAAGGTGTTGAGAGTCATTTGTGTATTTGTAGTTCAATTTGGAATTTTTACATTTCTATCACAATGTCTCAGCACCAGCCCCTGGACCTATTCCAGACCCACCCGCGGTGACGCCGACCCCGGCCCCTGCACCGTCCCCAGCCACAGCGCCATCTCCTGCTGCCACAGCTACTGCACCAGCTGCAGCTCCAGCTCCAGCTCCAGCTCCAGCGGCAGCCACTGACGCAGCCCAGAATGCTGCAAATACGGCAGAAGGGTAACGATAAACTTAAATATGTTTAGATTTAGTAATACTGAAAAAAATTGCCCTCTTTGATTAGATTTAATAATTAGCTGAATTGGCTAAATCTGACCCAATTTCAGAAGGTGGCACTTCCTCAGCCTCATTGGACTCCACTGATTTCTACATAATCAAACGACACATTTCTGCGCTCATTCTGCACTAATCATGTGCATTTATTAGCAACTTGTATTTTTTACAGCCTTCCAGTGAACTGCTCACATCTGATTATCTGTAGTGCTCGATTAATCTAATATTAAGGCATAATTAATCAGAGTCTGAGTCAATCTTAGTGCATTGCATAGTGTCTGTTCCAGATTATATGAGACATGGCCAAACCAAATTAGTTCTCACACAGATCCTGGGATTAAGAACCTCATAGGGATGGCCTGGAAGAGCCATTGGAAAAATCTAGATGTGCTGTTCATGTTCTCGTCTCATTTCAGACAACAAATGTTATTATATAACACAACAGGAAATTACAATAATAAATCATGAATACTGAAGAATATTTCATTTAGTTAGGGTTAATGTGTGGCATAATTCTCGATGTACAACCACCCTGGAGTGGTGCCCAGATGCCTAATGAAGGACTGTGGGGTTTCAGTGCAGGAGGATGTGCTGCTGTGTTGGACTGGGTGCAATGAATCTGCCTGGTGCTTTTACAGCAAACTGCCAGCAGAGGAAGACATGCACACGAACACAAACTGCAGTCTGACTTCTAAATTCAAATTAATTATTTGATGGGCTGCATTTGCACAAAATGCTGGAATTAAATACTGAAATTAAAGATATATATAAAATATATATTAGATAGCTGGACATGTAGTGGATATCAAAGGTCTCAAAACTTAGAAATGATCACTATTGCAAAAAGATGATTGATGCAGATATCAGATGAGTCCGATGTAAATATTCTGGAGTTTAGTAATTTAGTGCTGTATGTAAATATTATGGAGTTTAGTAGCTTAGTGCTGTATGTAAGTATCCCAGATTTTAGTGGCATATTGCTGTATATAAGTATCCTGGATTTTAGTAGTTTAGTGCTGTATGTAAAAATCCTGGGGTTTAGTGGTTTAGTGCTGTATGTAAATATACTGGAGTTTAGTGCTGTATGTAAATATCCTGGGGTTTAGTGGTTTGGTGCTGTATGTAAATATACTGGAGTTTGCTGGTTTAGTGCTGTATGTAAATATCCTGGGGTTTAGTAGTTTAGTGCTGTATGTAAATATACTGGAGTTTAGTGCTGTATGTAAATATCCTGGGGTTTAGTGGTTTGGTGCTGTATGTAAATATACTGGAGTTTGCTGGTTTAGTGCTGTATGTAAATATCCTGGGGTTTAGTAGTTTAGTGTTGTATGTAAATATACTGGAATGTACTGGTTTAGTGCTGTATGTAAATATCCTGGGGTTTAGTAGTTTAGTGCTGTATGTAAGTATCCTGGGGTTTAGTAGTTTAGTGCTGTATGTAAGTATCCTGGAGTTTAGTGCTGTATGTAAATATCCTGGAGTCTAGTAGTTTAGTGCTATATGTAAATATACTGGAGTTTACTGGTTTAGTGCTGTATGTAAATATCCTGGAGTTTAGTAGTTTAGTGCTGTATGTAAGTATCCTGGAGTTTGTTGTTGTATAAAAGTATCCTGGAGTTTAGTGTTGTATGTAAATATCCTGGAGTTTAGTGTTGTATGTAAATATCCTGGAGTTTAGTGTTGTATGTAAATATCCTGGAGTTTAGTGTTGTATGTAAATATCCTGGAGTTTAGTTTTGTATGTAAATATCCTGGAGTTTAGTGTTGTATGTAAGTATACTGGAGTCTAATAGTTTAGTGCTGTATGTAAATGTATGGGAGTGTACTGGTTTAGTGCTGTATGTAAATACCCTGGAGTTTAGTAGTTTAGTGCTGTATGTAAGTATCCTGGAGTTTGTTGTTGTATATAAGTATCCTGGAGTTTAGTGCTGTATGTAAATGTATGGGAGTGTACTGGTTTAGTGCTGTATGTAAATACCCTGGAGTTTAGTAGTTTAGTGCTCTATGTAAATATACTGGAGTTTACTGGTTTAGTGCTGTATGTGAATATTTACATACAGCACTAAACTACTAAACTCCAGGATATTTACTAAATACCCTGGAGTTTAGTGGTTTACTGCTATATGTAAATATCCAGGAGTTTAGTAGTTTAGTGCTGTTCATTTTGTCCCTACCTGATTCAGGCAGGAAGAAGCCCCGCCCCCGCCGCCTCCCATCGTTGTGAACAGGTACGCAGACGACCAGCTGCGTGACGTGGTCAAGCGTCTGAGGGACAGGACCACTCTCTACAGAGAGAAGATCGTCGACCCGTATGCCTCCTCACCTGAAAGGAGCCCGCCTGTCAGTGAGTATGAATCTGTATGAATCTCCGAAAACCGAACACGCCCTGCAGCATTTACACGCATTACTATTATGTTGTTCTCTCTATTCTGCAGCACCAGTTTACACCAAAGAACAATATGCCAGAAAACTAGAGGAGGACAAACGGAGACAAGAGGAGGAGGAGAGGAAAAAGAAAGAGGCTGAAGAAAAGAAAAAGAGAGACGAGGAGGAGAAGAAAAGGAAGAAGGAGGAAGAGGAAAAAAAGAAGAAGGAAGAGGAGAAGAAGGATGACAAGAAGAAAGATGAGGCGGTAGATGCCAAGGCTGAAAAAAAAACCTTCTGCCCAAGTATCAAATTTACCTGCATTGACACCCTGCTGAAGCCGCTGGAGGACAAGATGGACGGAGTCCTGGGCTCGTCCATGGACCCCTTCACAGGTACCAAGAATCAGAAAGAACCTTTAGGACTGATTTATTTTAACTTCTCCACATTTTAGGAAGCAGTTAGGACCCGCTCTACCAGTCATTTACATTTACAGCATTACCAGACGCCCTTATCCAGAGCGACATACTATCAGTAGGGACAGGGACAGTCCCTCTGGAGACACTCAGGGACACAATGGTAGTAAGTCGGGTTTGAACCTGGGGTTCAAGTGGGGTTCTTCTGGTTCATAGGTGGGTTTCTAGCCCACTAGGCTACTACCACTCCATCCCTATGTAAATGTAACATGGAGGAAAATAAAGCGTTCTCCGCCGGCAGATCGCCGCTACATTGCCTGGCTCAGCGTGGTGACCGTGGCCTTTAACTACAACCTGTGGTTCATCTCGGCCCGCATGGCGTTCCCCTACCACACCTCGACAACCATCCCCGTCTGGTTCATGTGTGACCTCGTCGCCGACTTGATCTACATCGTGGACATGGTCTTCTTCCAGCCGAGGCTGCAGTTCGTGAAGGGCGGCGACATCATTGTGAGTCTCAGCGCAGGCGCATGCAAAACTGATTCTTTTATTTCAATGTTGACCCATGAACACAAAGGGGTAAAGTCAGCATGAAATGATATAATGACCAGGGTGTTTCTGGGTGAAATCACATATCCTCTGGTATCTAATGAGGTCACTTTTCATTTACATCACATTTACAGCATTTATCAGATGCTCCAGTGCTTTGTAGTTCATATGTGATATGTGTTCATATGTTCATATGTGAAAAAAATCCTATTGAATAGCATTTAAAAAAACCAGCAAAAAAGTTAAACTAGTAGAATAAACATTAGTATGCAGAAGCTGGGTCTAAACTAGCAACTCCAACAGTTTAAAACCAGACACCTAATTTTCAACCAAAGATTTACTTAAAATATGAACAGTTTGCTGACATTGCCGGATGTAAACCATGACCTTATGTACACTGCAGCAGGATTTAATATTCAAAAAATGTTTTTCCCCCCTTTTAGTCTGACAGAGTTTTAACAAAAAAGAACTACAGGGACTCTCAGAAATTCCAGGTACCAAGGCTGTAAAAAAAAACATGTTACTGTCAGCAGAACGCTGCAGGAATGACAATTTTTTTTATTTCGATCTCTCCCCTGCAGACTGCCTTGCTGTCTGTGTTGCCCCTTGACCTCCTGTACATCCCATTTGGATTCAAATCTTTCTTCAGGGCAAATCGAATCATGAGGGTACGTCCGTACAGCACCTGCCAGGCTGGTTGTTGTTCAGATTTTGCTGCATAATTTGGGTCACAGGCGTGTATTTTCTCAGTTTGAGGCTTTCTTCGAGTTCAGTGATCGTCTGGAGGGCATCTTGACAAGGGCCTACATTTGGAGGTAGGGGAAACTGATCTTCCTGACTTTTTAGACACGGAGATCAGTACAAAACAAACAAGTATCTCTTTTGCTACTAGAGTCATCAGAACCATTGGCTATCTGCTCTTCATGCTGCACATAAATGCCTGCATCTACTACGTGGCGTCGGCATATGAGGGCATCGGCACCACAAAATGGGTCTACAGTGGAGAAGGCAGTGCGTACGTAATTCTTTTCACTTCAAACATTTTCATCAGGCATTGTGCAGCTTCACTTCCCTTTGGAGGATTTAGAATTGCGATGAAGTCTTGTTTTGTGAATTTTGCATCCTGACCACATTACTGTAAATATTATTAGTAGTATATAATGCGAATAATACTTTGGACTTTGTCTAAACTACCACTAGGTGTCACTACTGGACTAATGAACGCTGTCCTGAAAAGTTTATTAGCTTTTTGTGCGTTATTCCAACCCTTTTATATGTGAGTTTTTTGTGAATCAGTTTATTTCAGTCGCACCTTATATTTTACTTTTTTTTTTTTTTTTTTTACAATTTTTTTTATTTTTGTTGTGCATTTCCTCTCGTGTTTTTGTGCTAAACTGTAGCTACCTGAGCTGTTTCCTCTATGCGGAGAAATGCCTTCTGATGATCGCAGAGCTGCCTATGCCGGACACTCTGTTTGGTCAGGTCTTTCAGATGGCCAACTATTTTTTTGGGGCCCTTTTTTTGTGCACATTTCTCGGACAGGTAGTTTATTTTCTTTTTTTAAACATACATTTTTAAAGCATTTTTTGAAAAGCATATTTGACGTATATATTTTCTCGCCTGTTTGGTTTTTGAAGTCACATGGTACAAAGTAGGTAAAGTAAGTCATTATTGTTTGTGCGTTTTACACGTTTACACTCATGAAAACGTTTCATGAGTGTAAAAGTGTAAAACACACAAACAATAATGATTTAAAAAAGTGAAAATACAGAGACGGAGTGTCATTTTCTACACACATCATGCCATTGTTTCATGAAAATATGGAAAGTATGCAATAAATCAATATTTGATCAACGTTTGAATGGCGGGGGCAGAGCTTTTACACAGTGCTGTATATGAGTGTTCAGGTGTGGAAGGAACGTTCCTGATGCCTCCTCTGTCTCCCACAGGTACCTGCGCTGTTATTACTTTGCTGTACGAACGCTCATCAACATTGGCGGCCTGCCTGAGCCTCACACCGTCTTTGAGATCTCATTTCAAATGTCAAACTTTTTCATTGGTGTCTTTGTCTTCTCGAGTTTAATCGGCCAGGTAAAACCACTGTCATTAGCAAGAGAATGTCCTGTGGGTTGAATCGAGTGGCGTTCTCCTCTTCATCAGAAGATGTGGTTGACTGTAGCCTGTTTTGCAGCTACTTCCGTAGCCGTACAAATAGCAGCATTGTTCCCCCTCTAGCATCTAGATTCATTCAGAATTCCTTTATTTCTGGCCATGTGACATAGTTTGGGTCATTGTCAACAGATGAGAGATGTGATTGGAGCAGCCACAGCAGGACAGACCTACTTCCGGGCCTCCATGGATGGATGTGTGTCCTACATGGTGACCAACCGCATCCCCAAGATGGTTCAGATGAGAGTACGCACCTGGTACAACTATACCTGGGATTCGCAGGGAATGCTGGGTAGGCCTGGAATGCACTTTCACTTTTATACTTCACTTTCAGCTGAAACACTTTCATTTTATACATCTGCCACCGGTATGAAGGTACTGGGTGACACAGAAACAATACAAATATATATCCAAATGCATTTTGTTTTGTTGTATTGTTTCACATCCTGGACAAGATTGTCACCCGTTTTACTCAATGCAGAACTTGTCTTAACATGTAATAATAAAACTGATGCAATCCAGTGTAGACATGTGCAGTATTAATATAAAAGAGTGTTTAAATTAGTCACTAATATAAAAATCACATTTTACATTTATGGCATTACATCAGATGCCAATATCCAGAGCGGCTTACAGGGACAGTCCCCCTGGAGACCTGGGATTTCTGGTTCAGTGTGTGTTACCTACTAAGCTGCTATCACAGGTCACACAAGCCACTGAAATGCAAATTGCAGTGTCATGCATGGTGCAACAGCAATATTTATTATGAAGTGTATGCTTTATTATGTGCATGCATTTGATTGTGGAGTCTGTAGAAAACTGAATGAAACTGGTCTGTGGTGCAAAGGTTGGAGATTAACATTTACAGCATTTATCAGACTCCCTTATCCAGAGCGACTTACAATCAGTAGTTACAGGGACAGTCCACCTGGAGCAACTTAGGGTTAAGTTTCTTGCTCAGGGACACAATGGCAGTAAGTGGGGTTTGAACCCGGGTCTTCTGGTTCATAGGCGAGTGTGTTACCCACTAGGCTACTACCACGCTTAATCACACAGATCCCTGCTGTGGGCCATTTTATTACACTGGGATTGGTATAACAGTGGAGACATGATCAGGAGGATGCGATGATAATTTATGTTAAGCTGCATTTGTGTCTTTGTGACCTGGTGCAATTGTGGGATCTTACTCAGATGAATCGGAGCTGCTGGAACAGATGCCGCTGGTCATGAGAACAGCAATTGCTGTGGACATCAACCTCGCCACCTTCCAGAAAATTGACCTCTTTAAGGTCAGGGTTGCACTCTGTCACTCAGCATCCTGATATGTTGATGCGGCGTGACTTGTGACTGAGGTGTTGCCGCCCACAGGGCTGTGACAACCAGATGCTGGTGGACATGTTGCTGCGACTCAAGTCCATCGTGTATTTACCTGGAGACTTTGTGGTTAAAAAGGTGAGCTTGTCGCTTCACCCTCATCGTCTGTGGGGCGACAGGGTTCAGGTGGCTGTAACGTGAATGCAGGTTTGATCTTCACATTGTCAGGGAGACATTGGTAAGGAGATGTACATCATCAAAGCCGGCGAGGTCCAGGTGGTTGGTGGCCCTGACAACAAGATCGTGTTTGTGACGCTGAAGGCAGGCTGTGTGTTTGGGGAGATCAGGTAAGTGACACAAGTCTCATATTTGCATGTTGATGTGTTGTCCTGCAGTCAGCTGACCCAGACTCTCCACAGCCTGTTACAGTCTTCAGCCAATGGAGGGAACCGCAGAACAGCCAACGTTGCAGCGCACGGCTTCGCCAACCTCTTCGTGCTGGAAAAGCGAGATCTGTTCGACATCCTGGTTCACTACCCAGAGTCCCAGAAAGTGCTGGCCAGGAAAGGAAAGTGAGTACAAGATGAACAAGATGAACTCAGGCAAGGTTCCTTTGTTCTTTAAACCAGCGGTTGTTCAGCCCTTTCTTAAGAAACCCAGTCTTAATCCCGAAGACTTAAATCATTTTCCGCTCATTTCTGAACATCCCTTTTTGTCAAATATTTGTTCTAGTTCAAACCATTTAAATAGTAATAACATTGCTGAAATGTTTCAGTCAGGTTTTAAAAGCCTTCGCAGTACAGAGTCTGCACTGCTGCGTGTAACAAACGACCTGCTTCTCACAGTCAACTCACTTTTAATTCTCCTGGACCTCAGTGCAGCGTTCAATACCATAGACCACGACATCCTGATCAGCCGCTTAGCACAGTGGGCTGGTGTTCAAGTTACAGCACTTTCGTGGTTCCACTCATATCTCAGACAGAGATATGAGTGGAAATTCTCTGTGAATATAGAGATGTCCCTTTCCTCTGCGGCACCCCTTAGGTATGGGGTCCCACAAGGGTCAGTTTTAGCACTGATATTGTTCTCTATTTATATGCTCCCACTCATTACAAATCACTAGAGATTACAGGGTCTCATTTCACTGTTATGCTGATGATACCCAGCTGTACATGCCACTAAAACCAAATGATGCCTCTGATGCCCACAGACTACTTGAATGCTATGAACATATCAGATGCATGGTGGCAAGCATGCAGTTTAATGTAAATAAGACTAGGTCATTCTTTTGGACCCTCCACAGATGCAACTTCAGTTCTGGAACAGATCACACCTCTCTCCACATTTATAAAGCCTTGTGTCAGGAATCTTATTATAATTTTTGACCCTGAGCTTCAATATGCAAATGAACTCAGAGCAGGTTTTTTGCAACTGCATCTTATCTCCATAATTAAACACATTCTCTCCCACACAGACCTATAAAAAGTTAGTCATGCCTCTCCTCTCAGTTAGATTATTTAAAGAAATCTTCAATTGCCCATCTGCAATTAGTCCAAAATGCGCCAGCAAGGGTCATAACAAACATGAAGAAAAGAGATCATAATAAACTGGATTTAGCATCTCTACACTGGCTACCAGTTGAATAAAGAATTAAGTTAAAAATTTTATCCTTTGTCTTTAAAGCACTAAATGGCCAAGTTCCTGCATATATTGCTCAATTTCCCCAAAAGAAAACTTCATACAAAACATGTTTCATTCATGTTCATTCATGGGGGTCCCTCGAAAATGACTAAAATCCGAGGGTGACTGGTCCTTTGCAGCTATATCTCTGGAACTCTGGATTTCCTTACCACTGTACATCAGATCCTCTCCGTCTATATTAGCCTTAAAAAAAAAAAAAACAGTTGAAAACATATGTATATACCCAGGCGTTCTGAGATCTTTACTTCTTGTTTTACTCTTGATGTTAATGCTCATCTTCTTCCATTGTTTTATTTAGTGTATTATTTCTTATATGTGCAGTATTTTGGTGAACAGCTTTCTGTTTTTGAAACTGTGCTTTATAAATAAATGTATTATGTATTATTTATTATAAGATTGATCTGTTAAAGAGTACAGGTGTAGAAATGAACATCATATTTGATGCATTGTGATGCACTCGGCCTGATCCGAGAACAGTCTTGGCCCCTCGGTGGTGGAATGAACTTCCCCTCGAGGTCAGAACAGCTCAGTCACTGAGCACCTTCAAACGACAGCTCAAGACCTTCCTCTTTAAAGAATATTTAGATTAAATTGTAATTTTCTTGTTGTCGAACTTTGTGTACAGAATCTACAACAGAGTGAATAAAATAGATGTATTCATAGTTGGGGTCCTAGTGAACCGGAATTGATCTCTTCATCGATGGTAACTTGAGAGCACGTTGTAAGTCGCTCTGGATAAGGGCGTCTGCCAAATGCCGTAAATGTAAATGTAAATGTAAATGTAAATGTAAATGTAAATGTAATGTAACAGTGTCTCTCTTGGCCTCGTCCACACGGACGTTAGAAATGAAACACCACACGTGTTTTTACTGCCCCCAGAATGCCAGAAAAAGCAATGGTTCAGACGTCCATGTGAAGAGAGCCTTAATTCTCATCTCACTGACATATTTAAAAACATTATATGTAGGAATATAAAATATTGAAAGGATGCACTGATAATCATAGTCGAATCGAATCGTGAAACCAGTGAAGGTTCACACCTCAGCCTGGTAGTGGACTATAATCGGCTTTATCTTCAGGAAACTGATGAAGGCTAAAGGCCCAGCGGCTGCCAAGGTAGAAGAGGAGAAGAAGAAAGGCCTGACCATGTTCGGCCCCAAGCCTCCAACACCTAAGATGCTTCGTGCCTTTGGTGGATTTGGGAAAGGAGGCCTGTTGGACAAATTGAAGGTAAAGATCAATGCCTCGGCATGAAATCTGAACTTTCACAGCCAGCCATAGAGCCACAAGTCAAGTGTCTGCTTTATTTATATGCTTATGTGTGTTATTGTGAAGAGGAACATTAGAGGACACGCTCACTTGCCCATGTTCTCTCCACAGGCTGCAACTCGGGAAGCAAAGTGAACATATGGAGGATTTTGTGTGTGTGTGTGTGTGTGTTTGAGTTCATGAAATCAGTCTGTTTGTAAAAAGAATTGTGTGTTAGTGAATTTAAATGGTTGTGTGGTTGTATGTCATTGTAATCTCTTAATTGTGGCCTGTTTACTAGCTGGTAGTGTGTCTGTGTCCAGCTGACAGGAGTAAACAGCCTGTCTAAGTCTGTGTGCTGAGACTATTCCTGGAGCTCAGTCTCCACCCACAGGACTAAATTAACAATAACACACACACACACACACACACACACACACACAATCACCTCATAGAATCAATCGCAATCGTAACACACAGTCATTGTAGCACAGTGTCCACTCACATCAGACAGATTTAAACACATTTATGTCTTATAAAAATCAGGAGGGAAAGCGAACTGGGGGGCGGAGTAGCTGTGCTGTGATTGGCTGGGGAGGGATGAGTTTTCCCATTGGGGGGAGGAATCAGAGATGCTGGAATGAAGGAGCGCGAGTCTGTGCGGGACAGGGGCTAGCCAGTGCTAATGCTAACGCTGGACGGGTCCTCCTGCCATCATGTTCAGCAAGCTGACCGCACTCTTCAGAGGACCGGTGCCGCCCAGTCCCAGCCCGGAGTCCAAGGTACGAGCCTAGATCTTCACCAGCTTTCTCACATGTAAATGTGATTTCTGCAGGACCTACGTATTATTTTACTTGTAGTGGACTGTGCTGACTGGTCTTTAAATGCTCTTAAACCAGATTAGAAAGCCTATAAGACAGAACATCATGGCTCAGGATGAAAGAAAGCAATTATTAAATGAGATGTATTAGCCACTGTCTGTTAATATTGAAATTGTGAAACTGTTGTCAAAAAAGTAAAAGGAATGCGGTTTAATTTGGTTCTATTTCACTGAAAAGTTATATAAAGCCATTAAACTGTGAATTAACTAAAAAATAAACGTTTTTTTCTAGAAGTCAATAATTTAGCTAAAGACATCTGATTAAAGTGTTGGTAGAAGGTTTTTCTTTTCAGTTAAATTAATGCTGAGATTTATTTATGTTTAATTGGATTTATGCATTAACTAATCTATCACAGATGGACAAATTCACTTTACCTTTAATTAGTAACATACAAATTGATAAAATTGATCTTATTTGATCTTAATTGACTCAAGTGCCACATTGAAGATCATACAGTTATGTTCACAGGAGGAAAAGACAGTTGACAAGAAACAAAATGAAAAGAAAGAAGAGAAAAGCGTGGAAGAAAAGAAAGTAGAGGACAAAGGTCAGGAAAAGAAAGAAGAGAAAAGGGAGGAGGAGAATAAAGAAAAGAAAAAGGAGGAAAATGATGAAGCAAAGCCTGGTGAGCATTACAGCGCGTTAGAAATGTTACACCTTTTAGAAATAAAAATGTTATTGTAATCATATTTGTAATGCTTGGAAGTATAATTATTGTTATAGAGCACCAGCACAAGTGCATCCTATTGGCTAAAGCTGCTCAGTGCATATCTAGACAGATAGATACTGAAGGAAGTATTGGAAATTAATATCTGTGGAATTTGACATTGTGCTCATGAACTATTTGGACCAGAATTTGTTCTGTTGTTCACATCAAGGAGGTCAAAATGCATTTTTTTTTTATTCAGAGGTTTAAATGCAGTCTTCTACGCTGCTTTCAATATTTAATTATACAACCTGCATGTATTCTTTTCACGGAGAGTGAAACTTTTAAATGTGTTTTTTCTGTGCCGCCCTCACCCATCACTGCAGCCTCCTCCCCCACCCCCGAGCAACCAAAAGCTGAGGTCAAACCTGCGGACCTCCCCAACACAGAGGCAGGAGCCGCAGAAGGGTAAAAAAAAAACTTATATAGCACATTACACAGTAACAAATACTATTCCTGGCATCCCCGGTCTATAAAAGCCACCCCTGCCATCTCTGACTTGCAGCTTAAAGGAGCTTAATGGATAAGCAGTATTTGTACTTAAAGAAGGCACTCGCATGCAGACCTACTGCTAGAGTTCAAGTGGCACGATGGCATCCACAAGCAGATCAGAACAATGAAAAAGACGCCATGCGCAGCCTTCAGAAGTTCTGGAATGAGACCATGTTGTCGGAAGTGTGGTAAAATGACCAGAACTCTGGTTTGTGTTCCAGGGAGGCAGAGCAGGTCCCTCCTCCCATCGTGTTTAATAGCTTGGTGGATGAGCGGCTCAGGGATCTGGCGAAGCGACTCCGGGAGCGGACAGACATCTACAAAGAGAAGGTCATTGACCCATACGCCTCCTCTCCTGAACGGAGTCCGCCTGTCAGTGAGTCGCCACAGACATACTCCCAAAACTGGCGCTTGCAAGAAAATGCCACGACCAATTGGAACAGGAGGAAAATAACCAGGATTTGTAATTTTGCAAAGCATTTAGCGTTTTTCCAACTATTTTTCATATCTGTTCAGCTCCAGTCCTGCGAAGGTGTGACTGGCTAAAAAAACAAGAGGAGGAGAGGATTCGAAAAGAGGAGGAGGAAAAGAGGAAGAAAGAGGAGGAGGTCAAAAAAGCAGCAGAAAAAAAGGAGGAGAAGAAAGATGACAAGAAGAAGGAGGAAAAGAAAGAAGAGGTCGCCGAGCCCAAACCTGAAGAGAAATCAATCTTCCCAAAGATCAGTTTCACCTTCATTGACGTCATGTTGAAACCACTGGAGGACAAGATGGACACAGTCCTGGGCACGACCATCGACCCCTTCACAGGTGGGTTATGAACACATACAACATCACGCCATCTTTAATCCCTCATTTGCTCAACGCTTTGTGCCTCGCTTGACAGATCGGCGGTACATCAAGTGGCTGAGCGTGGTAACCGTGGCATTCAACTACAACGTCTGGTTGGCTACGGCACGCCTGTGCTTCCCATACCACACCCCTCAGGCCATTCCCTTCTGGATATTGTGCGACGTTCTCTGCGACCTCATAAACATCCTCGACATCGTGATTTTCCAGCCGCGGCTCCAGTTCGTGAAGGCCGGCGACATTGTCGTAAGTGTGGTGATCTAGTAAAGCTGGGCAGTGTGGAAGCATCTTGTGTGAACCTCACCATGACGCTTTCGTGCAGAAAGACCGCGTTCAGACCAAAAAGCACTACAGAACGTCGGCACGCTTCCAGGCAAGTGTCCGGCCCTGCACTATTTCGGAATATCTGAGCTTGCGTGGCATGGTTTTTCTGGTGAACACCCCCATTCTCCCCGCAGTCAGACATCCTCAGCATCATTCCATTCGACCTGCTGTCCTTGCAGTTTGGATTCACGTCTTTTTTCAGATTCAATCGATTCATCAGGGTAAGAAAAACGTTCAATATTTTTGTGTCTTTCCACGGTCTTTGCCACTTAATCACACGTTTTATTTCAATGTTTTATGTTTCTTGCAGTATGAATCA
The DNA here is from genome assembly GCF_900700375.1 of Denticeps clupeoides. Taxonomy (NCBI): domain Eukaryota; kingdom Metazoa; phylum Chordata; class Actinopteri; order Clupeiformes; family Denticipitidae; genus Denticeps; species Denticeps clupeoides. The sequence continues at coordinate 22,438,880 of NC_041708.1, read as the reverse complement.
TTTTTCGAATTCAGTGATCGTCTGGAGAGCATCATGGCTAAGGCCTACATCTGGAGGTAGGACAGAATGTTCTACAAATAAAGTTACTATGTGTTCCATCAGACTGTCTTAAAGATGCACAGTAGATGCTGGGGTCTCTAATGGAATGGCTAGCTTGCATTTCTGAGAGAGAGGAAGTGAATGTATTATCCAAATTATCCAACACAGTAAAAACAAAGAAATATGTAAACAAAGGGCCACCAGAAGTGAAAAAAATTCATCATGAAGGCCCTGCAGCAGAGCGCATCATCGGGGTTCCACTTCCATCCATCTCCCAGCTCTACGAGAAACACCTCATCCGTCGAGCTCGGAACATAATGAAGGACTCTCACCGCCCCTCACATGCCCTGTTTTCCTCCTACCGTCTGGCAGACGGGTCCACAGCATCAGAACTGTAACTGCCAGACACTGCAAGGGCTTCTTCCCACAAGCAGTCAGAGCTCTCAATGCACTGCCATCAGCAGAAAACTGACAATAACAATACACTTCCAGCCTTATGCACCTGATCTTTGCACATCTCAACTCATTTCGCACATTTCTGCACATTTGCATGTTTGTCTTGTCTTATCCAACATTTCCACTTACAAGCATCCTACATGATGTTGTCCAATTATGTCCTGTTTGACCTGTTCATTGTACAGAAAAGTTCTACTTTTCTCCTATAGAGAAACCTGTTCAGTATTTAAGCTTTAGTTTTAGTTAGTATAGTTTAGTTTAGTGTGTATATACATATATATTTTTCTTTTATGATTGCACTATGGGGGGGTCTGTGTGAAACATTATTTCAATACTCAGTATACTGTGTATACTGTTGTACAGACAATAAACCAATCTTGAAACCACAGACCAGGAAAAATATAAAACTGCATTATGTTAATTCACAAAGTTGTAAATATGACATTAAGATTTATGATCCATTTAGATAGATTTGCTTGTGCTGTTTTCCAATATTCCAATAGCACTGGACAACCATAACACTGCTGACTTCCCTGCCACATTGCAGCATTATTAAATGGAACCTGTGCATTGTGTAGAGTGGGTCGGACCACCGGCTACCTGCTGTACTGCCTACACCTCAACGCCTGTCTCTACTACGTGGCCTCGGCATACGAAGGCCTCGGCACCACCGAATGGGTCTACGATGGAGAAGGAAATGCGTACGTCACGCTCGCGTGGACTGAATGCACAGTCTGTTGCGTGACCTTTGACCTTACTCTGGTCCGCCGCTCTCCTTTAGATACCTTCGATGCTACTACTTCGCCACTCGGACACTGATCACTATAGGAGGTCTGCCTGAGCCACACACGGTGTTTGAGATAGTCTTCCAGATGGTCAACTTCTTCGTAGGTGTCTTTGTCTTCTCCAGTTTGATTGGACAGGTAGGAACATTTTGTTATTGTATGTGATCTATTAAAAAGTTCCATGTATCACAGGTGGATTCAGTGGCTGAAACAATGCATGAATTATGAATTAATGCAAGAATTGTAATTGAAGGCTTTTAATACTGACATGCAGATTCAGGGCAGTGGTGGCCTAATAGGTAAGGAAGCAGAATCATAACCAAAGGGTTGCTGGTTCAAATCCTGAGGTTCCCTTGATCAAGGCACCATCCCCACCAGTGCTTGCAAGTCTCACGCATTTCAAAAAGTGCCACAAATGGCGTTTCTCACGTGTAGAAGATCTTAACTTTAATGAACAAAAATTGTTTTAAGTGAAGGTGAAGTGATTGTCAATGTAAAACACTGCAGTACTACGCTGGCATAATGAAATGTGTCCTCTGCTTTTAACCATCACCCTTGGTGAGCAGTGGGCAGCCATGACAGGCACCGGGGGAGCAGTGTGTGGGGTTGGTGCTTTGCTCAGTGGCACCTCAGCAACCTTCTGATTACGGGGTGCTTCCTTAAATGCTAAGCCACCACTGCCCCAGTGGTTCATTTTACAAATTAATGAATGCTTTTGGCTTCAAGCACATGTTCCATGCACATGTTAAACATTTTACCTTCATGGTGCTCTGGTTCTTCACAGATGAGGGATGTGATTGGAGCAGCCACAGCCGGACAGACGTATTTCCGGGCCTCCATGGATTCATGTGTGGCCTACATGAATACATATAGAATCCCCCGACAGGTTCAGAACAGAGTGCGCACCTGGTACAATTACACTTGGGACTCTCAAGGCATGCTGGGTAAATAAGCATTTGAAGTTTTAAGAACTAGAAAAGGAGCTTTTGTGAACAAACTTCATTTTGGCTGATCAAGACTGTGTCCTTTTGCATGCTAGCACTGTCTGTTAAGGTGTCAGAAAAAAAGTCCACTTCATTCATTTAATTGACTATATAGTGCACTACATCATGGTTACAATACACACCACAAAACCATCATGCATTACAGTCTCTCTACTGAGGAAGAAGTTAACCCCTCACTCCCTGTTTAATATACTCTGTACTTTAATGAATGACTGAACTTGCCCAGTTCTTAAGAATGAAACCAGAAGCCAAGGTGATGTTGGCACATCTTTGCATTGTTCGCAACACCATCTCTATTGAGAAACTGTAAATTTAGTCTACATCCTCAGCTACATTGAATTACTATGTGTTACTGTATGCTGCTGTAATTGGTGACTTGTGTTCAGATGAATCGGAGCTGCTGGAACAGATGCCGCTGGTCATGAGAACAGCAATTGCTGTGGACATCAACCTCGCCACCTTCCAGAAAATTGACCTCTTTAAGGTCAGGGTTGCACTCTGTCACTCAGCATCCTGATATGTTGATGCGGCGTGACTTGTGACTGAGGTGTTGCCGCCCACAGGGCTGTGACAACCAGATGCTGGTGGACATGTTGCTGAGACTCAAGTCCATCGTGTATTTACCTGGAGATTTTGTGGTTAAAAAGGTGAGCTTGTCGCTTCATTCTCATCGTCTGTGGGGTGACAGGGTTGAGGTGGCTGTAACGTGAGTGCAGGTTTGATCTTCACATTGTCAGGGAGACATTGGTAAGGAGATGTACATCATCAAAGCCGGCGAGGTCCAGGTGGTTGGTGGCCCTGACAACACGATTGTGTTTGTAACACTGAAGGCAGGCTGTGTGTTTGGGGAGATCAGGTAAGTGACACAAGTCTCATGTTTGCATGTTGATGTGTTGTCCTGCAGTCAGCTGACCCAGACTCTCCACAGCCTGTTACAGTCTTCAGCCAATGGAGGGAACCGCAGAACAGCCAACGTTGCAGCGCACGGCTTCGCCAACCTTTTTGTGCTGGAAAAGCGAGATCTGTTCGACATCCTGGTTCACTACCCAGAGTCCCAGAAAGTGCTGGCCAGGAAAGGAAAGTGAGTACAAGAAAGACCTTCATGAAATGTGCTGAAGACTTCTACAGGAACACCTGGTCAGTGGTCTATCATCTGCTTTATCTTCAGAAAATTGATGAAGGCTAAAGGCCCAGCAGCTGCCAAGGCAGATGAGGAGAAGAAGAGAGGCCTTGCCCTGTTTGGAACAAAACCTCCAACGCCCAAGATGGCTCGCATCTTTGGTGGCTTTGGGAAAGGAGGCCTGTTGGAAAAACTGAAGGTGTGTAATGCTGAACTCATAAGTCATGAAAGAAAAGAAATAAAATACATTTTAGCTTTTGCACTTTAGCACTAATTGTCATTCATAAAATGCATCAAGGGAAGTCCAATCATCTCAAAATAACTGAGTCTTTCCAATTAGAGAAACCCGGGTGTCATTTCTGAGTTTGGCTTGTTCTTGTCATACAACCCTGTATTGCGAAAAACCAGTGTTATGAATTCAGCTAAAACCCTAGCATGTGTGAAATCTAAACAGCACTTACCTCCAGGCCTCAGCGCAAAACCCAGTCCTGGGCCTAAAACCTGAGCCAGAGCGTCCTCGATCCTCTTTAACTGCACCAGTTCACATAGGGGAAAACCCACAAACAAAAGAAAACCAAAAAGGGGGAAAATATGCATCAATCAATCAATGTTTCACCATAAACCAGCCAGCCCCCTTAGCTTCAGACCTGAAAACCTGGAAGCAAGCTGATGCCCCCTTGTGGATGGGATGTGATTGTGAAAGTGGTCTGTCTTGCTAAGGTGCATGCTCTACATCCTAATTCCAGGCTTTACCTGAGCTGCTGGTCCTAGTCCAGACCATGTTTATCTCTTTCTTTCTAAGTGTCCAGCATCACGTGTCACCCTGCTTCTCATAGACCTCCTCTGGCTACCAATTGTGTGTTGGTTATATATAAGGTGGTAGTAGCCTAGTGGGTAAGACACTCGCCTGTGAACCAGAAGACCCGGGTTCAAATCCAGCTTACTACCATTGTGTCCCTGAGCAAGACACTTAAGTTGCTCCAGAGGGACTGTCCCTGTAACTGCTGATTGTAAGTCGCTCTGGATAAGGGCGTCTGATAAATGCTGTAAATGTAATGGTTGCTTGGGATTGAGGCATTTCACTCCTCCCTCAAACATCCTTCTGAATGGATGATATTTCCATTTGTTCTTTTTCTGTCCATACAGGCTGCAGCCGCAGAGGAAAAGTGAACCACTGATCTCAATCACCACACTGCTGTTTCATTTCTGACTAAAGGCCTAATTAGCAGAACCTGAGCTTATATCTCTGCAATTTTCCTCTTGGTGATTTATAACACATATTCTCCATCATTATCTCCACATTCTGTATTTGTAGCATATTGTTATCCACCAATATTTGTCTTTTGTTTAAATGTTAACTCTGTCCTCATTTTGGTTTATAATGTGTGACATTGTGTAAAAACATTCTCTGGTAATTTACATGAATAAAATGTGAAGATTTTTTTATATTAATACATTCATTTTTGTGCAACTTTAAAAGATTTAGTTTCATAATGAAAAAAAGTGCAGCCAAGCAGCCCATCAATAGGAACAGAAGTCTGAAATGCCTGAAATAGCATGACAGCATATAACAGTGATTTAACAAGGATGTGTATTTGGTTCTTCACATAACTGGAAAACACTGAAAAACTGAGGTACAAATCAGAGCATACTTAATGTGGAACCAGAAGACAGAGCGAAGAACACAAGTGTCGCAATGAAACGGCAAGACCTTCTGCTTGGTAGACACTTTTTCAATGTCGTAACAATGTCAAATGTTGCACATGAGTAAAAGTGGTCGATTAAAGTCGGCTGTATTTCAAATATTCACATTCACACATGGCTAAGCTCTGGAGTCCAAATATGGAATATTCGATTAGTTACCAGAGTTATGAATAAAGACAAAGTGAGAGTTGTAATATCTGTCAGTAGGACCAATTAAAATAAATGATAAAGCTAATTTAACCAGGTCATTAAAACCAAAACTGTTTATTTATTTTGCACTGTACAAAAAATATAATGCCACATAAAAATGAAAAGTATTGTTACATTTATTAGTAATAATGAGTGCTAGATCTACTATCAAGATGAGTTGGCACAGTCCACATGCTGGTCTATATGCAAAGCAGCGATTATGTGAAAGGTAAGAATAGATGATCTGGACTGTTTCAAGCCTCAATCTGAACTCTGATTCAATGAGTCAATTTGTAAACCTCGGGAAATATCAGACCGCCACCTCCTTCAAAGAAAATAATTACCCGATGGGCGAACAGCACGGTTTTCCAAGCGGAATCAGAAAAGACATTTTTCAATTTCATGTAGAAAAAAGCAGAGAACTAGCTAAACATAAACAACCCTGACATTGAACGCATTGAATATGAAATTTCATACCCAACTCCATTAATTTTTGGAATGCTGTAATAAGGTTTATATGGTTTCAGTTGTAGTCTATTAAGAAATAATGACTCATGTTACATTAAAGCTACATAAGTAGGTTTGCATTTACAAATGCATTTGCATGTACATACTAGAATCAAAGCATATCAAGATGATTTGTGAAAATCATTTGGACTCACAATCTCATCAGATTAAAAAGAAGTGGAAGATGGTTAAAACATGCTTTCAAAATATTGTGTTAAATCTGGCCAAGTTCACAGGAGGTAGCAGAGGCTATCAAACTAACAAAAACCTAACGTGGCAAAATATAAAAAGTTGTCTGGTCCAGAATGCAGGAGAGGTCGCGTGTCTTAATTAGCTGCTAGACCAGGGGTTTCTGGTCCTATTTCTGGAGGACAAAACTTTTTAGTTCTAACCCTTGCTATATTAGGATGCCATTGACATGCTGATGATGGCAGATCATAAAGGCCGGAATGGTCCGGGATGATTCTCCCCCCTCAGACTATATTCGCATATTAGCAAATGGAACATATGTATGCTGAGATGATAACTGGGATCACTTGAATTTGCTCAGCTATGCCTCCTGCTAATACTGAGGTTATGGGTGTGTTATTTATTATTATTTATTATGGCATTTATTGATGCGGCGCAGGCAGGTGCAGGTGTACAATCAGCTCTGGGATGGTGGGGTTGGGTTGTTGGGTGGGTAAAGTTTGGACATGCTGAAGTAGGAAACCAGCTGAGCGGGCACCTCCGCCAGAACGCTCTGAGCCAGCGCTTCTTTAGGAGACTGTGGTGGGAGAGAGACAGAATGGCATTACACAGTATTTCATAATCTGAACAAAACAGCCCTACACACAAGCACAGTCATGGGCAGTACAGCCCGATTTATAGAATATACAGAGACTATTATTCTAATAAGGGCAAATTATTTCTCATCATTGGGTAATATTTATGCACATTAAATCAGATGTCACAAAGTGCCACAGGGCTCATCAATTCACAGTAATCACATCAATTCAGTGATACCGACTGTCTCCTACAGCAGTTGTTCTCACTCTTAATTATCATTTCCAAGACACTTTCCAGCCCTACCACTGAGGTACGCCATGCACTTTAAGAATTTTCATTGCATCAGGCGAGCGTGGACCGTTTTTCAGCTTATAGGAGCAAATCAATTGAAACAGCCCTAACGGTTATGGCTTGTAATAATGGATATAGCTTGTAAAAAAAAAAAAATTGCCAACAGTGCATCCATGTGGCAAGTGCAATTTATTACATAAAAAAAAACACAAAAATTGAGAGCAAATTTACAAACAGAACAGATCCTGAAAAAGTCGAAACATAAAAAGCCATTAACAGGCCAGTTCCAGTGCTATGGTGGAGAAATGTGCTGCAGGAACTTATGCCTGTTTGCAGTTACAGGCTCTTTATTAGCCTTGTTGGGTTGCACATGGAAAAACAGTTCTTGCTCACTGAGCATTGGCCTGTTAACTGGACAGCAGGTTATAAATGCATTATAGCAGCAGTCATGCAGGAGGGTGGGTGACGGGAAGGGAAATGTTAGGGTGTGGTGTTCATGTGTGTGTTTTGGGGGGGGTGGGTAAGAGCCTGACAGGGAACGTTTGGATGGTCAGAGCTGCCCTACATTTCTATGGAGGGGTTGGATCATGGGGAGGCGGCAGTTTGAGCATTTTGAAGTAGGATGAGACTTGTTGAGGCAACTCTGCCAAAACGCTCTGGGCTAGAACTTCCCTGGGCGCCTGCAATGAGAGGGACACAGTGTGAGCAGAAAGACTCCACGTGGCTTCTTTCCCTCCAAACCGCGTGCAGTGTTTTTTTTTTGTTTTTTTTTACAAAACAGACTACAAATCTTCAGATGTGGGGAGGTTTTCATGATTCTCACATTCATTAGTTGTGTTACTGAAATGGTATAGAAAACTGAGCGTTTTCAGGATATGAGTCTCCTGTGCAGAACTGTGTCCCCAGCATGCATGCAACAAAAGTAAGAGTGCAGCGGTTGAGGGCACACTTACGTTTTGGAACTTTCTGAAAGGCACAAACTGAACAATGTCACGAGCAGCCATCTCGCCGTTCGGGGCACGCAATTGCCCGTCATCGCAGTCCAGGAACTCCATGGCACTGAAGTCGGCCTTGCCCACTCCAATGATGATGATGGACATCGGGAGGCGGGACGCATTAACTATGGCGCTGCGTGTTTGATCGAGGTCTGTGATCACGCCGTCAGTGATTATGAGGAGAACGAAGTATTGCTGAACAGGAAAGCAAGAGAATATGACATTTGGCTGGAACTGCTCCAAAATCCTAACACTTCATCCATTTTTGTGCCATATTTGACATTCCTAATACATTGTATTCAGATGAATGCGAGTCCATAGCGATAATGAACGTACATCACTGAAATCGATCAGTTCATCCTTCAATATCAGATTTAAAGAAATCTCCTCATGAGCGTGGGACGTACAGGAAGTACTTTAGACAGTTTAAACCTTAGTTTGGTGACAAGTCTCGTACCGAGGCGGTGTTCTGTTTGGATGCATCCAGGGCGATGCGAGCCACATGGTTGATGATGGGTGAGAAGTTTGTGGGACCATAAAGCCGGACCTGAGGCAAACACATCCTGTACGCCTCCACTACACCCTCAATGCCTAAAATACACACACAAACACAGTTACTACACACAAAACTGTGTCAACAATGACAAAACACAAAACAACTACTATGACAAACATACCGGTGCAATAGGGATTTGTGGGGTTGAAGTTAAGGGGAAACTCATGAGAAACCTGAGAGATGTCAAAGAAAATAAAATATACATACATTCATACACAACATATTTACATGTAAACAGACAATTTTTTTGGTTTATATGTAAAGCACAGTTACCTGCCAAGTAGGGGGGACCTGAGCGCCAAACCCGAATGCAGGAAACATCTTGTCGCTGTGGCAAAATATGAGCATTTCTACAGTAATCGCTCTCAAATGCATTAAACAAATTTTGAAAGAATGTAATTTTCCGGAATGTTACGCTGCACCCGCCAATCCACAGCACTCACCTGTCGTAGTCCTGGATCACCAGGCCGACTGTCCAGATGGCAGACAGATACTCATTGATCCCCTGGGGGCTGATGTAGTGTAGGGAGTCAGGGGAGCGGGGGTCACCGTTCGACCCTGTGAAGTCCACACCCACCTGCACAGTGCAAGAAAGGACAAAGGTCATTGAATGTAATGAGCATGTTTAACGGAAATAAAAAATCAATAAAAAAAAAAAAAAAAAAACACTTTATATGGGGGCATTTAGGTAAGGAAGAGGACCTGTAATCAGAATGTTGCAGATTCAAATCCTGAACCACCAAGGTACCACTGAGGTCCCCTTGATGAAGGTAGTGTCCCAACACACTGCTCCTCGGGCGCCTGTCATGGCTGCCCACTGCTCACCAAGGTGATGGTTAAAAGCAGAGGGCACATTTTGTTGTGTCACCGTGTAGTGTGCTGCAGTGTTTCACCTTGAAAATCACATCACTTTGACAGTATTTTTTTTATTTTAGTAAGGCCAAGAGATGCAGTGAATCAAAGATGGTGTTTATAGAGGCTCTTCAATATAAAAAGAACCAAAAGAAGAACAGAACCTGAAGCACCGCTGGTTAAACTTCGTACAGTGGTAAGAAATTTAAACTTAACGGTCACCTTGCAAATACATTTGTATAGAAAGATCGCTTTTTTGCACAGCTGATTTATGGCAGTTGCAGGATGAAATTTGTCTCACCGTAAAGTTGATCTGGCAGCCACCCATGATGTAATCCAGAAAGGTGTACTCCTTCACCACCTACAGCAACAAAACAAACACACCCTCAGTACAGGTGTTAAGTAACCCAAAGACCTCCGAGGAGGTACTGTGTTGTACCGATTTGAACACTGATATTGTGAAGTCATACACTGAAGAGGTGAGGAGAGGTTCTCACCTGACAGAGCTTAATGCACACAATGCCAGAGTTCTTGTAGTTCTTCTTCTTCTGCTTCTTCTTAATGTTGATGCACTCAAACTCTGCCTGTAGCACACACATCAGATCACATCACGTACAGTGACAAACGCTATGACAAATACTGTCTCACACAAACAGATGTTGTTACCGGTGACGTTCGTGATGCTTCAGTCATCCGTTTCAGAGTCGTCTCAAACGTCCCAATTAAGTCATGTGACCCATCGTTATCATAGTCATAACACTCCACCTGCATATTGAATTTATTTATTATCATCACTTTTACATGGGATCTCAAAACAGGAAAACACACACAGCATGCCACGACCCCACACAACACAACCGCAACCACGCAGTAACCTCAGAAGACTCACGCTCACGGGATGAATAACCAGTTATTAATACACCACATTCGCAGCGTCAACTCACAGAACACACATAAACAGGTTGATGTTAGTGTTAGTTGTTGTTAAGATCCTCAATGGCATTAACGCATCAGACGATGGTGTGTGTGTTAGAAATAAACGTTTCAACTTCAACCCATCAAGGATTGTTTTAAGTCTGTTAAGTCTGTGAAACAGCTTAACCATTTTAATTATTCTATTGTACTATCAATTAAGCTAATGACCTTGGGCAACACCATGCATGACTCAAACACACTTAAGAGCTTTAAAATACACCCAGCTTCAGAAATAACTGTGGGCAACTCACCTTAATGGGTTTTTCCAAATCTCCTCCGCACAGACTCTGCAGCGGGATCTTAAAGGGTCTCCATGAGGGGTTCAGGTTATTTTTCACCACCTGGACAAAACCAAACAGTAACAAAGCACAATCAAATCACAATGGAAGCAGTTTGAGGGCAATGAGCAAGACGCTAGAGAAGAACGCAGTTCCCGCACCTCCGTTCTGTGGGCAAGCTGCCACCCGGTCTCGATCTGTCGGTAGAACTCCAGGTAGGGATCTGACTTCCCAAAGAAATCCTGCATAACAAGCAAACACTAATACATTTAAAATCAATTAGCACACATCAATTAAAAATTCAGCCTGATCCGATAGATAGTATGGCAGCATAACATAGGTTTTCATTAGTGCTGGTTTAAAACCAGCAAACCTGGCAACACTGCCTCTTTTCTGCAAAATGGCTAGGAAAACAGTCCTCAGTTTGTAAATCGCTTTTTGCCCCTGCTCATACGCAAACAAGAGTATCATTAGATGAGGAAGTTAAATAATGGCAATTATTCAGACCTATTCTTAAGACATAGTGAGGAATTACACACATTTTCCACTCATATCCTCACAATAAAATTAAAGATGACTAAAATGACAATGATAAACTCAAACTTCTGAAACCTTTCAGAAAAGCCAAATTGGGTTTGCGGTGGGAGTCTGACCTTGTTGTCCAGTTTCCGAGCATCGGCCTCAAAGTTGACCACTCGATTGTCTGTAATTTCCTCAGCACAGATCTACAGTAAAACATAGGGTCAGTGGAATATGGATAAATGTCGTGAAGTGAAGTGTGAAGTGTAGTGATTGTCACATGTGATACACAGCAGCACAGCACACGGTGCACACAGTGAAATTTGTCCTCTGCATTTAACCCATCACCCTGAGTGAGCAGTGGGCAGCCATGACAGGCGCCCGGGGAGCAGTGTGTGGGGACGGTGCTTTGCTCAGTGGCACCTCAGTGGCACCGTGGCAGATCGGGATTCGAACCGGCAACCTTCTGATTACGGGGCCGCTTCCTTAACCGCTAGGCTACCACTGCCCCCGCTAGGCCACCACTGCCCCCGCTAGGCCACCACTGCCCCAGCATAAACATAGTTATAGGGCTGAACTCCTACAACAACCATTTACAAGTATCCATAATCTGACCTGATGATGAATGTCAAGGAACAAATTCCTAATAAATACTCTTATTTGGTTGTTTTTTTAATGGATGAGCACAGCTACAATACAGATGAAAGCGTCTGCAGTTCAGCAAGAAATGGCAGGACAAGAGGCATGTAGCTTCATTAGCGAGAGTACATACACACATACAGAAAAAACATCAGTCCACGAAATGTTACCGTGATGCTTCCTTTGCCAGCAGGCTTCTGGTTCTTAAGCACCAAGGGTCGAGTCAGCTTTCTGCTGGACACGATCTGCAACAGAAGCTTCAGGTTCAGATTCACAAGCCTTTGAGTCCACTTAGACCTCCACAAATGATCAAAATGCAGAAATTAAAGAGCTCTAGATCCATATCTAAAGGATGTTTAATGTCATAATTTGCTTACGTTACCACCGACATGCACAATACCAGGTTTGAGACACCCCCTACACATGCATACATGAACTCGTATTTTCATGTACAGTTTATTATAATATCAGAGCACAGAATCACAGAGTCAGTGCCGCAACACACAGTGTGATAGATGTGGAGTCAGATAACACACAGACACACTTCGTTCAACAAGGGCTGGATGTGGGCAGAAGCTTTGGCTTCAGATTTCTAAAGTTAGTCCACACTCACCTGGCCCAAGGTGCACTCAAACTCGCCGAGGAAGTCATCGTCGCTGAGGTCCACCGTCTTGTTGTCGATGTCGTAGATACCAAACTTCAGCTTCTGCACCGCCTCAAAGTAGTAATCGATCACAAACTTCTTCGCAAACTTTGGGAACAGGCAGTTCTGAACCTTCTCAGTGCGGTCCACCTGCAAATCAACCATCATTCGATCAATCAAGCAAAAAAATGCAAGACCAGACCTGAAGCTTCACGGACCAAGCCTAAAAAAGTTTACAGCCCCCAAATCCATTGACTACCAGTGTATAAAATGCCAGAATCTCGCTGTTAAATGTGAGTCCGGCTGAGAGCCGGTGTGAAACAGTCTGTAAGGGTTAAACCGTGGACACTACCCTCTCGACATCTGAACGGCATCGGTGTTAAAAATTAACCAGATTATGGTTAAGTTGACGACCCAGTGCTGACTAGTGGAGGACAGCTATCAGAGTCCTCTTTCCTCTAAAGGTCCTCCATGATTTGCTCAGGGAGTTTTTCCTTTGTGATGTGCATTGTAATAAGTGAAATAAAGATTGATTATCCGTGTTGAACTTAATAACTCAATAATATTGATATACTGATGGAACCTGACTTCACCAAAACCCTAATTATTACTGATGTTACTTCATTTCTTGTAATTAATACGTAATAATCATGCTGAAGAAGAAGAACACAACAGCTATTCCACAGTTTAAAAACAGAACAGATCAGAATAAAATAGAAATCTCAGAATCTGAGTTTTTGTCCTTCTAATACGGACCTTTATGTTTATTTCATCAAAACAGCCAATCTGCTTGCTCGAATGTGACTGGTTCAACTGGATCCTTTGAATTGTCCCACTACGTCGTTTTGAGGCTCTGAACACATGGCGGGACCAGCGTTTATGAGCCTTTCACTACATCGGGTGTAGAGGAGAGCGGGAGCACCAACCTCGTACCACTGAGAGCCGCTCGTGTTCATCAGCAGCACACACAAGGGGTCCGACTTGGACGTCACATCCTTGTCCAGCAGGTTCTCGCAGGAAATGGTCAATTCGACTTTACTAACACACTGCGTCGCCATGCCTGCGAAACACAAACACACACAAACACACTATTTTTTTTACATCACTGTGCTACTATTGGCTTTTCCATCTGTTCAGCGCCGCCACACCACTGCGGTGACGTCATTGGACAGATATTCACTATACGCACAATCCTCCACCAAGACGTCTGTTCTGCTTTGAAATTTGAAGGGGTGGGGCTTAACCAGAGTAGAACTGGTGTGTAACACACTTGCCTATGAACCAGAAGACCCAGGTTCAAATCCCACACTAAGTTGCTCCAGACTGTCCCTGTAACTACTGATTGTAAGTCGCTCTGGATAAGGGCGTCTGATAAATGCCGTAAATGTGAATGTCGAATATCTGACCCGAAAGTAATTTCAACTGAACGTTCTTCCCACGTAACTACTGAAAACTGCACAGCCCCGAGCAAACTAATTCAATTAATTCGTGGCACATTAAAACCCTTATTGTATTTCACAAATGTTTAACAAGAGGGGAAAAAAAAACGCCACTTCTCCAACAAGGCCAAGAACTTCATGCAGTGCCTCGGCTGGGCGGTTCCGTCTTCACTGCACCGATTTCACACACAGCGAGTTCGCGCCGCCGCCCACCAGGGCCGCTTGGGACGGTGCAGATCCAAGTTTAAGGGGTACAGAAGCGATATAAAAAGGTTCCGGCAGCTTACCAGCGGGCGCTCCGGTGGCGGACACAGCGGGTAACAGCGCCGCGTTTCGACACTTTTATCACGCCGAGCCCTCCGCAGCACGTCGGCGTGACGTCACCGGCAGGAGGCCGAGAGGGCGTCAACAAATGTAAGGCCGTGGGGTTCATATTGCACTTCTTTTCGACCATCGATCGCTTCGTACAAGTTCAGTTCGCGCAATGGACGATTAGTTCCTTTTGAAAAACGAAGCCGATACTGTTCTTTGTCAAAGTCTATATCTGTTTTCTTCATAGACCTTTATTCTAAGGCTCAAACAAACGGGTAGTACCAGCCATACTGGCTGCCTTATCTGGTCTGTACATAATCCATCCATGTTCTGCCTCAATGGCAGATCCGTTCCAGACACGTTTTTTATGAACTTGGAAACAGGGTGACCAGATGCATACAGCACAAATGTGACCTTCATTTTGAAAGACTTTTATCAATAGTCACATTATGAATTTTGTCAGTTCGAATTTTGTATGACTGTAAAACAATATTTTAAGGTTATCTGTCTACACCAAATATTCTATGAGAGATATTCTTCCAAAGATTAACTGATCAAAAGTTTTTGGGGTGTCTTTAAAGATTTAGTTGGTTTTCTTTTTTACTTTTTTATGTGGTAGTAGCCTAGTGGGTAACACACTCGCCTGTGAACCAGAAGACCCAGGTTCAAGTCCCACTTACTACCATTGTGTCCCTGAGCAAGATACTTAACCCTAAGTTGCTCCAGGGGGACTGACCCTGTAACTACTGATTGTAAGGCGCTCTGGATAAGGGCGTCTGATAAATAATGTAAATGTACTTGGATTAAACCATTTATTAACATATTTATTAATGACTGTACATAGCCATTTTCTAAAGCCTTTACATACCTTCTCACATACATGTGAATGTGCACATAACCCACAGGCACAATCACATACACACTACAGTAATACAGAAAATCTACAGACTGACACAACATAAAATGAAAAATTAGTTATCACGGAGATCATCACAAAGGTTTCTTCAGTACATATTCACATGTATGGCAATGCATTATAAAAGTTGCTATGGCATCAGGCATTTTGGGCTACAGTAATCTACAGAACAATAAGTCGTGCACTCAATTTTATTCCCACCAATGTTCATATGAAGAATTACAAACTTATTATCTCTTGTTATTTTAGCATTTGTTGACCTGAATTTCTTCACATTTAAATAGTTTTTCACAGATAAGTATGTATGCAGTCACTGGGTAAACAAAACAAGCCTGAACTTCACTTACAACGTATGTCTCACAGAAATATTATTGCTATTATTATTATTATTATTATTATTATTGTTATTTGCTTCGTAATTCATATGTTCCACCAACAGATGTCATGAGTCAGCTGAGAATGGAATTGTGCCTCACGCAGGCACCTCACACAGGCACTTCATGCAGGCAGTGGTGGCCTAGCGGTTAAGGAAGCGGCCCCATAATCAGATGGTTGCCAGTTCCCAATCTGCCACTGGGGTGCCACTGGGGTGCCACTGAGCAAAGCACCGTCCCAACAACACTGCTCCCCGGGTGCCTGTCATGGCCAGTGGTGGAATGTAACAAAGTATTTGTACTTCGTTACTGTACTTAAGTACATTTTTACGTATCTGTACTTTACTTAAGTAAAAATAATAATGCATACTTTTTATTTTACTCCATTACATTTTGCGGCAATTATCTGTACTTTCTACTCCACTACATTTCTACATTTTATGAACACAATTTCCTCAAAATCTTGCATGAAAAAATTATTTGCCTATTGCATTCTGGCGTTGTTTGCCATTTCCTACCAATCAGGCTTTATTAGCTCCAATGATGGCAGAGAGCGCGTCAGTTCGCAACACAAGCTGGTAGACGAGACATTCAACATGGACCCAGAGCTGCATCTACTGAGCGTGAACACGAGCCCTGCAGCTCTGAATCACAAAGAAATCCTTGGCCGGATTTAAGAAATTGTCACGTGGGGGCTGGACATGGCGATGAAGGAGGACGCATATGCACACCTTCACACGACAGGGGACCATTAACACGCAGTGACCTGACGGCGAACAGACACGAACAGGATAGCTTTATACAATTATATAAATATACAACAGGTAAACACGATCAGGGAACATTACACAAGACGAACATGAAACTCCGTCACCCCTGCCGGTCCGGATCATAACAAAAAATTTATTTGAGTCCAAAGGAGCAAAGAATGAGTCCTTGCAATTTCTTTGCATCCCATGCCTGCCTCAACATAAAGAATTGTTGGCATTTAAAAACTCCCCTTCAAATTTGAAAAAACATATAGAGGTAAGCTATGGGGGCAGTGGGGGCCTAGCGGTTAAGGAAGTGGCCCTGTAATCAGAAGGTTGCTGGTTCGAATCCCGATCTGCCAAGGTGCCACTGAGGTGCCACTGAGCAGAGCACCGTCCCCACACACTGCTCCCCGGGTGTAAAAATCACACCAGTGTAGCTTCATTATTTTTTTTAACACGGTGGTAGGATAAAACTGGTTTATTAGCTCAGAGTAGATAGCTTAATGTCTTTGCTAGCATAATGTCCAGCTCAGTGTTGTGCCAGTTCACACTGAAAAAGAACTAGTTCACGTTCATAGTTAATTTTTTTAAATTTTGAACCAAGTTCACAGCTCAAAAAATGAACTAGTTCACGTTCGTTCTTTTTTATTTTTTATTTTTTTTACTTTTTCAATACAACGTCCTTCTATCTCAATAACTTGTCATCCACATAATTCTAAGGTACACACAGTATTGCAGAGTGCACGCACAATAAGCACACCAAACTTTCCAATACACATATACTGTATAATTGCTTGTAATTATTACGAGCAATGACATCAGTACACGCATAAGTCAGTATATGTACTATGCTTTTACAAAATGGCACACCCCAGATGTTGAGACAAACCATTGTGTGAGTACTTTTACTTAAAAAAATACTTTAAAGTAAATTTAAAAGTAAGTACTTAGAACTTTTACTTAAGTAAGATTGTTTACTTGAGTACATATTTTGCAGGTTACTTGTACTTTTACTTAAGTACTAAGCTTCAGTACTTCCTCCACCACTGGTCATGGCTGCCCACTGCTCACTTAGGGTGATGCGATAAATGCAGAGGACAACTTTCACTGTGTGCGCTGTGTGCTGTGCTGCTGTGTATCACATGTGATAATCACTTCACTTTCACCTTTTTTTCTTTGTCTCCAATTACCATCACCTCAAATCCCTATAGACCTCACACATTCTGTGAAGTCAGTTTGTGCTTATTTATAACTGTCACCCTGGTGTGCTTTAATTCTCATCTTAGAATACTTTAACCTGGTTGCTTTCATGCCAGTGAGGTAAAAATAATGTACTTCCGTGTGCTCTCACAAATTGAGAAGGGGTTGGCTAGAAATTCGAAGGAATGGTTCAGAATGTCGTTTTGTCGACTGAAGTAAAAGGGGCTTTTAATTTGATGCTCAGGCTTTTATTTTGACACGCGCCGTAGGACGCAGCGCAGGCGATGACGTAAAGACGCACGGCCGCGGCCGCGGTCAGGCGTTTGTGCCGTTTCAGCGCATGGCGCTGTGAGGTCGCTCTGTTTACAAATGAAAACTCCCCTGGACGCGGAGTTCAACATGACCGCGGAGACGCCGACAGCAACGGCCGAGGCGGCGGCAAGCACGGTCGGGATTTATTCGCTTTCGGTTTGTCTGTTTTGAAGGGATGGGGAGCATCATCAGCCACTTTTTACCGCGTCATGCTTTTGACTAATTCATCTTTTGTTACTCAAAGTTCTTTTACGTCGTTTTATAAAGTTTGCCTTCGCGCACAATGGGTAATTTGGGGCTTTTGTAAACCACGCCATGTAACACCAGATATTTGCGTCTATGTATGCATACAATCTACAGTACAGGCCAAAAGTTTGGACGCACCTTCTCATTTTCTGTTTTCTTTACATGACCATTTACATTGGTAGATTCTCACTGGAGGCATCAAAACTATGATTGAACACGTGGAGTTATGTACTTAACAAAAAGTGGAGACCTGACCTCCACAGTCACCAGACTTGAACCCAATCGAGATGGTTTGGGGTGAGCTGGACCGCAGAGTGAAGGCAAAGGGGCCAACAAGTGCTAAACACCTCTGGGAGGTCCTTCAAGACTGTTGGAAAACCATTTCAGGTGACGACCTCTTGCTCATCGAGAGAATGCCAAGAGTGTACAAAGCAGTAATCAGAGCAAACAGTGGATATTTTGAAGAAACTTATTTCACCTTTTTTTGTTAAGGACATAACTCCACATGTGTTAATTCATAGTTTAGTTGCCTTCAATGAGAATCTACCAATCTAAATGTTCACAATCATAAAAAAGCACATTGAATGAGAAGATGTGTCCAAACATTTGGCCTGTACTGTATATGTTAATGTAGAGATGACAGTATATGTGTTTTATATCTTTCTCTGCTGGCTCGTCGATTCTCCACAATGTCTCCACACAGAAAATACGTCAGTACTAAACTCTGGACTCCGCGCTAAATTGGATACCCAATTTTTCTTTGCAGAAAATGCAATGGATTGAGATCAAATGTAGGTATAATGCATGCACAGGTTTTTTTTGATTAGGTTGATTAGTTGGGCTCAATACATAATAAATGGAAAGTGAGAGATATATAATAGACAATGGTATATATTGATCAATGCTATATTATGCATTATTGTAAATATGTTATATAAGAGGTAATTTTATAGTTCTGTGCAAAAGTTTTAGTCAGTAGTGAAACTTATTTTACAAACTCTGAAATAGTTTAGTAAGGCACTAACTAAAACGATTAAGAAGTGAAATTGGCAAAAAAACGTGGGAGTCTACAGATGGAGAACAATATTGCATTGCTGCTTAGTCTCATGGTCTATTCAAATTATCAGGATTTTTTTACTTTGTGAGATGATTTAACATCATCTGACTTTGGTCCTGCAGTGGCTAGAAATGGCAATAGGTGTAAAGAGTGTTTTGGCCATTCTGCTTTGCCATTCAGAGAGCAGCAGCTCAGATGGTTGGATCTGGAATTTCCCACCCCTCCCCTAAAACATTATCTCCACTGACCATCATGGCTTGAAAACATCTGAAGCATTGCAGTTGCTCAGTTATTTGGGTGTAAGAAAAAAAAAGTTTTTTTTGTTTTTTTTTTCTCTTCATAACGCGAGAATCTGAAGAACCAGTGGGTTCATTATATCTTTTTCCTGGGAAATCTCATTGTGGGACTGGATCAAAGTGGCTAATTCTGCATCAAGGCTGAATTTCTGAACCAATAAGACTGATATAAAAGCAAAATTAAATCATAACAGGGGACCTTTAATGTAAACAAGGATGTTTTTCAGTAGACTGTTTAGGTAAGTCTATATTTGATCAGTGTTTGACACAGGCAGCGTTACGTTAACCAAAATGCTTGCAGTGGTTTTGTTTTTAATGGTTTATATTGGACAGTGCTACATGTATAAAATGATAATTATGGATATCCGTGGAATATATCCATTGGAAATGTAGACAGAGGAGTCTCTGTTGAAGGATTTAGGCTTTTTTATAATCAACAGCACTTCCTGTAAATGAAATGGCATGTAACAGAAAGACATTTAATTGGGCATGCTGCCCGGGCACCGTGAGGGATGTAAATTGATTGATCAGAAGAGTAGAGGGTGCTGGAGAGCCGAGTGATGCCAAAATGGAACATTTATTGTGCAAAGCAATACTTTTTTTCATCCGCTGCATGTCAAATCATTCAGGATGGACACATCATCCCACCATGACGATGAAGAGCGACTCTCAGTAACATTCTTTATTGTATTACACCCTGAATGGTTTCTAATTTCTTGAACCTCTGCCCAGAGAATGTGCAGCATTCTTACAAACAAGACACGGATGGAAATTATTGCCTTTTTTAGCATTTATTATGTTTTCTATGACATTTTGGTAGTGGGTGGTTGTGTAATAAAATGGCCAGGATGTAACTAGTATCCTGACTGCATGTTGGTTGTTTTTTCAGAGCTAGCTGCCCCGCCCTCTCTTCTACCTTGTTGTGCGAGGCGGCAGGACAGGCGCTAGTGGGAGGGGTCGTTGACATGGCTACGCCATTTGTGCCAGTGCCAATGCCCATCGAAGGGTCAGTGCGGCGGCCGAAGAGAACGTCATCGTTGGGAAGTGTCTCCAGCAGCTCAGAGTCCCCCAGAGGTCATGGGCTCATGACCCCCCCACTGCAGTGCCAGAGCCCCGTGACCCGTGCCCATCTGACAGGTTCCACGCCTTCCGTGGAGTTCAGCTGCAGCCTGCAGCAACACAGCCCGCCCAACAATGAGGCCGCCACCGACTCACAGGAGCGCCCGCTGACCCCTACTGTCCTGGGGTATGAGGTCATGGAGGAAAGGGCAAAGTTCACGGTGAGACTTGTAGAACTTGTTTGTCTGCCTCTCTCTACAACACCCGTTAAGCACACACCAGCTCTGTGCCATCCCACCCACAATAAACACACACCGACGCCCTCCTGGTGTCAGGTGACCTTGCTGCAGGCATGTCCTGAAGTTCACAGACCCACTCCATCCCCGATGCAGATTCACTTTCTTCATACTGTGAACGAGTGTAATTGATGCAAATGAACATTGTCTTCTTATTCCTGTCCCTTAAAGTTACAGTAATTTTCTTAAACTTAAAGAGTGCACATAATGTTGGGTCTGTTAAACTATTCTATTCAGAATTCAGCATAAATTGTGTGTGTTCTGCAGGTTTATAAAGTTCTTGTGAAGAAGTCTGCTGAAGAGAGCTGGGTGGTTTTCAGACGCTACACAGACTTTGCAAGGCTCAACGATAAGGTTGGTATGACATGCAAATATGAATTTGATTTGGTTTTCCCTGGGAAAAAAAAAAAAAAAAAGGGTGTCGGGTGTCAGCAAATGTAGACGGATTACTGCAACCTTCAATATAATACCCATGTAATCATATCTGCTCCATCAGTCTCTTCAGATGTTTCTGAACATAACAGGAAGCCGGTATACGAGTGTAAAGTGGAAGCGGAGCGATGTTCATTCTGAAACACAACGAAACGTGTCCTCACCCTTGGTGAGCCGCGGGCAGCCATAAAAGGCGCCCGGGACGGTACCTCAATCAAGGGGACCTCAGTGGCACCTTGCCGGGTCTGGATTTGAACCAACGACCTTCTGATTACGGGTCTGTTTCCTTACCCGCTAGAGCCACTGAGTGGGTGTTGGCTTTTTCATTTGCAGGGACATGCGTGTCCTTTACAAAATGCATGATTTTACACTTCATTACTGTCTGTGTTTCTGTCAGAAAACAGTTGGCATCATGTAGAGAAGAACTGAGAGTGTGTGTGTGTGTGTGTGTGTGTCAGAGACCTCTGTCCTAAACATCCTGATTACCCACAGACACACACTCACCCATTCACCAGTCTCTCTCTCTCTCTCTCTCTCTCTCTCTCTCTGTGTGTGTGTGTGTGTGTGTGTGTGTGTGTGTGTGTGTGTGTGTGTTTCAGCTGAAGGAGATGTTTCCTGGGTTCAGACTTTCCTTGCCACCAAAGCGCTGGTTTAAGGACAATTACGACTCTGAGTTCCTGGAGGACAGACAGCTGGGCCTGCAAGCCTTCCTGCAAAACCTGGTGGCACACAAAGACATCGCCAACTGGTGTGTGTGTGTGTTAGTCAGATCTATGGAAATAAGTCCATGCAATGTAAATGTCTGCAAATGCAGTTTCCCGCAGATTTTTGTCTGAATGCTCTGGGTGTTTCTGTATGTGTGTGTTTAGTGTACCTGTTCACGAATTCCTCTGTCTCGATGACCCGCCCGGCCCATTTGACAGCCTGGAGGAGAGTAGGGTATGAAGTGTCCAAAAAAAAAAATGTAGAAAATTAATCAATAATTTTTGACAAAAGTGAAACTTTTTTTTTTTTTTTTTGTGTGTGTGTGTCTGCGATTGGTCTCGTGCCACTCAGGCCTTCTGTGAGACGCTGGAGGAGAGTAATTACCGTTTACAGCGGGAGCTGGGCGAAAGGCAGAAAGAGATCAGCTCCCTGAAGAGGAAACTGGACGAGCAGCAGCAGAGGATCAGTGTGTTAGAGCAGAGGCTGAGGTGCGCACACACACACACACACACACACACACACACACTATAATAATATGCACACAAGTCCATGTATGAACACATCGTGTGTGTGTGTGTGTGTGTGTGTCTGTATAGTGGCGAGAGCCCGTGTGTGTCGGTACAGGGTAGTGTGAGCAGTATCGAGGTGGAGCCTGAGGGGGACGTGGAGTCTTCGGTTGTGGAGGCTGACCAGAAAACATCAGAACTCAACGGGTAAACTCAACTTGGACCGTAAACCACCAACATGCAGAACGGATTCATATTTTCAGGATTTTATACACATTTAATTGAACATATTTTACCTGGCATAAGTTTATCAATGTAACATGCGGGTGTTATTAGGTTTATTTTGTGCCATTTTACTAATGTCAGGGGAAATATTTCTGATACCTTTTATTAGAATTGTAATTTAGCTATTCTTTATTAATTCAAAAGTCCTGGCTGGTGAGTCCTAGTGTCTGGTACAGTCAAATTGGAAAACTGCAATAAGGGCTGAAAATCTTAAGTGTTTGTCAATCAAATTGTAGATCAAGAATCGATTTTGGATTCAATTCGAGACTTTTATGATTCTTATCATGCACTTCTATAGGTCATACCAGGCATTTTTCTGGCAATTGTGGCATCAGGTGAACCTGCACCAAACGCAGACCGTTTATTTTTTTGTTTATTAGGGCAAATTGAAGAGTCATATAGGCGTTCTGCACCAGCGTTCGGTCAGCTGAGCATTCAGGTGACACGGCATGCAACACACAAAGCCTGCAAACATTCAAACGACAAGGCTTTAGTGTTATTGTTTTCATATACACTACTCAAAAAAAAAAAAAGGAACACAAAAATAAAACATCCTAGATCTGAATGAATTAAATTCTTATTAAATACTTTGCTATTTACATAGTTGACTGTCACAAAAATTATCCATGGAAAACATTATTGATCAACCCATGGAGGTCTGGATTTGGAGTTGCACTCAAAAAGTGTAAAAAAAAACAAAACACTACAGACTGATCCAACTTTGATATGATGTTCTTAATACAAGTCAAAATGAGGCTCAGTTGTGTGCTGAACTGGTCATGCTGGAGGATGTTGCAGGCAGCAGAACATTCTCCACGGCATCTCCAGACTCTGTCACATGTACTCATGTGCGTGAACCTGCTTTCATCTGTGAGGAGCACAGGGTGCCAGTGGCGAATTTAGCAATCTTTGTGTTCTCTGTCAAACGTGCTGCACGCTGTAAACCCCTCATGTGGACGTCAGGCCCTGATACCACCCTCATGGAGTCTGTTTCTCACCGTTTGAGCAGACACATGCACATTTTGAGGCAATTTTGCAGGGCTCTGGCAACGCTCCTCCTGTTCCTCCTTGCACAAAGGCGGAGGTAGAAGTCCTGCTGCAGGGTTGTTGCCCTCCTACGGCCTCCTCCACGCCTCCTGATGTACTGGCCTGTCTTCTGGCCTTGTCTACAAAACATCAGCCAGAAAGCATAGAAACTGAGAAGTGGTCTGTGGTTACCATCTGCAGAACCACGCCTTTATTGGGGATGTCTTGCTAATCGCCTATAATTTCCACCTGTTGTCTATTCAGTTTGCACAACCATATGTGAATTTGATTGTGAGTGTAGTTTCCTAAGTGGAGAGTTTGATTTCACAGTTACATTATCTTGTTAAAGTGTTCCCTTAATTTTTTTTGAGCAGTGTAGTTTACGAGGCTCGTTGCATTTACTGCTCGTTGTTTTACTGTTCTCCTTTCTCCCCGTCCCTCAGGGCTTCTGTATGTTGGTGTCGTCCAGTGGTCTGTTCATCCCCGCCGGTCATACAGGTCACCCAGCTGGAGCAGTGACGCTGCCACTCGCCCTCCCGCCTGCCCCCCTGGAATATAAACTAGAAAATTACCTGGTTCTCCCTTCACCTGAACTAAAGATCAGAAGGTGTTGTAGCTCCCTCACTCACCCACACTTGTTGTTTCTGTGTGCCTGAGGGCCGGGCTTGAGAATACTGGACACTGACCGCTCTGCTGTTCTGAAGTGAATATGTGGATGATTGACAATCCCAGCAATGGGTATGGCTCAAAAGGGAGCCATGCTCATCTTTTGCAGTGGCCAATCGTCATGGAATATTTTTTTTTTTTTTTCTTCTCCCTTCCCTCCCCCTATCCTTTCCTTCTCATTTCCACTGCCATCACTGAAAACATATCAGTGTCCGTCATATGTGTTGCCTGTGTTTTTTTTTTAAGCTTCTGCTTATGAAACTCTGCACTTGGGGCTTGTGTGTGATGTAAAAAAAAAAAAAAAAAAAAGAGAGAGAGAGAGAGAGAGAGGGGGAAAAAAAGCAAGTACACGTCTTCTGCGGAACTAATCACCGCTGAGGTACACACAGTGGGCTTCCAAAAGTCTGAGGCCGCTATGAAGCACCTTGGGATCTTTTTGGAATACTGGAAATATAGTTTTAGGAGATTAATAATGGGCAGGTTCAAATGGTCACCACTTTTTAGAGTTCCACACAAGCTGGTGGAACCCATACCACTCGTATGACTTCTGTTATGAAAGCAAAAAGGGGAAAATATATCAGGGAGTAAAAGAACTTAAGAAGATACATTGTATTCCATTGGGGAAAATTTGTGCATTGTTATCGGATCTCTCCAAGCCTCTTTGGACACCACTGTATGTATGACCATGTGGTCTTTTAAAACGTACAATGACAAAATGTTTAGTGCTGGCGTTGATTGATTTTTTTAAAGGAAATGTTTAAAAGCCATATAAAGGTAGGTAGGTGTGTGTGTGTGTCACAGAGAGAGGTAAACCACCCCATGCTTTGGTGGGAGGAGATCACTGTGAGTCACATGATGCACTTTATGAACCGGAGCTCCTCTTCTTTAGGATTTGGGAAGCGCCGTGCCTTCTCGTACAACTCGTACATTTCTGCATCCATACGAGTGAGGTGATGGGCTCTTTTTTTAAAGCAGTGCCTTCCTGTTCTCTTCCTGACCTAGGGGGGTGTGGCCCTCCAGTTCTCAGGGCATTACGTCTGACTCCAGCTGTAAATGCTTACACTCAGCCTGGTATGGCTGACCGAGTGGTTTTTATTTTCATAAAGCAACTTTATTAAACCTAGGATGTGCCAATTAACAACATGGCCTATTCTGATCTATTTTTTATTTATGGATATTCTTAGTTTTACATTTTGTTATGAAGACAATGACCAGTTGCCCTCTAGTGCCACCTGCTGGTTATAGGCTGCTTAATTGAGTATCTGTCCATATTGAAATTTAGCTGATATTTAACTGCATCATATAACTGCCATTTAGTTGTCACCAGTCTACTCACTGCATTTATCCTGTAATGTGTTTGGTAATAAACTGCCCACTTGCAGTTGAAGTGGTTCTCAGACGGTGGTGAATGGATGCTGGCCCATGTGGGATTTGCAGCTAGAGTCAGAAATAATGCACAGGAAGGGGGGAGGGGAAGGGCTGACCGCTTACTGGAAGGATGATAGCTGCTACGAGGCTGTGGTTGTGCTTTAGAAAATACCTCCACACCACATACTCGTTACATTAGGACCTAAGGGGAAGTAGATGTTGTAGTTGTTAATGTCAGTCGGTTTAGGGAGTCTCTAGCTACATTTTTTCCCCTCGAGGAACAATAATGTGACATTATGCAACAAAGATTTTTTTCACATAATGCGATGACTGTAATGTTCTTTAAACTCTATTAATAAACACCATAAGTTTGATGGCCATGTCCTTTTTTTGTCCATATTTAAATTTATGAACGAGTTGTGATGCATCGGGGGTTAAAAATGGTCACTTTCATTCTGTCCTTATTTGTCCTCAGCTCAACGTTTAATAAATAATAAAACAAAAACAAAAAAAATTTATAATAAAATCATTTGGTGTGTTGTCTTTAACTAATATTTAATATTATCTGAAACATTTAAATATGGAAAAATGTAAGAAATCACAGGAGGGCAAATACTTTCTTACACTACTGTACATAGACATACAGTATTATATTTAGTCATAACACAACATAGTAATGCTTTATAATGAACACATTTGAAATCCAGACTAGTCTAACTGATCAAGAGGACGAACCTGCGCGTATCAAAGGTCAGAAACATAAATATATTTTTGTATTTATCCAACAAAAAAATGATAGTTCAGAAATGCGTGCTGTCACAATATTAAAATATGTGAAACACGCACATGCTACTATCTTCTTATCTACCACAAGCACAAGGGTACATGCATAATACTTCAGAATTGCTGGACCTGAAAAAGCAACACCTTTGGACTTTTTAGCCTCAGATCTTTATAATAATTAACATTACAGGACATAACACACCTACCTCAAGGTGCCACTAAAATAGGTTAATTGTTGAAATTCACTAAAATTCACACGAAAATGACAAGTTATGAGATGATTGCACATAATGCAATGACTAATGTTCTTGAAATTCTATAAATAACCACCATAACTTTGATGTTTACTATGAGTCTTTCTTAATTTATATGAATTCTGAAGTGGTTGGTTACTAATCAATCACTCTTCAATATTGTGAATTAGTTCTATTCGATATCTTTGGGATCTTCTTTTCATCTCTCACCAAGGCTGAGTGAGGCTTTCATCTCTCACCAAGGCACTAGGAAGGGTTCTGGTCATCCCAAATATCTTCCATTTAAGGATTATGGAGGCCAC
Organism: Denticeps clupeoides; assembly: GCF_900700375.1. Taxonomy (NCBI): domain Eukaryota; kingdom Metazoa; phylum Chordata; class Actinopteri; order Clupeiformes; family Denticipitidae; genus Denticeps; species Denticeps clupeoides. Next base: position 22,411,974 of record NC_041708.1, on the reverse strand, counting down.
TGTGCTCTTAGAAAGCGTAGCAGAATATTTTTGTAACCTTGGCCAGATCTGTGCCTTGCCACATTTCTGTCTCTGAGCGCTTCAGGCAGTTCCTTTGACCTCATGATTCTCATTTGCGCTGACATACATTGTGAGTTTATATAGACAGGGGCGTGGCTTTCCTAATCAAGTCCAATCAGTATGATGAAGGACAGCTGGACTCAAGTGAAGGTGTAGAACCATCTCAAGGACGATCAGAAGAAATGGACAGCAATTGAGTTAAATATATAAGTGTCACAGCAAAGGGTCTAGTGATATTTAATTTTTCTCTTTGTTACTACATTTGCAAAAATGTCAAGAATTCGTTTTTTTTCTTTCAATATGGTATGTGGAGGAAATTAAGGAGGAAAAAAATAACTTAAATGGTTTTAGCAAATGGCCACAATTTAACAAAGAATGAAACATTTAAGGGGGTTTGAATACTTTTGAATACATACCCGCTATATACAGTATTATATTTCCTTCAGACAAAAATTGACACAAAAGTCCTCGCAGCTGACCCATACACTATATAGATATGTATATACATTTAATACACCATGGTAGTTCTAATGTGCAATATATGTAAATACCCACTACATATATACATACATAATATTGTATGGCTACATTCATATATACATATATTCATATATACCCTTTATTAAAAATATGAATGAATGAATGATATACTCTGATAAATGCTGTAAATGTAAATGTACTCTTAAATACTTTATTCTTTACATAGTGCTAACAAAAAGATTTATTGATGGAAATCAAATTTATCAACCCATGGTAGTCTGGATTTGGAGACACACTCAAAATTAAAGTAGAAAAACACACTACAGGCTGATCCAACTTTGTGTTTGCTGATCTAAATGTTGTCTCTTCATCTTAGTTCTCACGGCATACTGAAGATGCAATAAATGCCTGAGGGGAGCTAGAAGTTCGTTCAATTAACATAGCGTTTCAACATCTGACACCTCTTGGGGCGAGTAAACAGCAATATTTAGACTTTAAGTTGTGTAGAGTTGTGTACATGTTCGGCTGGATTTTTAGACTCGTCCGGGTCATTAGACATTTGTCACATCATCGACATCTACAAGCAAATTCGTGCTAGTAATGAAATGCCGTAAAAAACATTTACCTCCCCCAACCCATCTGTACACATGCAATCTTCACAAAGCCCCGTCCCCACCTGCAAATCTTCACCATAAACAGTCAATTTTAGTTTGTTGCATGCATTCTATGGCTTATTATTCCATTTGAAAGTTACCTACGTTTTTTATCCTGTTTTTTAAAACATTTCATTAAAGTAAAAATAATGTATGCAGTGTTTTTTTGTTTTTACTTTGTTTATCAGAATTAGAGCATAGGCAATAACAATATTCTCAAAAGGTTACAAAAGAAAACAGCTCAAACTCTCAAACCTAGACCCCAAAAAAAAAAAAAAAAACCAGAAGAAAAAAGATAATAATAATAAAAAAACAAGATAAAATAATATATACATATGTTGATACATACATACACATTCAGATATTACACCCAAAAAAAGGAGGGAAAAAAAAAGAAAAAACCAAAAGAAACAAAAAAGCAGCCTACAATCCACCCCCACCATCAACCTATACAAAAATAAATAAATAAATAAATAAATACATTTAAAACCACCTCTGCAGAGCTCCACCGATATTCTTAACCAGATCAAGGAAAGGACCCCATATCTTTTTAAATGTCTTAAGGGAACCCCTAAGTGAAAGTCTTATCCTTTCCAGTTTAACAAAATAATGAATATCTCGTATCCAGTGAATTTGGCTGGGAGGTTTCGAGGATTTCCAGTTTGTTGTAATTAGTCTTCTTGCCAGTAAGGTAGAGAAGGCCAGCATGTCCCTTTGATGAACAGATAATGAAGGTGAGGAGAAAACCCCAAACAATGCCCCAAGTGGGTTGGGCTCTATTCTTTTCCCCACAAATTCTGACAACATGTCAAATATTTCAGTCCAGTACTGGTGTAAAGAAGGGCAAAGCCAGAACATATGAATAATATTGGCAGGGGACTGTTGACATCGGTCACACAAAGGACAAAGACATTGTCTATGTATAGGTCTTTAAAACAGTGAATTCCAGCTTTTGACCACATAGAGAACAGATCATCAACCAGAGATGGCGGGAACTGGTGATTTGCCGCCAGCGGGGCATAGGTGGAAGAAGTTTGTAACCCAAAGTACCGTTTAAACTGCACCCAAATTCTGAGAGTAGTTCTAACAATCCTATTTTTAGTATAAGGCAAAGTGGAAGACAGAATAGCAGAGTGCACTAAAGCTCTCAGAGATGTAGGTTTGACCGAATTTGCTTCTATTGCCAACCAATTGATTTGAGCATCTGATGGTTCAGACTGAAGCCAGTATTTGAGGATCTTAATCTTAGATGCCCAGTAATAAAACCTTTACTTTACTTTACTTTACTTTACTTTACTTTATTTGGCAGACGCTTTTATCCAAAGCGACTTACAATAGGAAGACACCAGCAATTCTCGTTCGATTTCTATAGAATATCAAGTATACAAACTAAGAGCCCTGATAAGGCTTAGACTTGTCATTGAAGAACATGCTCGGAGAGTGTTGGGTGCTAGACTAAGAAAAATTATAATGTATTTATACATTTTGTATTTGTTTGTTAAATGTGTATGCATGTGTATGTGTTAAATTTGTCTGTAATATTTTTGGAATAAGAGGGTTTTCACCTTCTTCTTAAAAGTGGTGATAGTCTCGGCTAGTCGTGTGGAGGAGGGTAGGTTGTTCCACCAGCCAGGGACAACAACGGAGAACAGACATGATTGGAATCGGAGACCCCGTGAAGAAGGAATTTTTAGTCTCCTTTCGTTTGCCGATCTGAGAGAGCGTGTAGGAGTGTATCTAGGTAGTAGTGTGGTAAGGCTAACCCACCCAGTTTTCTTGGTCTTTGTAAGTATTGTTTGCATAGTCTTGGAACTTTCTTGTTCCAGATAAACTCAGAGATCACAGAGTCAACTTTCTGAAAAAATGACTGAGGCAGAAATATTGGTATGCATTGAAACAGGTAAGAAAAACATGGTAAAATATTCATTTTCACCGTAATAACACGTGCAGTCAGGGACAGATTGAGAATGGACCACAGTTCACAATCCTCTCGAACCTTAGACAGCAAGGAAACCAAATTAGCCTTTAAAAGATCTTCAAATTTAGATGTGACACAGACACCAAGATATGTAAAATTATGATGGGCAATTTTGAAGGGTAAGCTATAAAGAGGGTAATTCCTAGCAGCAGTACTAATCTGAAATAATTCACTTTTATTCTAATTTAGTTTATAACCAGAAATCTCAGAGAATGATTGAAGAGTAGTAAGAGCAGCAGGGATTGAAACCGGTAAATTAGAGATATATTGTATGCAGTGTTACATGTGAAAAAGAATTTGCGAATCCTGGTACTTTCTCTTTTGTGGAAACCAAGTCCAAACAGCTCTTTGAGTGTTAAAGGATGCCGACCTTTGTTCTAAACTCCTTCTTTTTGCTTTTTCAGTCTGAGGACCCCTACTGGATTGTGACAATAAAATAGCTTCTTTTAGTGCTGTGTGCTGACTGGTCAGTGTCCTATTAACATCACGTGCACGTCCTCCATCGCTGTAGCTCACCTGGAGGTTGAAATCCATCACCGATAACAGCATGCCCCTGAAAATCCTCAGACTCATTCATTCATAACAGTTATTTTTGTGGCAGTGGTGGTCTAGCGGTTTAGGAAGCGGCCCCGTAATCAGAATCAAAAACTGCCAAGGTGCCACTGAGGTGCCATTGAGCAAAGCACCGTCCCCACACACTGCTCCCCGGGCGCCGGTCATGGCTGCCCTCTGCTAAACAAAATTGATGGGTTAAAAGAAGAGGACACATTTCGTTGTGTCACCGTGTGCTGTGCGGCAATGTTTCACAATGACAATCACATCAATTTACTTTCACTTTAAAAAACAGTTCACATGAAAGAATAAAATTGATTGTAAAGTTCAGTAATGAAGAGTGTGAGTTGATAGAATGCTGCTTTACTCTTCCCAACCCAGCCCTCCTCCATGGAACATACAGCAAGATTCTGATTTCCTTTACACAATATCTACTTCTGTTGGGAAGCCACAAAATATAAAAGTGGGTCTGGAGTAAAACAGAGAGGAAGTAAGAAAAACCTACAACCACGAGGGAAGTTAAGAATATGTCCGGAAGAAATGAAACATTCACTCTGCAGAAGGAACCGAGTGGACGTCTCTTATTTCAAGTACAAAATGAAGACCCTCGTCTTGTTTGTTCTCTGCTGGACCTCAGGTAACTGACCCCGCTTCATGTCTCTGCTGTAGAAAAGGAGTTTATTGTGAAACGACAGTCTTTTATTTGTAGATGGTGTTGCCCATAATTGAAATATAATAAAAGTGAAACCAAACCAACTGTGATGTAAAGAAAATTGAGACATTCCAGTTTTTTTTTTAGTCTAACCCTTAAAAACTTTACTTTTATGTTGAGTTTTTAGCATCTGATTCTTGGTTGTAATAATGTTATAAAATTATGACAGGGAAAGAGGTTGGAAAGTCATTTTTTGCAAAGCCACCTGACCGGAGAAGATGATTCTCGGTTGATTATTGTCACTATATTTGCACAACAGCTCACAGAAATGCACAAGATTGAAATCTTCCTCACAAACAGAAGCTGCGAGAAGACAAACCTGTGTGATGAGGCTGCTATTCCTGGCTTTTACGTCATGTTCTCTTCTGTCAATCAGAAGCACAGATCTTCCATCCTTCCGTTTTTGCAACCAGAAGCTCTGCTGGTTTTGTTCATTATTTGTAAGTAGAGTCTGTTTCAAACAAAAAAAAAGCAGAAGAACATTGCGGGGTTGTGAAGACCAGTCTGGTCTGATCGAGCAGCGGCAGCACAACTGGCTGGAACCATTACATCCACAGCGTGGACCTCAGAACTGCATCGTGGAACGATGGAATAAATGGGAAAAGAAGGCAGCAGACTGCACCGGATGTAGATGTGGAAACCTACACAGTGGCCACTTTTAGGAGGATTATGCACCCCGATACCTCAACAATTGGTCAGGAAATGTGTGAGGAATATGACAAGTACTGACATCTCTTCCAAATTCCCCTTCAAACCTGTTGACCATCTGTGTAAGGTCATGGTGCCTGATGCACAAAGTCGGACACAAAGTTCTTTGACTAGAACACTGACAAAGTTTCATGGTGGTATTTGCATGTGATTAACTTGCAGGTTTTTCTGTTGAAGTGATTACCGTGGAGGATCATCTCAGAGAATCGGTGGTGATCCACTGTGAGTACCCAGAGATTTACAGACACAGCAACAAGTGTTTCTGTAGGTTTCAAGCTAAGTGGCAATGTGAGAACTTCAATTTAAGCAGCTGGACGACACAACAAATCACATACAACATCTCTGCTAACAAAGAGAAACTCATCTTAACAGTAACTATTAAAGAGGCGACTGTATCCGACAATGGATTCTATGTATGTGCAGCAGCGACTACATGTGATGAAATCATCTGTTCAGTTCGTGTTGGTGGTGAGTGAAAAGATTTCCTTTAATAAACTTGAAAGTTTAATAAATGTCTTTATTGTTTTGTACCATCCTTACTGCTCTCTTTTTATTTCATTTGTCACATTTGAATTGTTGCCTTTTAAAGTGACTCCAGTGATTGGGTACGAAGGAGGAGAAGTGGACATTAGATGCCCGTATGAAGACAAATATGACAAATACACAAAATACCTCTGCAGAGGGGAGTGTCTTATTGGTCAATCCATTAAGATTGAACATGGTCAGACCTCAGCTGCTGAAGGACGGTTCTCTCTGTATGACAACACGACTGCTGGAAGTTTCACTGTGACCATTACAGGACTGACAGCACAGGATTCTGGGAAATACTGGTGTGGAATTGATAGGCCTTCATGGAAAGATTTGTACACTGAGCTACAACTGAGTGTGAAGAAAGGTAATTGAAAAATGATAGAAATCATCGTATCCATTCATGCATAATTTTTGCATCGTCCGTTTATAATGTCTGTGTGGTTGACAGTGGTGAGTGTGTCTGGCTGTGAGGGACATTCTGTCTCCATCACCTGTAATTATGAAAGGAGCTGCAGAGATCAGCATGAGAAATACTTCTGCAGAGGAGACAAGACTTCCAGCTGCATAGCTACAGGTCTGAAAGTATCTACATCTGTGAAAGAACGTGGCAGGTTCTCCTTAGAAGATGATCCAGCAGCTAAAGTCTTCAACGTGGGGATCGGGGAGCTCAGTGCAGAGGATACTGGGATATACTGGTGTGTAGAGTGGTGTGGTGAACTTCTTTTCACCACTGCAGTTCACCTGGAGGTGAAGAGAGGTGAGACTGTGCTCTACAATATCATATATCTACTTTATAATTGAAGAACTGTGTGAAATCTTTGACTGCATTTATCCAATCAACACAAGAACCAACAACACTTTCTCCCGCCAAACGGAACACGTTAACAACCCTCAGCAAGGAAAAAAATCCACCAACACAAAAAGGAGCATCAGGTAGGAATTTATAAAGATCCATAATTTAAAAATTGCAGCAAGGTATAAGTTTTTTTTCATCATAACTTCATTCACACAATATACACATGGCGCCCCATAGAAGTTCAACAATTACAGGCTCATGCCAATTTGCTTATTTATGTCCATGTTTTGTTTAGTTTTTTTTGTATTTTTTTTATCAGGGCAACAAAATGTAAGACATTTTTGTGCGTGCTTTTATTCTCAGGTATCTTTGTGATTCTCTCTGGAACTCTCACTGTTGCTGCGTTTCTGTTCGGAGTGTCACTTTTTGTGCTCCGCAGACTCAAGAGACACAAATCACAAGGTGGGTGTCTGTGTAAAGTAGCACAATGGACAGTTTGATGTATTTTTAAGTTAATCACATTTTATATAAAAATGTGATTTCTCTATGGGGCCACACAGTTGCTTGTTCTCCCCATGTCGGCGTGGTTTTCATTGGGCTCTACAATTTCCTCCCATCTGATGAAATATGAGCTGGATAAACAGCACGTCGAGACTGCTTAAAAGTGAAGTGATTGTCATTGTGATACACAGCAGCACAGCCCAGTGTCCTTTGCATTTAACCCATCACCCTGAGTGAGCAGTGGGCAGCCATGACAGGCACTCGGGGAGCAGTGTGTGGGGACGATGCTTTGCTCAGTGGCACCTCAGTGGCACCTTTGGCACCATCTTTCTCTCTCTGATTACGGGGCCACTTCCTTAACCGCTAAGCCACCATTGCCCCATACCTCCACTGCTGGGTTTTCAGAAGTGAACACACATAAACAAGAAATGACTTTTTGCCATAAATTACAGAAGTGGAACTACAAACGGTTCTACAAATGAATGGAGCAAACTATCCATTTTATTCCAGGATTTCAGGCAGCAAAACATGAAAAGGGGGGTGAATACTTTTTATAGGCACTGTAAAATGTGATGTCTAATGGAATGTTCTACAGGACCCTCTGCTTCATCAAACAGGAACACCAGAGTCGCATACCACACCCGAGAGGTGAGAGAAAACAGTCAGTCTCTGCTCCATTAGAGAATAAGACGTCATCCAAAATTCATAATTCTGTTTGAATCAGATCCCTTCTCCAGAGTACGAGGAGATTAAAGACACCAGGAAATCAGAGACGGCAGAGGCCAGAGACAACCCTATTTATTCGGAAGCACTGTTACCCACAAACCCCTCTGATGACCCCATGTACTCTACAGTCCGATTACCCAGAAGTCCATCAGATGGTCCTGCGTACTCTAGTATCCTATTCATGAAGAATCCAGACCAGCCAGATGCTACTGGCTCTGAGGCTGCTTCCAGTAAAGATGACAGTGACTACTGTGTTGTAAAAACTCATTGAGAAAATGAACACATCTGGAAAAAGTGAAAAGAAAAAGAGTGAATCCTGCAGCCTATGTCTCCACATCTGTAATGTTCTCTACAGATATTTTGCATACTCTCATCCACTGTTTTCTCAGACTATTTATTGTATAGTGAACTGTAGTGATGTTCTCTATGATATTTATGTTTTGCTGCTTTTGTACTGTCATTTTCTACCATGACAATGTAAATTTCCGACTTGTGGAACTAATAAATGAGCATCTTATTTTATCTGACGTCCGGTCACCCTACCTAAAAATTAGGGGGAACATTTTTGCCAGGTACACAGGATTTAACCATAGTATTAATTAATACTGGGGTCCAGAGTTCCTGTATACAAATTTTAACAGGGGGAACCATATGATCTGAGTACCAGGAAATAATGTTCCCCCTAAAATTTAAGATAAGAAGTATGGCCTAACGTTGCAGTATCATGTGATGCCATGATTTGAAATCAGTGCATGACAGGGGGAACATGGGGGAACTGAATTTCCCGTAACACCATGGATACGAGCAGCCACAAACGCTCGGTTTACGACAGTGTCATAAAACCTTAAAGGCAACTACACAGAATTCTACCATTCTACCAATTCTACCCAACATATACCATTCACACTAAATCACCAGGGTTACTTTTTCACCATTTTCTACACTGGCTTCTGTTCTACTGTCTGTGAGAAGGTGAACCCAACCCCCCCTTCATACCCAGGGACGGATTACGGACCGGGCCAGCGGGGCCGCTGCCCAGGGGCCCTTGGGGTGCAGAGGTCCCGTGGGGCCCCTAGCCCAAAACAATTTGAAACGCAAACAGTTTTTTCACATTGGAGAACTTGCAATGCGTAAATCATGGGGAGAGACCTATCTTTTCCCATGGTAATAACCAGGCTGCTGAATAGAAATGGGATGATTAGCAAAAGTGCTTTGATTTAGAGCATGAATTGTATGCTTTGTACTCTCTATACAGTCTTCTATACTTCTTTGTTATCACAAGATTAACAACCAAAAGCCTTTTTAAAGGCTCATTACCTTTTATATTGCGTCTCTCTCCCTCTATCTCCTTGACTTTCTCTCACTCTCTCTTTCCACCTATCTCTCGCTCTCTAAACCTCTGTTTTATTCTATATAATTGTATAATATATTATTTGTAATTATATTATACTATATTATATATGGCATATTATATTCTGTACTATTCATTACCAGAAGTATATGATTTTCTAGTCTTATAACAGGCTGAAAGTCCTAGCATATTATTTTATACTGTATTATATTTCTTAGTTGAAATAACAGTACACCAAGGATCCAGGCCTTTTTAAAGGTTAGTCTAAGTAGCAGTTGCTACCTAGCAACTCACAGCCTTTTTAAAAGGTTGTTGTTCCTTTATATTTTAGCTATAGTATTGCTAGAGTAATTCTAGATCACCTTAAAAAGACACAATTTCCATAAATAACGTGGATCCTAAACAAAAAAGTGGTGCATCAAAAAGAAAAGCAAAAAAAAACGAAGGAGGCAAAGCAGGCAGTTTTTCTAAAAGACGTTCCTTTAATATTAAACTTTTTTGATAAGCCGCTGGATAAAAGTGAGATGAGTATTGCTAATGTTAGCAGTCACCAGAGTTCTAGCAATGAAGATGAGCTCACCACTGGATTATTGTTATCTGACGGTGTCTATGAACCCTTACAGACCCAGTCAGGTACAGGGCAGGGATGCCAGCCCTGCCAGGCTACCACAGACCACCAGCAACAGAAAGATAATCAGATGAAAGTTGCAGGCGTGTCAGCTGCATTTCCTGAGGTACAGTTTTCAAACGAGGGGGGCACAGATTTTACTTTACTTTACTTTACTTTATTTAGCAGACGCTTTTATCCAAAGCGACTTACAATAGGAAGACACCAGCAATTCTCGTTCGATTTCTATAGAATATCGAGTATACAAACTAAGAGCCCTGATAAGGCTTAGACTTGTCATTGAAGAGCATGCTCGGAGATTGTTGGGTGCTAGACTAAGAAAAATTATAATGTATTTATACATTTTGTATTTGTTTGTTCAATGTGTACGCATGTGCTTGTGTAAGTGTTAGATTTGTCTGTAATATTTTTGGAATAAGAGGGTTTTCACCTGCTTCTTAAAAGTGGTGATAGTCTCGGCTAGTCGTGTGGAGGAGGGCAGGTTGTTCCACCAGCCAGGGACAACAACGGAGAACAGACATGATTGGAATCGGAGACCCCGTGAAGAAGGAATTTTTAGTCTCCTTTCGTTTGCCGATCTGAGAGAGCGTGCAGACCCCAGCTCCTGGCGTGAAACTGTCAATGACCCTGCTTTATGGCCCAGTACCATTACCGACCCAGCCAAGTCGATTCTTCTTAGTAGAGGGGTAGCTGCATTTCAAAACAGAAGTGCATAGAAACATTGGGGGTATCAGTAGAAGCTTTACAAATGCTTTACTCAGTTGTTGTCTACCAAATGGGCAAACGGTGACTAGGCAGTGGCTACTTTACTCCCCTTCAACTGGCTGCGTGTATTGTTTTGCTTGCAAACTGTTTTCCATTAAGGACAATACTTTTGTTCATGGATTTCCTGACTGGAAACATTCAGAGCGGATTGGTGAGCATGAGAGGAGTGCAGAGCATAGAGCTTACATGCTAACACTACACCATCGCTCCAAAGGCACAGCAATAATTGATTCTGATATCATCAAACAAATTGATGCAGAGAGACGATACTGGCGGGATGTTATAAAATAAGTTGTTGCTGTCATCCAGTTTTTGGGGGAGAGGGGACTCGCTTTCAGCGGAGACGATGAGCTACTGGGATCAGCTCACAATGGTAATTTTTTGGGCATCATAGAACTGTTGGCCAAGTTTGATCCATTCCTAGCTGAACACCTCCAAAGGTTTGGTGACAAGGGAAAAGGCTCCTATTGTGTCCTATTTGTCATCAACCGTATGTGAAGAATTTATTCATCTAATGGGAGAAAGAACAAAGCAAGCAATTGTTAATGAAATAAAAGATTCAAAATATTTCTCTGTTATAGTTGATTCCACTCCAGACCTTCCTCATGTGGACCAACTCACTTTTATTTTCAGATTTGTTAATCAGGGCGGACATGTAGTCGAGCGTTTTCTGGCATTTGAGCCTGTTGACAACCATAGGGGGGACAGTTTGGCTGAGTGTGTCATTGCTATGGTGGAGAATCTGGGCCTAGACTTTGGGGGCAGTCATATGATAATGCAAGTAACATGTTGGGGAAGTACAATGGAGTCCAAGCTCATCTTAAACGACAAAACCCACTGATTTGTTATGTCCCTTGTGCAGCACATTCATTGAATTTAGTTGGTGTCAATGCTCAGAGGCTGGACATTTCTTTGACCTGCTACAGACACTTTTTGTGCATCATCTACGCACAGGTGGGGGAAGGACTTCCATAACATTTACATTTTTACATTTACAGCATTTATCAGACGCCCTTATCCAGAGCGACTTACAGTCAGTAGTTACAGGGACAGTCCCCCTGGAGCAACTTTGGGTTAAGTGTCTTGTTCAGGGACACAATGGTAGTAAGTGGGATTTGAACCTGGGTCTTCTGGTGCATAGGCGAGTGTGTTACCTACTAGGCTACTACCACCCTAACAGTGGTGTCAAACTCACACTGAAATCGCTGTCAGGTACTCGGTGGAGTGCACAGGCTTACTCAACTCAGGCTCTGTGGAGGTATTATGCACAACTGAGAGAGGCATTGAATAATATTTCCAAAGATAAGGAGGAGAAGCGAGAAACTCGCAGTGAAGCCTCTGCACTTTGTGGGAAATTGGATACGCTGGAGATGGCTTTCATGGCACACTTCTGGAATACAACATTACAGAGGTTCCAAGCCACCAGCCTGCAGTTGCAGAAGCCAGACATTAACATATGTACAGTTAAATGTCTACTTTCATCTTTATGAGCCTTTGTGGCAACACAAAGAGACAATTCTGAAGTATTTGATGCGGCCACTTTAAATATCACCACTACTGTAGGCATGACCTCCAGCGCACATAGCACTTCGACTTTTTTTGACCCTGCCTATTACAAACTGTGAAGGGGAGCGCTCATTTTCCAAACTCACTCAAGTTTGATGAACTCAGGATTAGGATGTACCAAAACCGCCTGAATTCACTGTCACTTCTGGCCATCGAATCAGAGTTGGTTAGACAGCTTAACTTTGATGAATTAGTGGATGATTTGCAAGAAGGAAGAGTATAAAGAAAGTTCTGTAAGGTAGGCTATTGACAGATGGGTTAGGATTAGTGTTTGAAAGGTGGTTTAACATTTTCATTTTTTTTTTTTTTTTTACTTTTTCACAAAATATCTATAATTAGACCTAAATGTTATCCATATCATACAAAATGGTGACTTGGAGAAGGAAGAGTAAAATTAAATGTTATTTCTCCCTTTAGCTGCATAAAAAGTCCCCAAATTTCACAACAGGTTCATGGTGAATTATTTTCCAAATGTATCATCCACGTATTTTCATCCACGTATTTTCATCCACGTTATTGTACCAAATACATTGCCGATTTTATCAGCAAAATAAGCTAGATCATATCGCTTAGTTGATTTTGTTTACCCATGCCAATGGTTGCTAAGGGAAGAAAAGCCATGCTTTTAAACAAGGGTATCGTTCATTTCAGCCCAATTGGTCAGTAATAGCAAATGCACACGGATTTGACAGAAAATTAGGGCAATTTAAATGAAGAAAAGAAAATAATTATATCATAATAATTATAGACGTTTCTAGTGGGCATTCCCAAGTTGAAATCATGGATATGTTTTTCTTGTCTTGGCGCAACATGTTTTTTTTTTGTTTCAATCTGTATTATAGTATGCTTGCCCTCCTAAATCTATATGGCATAAAGTAAAAGGATGAAAAGTAATGTAATAAAAGTAGATCTACAATCGCAAATTTAAACTGATAAAGACTTCCATGAGCCGGCAAGAAGACAAAAGGATCACAATGCTACATTAACTGTAGCTACAAAGTTTTAAGGTAGGACAATAGGTTTCATTTATCATTTGCCCGCCATGGCTGTAGTTGGCAAGAAATTCACAGCACATATTATTTTGACAGCATCATATTTCTTGTTGGGTTTATTTGTTGCACCTTATACCATCGTCAGATTTATACATGTCAACTTGCATCTGGCAAGCTAATGCCCGGCCACCTCTGAACTACATGAGCGCACATCTCCACAACATTCTGACAACCCACATGTAAACCTGCTGTTTATCTAAGTTATTAGTTTATTAAATATGGCACTGGTGGTGGGTAGTATTTGTGATTTCGCTTACTTTACCATTTCATTCTGTTGGTGTCCTTGAATTTATTTGTTCCTGGCCCTGCGCATGATATGACTGCCCCCTAGCTACGAGGATGTAATTGTCTTCTTTTGGAAAGCTGCAACGCAACAATTGCAGATTATAACAGGTACATGGCATTTTGGTTCACTTTTATAGACATTTCCATTTCTATTTCGAACTAACACATTCTGGCTTATTCAAACAAATAATGTTTATTATGTTACGATCTGGTTGTGCTACGTTGCTACCTGTCTCTATAAACAGAGATGGGTAACCTGGTGCTAACATTAACGTGAGGTAATAGCATTAGGCTCTACTGATTATAATTTGAGATCCAACTTACTGTATCAACTTAAGCCACCTTCTTTTCACTTTTTCCGAGGTAAAAAGCGTCAAAAGATTTTGTCAACATCATTCTGCTTTTATAACACGGTACACTGCACTAGTTTGGAGCCACAAGTGGCATGGTGACGTAGCAACTAGCCATCCCAGGCAATGCTGCCGTTTTATTTTTTGAGTGGGGGCCTCGCGAAACTTTTTGCCCAGGGGCCCATACGATCCATAATACGTCCCTGATTGTGATAGTTAAATACAGAAGACATATTTCGTTGCGTGCACCGTGTGCTGTTCTGCAGTGTTTCACATTGACGGTCACTTCACTTTCACAAAAGATGCAAACCAGCGGTCCCAGGGCACCAGCGTCCTCCACTTGGAGGACCCGGTCCCTCGGGCTGGCTCCGCGGCGTGGTCCCGCATGGCGGTCCAGGACCCTCGGGCTGGCTCCCCGTTGTGGTCCCGCATGGCGGCCCTGGACCCTCGGGCTGGCTCCCCGTCGTGGTCCCGCATGGCGGCCCCGGACCCTCGGCATACCGTCTACCGGAGGACCCAGCTCTGTCGCTTCCCCACCCACCCTCCCCTCAGGAGGAGCCCCCAACTTGAACTGCACCGCCCCAAAAAATTTTTTTTTTTACTTTGGACTTAGGGGTATCTTGGGGCTCGTCCACCTCATCCTGGACCAGTGCAGTCAGGTTAGGAACTCCTTCCCTGAGGTTCGGCTCTGCTGCTGGGTCGCCATCTGGTGGACATAAAGAGGGGAAGTGGGGGGCGACATACGGACACAAATGCCACACACACAGACAGAGACAGACAGAAGAGTGGGTCATCTGGATCCCTCTCTGGGCTCTTCGGGACCTTCTCAGGAGGCAGAGCCAGGATCTGGGGAGGCGCAACCTTCTCGCAGCCCCATGCTGACCCAGTCAGACGTGTGAGGATGGTGGTGATCTTCTCCACGTCTGAAAGGGAGGGAAGAGCAGCAAATTACAAGCGACAGTATGTTTTAAAAGACTGGCATGTACTTGTTGCTCCGCTGAAGGGTCCCGGGACCATTGGGAGGTCCCACACGGTGGTGGGCGTGTGGTGTGAAGGAGGATGGACATTCTCTACAGCAGGTGGGGGCACTGATGCTGCACTGCCGTTCAGCTGGGGAACATCTGGGCAGAGGGAAGGTGGGTCGGTGACCGGAGCTGGAGAGGCGGATTCCCTGCGAGGCAGTCCTGGCAGCAGTTGCTGGCTTGCGACCTCCCGTCGCCCTATTCCACCAGCTGTCCTCACACTGCTTGGAGGGACGTGGGTCTTCACAGACCTTGTGACGATCCGGGATGGGCACGATGGGCGGAGCCCATTTTGCGTCTTCGTCACTCTCGTCATCATCCGTGTCTCCCTCGTCTTCCTTGTGACTCCAAGGGTCGTCCACCCTGCGGACATCCCAGACCCAGGCCACTGGAGGAACGCGTCCGTTGCTACTTCTGGGTTTTGCTGACGTCATCAAGAGGCGCTGCGCGCCATGGCTCACCTGGAAGAAAACAGAAACTCGAAGTTCGAGCACAGGGTCCACGAAAATGTCAGAGCTGCAGAAGGGGCGGAGTCACAGACTTTTAAAAGCTGTCAGAATTGACCCGAGCTGGCAACCTCTCCTGGAGGTTGAATTGAAAATGGGTCGTGGATGGGTGTTCCAGCACGACAATGACCCAAAACATACAGCAAAGGCAACAAAGGAGTGGCTCAAGAACAAGCACATTAAGGTCATGGAGTGGCCTAGTCAGTCTCCTGACCTTAATCCAATAGAAAACTTATGGAGGGAGCTGAAGCTCAAAGTTGCACAGAGACAGCCTCGAAACTTTAGTGATTTAGAGATGATCTGCAAAGAGGAGTGGCCCAAAATTTCTCCTAAAATGTGTTCAAACTTGGTCATCAAGTACAAGAAATGTTTGACCTCTAAGGTTTTGCCACTAAGTATTAAGTCTTTTTTTTGTTAGAGGGTTCAAATACTTATTTCACTCAATGAAATGCAAATAAGTCTCTATCTTTTATTTAAAGTTATTTTTCTATTTTCCTTTTGATGTGCTATCCGTCACTGTTAAAATAAACCTACCATTAAAATGATACTGTTCTGATATTTTTCATTTCTTTGTCATTGGACAAACTTACAAAATCAGCGAGGGGTCAAATAATTATTTCCTCCACTGAATACAGGGTGTGCCATTTATATGTATACACCTTAATAAAATGGGAATGGTTGGTGACATTGAATACATTTTATAAGTGGTCAGAAACATGTAAATATCTCATGAAAGAATAAAGTTATAAAGCACACCATTGTTTTACTTGTGAAATTACCAATAAATTTGTAAATTTGATGTGTCACATGACCCTCTTCCTATTGAAAAAACAAAAGTTGAATCCAAGATGGCCACTTCAAAATGGCCACTATGGTCACCACCCATCTTCAAAAGTTGGCCCCCTCACATATACTAATGTGCCACAAACAGGACGTTAATATCGCCAACCATTTCATTAAGGTGTATCCATATAAATGGCCCACCCTGTATAGTCAGTGAAGCACTGATGTTTATCTTTGTGCCTGTTGGTGCCAGCTCAGAACACAATCTCACACATTCCACCAGAAATAAAACTGTCAGACCCAAACATTTACGAATCTGTTCTCCATGGTTCTGGATGAGAAACATTTAAGAGAACACTTTTCTTTCACATTAACTTTGCTTTCACATTTCCCTCACAATCCATACTACCACTTTTTATTGATGCCACTTATCAGACTCAGCTCCTTTTTGGTAGCTTGCTCTTAAAAGTCTGTGGTGCATCTTGGGCAGGTGCATCTACCAGTCATTGGTGGAATGCTGGATCTTTCAGAGTCAGGGCAACATCAGTAGATGTGAATTGCTGACCAGCCTGATGACCTGTGAGCCTTGGGCTCCTTTATTTTAACATTTAACCTTTCAACAAATTTGACCTTACAGTAGGAGTACACACTCCTCCTGGCAACGTCCTGACGACATCCTGATGACATTTCGTCAGCTTTCTCTATATCGGTCACTGTGGCTGCACTGGTCTTTGGACTCATGCTCTTCTCATTCTGCAAATTTAGGAACAACATTTCACAAGGTTGTAACCAGTGTTATGATGACCAGTGTCACCAGCATAGCCAATTACCAATGTAACCATTGTAACAATGACCAGTGTCACTAGCATAGCCAATGACCAATGTAACCAGTGTAACAATGACCAGTGTCACTAGCATAGCCAATGACCAATGTAACCAGTGTAACAATGACCAGTGTCACTAGCATAGCCAATGACCAATGTAACCAGTGTAACAATGACCAGTGTAACCAGCATAGCCATTGACCAGTGTAACTCGTGTAACAATGACCAGTGTCAGAAGACAAATGTGATGTGTTTTGTGACTCAGAACCCACACAAGAAGTACATCTTGAACCCAAGAAGAAGAAGAATTTGTTTTAACATGTAGCCATCAAATTTAAAAGCTACAATTGTTAATGGAATTGTAAAATCACTTTCCATTGCTAGGCAGTGGTTGGCCTTGTGGTAAAGGAAGCAGACCCCGAATCCCGAGCTGCCAAGGTGCCACTGAGCAAAGTACCGTCCCCACACACTGCTCCCCGGGTGCCTGTCATGGCTGCCCACTGCTCAATAAGGGTGATGGTTAAAAGGAGAGGACACATTTTGTTGTGTCACTGTGTGCTGTGCTGCAGTGTATCACAGTGACTGTCACTTCACTTTCTGTTTTTTCTATGCTCAATTCTGACTAAAATATTGATTGATTAGATCTACAAATTGCATTCTGTTTTTGTTTGCATCCCAGACACTTTGGTAATAAGGGGTGTAGATTGTGTATCAAAATAATGCAGATTTACATCAGCACAGGCTTAATACAGTTTTTGTTACCATCTATTGGGCAGGATTTGTATTGCAGCGGGGTATTTTTAAATATTTAAAAATATTTTTGAGCTCTAAAAGCTTTTGAAAATTAAAATCTCAAATTCGAGCCATCATTTTTTTCCTTTTCTGCCAGTGCGAGACTTCAGCCCAGTCATAATACGATCAGCTCCGTGGGAGCTGATCGTGCCCTGGGTCCGGGATGTCAGCAGGGTGGACAACCCTCAGGACCATGGATGATGAAAGTGAAGATGACATGGATTGGTGGGCGGTCGGGGCCAGGATGTCTCCGCCCATCGCGCCCGTCCAGGTTCGTCACGAGGTCTGTGGAGACCCACTTCACTTCCAGAGGTGGGGGGACAGCGAGGAGGAAGACGACGACGCGGGGGTAAGCTGCTGGAACAAGGCGACAGGAGGTCGCCAACCAGCAACTTCACAGGGAACCGGCTTCACGGGGAATCCGCCTCTCCAGCTCAGGTCAGCGGTCGCTAGTTCCCCAGCTAAACAGCAGCGCAGCATCAGGGCCCCTTGTTGTTAAATGGATATAAGTTATCATGAAATTACCTTTGTGACATATTTACCTAACATGTATTAAACTGTATTAATCTTTGGAATGCGCAAACTATATTAATCATTAATCTCTTGGATGAGAAACTGTGGGCCAAAAAATGCTTTGCAGGACAGTTTGCAGGACAGAGTGACCGTGACCTGGAGTGACCACGACCTGATCGCGACCTGATAAGAGGAGGCTTGCAGAAGCTGAGAAGCAGGAAACCAGCGACCATGACTTCAGCAACTGTGAAGCGGCTACCAAGAAATAAGCCTACGTGCAAAAGATAATTATAAGCTTATATGGTGTGATCCTATGGTAAATGTACCGCCCTGTACTAAATAAAAAGAGAGGAAGTGACTGAGACTGCAGAGCTGTTGGAGGGATGATGTAATGCGCGTCTCTGATTGCTCTCCTTGCAAGTAAAAAGAACTCAACTGCTTCGTGTCATTCTTCTCTAGTTTATAAGTGTTGGAACGACATATAACTCTAATACCCCCACCTGCTGTAGAGGACATCCACCACCCTCCACGCCACACACCCACCACCATCTAAAGCCACGCGCACCCAGCCCCGTGTGGGACATCCCTCTGGTCCCAGGACCCTTCAGTGGAGCAGCAGGTACATGCCAGTCCTTTATAACATCCTGTGGAGTTTACTTTGCTGCTCTTCCCTCCCATTCAGACGTGGAGAAGATCACCACCATCCACCACCGTCTGACTGGGTCAGCATGGGGCTGGGGCGCAGCCCTATGGCAGCAGGGAGAGACGAATAGAATGAGTTTTCGGGACTTCCTGGAGAGAGAGGGCCTGCTTGTCCCAACGGTCGCAGAAGGGGCTAGCCGGATGGTCTGGCAAAGCCCCCATATTGGCACCAGGGACGTGCAGTGAGAGGGGCTGCATGTGCCCAGAAGGCATTAGCGTGGAGTGCCGTGAACGGTCGCCTGACAGTCCTGGGACCGCCTCCATGCGCGGTGCAGGGAGAGAAGAGGGCCGCTCTGTCAGGGTCCCCGAAGGCACCAGACAGGGGTGCCGTGAGCCAGAGGGTCCGGGTCCTCCAAGGGGAGGACACAGCAGGGCAGGAGCCCTGTTTTTGCTGCCGTCCGCCGCCTCCACTGATGGTACTTCTGAGGCTCCGAGGACGTAGCCAATGGAGGGGGGGCTCTGTCAGGATTGGCTCCAGGTGAGGTTGCCAACCTGGACTACTTTTAAAAAGCCGGTGACTCCGGCCCTCTGCAGCGGCAACATTTTAGTGAACTCTTGTGTGAACTTGACCTTGCAACGCACTGTTTTCGGCCACCGAGCCGGTTTATTTGTGTTTGTGAATAAATCCTTGTCCACAGTATGTCCCGCCTCTGTCTGGTTGGCTGTTTCTTGTGATGTGCAGCCTCTGGATCTCCCTACTGGAGTGAACATACCTCATCCTCCCCTCAGGCAGATGTGGGCCTACCGATTAATAAACTGATTTCTGCAATATATAATGGTCTGGCATATTCAGCATTTCTACACTGAAAAGAACTGTGTAGAAATTACTGGATTGTTCATGCACATGTTTTTTAATTATAAATGAATTTAATTTGGAGATTCATTAAAGAGCATTTGTAGTTTTTTATGCAGCCAAATCATAGACCACAGACCCCTGGGAGATTGTCTGGTTTTTTTTTGGTGAGTAAACCAATCAGGACAGTCTCTGTCTAGGACAGGTTACATGAGCAGGCAACACACGCTGTGATCCACACATACACACATTCTCTCTCTCATTCCAATATGTGATGCACACGCTACTGCACCTGGGCTCTTCGGCTCTTTCAGCTCTTCCGGACTTGTTCTCTGCTTCACTCTTGGTGGTGGTTTTCTAACTTCCACTGTGTGTATATGTGAAATATAATTGTATTTTGACCTTCAGGGCCTCAGGTCATCAGTTATTTCCCCCCTGCTAATGCCAGAGCTAAATTGATGTCCAGTCAGAATATTTATTTCAGCTTTAACATACATAGTGTTTCTATTTTTGCTGTAAGTCACTGGCAAGAAGGAGAATCTCTGGCACTGCACAGAGGAAGTAATAAAAACCACAACTGAGAGAGAAGCAGAGAACAAGAGCTGAAACATTCACTCTGCAGAAGGAAGTGAGTGGACGTCTTCATGGAGATCCTCATCTTGGTAGTTCCATACCTGACTACAGGTAACTGACCTCATCTCACATCTCTGCTGTAGAACCTGAGCTTCATATGAAAAGACAGGGTTTTATTTGTAGATGGGCTGTTTGTGCCAGTGTTTCTGTTGCCTCATAAATAAAAAATTTAAACAAGACATGTCTTGTAGATCAACTTTTGGGGTTGATAAACATTACAGACTTACAATTGTTAGATCTTCAAGGTGATGACCATGAAAACTCTTCTAATCTCAGCATTATAATTGTTTGTTTCCTAAAGTTCCTCATAGCTTAGAAATGAACAATAACTACAGATTAAAATATATCCCGACCTTGATCACTAGATGTGTGATGCCGTACTGTGATTGAGTCCAAAATAACGTAACCATCAGCATCTGAAGGGTGCTTGGTGATCTGCTGCATGCATGCAAATATTTTCTCATGCGACTGGCACTTTAAGACATAAATTTGCTTTTCCAGTGCTGGCGAAGACTAACAGGAACCATGCTGCAGCAGGATGCATTATGGGATGCAGGCTAGTTTTGTCAGTTGTCTGCTGAGAAGTATTGGGTTGTTGGAATCTGCCTGATGGCAGTGACATCTTTCTGCAGATGTTATGTCCCTGGTCTAGGGTCAGGGACATAGCAAATGGGACAAAGGAGCAGAAAATCCAAAATGATGCGATAGCACTTATAGCTAACCGTTTATTACAAACAAAGACATATTAACAACAAAACACACACAAAACAGGTGTGGTCAGTCTATGTTATTCTTGTCCCCTGGTCACAATCCTTCACTTCACACCACTTCCTTCTTGCTTCACACCAACAACCTCTCCACTACACCAACACCCTCTTCGCTGCTTCAAAGCAGACAACATTTTGAGTCCTCTTCCCTATTACAGCCCACCAATCATGACAGGAAGGGGAGGAGTCCAATCATGGGCTGATGAGGAGCGGCCCTGCAACATTACAGAGAGAGAGAGACAGAAAGAGAGAGAGAGAGAGAGACAAACAGAACATAAACGTAACAGCAGAATAATGCTGTAGGGCTGTAACTATCGAATATTTTTGTAATTGATTATTCTGTTGATTTATTCATCAATTAATCGATTATTCAGATAACTCATACAACATTTTGTTTAAACAACAATAACAAAGTAAACAGGGTCGGAGCAGTTGCAACGGCAGTCTACCTCACTGGCGCCATCTTGGGTAAATCTATATGCTAATGAATTTAGATTTGTCCATCTGTTGCATTAATTATTACTACCTTATGTATAGGGAAGGTGTGTTTTGAGATGTAACTTATCAGTGTGTGTGTGTGTGTGTGTGTGTGTATATGTGTGTGTGTGGCGTGTGGGAGAATTACATGAATGATAACTTTGTATTTGCTCTCTTGCTACTTATCATTCCTCGTCACTATCGACCCATAACACAGGCTACAATAATTACAATAATTACAAATAATGTCCGTTCTAAGAAGCGCTAATGTTCATATCAGTTAGCAATCATAAAAATACAATACCTTGTAGAAGCTCCGAGTCTGCTGTGTTTTCGGTTAAGGTGCTGTAGTTTTGACAACGTACTTTTATGGTAGGACAGGTCAGTTTTACAGTGTATACACTGCACTACATTGTCCACCTTACGCAGCGTAAAATTGTCCCACACTTTAGACATTTTTTGCCTTTTACACACAAC
Source organism: Denticeps clupeoides (assembly GCF_900700375.1). Taxonomy (NCBI): domain Eukaryota; kingdom Metazoa; phylum Chordata; class Actinopteri; order Clupeiformes; family Denticipitidae; genus Denticeps; species Denticeps clupeoides. The sequence goes on along the minus strand of NC_041708.1, from coordinate 22,389,991 downwards.
GGTATCTTCATTTTCCGCCATCTTTGAAATGTGCTTCAGGTAAAACAAGCGCATCTGGCTGCAACTGAACTTTGCTCAGTGGCACCTCAGCAGATCGGCATTCGAACCGTCAACCTTCTCATTGCGGGGTTGCTTCCTTAACCACTAGGCCACCACTGCCCTTTTAAGGAATTGTATTATGCCCCATTATTATGCCCCACTGCCCCATTTCAGAAATATATTCCTTTATTTTGGAACATAACAGATTTTAGTGATAGGTGATAGTAGCCATAGGTGATGGTGATAGTAGCCTAGTGGGAAGACCAAGGGTTCAAACCCCACTTACTACCATTGTGTCCCTGAGTACGACACGTAACCTCTGAATGTGTGCTGAATGTGCATTTGGTACTGAGGGGTTACCATATTTTACCAGATTTGTTTTCCAGCACATCCTACAAATACTTTATAAAACTAAAAACTGAGTGTCTCCAGGGGGACTGTCCCTGTCACCACTGATTGTAAGGATAAGGGCATTTGATAAATGCCGCAAACGTAAATGTAATTCGCTGCATGCTGTTCGTGCTAAAACGTTGCAGGTTATTGTGATGAGGTGATTGCAGTGGAGTATCATCTCAGAGAATCGGTGGAGATCCGCTGTGAGTACCCAGAGATTTACAGACACAGCAACAAGTGTTTCTGTACATTCAGAGATAAATTGGATTGTCGGAGCACAGATTCCAGTAGCTGGACAACAGAGAAAATCACATTCAACATTTCTGATGACAACAAGAAAAGCATTTTAACAATTAAAAAGGCGACAGTATCTGATATTGGAATCTACAAATGCGGAACTGAACCAATCTGTAAAATCATCAGTACAGTTCATGTTGGTGGTGAGTTGCAAAAAAGTATTTCATAAACATGAAAGTTAAATAAAAGTTCTCATTCTTATTTAATTTGTCATATTTGTATTTTTGGTGTAAAAGTGACTCCAGTGATTGGGTACGAAGGAGGAGAAGTGAACATTAGATGTCCGTATGAAGATGCATATGAGAAATACATAAAATATCTCTGCAGAGGGAAGTGTGATTATTTGAATCCAGATATTGTCATTAAAACTGGCCATGGTCAGACCTCAGCTGCTGAAGGACGGTTCTCTCTGTATGACAACACGACTGCTGGAAGTTTCACTGTGACCATTACACGACTGACAGCACAGGATTCTGGGAAGTACTGGTGTGGTCCTGACATCTATACTGAGCTGCAACTGAGAGTGAAGAAAGGTAAGCGCAAAATGGTAAATGTGATTTGAAATCCATCCGTCCGTCCATCATCTTGTTTCTATGTGGTTGACAGTGGTGAATGTGTCTGGATGTGAGGGACATTCTGTCTCCATCACTTGTAATTATGAAAGGAGCTGCAGAGATCAGCATGAGAAATACTTCTGCAGAGGAAACAAGACTTCCAGCTGCATAGCTACAGGTCCGAAAGCATCTACATCTGTGAAAGAACGTGGCAGGTTCTCCTTAGAAGATGACCCAGCAGCTAAATTCTTCAACGTGAGGATCGGGGAGCTCAGAGCAGAGGATACTGGGATATACTGGTGTGTAGAGTGGTGTGGGGAACTTCACCTGGATGTAAAGAGAGGTGAGAATTGAAAAAATTGAGTTATTAAATGAACAGAATGTGTGGAATATTTGCATACCCATTATTCTGATTCTATATTCTTTAGATTTTGACCAAAATGTGACTATAGCATCAACACAAATATTTAATTCAGCCAATCCATCATCATCAACCACAACAACCCCTACTATGGAACATGTGACTGTAACACAGTCAGAACAATTAGGTAAAATTTAATATCTCTAATAAAATTTTAGATTTTCTATCTCTAATAAAATTTGAGGTTTTATATCTCTGAAACAAATACATTTTTCTTTGACATTGCTTCTACAACAGTAATATATGCACCAAAAAAATCAACTTAAAGAATGGGTGATGTGTATTAAAATGCATGTATTCAGCCAAAAGTATCAGAAGCGTGGGAATTTTTGTGACTTTGCTCCTTCTTCAGGTTCATCTAAATGAAAATGAATGGAAAATGATCGGAATCTCTTTAAAATAGAACATGTTGCATTCCATTGGGTGTATTTGTATTCCCAGGTGTCTCTGTGATTCTTTCTGGAACTCTCACTGTTGCCGTGTTTCTGTTTGGAGTCTTTGTGCTCCACAGACTCAAGAGACACAGATCACAAGGTGGGTGTCTTTGGGAAGTTTCCGAATGAATATTGTAGCGTTTTTGTATTTATGGAGTGTTCATCTTAGGAGGGTGTGGTCCTACTGGGCAGCGTAAACGTTACGCCCTTTTCGGGGTTAAGAGGGGGGCGGGGTTTTGGGGCAGTGTGCATGCTGTGGAGTTCTGGCGTGACTGTGGCCAACACCAATCACATTAAAGTTCACCAACTGCCTGACTGTGACTCGTCATTGCATTACAATATTTTATTTTGGAACTAACTAGATGGCTGTTTAGGACCTAAGAGTTCTAAACTTTTATTTTCTGTTTCCAGTAAGCCGGTGAAATATGACATTTTGAGTTGCCGTTGCAACTGGCACTGTTTTATGTCTGTTTGCCAGGTATCTATAAATGGGAGTAGAGGAACTTCTCAGTTCTCAGCAGCACTTTCACTTGGTTTTATGGGTGTTGGTTGTAAGAGGTGACACTAATAAAGTGTCACTTTTGTTGAAATAAAGAGCTTAGCATCTTGCAAAACACCAATTTAAGGTACTTTACTAAAACTAATTAAATATTTCAGTCTTTCCATGTGTAGCTTTGCTTTTCTTCACTACAACATTTGCCTTTTAGCCAATATATTTTAATATTGCATAGACAATGCACAGATGATAAAAAGTGGATAAAAAATAAACAGATATAAGTGTGCAGGATCAGTCTCACCTTAAACAAAGATGGTTAATGTACAGATGGAGACAAGAATATTAGATAGTAGATATTAGAATATTAGACGGTTTAGGACAGTTGTGGTGCCACTACACATGAACACGGGGCAATGGTGATCCCTGGTTCAAATCCAAAAACCACCAAGGTACCCAGTGAGGGACACATTTCATTTTATGCAGTGTACCACTTAATAATCCCTTTCACTTAAAATGTGCTTGTTGGCCTAATGTAAAGTCCTGATGTTCTACAGGACCAACTACCTCATCAGACAGGAACAACACAGCTATGGACAGCACCCAAGAGGTTAGTCTGTTCACCCCATAAGATAATAAGCAACATGTCAACCAAACATGATATTTCTGTTGGAATCAGATCCCACATCCAGACTGTGAGTATGAGGAGGTTAAAGACGCCAGCTACTCGGAGCCTGCCAAGGCCAGAGACAACCCCTGTGATGACCCCATGTACTCAACAGTTCAGTTACCCAGCAGCCCTTCTGACTGGCCTGCGTACTCCACGATCCTATTCAATAAGAATTCCAACAATCCAGATGCTACCGGCTCTGAGGTGGTTTCCAATAAAGAGGACACTGACTACTGTACTGTAAAATGTATTTAACAAAGAGTGCCCTAATTTATTCCACATACACATGCACAGAGGTTTCACAGCTGCATAAAGTACCAGAACAGACAAAGTCAGAAAGAATATTTTTTCTAGTAGTAGTAGAACACAGTTCTACGCTCAATTTTATTGTTTTCTTGTGTAATTCTAAAGTGAAGTGATTGTCTTCTGCTTGATTCTGCTTTTTGTAAGTATTATTTTTCATAGTAAAGTAAATAAAACAACATCACTGAAAATGTAATTTCTTCAGAAAATAAGAAAAAGTGAGTGTAAAATCATGTGAACTATTTTACTTTATTGTTAATTTCAGTTTGTTTCAAACATCATCCCTTCATTTTACTGATAATAAGAATGACATGATAATTATTTTGACCATATGGGCTAGCCCGGACCTTGTACATGTATCTGTAAAGTTTAAATGTACAAAGTTCATGTAAAGTCATCTAAATTTGCTTTCAAAAATTGAATTAATGTACTTGTGCGTCATTTGGAACAAGAATCACTGAATGCCACCACAAGAGGTCGCTGTAAACAGAAACAGAGGGCTCGTAGTACATTTACATTTACAGCATTTACCAGACGCCCTTATCCATCAGTAGTTACAGGGACAGTCTCCCTGGAGCAACTTAAGGTTAAGTGTCTTACTCAGGGACACAATGGCAGTAAGTGGGATTCGAACCCGGGTCTTCTGGTTCATAGGCGAGTGTGTTACCCACTAGGCTACTACCACCCTGTAATCCCCGTAGTCATTATAATATTTGATTTAATGATATTAAAGACAGTTTCACTCAGTAATGACGCTGGAATAATGAACTTATCGAAGCATAGAGTATAGAATGCACTTTAGTATTCAGATGAATTATCATTAACCTGTGCTTGGAACTATTGGAAAAAATGACATCATACTCTCTGAGGTTTGGATATTTGGTAATTTGATTATTTTGGGTCTTTACATATGAAGTGCTACACACCATTGTAAAGGCTATTGCGACAGGTGTATTTGTTACATCATGTAAGAAACGAAAGAAAACTAAAACGATAACTTATTATTTAAATGTGAGAACTGGGCTGGGGATATGGATGTAAAAAAAATTCTAAGCACAACTTTTCTAAAATCTTATTTTGCAACATTATATTTCGGAGAGAATTCCCCGCACTGATGGTAGTTCCTGTACATACATGTTTCAAGTAGTTCTAACGTTTTCTTGCAAGATTTTTTTAAACCAGTCAGTCAAACTTCAGGTCTGTCTGTTTCTGTATAAATGTTATGCATAAAATATAATAAATAACACCAAATGCAGTACAGACCACAAGGACAACCTCGCTGATAACACTTCCAACGCGGCCTTCAACGCTGCCTTCAACGCTCTCCGGCCGGGCGTGGCCTAAATTGGCGTGATGATGCCACGGCCGTGACGTCAGACGCACGGTGCGTCTGCGCTGCGCTGCGGAGCGACGGGTCCGCCAGAGTGCGCAGCAGCTCTGCCCGCGTCGGGACGCCAGCTGCAGGCCGAGCCGCGGGAGGGCCTCCGGAACTCGGACTAGGAGCGGCGGGCGGTGGCGGTGAGTTTCCGCCCGGGCGTGTTTGGGCCCGGAGTCGCGGTCGAGCGCGGCTCGGTCTTTTCTCGCGGTTCTGTCACTCCGCGCAGTTCAACTCAACTCAAGTAAAAATGGCGGCCTCTGGTACCCGCTCTCGGCCCGGTCTGTGTGTTTTCGCCGCGTCCCGTCCCCTCCTGCGGCTTTGAACGCCACGCCACCTGAGAAGCGCCCAGCTGGCAGTGCCAGTGCTGACGGCTACCGCTCGCCTCGGTCCGAGTCAGCTCCGACCCACTGTGGCCTCGCTTCTCTCCCCCTTCACGTCCCCGTCCAGCTGTTTACGACCAGACGTCGACACAGATGTACAGTCACAGGTCTGAAGTTGGTGAAGTTGGTCCTCCTGGTGGTCACCAGGCACCTGTTAACGTGGGCTTGCAGCTGGAGAGTAGCCGGCAGCTTTGCTTGTCAGACTGCGAGGGGACCATGTCCTGCCTGCGGTCGTTGTTTTTGCTTTCCTGTCCTTCCCCCCCACCCCCGTCCCTCGCTTGACCTCCTTGCTTGAGAAACAGCTGTTGGGAATAGTGCGTGTGTGTGCGGTTTTGCTCAAAGTGTCAGACTGCAATGTGTCTCCCTTCAGGCTTCAGTACAATGACAGGAAGTCCCTCCTCGTGTTGATGAGAGTTGGTGTTAAAGGTCCCCTATGCGTGTTCCCCTGGCCTGTCTATGGTCCTGCAGTGGCTAGAAATGCCGATAGGTGTAAAGTGTGGTCATTTGGCCATTCTTTTTCACTGTATAGAGAGCGGCAGCTCAGACGGTCTGATCTGGAATTTGTCCCCATATGATGTAATAAGGGGAAAGGTTACCTCACATTTCTTGCCCCTCCCCTAAAACAGGAACTCCACTGACCATCATGGCTTCCAAACAAGCAAAGCATTGCAGTTGCTCTGTGATCGGATATAAAAATGAGCAAAATGTGCCCCTCTCCTCCTCATTAGTATTTAAAGCTACAGACACCGAAACAGCTTGTCTTGGGAAATCTCATTGTGGCACTGGATCAAAGTGGCTGTAATTCTGCACCAAGGCTGAATTTCGGAGAGACATCAGATACATAATTAGGGGACCAATTGCGATATTTTCAGAAACACCATACTAAAGAACAGGAGGAGTTCAGCAAAACACAAACAGTGTATACATAGATTTATAGTTATAATAGTTATATATTGTCCTACATGCAAAGAAAACAACATTTTTTATTTTAATCCCTCAGTAAGAGAGTTTATTCAGTAAATACTAGTATCATCAGTACTCAGGATTGGCCAATATCCAAACTTTCATAGTTGCCAGAAGCTAGCCTGTTTCACTGCCTCAGCTTCCGTTTTCACATTAATCAAAACTGCGTTGTTAAATGTGATGCAGTCAAAAATTTTATGCATCTAACTAGTGCTGCACGATTAATCGCAATCATAATCGCGATGTCAGTCTGTGCGATAACATGAACGCAAAAGCTGCGATTAAAATTATTAGAACATTGATTGAATCGGCAACACTCATTCTCTCTAAGTTTGCGAGCTTCAGTCGAATGTTACCTGATTGGTCACATGACGTTCGATTCGGTTCAATGGAGACCTCAGATTCGTGACTCGCATAGACATATGGGTACACGTACTTCAACGTCGCCGCCATATTGCGATAGGCGCTGCTGTGGAGTGAAGCATATACATGTCTATGGAGAGAAGTGCATAAAAATGCCTCACTCTTGTGCTGCTTGGGGCTGTACAAACCGCTGTACGCTCCAAACCAGATCCCGGGGGATTACATTTCATAGATAAGGCTGGACCATTGTTTTGAATATATTTGTCCATTATAAAATCCCTTTTTATAAGTCTTAACCTTAGCTAAGCAAGGCTAAGCTAGCGAAGTTATGCATTGCTGTGATGAAGTCAGCCTCCAAACAACGTTTTGGCTAAACATAGGCATTAACTATTTAGACTGTTCTTAGCTGTTTAGTTAACTTTTCTCAAACTTTGAAGGTTTCCTAAAGAAATTCACCTCAGTTTACAAATCTTAACCTTAGCTAAGCTAGCAAAGCTATGAATCCCTGTGTCAGCCTCCAAACAACGTTTTGGTTAAACGTAAAAACTATAATACGGGATTTTATAATGGTCAAATATAATCAAAACAGTTGTTTAGCCTTACCAGGGTTTGTCGTTCGACAGTAATGTAAAGAGTTTTTTGTGATTATTTAATTTTGTAGAATATTGTATTTTGAAAGCACTGGGCATTTCAAGTTGTTATAAGTAGCTTGTATGTTTCACTTTGAAATTAAACATTTCACTATTAGTAATTTGTATGCGACTTTTCATTGATATACATGCAGGTGTCCTTTATCATATCGCAATATTGATCTCAATAATTGCAAGATGTCTTTTTCCCCAAATCGTACATCTAACTTTTGTGCTGGTGTACCAGTGCAACCATTTCAAAAAGTTAGTCTATAGACCTGTCTTGACTTTTGAGGTAATGGTTGGCGAGTCCCGCCTGACATTCTGGAGTCAGAATTCCAACGTCAGAGTTGGACAGTAGCAGCTCCACATGGCACCCGATGCTCTGTGCGTGCCTTGTTTCAGAGCTCATACCCATCCTCATCTGCGAGTGTGTGTGTGTGTGTGTGTGTGTGTGTGTGTGTGTGTTTCTGCCTCCTGGTGATTCCAACTTTAAAATAAATAAAAACACACATGGAATGTGTTCCCTGTACAGTACACATACAGTATAGTACAACCTTCCAATTCATGTACATTTCATCTGTTTTTTTTTTTTGTTTTTTTTTTAACTGTAAAAATAATCATAATAATTTTGGAAAAACCTAATGCATAATGTCATGACTGGTTTGATGTAGAAATAAGTCCACTGTATCCATGTCATAATTATAAATGTGCGATATGATCTTTAATTTATAGTTTAGAAAATGTTCCCATTTTTTCCTCAGGATTATAAATGAGCAAAATAGTAAAATGCACGATGGAAGAAGAAAGAAGGGCACAGTTTGACATTAAAATAAGGCACCACTTGAACGGACCTACTGTTCATCCAGGGAAGTACTAAATGATTCAGTGGTCATGTGCACAGTTGAAATAATGTTGAAAAAGGAGAAGTTCTGGATTTTGAAGTTTGAGGTCCTGTTCCTGGGAGGCAACATAAGGAAGATGGCGTTGGTTTCCTCCGGTTCTCCGGTTTCCTACCTCCACACAAAATGGCATGTACTTCATTTTGTATTGTTGCGTTCCTGAATTTTCTTTTTTTTTTTTTTTGGTTATCCTGTAGAATTATATTTTGTCTCACTGTGTACGTATTTGTTTATTGGTGACAAATCTCTACTTCGGTTACCATTAAAAACCTGAAAAGTCATGGAGTTAGAAATGAGAATTTTCCAGGTTTTAAAATACAAAATTAACATTTAAATTTTATTTGACCTGCAGTCTTCTCTTCCCAAAGCCTGTAGGCCTCAGTGATGCTGGCAAATTCCAACATGATGGATGGAGCCACCGTAAACCTGCAGGCTAGTTTTTGTTTTGTCTGCGGCTTGTGTGTGTATTGGGTGTGGATGAGAATGTGTGTCTGGGAGACAGGTGTGTGTGTGTGAGTGTGTGTGAGACTGGGTTGTTTGTGTGTACAGGTTTCTGGCATGTGGAGGGCTGGGCCTCTTCTCAGGGTTTCGTGTTACAGGTCCATGGTTGCTGAGGTCCACCCTGTGTGTGTCTGTGTGTGTGTGTGCGCGTGGATAATTTTACTGAAATATCTGGACACGTGTCAGAAAGAAAAACACAAACCAAAACAAGACAACCACAACAGCACACGATCTGACAGATTAATCTGTAGAATCTGTTCTTTTTCTGAAAATATTTGCTTTTTGACTATGAGCTTTCTTTACACGTTCTGTGAATTGTGCCCCTAGACATCCGTTGAATTTGTGTAACATCTGTGTGTCTCAACACGCCACAGATCCAGTCAGTTATGTGGCCCATAAAGCCGTGGGGTTATTATTCTCTACCACAGAGTTAAAGCAGTTCAGGCATCTGCTACCTGAAAGGGTCACTTCTACCAGACGCACACCTGGCCAGGTGGGGCAGGAAAAGCCGGGCCCTGGATGTCGTTGCGAGAAACCCTGTGCAGATGATTCACTGATACAGAAAACATTGGAAAATGTTGGTCAAAGTCTGATCGCTGTGTGCCATGAGGTATTTTCATGCGACGAATAGAATTGACGCGGCTGAGTGTTCAGTCTGCCCCTTCCAAACACACACACACACACACAAAGCGGGAACGGAGGAAAAGATCTTAGCAGTCTTTGAGTGTCCAGAAATCTACAACACAACATTACTGTCTTACCAGTAGTTTACAAATCCACACACATTTTTTTTCCAGCATTCAATCTAGATTGACGCAGTGTGTCTGTTCAGACTAGGATGCATTGATAACCATAATCAAATCAAATAATAAAGGTTCACACCTCTAGAATGGACTCCGCTAGGCGTTTGAAGGTATCTGCTTGTGGTATCTTGTATTGAGCAGTCACTAACAGATGCCTTAAAAGTTGTGAGAAGGTGCCTTCGTTGTTCGGACCTGTTTTTCCAGAACATCCTACAGATGGCAGATCTGGAGAACTGGTAGTGTTCTTCAAACCATTCTGACCAGGCACTTCAGTTTTGCAGAGGCAGTGACCCAGCAGTCTTGCCGCCATAATTCGGCATATGACAGCTTCAAGGACAATCTGTTGCTATATTACAGAAGAAACGTATTACCCACAGATCTGGGAAGTTGGCATTATATTAATTAGGGCTGAAACGATTATTCGAATAACTCAAATGATTTGATTACAAAAAAATGTTTGAGGAAAATTCTTTGCCTCGAGGCTTCGTTTAATTTGTCACAAAGTCCATCTATTATCATATCGCTCCGGCAGAGCTACGCAGTGCGGAGCTGCGCAGCACCGGAATCATTGTTTTACATGGACTGTTTGAAAGGAAGCGCAAGATTTAAGGAGGCGCGATTTATTTTGAGCTCTATGGCAATGGCGAAGAAAGAAGATACCGGTGTGCGTAAAAGGCATAAAATGTCTAAAGTGTGAGACCATTTTACGCTGCATGGACAACGTAGTGCAGTGTATACACTGTAAAATGGACCTGGCTTACCATAAAAGTACTTTGCCAGCTTGGAGCTTCTACATGGTATCGTATTTTTATGATATGCAGGCTTGCACATGCATTGCACACACATGCACTAAGACAAATTCTCTCTCTCGCTCTCTCTCTATTTCTATTTTGCAGTTGGATTATTAGTTATACTTGAATTGTTTATTTATATTTTCTTTTTACTATTTTGTACCTTTATACTTTTAATTTTGTCATTATTCTCAGATGGGCTATAGCAGATGGGCTTTATTAAAATGAAACTAAGGACAAATAGTCTAACCTATGTTTGTGAATTTCATAGTTTTTTTCATGTACATCAGGAATGTTTCACAGAAAGATTGATTAAATGGGCTTAATTCTGGAGCCAGTAACCCAAAGGTCTTAAGCTTTGATCTAATAAAAGTGTTCAGTTTGAATAAAAACTTTTTTTTTTTTTGTGAATAATTTGCCAATTGCTTTCTCATTTTAAGGGGATTTTCATGTTGCATAACACACTATTGATGGAGTTGTTTAAAAACGCAAAAGTATGATTTATCCGATTAATCGATGAAAAAAATGGACAATTCTCGATTCCAAAAATATTCGATAGTTGCAACCCTAATATTAATATGACATTGTTCCTGAAAGCATTGCAGGTGCATTAGTATGACACACACACTCTTTTTCTCTTTGGCAGAGCTGCATTATAATGCGTTTTTTAATGTTTCAGAAGGGCTGAAAGGAAATCTGTTTCTTAAAGAAAAGAAAAAAAAGCACCATCGCTTGATTACATTGTGCTACTGACAATAATTTGAAAAGTGTTGAAAAAGGCCAATTAATCATTAAAAAGCTGAAATACTAGCCTGACTAGCCTGTATAAGCAGAAATCTACTCTGCCGGCTGATCTCCCTCACAGACACACACATGCACACCCTGACTCAGCACACTCACAATGAAGTCTCTCTCTCTCTCTCCTTTTATAGCAGATCAGGCTTTATCTTTCACCTTCCGTCGCTCTCCTCTGTGTCCTCTGATTATAAACACACACACACTCATTCATTAACTCTGAACACAATCCCTTACTTAGTTTAATCAAAGAGAAGGACGATGTTCCAGGCGGCTGGAGGTGAGGTGAGATACATATTGTAATATTAATTATTTACAGCCTATCAGTGTTGACATTTTAAAAGAAGTTCTTGATTGCTCTCTGTAATGTCCTGTGCTTTTGCTAGAACGCCGTGGTGCTTGACGCTGGCCTTGCGGAGCAGAGTTGTGAAATTCAGCTTCGGAAATGCCCTTCATTGTAATGACAACATGAAATACATTTACTTGAGGTTTTGGCAAATTTTATTAATACTTTACAGATGTATTGTACATAATAGTTAATGTGTTGTATTTTTAAGTGCTCAAATGATTTCAATTGTGTATAAAATAATGTGCCTTGTTACTCCAAAAGTCCCAGAAAGGGGATATGTATATTAAGTCAATGTAATGACTATAATGAATGTTTTATAATGTAGTGTGTGTGTCCAATTAATGAATTGTGCAAAACTAATATCACCGGTTCACTGTCCAATTACTTTACAGAAGTTTAAAGACTAAAAGTGCATATGATCTATAACATTTCATCAGCTCACACAAAGCCCTTCACAGGTGCTTCTTATTAGATTATATTTGATGGAGCTTAATTCTGTGTGTGTTAATGCGTTTCACTAAGGATGTAAAAATGCACTAAATAAATCACTATAAACTTGTGAGTATTAAAACCTTTTGAGATGAAAAATAACTGGCCTTGTAAAGCAAATCCAGTACCTACGTTGCAGCCATAATGTACAATACATGAAAAATGGATGATGCAGTGAGGGAATCCGGACTAGCTGCATGTCAAGCGTTGTACTTGCACAGTGAATATTTACAGAGCGATTTACAATGTTCCATTAATGAAGTAATCTTCACTAGGACCCCAACTATTAGGGGTGTGATATTGGCAAGGATCTCACAATATGATAAATATCATGATACATGGATCAAAATATGATTATATCATGATATTTTGTGATATTGTACAGTTTACGGAAAAATTTAAAACAGAGCTCATACAAGATGCTGTGTACAATCTGTGGTTTACATTACATTTTAATAATTCAGCCAAAACAACATAACAAAGTTTGTATACAAAAATATCAATATTTCATGTCCCTGTATTGTTCGCCATATAAAATATGACTATATATTGCTGTATCAATATTTTACAAACTATAAATACAAATCATTTTATTCGCTCTGTTGTAGTTTTTCTTACAGAAGTCAGACTATAAGAAAGTTACAAGTTGGTTAAGTATTCTCTAAAGAGGAAGGTCTTCTTTATAGTTCCCAACATCACGCTGGGACTACTGGGTTGTATCAGGCTGGTTGAAGCCTTCTTTCGCTGAAGCCCAATGTCCATCCAGATACACATGCAGCACTTACTGGATTTACTTGAAGAGGGTTTGTTATAAAATGTGATCTTAAATTGTAATTTTGACTAAATGGAAAAACTTCAGATTTGTCTATTTAAATATATTGCCAATCATATGGAATTGTGAGTTGAGGGCTTGCATCCCTTTCCCCCCCACCCTTTGGTTTGTCTTTGGAGATCTTCTACCATTTTCCATCCAAGGAGACCATGGAGGGCTTGGCTTGTATTTGGAGTTTGTGGACCAGAGGCCCATTCTGTGCTTCTGACTTCTTACAGGGAACCAAATATGTGATTATAACACATTATACCACTTCCTGCTGTGTGTTTTAGTAGTAACCATGGGAGATGGGCTGACAGTGGGCTGAGTCCCTGGACTTCACACACACCAACGTGAGTATCTATTCAAACACACACATACACAAAATGGTAACACACATTATCTTTAGAATTGTAGCAGCCCCAGTAAATGTAGCAGTGGAGCCGAATTTAACTGGAGTTTTTGCAATGAGCCGAATGTATCACATGAAATCAGTTTTATTTTTCTCTAAATGCTGTTTTTTTCCATGTTTTCCATGATTTATTCACCTACAAAAACTGTGATTATGGAGTGTGTGATTAAAAAATAACCTGCAATATGACAAATCATGTTTAATCACTGTACAACAAAGTTCTTGGGCATTTACTGTTTGCATTACATGTAAATAGTATGTGTATTTCATGCAAAGAATTGCTTTACAATACTACACATTCTTTCATTTATAAGATAAAAGTGCTTCATATTTGACCTCAACATAAAAAAACGTATCAAATAAACATTGGGGAGACCTGGAATACAAAAAAAAAAAGTTGTGCCCACTTGCATAATGAACTGGAACCATGATAATAAAACCACAATTTGAATCAGCTGATTTGTTGCATGACTGGCTCGTGCTAGTTAGCTTCTTTATTCTGTTTCTGAGATTTATTGTTTTTAATTGATTTATAGTTATTGGTTGTGGTCACATATGTTATTACAAAATAGTTGTTCTTCCAATTCAAAAAATAGTTTGGATATTGGATTCGGCGCTGACAGCGAATTATACACAATTACGCGTTTTTATACACAATCACTCACAGTTTTCTGCATCATGGAAATCATAGTTCCCTGTTTTGCTGAATGTTTAAAGTGTGTGTGTGTGTGTTTTTTAGGCTTAACCCGGGTGTATGACATGGCCACTGCATCAGGTGGCACTGACTGCAGCAACAACCACCGCGGAGCGTGCCAGCTGCATGCCATCGGTACAAATCTTCAGCTTTTTATTAACGATGGCCTGCATAGATAATTACTCATCTGGGACAAACACCCATTATTCAGAGATTTGGTCCATGCAGGGATAAACACCCCCAGGACTAAAGATGTGCAATATCAGACCATCGATTCAGACTCATGACTTACAACTCATGACTCGGTGAGGATGTGATGCCATGTGTCTATGTCTCCTGCAGTCTCCTGTGCCAAACTGAAGCGGAAGAAGAACTGGTTTGGGACGGCCATCTATGTGGAGTTGACGGGAGATGGGGAGTCCCATCGGACGACCAAGTCACACAGCTCCCAGAGCCCAAAGTGGGATGAGCGGCTGATGTTGTAAGAAACTCTCATCCTGCATGTGATTTCAGTCTCTCGGTGTGGTGGGGCCTATTTTCACCGTCTTGAATGAGTTTGTAGAACTGGGGGAGTGGCACTCAAAGTTCACGCTTTCCTGCACTACCGTAGTGATTAACCATGGTGTTCATGTGATTAGGCTGAGAAAAAAGGAAGTATAAAAAAAAAAAAAAGTGCAAATTTTTATATCCAATTACCTTTGCACGTTTGGAAGCCATGATGGTCGTGGAGAGAAGGTTTTAGGGGAAGGGTGGGAAATTCTCTGGGTGGAAAAAGCATGAGAAACTGCTTTTTTATGATGTCCCCTTATGACATCATAAGGGAACAAATTCCAGACCCGACCATCTGAGCTCTCTGAACGGTGAAGCAGAATGACCAAAGCACTCTTTATACCTATCGCCATTTCTAGCCACTGCAGGACAGGCTATGGGAACTCATATTAATGTACAATCTCACAAAGTGACATTTTCTTAATAGGGGACCTTTAATAACGTTTCAGAACCTGTACTTTTTACTTGAGTAAAAAAAAAAAAAAAAAAGTTTAGTCAATACTTCAAATTTTATTAAAGATTTTTTTAAACACGTATCTGTATTTGTGCTTTAGTGAAGAATGTGTGTACTTTTGACACTTTTGGATTAAAGTGTTTTTGTTTTTTTTTTTGTTTTTTTTGCATGCACATTTTTGTGTGTTTGTAGGAATGTAACGCCACAAGCACTGTTAGAGTTCAAGGTGTGGAGTCATCACACGCTGAAGGCGGACGTGCTGCTGGGGAGGGCGAGTCTGGATCTGAAGTGCATCCTGGAACAGAACCACTGCAAACGTACCAAACAGCACAAGTTTTTGTAGCGACAGTCTGATTCAATTTCCCTGAGTAACTTGCAGTTTACGTGTGTTTCAGTGGAGAATGTCAGGGAGGTCCTGCGGTTGACCGCAGAAGGGAAGGCCGGTCTGGTCACCACAGGAGAGCTGACAGTGATTCTGGACGGGCTGACAGTGGATCAGGAGTTACTACGCAATGACACAAACCCTTCCAGTGAGTCCCCAGAGCCACACGTTACACGCCTTAGACTTTACCTGCACCGCCACAGATTCACACGCCCCCTCACTGTTCCTCACTCTCACAGAAGTGCAGAATGGGGACACTATTCACGACAACCCCGGGGACGGCTCCGCCAGGGCTCTGAGCAGGTGAGTCGTCGCGCCACATTCCTGCTCTTCTCAACTTTTCGATTCAGTTCAGGATCATATACAGGTCCTTCTTAAATTATCATATTGTGATAAAGTTCATTATTTCCTGTAATGTACTGATAAACATTAGACTTTCATATATTTTAGATTCATTACACACAACTGAAGGTAGTTCAAGCCTCTTATTGTTTTAATATTGGTGATTTTGGCATACAGCTCATGAAAACCCAAAGTTCCTATCTCAAAAAATTAGCATATCATGAAAAGGTTCTCTAAACGAGCTATTAACCTAATCATCTGAATCAACTAATTAACTCTAAACACCTGCATAAGATTCCTCCCAGCCTGGTTCATTACTCAAAACCACATTCATGGGTAAGACTGCCGACCTGACTGCTGTCCAGAAGGCCATCATTGACACCCTGAAGCAAGAGGGTAAGACACAGAAAGGAATTTCTGAACGAATAGGCTGTTCCCAGAGTGCTGTATCAAGGCACCTCAGTGGGAAGTCTGTGGGAAGGAAAAAGTGTGGCAGAAAACGATGCACAACGAGAAGTGGTGACCGGACCCTGAGGAAGATTGTGGAGAAGGACCGATTCCAGACCTTGGGGGACCTGCGGAAGCAGTGGACTGAGTCTGGAGTAGAAACATCCAGAGCCACCGTGCACAGGCGTGTGCAGGAAATGGGCTACAGGTGCCGCATTCCCCAGGTCAAGCCACTTTTGAACCAGAAACCGCGGCAGAAGCGCGTTACCTGGGCTACAGAGAAGCAGCACTGGACTGTTGTTCAGTGGTCCAAAGTACTTTTTTCGGATGAAAGCAAAGTTTGCATGTCATTTGGAAATCAAGGTGCCAGAGTCTGGAGGAAGACTGGGCAGAGGGAAATGCCAAAATGCCTGAAGTCCAGTGTCAAGGACCCACAGCCAGTGATGGTCTGGGGTGCCATGTCAGCTGCTAGTGATGGTCCACTGTGTTTTATCAAGGGCAGGGTCAATGCAGCTAGCTATCAGGAGATTTTGGAGCACTTCATGCTTCCATCTGCTGAAAAGCTTTATGGAGATGAAGATTTCATTTTTCAGCACGACCTGGCACCTGCTCACAGTGCCAAAACCACTGGTAAATGGTTTACTGACCATGGTATTACTGTGCTCAATTGGCCTGCCAACTCTCCTGACCTGAACCCCATAGAGAATCTGTGGGATATTGTGAAGAGAAAGTTGAGAGACGCAAGACCCAACACTCTGGATGAGCTTAAGGCCGCTATCGAAGCATCCTGGGACTCCATAACACCTCAGCAGTGCCACAGGCTGATTGCCTCCATGCCACGCCGCATTGAAGTAGTCATTTCTGCAAAAGGATTCCCGACCAAGTATTGAGTGCATAACTGAACATGATTATTTGAAGGTTGACTTTTTTTTTTTATTAAAACCCCCTTTTTTTTTTTTATTGGTCTGATTAAATATGCTAATATTTTGAGATAGGTACGTTGGGTTTTCATGAGCAGTATGGCAAAATCATCAATATTGAAACTATAAAAGGCTTGAACTACCTTCAGTTGTGTGTAATGAAACATATGAAAGTCTAATGTTTATCAGTACATTACAGGAAATAATTAACTTTATCACAATATGGTAAGGCACAAGGCACCTTCAAAAAGATTACTTATCATTATTATTGCTGCCATTTATGCAGCGTGTAAAAGTTGTGATTCTGAAGATTCCTTAGTATCTATTAATTTGTTCATTTGTAATGGCCAAAAAGAGAATCTTGAATCATGCGTGGCTCTGCATTAATTGCTCATTAGTGTGGGGCTTGGTTTATATTTGATTTCTTGTGTCTGTTTCCAGTGAATGTGGCTCCAACAGCATGGATAGCTTTGCCTGCAGTGACTCCAGTTCTGCACCAAACGTCAATGGAGAGACAGACTCCTCCCCCTCGCACCAAGCCACGCCCAACACAGTGCTGACACACAGCGATGCGGCCAGTAGGACTGGTGAGAGTGGCCCTTCTAGACTACAGTTAAACTGGGATTCCTGGTGCAGAGACACTGTCTTTGCTTTCTTTTAGTGGTGTTTTGCACTCTGACTTTTTTTTTTTTTCCCCCATCAATATCTGATCAATACATTTCTGTCTCTGACTCTCACCTTTCCAGTGAATGGAGAGGACGCCTCTGCCGAGTGTTCTGCAGAGGAACATCTGCCACCTACAGGTCAAAGCGATGAAGAACATGCGGGAGCATGTGCATCGCAGCCTGATTCGGCCCTTTCCTCCTCCTCGTCCACCACTGCTCCTCAGCCCACTGCAGCGGGGGGAGGGGCTTCCTCAGACGGAACCAAACCCAGACAGGCAGTACCCAACATGGGCACGACTGACCCCCTGCCTCCAGGGTACAATGGCAGATATATACACAGCAGCATCAGTTGGTTGTTTGGGAGCTGCATGCTTCATGGTCAAGTGTCTCCTGAGTGACTGCCGGTTCGTTGGTGCAGGTGGGAGCAGCGGAAGGATCAGCATGGGAGAACGTACTACGTCGACCACAACACCAGAACTACCACGTGGGAGAGACCACAGCCCCTGCCTCCTGGGTATAGTTGTTTTTTGCAGCCTGTCTTATTTTTATTTTTTTCGTCAAACTGTCATTTTAGTTTTTATTAGTCTTAGTCACGTCCAGACTCATTTTAGCCTAGTCGTATTTCAGCCGACTGAACTGTTGAGCATTTTACTTTTATTACAAGTACCTAGTAAAACAGACAAAAACTAAATTTTATCTTAATATTATATTACTGTTACCATTTAGACTCAAGAATACTCTACATCCATTCCAGTGGCCGCATTTTTTAACACATTCGGTTTTCTTTTCCACTTCATTGTGAAGTAAGGTCGCTTAAACAAAAAACCCATGACAAGCATTCTGAAATCGGAATAATGAGGCTGTGACATCACCTGTGTAAACGATTGGGAGATGCTGGAAACCAAAATACTGCATAATAACACGTAACGAAAATTAAGAGACATTTTAGAATAGTTTTTCATTTTTAAAGCACATCTCATTTTTTTTATTCATTAACAATATGTTATATCATTATGATATGTTTTGTTATAGTTATCATCACATCAGCATTTATATCGTTTTATAAAAGTTTGTTAATCCTGGGTCATGGTGCAGTTCACACTAGATTAATTTGAGTTTTTGTAATTTCTGTGTGTTTTAGCTGGGAGAGGCGCGTGGATGACCGGGGCCGGATCTACTACGTGGATCACAACACGCGCACCACCACCTGGCAGCGGCCCACCATGGAGTCTGTACGCAACTTTGAGCAGTGGCAGTCTCAGCGCAGCCAGCTGCAGGGAGCTATGCACCAGTTCAACCAGAGATACCTCTATTCGGTAACCACCAGTCACATAAAAATAAAACTGTCTCTCTCATTCATATATATATATATATATATACACACACACACACACACACACACACACTCATTCACATATATAAACTTACTCTTCAGGCCTCCATGATGTCGATGGAGAATGACCCACTTGGACCACTTCCTCCAGGCTGGGGTAATGATAGTAGACGCTTGACTGTCCATGTCTTCATAAAGATGGCATTTGTGAATAAATTCTCTATGTTGATGCAGAGCGGAGAGTAGACTCCAACGATCGTGTGTACTTCGTCAATCACAACACTAAGACCACCCAGTGGGAGGACCCACGCACACAAGGGTGAGTCTGCTTGCATGGAAACTCCAGTATCATCCCAACAGATTCTGTGGATTTTTTTAATAGTTATATGGTCACTAATTACTGATTAATCTGATTGCTAATCCCGCAGGCTGCAGAATGAAGACCCCCTGCCTGAGGGTTGGGAGATCCGGTACACTCGTGAGGGGGTCCGCTACTTTGTAGACCACAACACCCGGACCACCACCTTCAGTGACCCACGCACTGGAAAGTCGTCTGTGTGAGTTACAGTTTGTCTCTGTTTGTGTGTGTGTGTGTGTGTGTGTGTGTGTGTTCTAACCTGTGTGTTCTGCAGCACTAAAGGTCCTCAGATTGCCTATGAGAGGAGTTTTAGATGGAAGTTAGCACACTTCAGATACCTGTGCCAGGTGAGTGGCTTTATCTCTTTCTCAAACATTCTGGCTTTCTTTTCACACTCCTTGCTGCTGAAGTGCTCACACACACTGTTCTCCCTGCAGTCGAATGCGCTCCCCAGCCATGTGAAGATCACGGTATCCAGACAGACGCTGTTTGAAGACTCCTTCCAACAGGCAAGAGCAATAAGGATGTTTATTTATTTCCCACACGACTCGAGTGCGTTTGCTATTATGGGGACATTTGCTGCTCATATAAAATCTAAAAACAAGGAACAGTTCTTCCAGAGACCCTGAAGACCTCAGCCGTCGTCCACCTTGACTCACAATGAATCCACAATCCACAATGAATGCACCGATTTTTCTGTGTTTACATTTTGTTTGTCTGTGTGTTTCAGATCATGGCTTTGAAGCCGTACGACTTGAGACGGAGGCTATATGTGATCTTCAGAGGGGAGGAGGGGCTGGACTACGGTGGCCTAGCCAGGTCGTACATCACATTTTATTTTAGTTTTGTGCATGTGAGCACATTCAGAAAGGCATGCTTACCCACTAACCTTGCAATAATGTCATAGGGAGTTTTACGCTGTAAACATTTGGTGTGAAGTGCTGCTGTACCTCGAATTTTAATGGGAAGGATTAAGAGATAAGATAAAATTATCCTTTATTAGTCCCACAAGTGGGAAAGTCAAATTGTCATGGCAGAAAGTTGACAGTACAAAAAATAAATACCATAAAGACTATGCAGAGAGTATAAACTATACAAATAAATAATCTGGAAATTACTGTGGATGAGTGTATTAAAATATGTATGTATACATAGAATATATGTAAGTGTACACTTGTAGAGAGGAGATATATAGGTGTGTGTGTGTGTGTGTGTATATATATATATAAAAGAAATTCTGTAATATTTGCACTTTTACCCTTCCTAATATTTAAGAGGGGTACTCAGATAATGTATAACATCCTTTCATTTTAATGTATTTAAAAACTTGAAGGTTTTGAAACATTTGAAACACTTTTACCTCACAAAATTTTCACAAATTTCAATTAAATTCAAAGCAAATTCAAATCATAACCCAGACATTCAAAGTTCAGTTTATAAATATTATATAGAATAGTACATCAGGCATAATTTAAATATTCATACAATGCACCACAGGTTGTAGCTTTTAGACGAGTGACATTGTTGTGCCGTGCATCACTTCCCATGCATCACACCATCTTGGTAATTTTAGTTGCTTATGTTGGTTTTGCATAAACATTATTTTCTTAAAGTGTTGCACAGTTTTGACACCCATTATACACTGAAATATTTGATGTAATAATTTTGTCTGAATGTTTATAGAGTTTACAGAATTGTATTGTGGAAGTTCATTTTAACCATTGAGACTAGTTTTCTGTGTCCCGTGCATCACATGGCAAGTTTTCAAACTGTTTGTATGGCTTTTGTCAGAATTTTATATTGAAGTACCCAGTAGTAAGGCACGACAAGTACCTCGTTCATAGTTATGACAGTACTTATGGGGATAAAGTAACTTGTGTTTTCAAAATGTCCCATGCATCATGTAGAGAACTATCCTATATGCATATTGCATGTGTTTTTTAGTCTATGTATGTATGTGTGGTCAAGAGTTTGACAGCGGTTGGAATTGTGCTTATTCGAATTTGCTTTTGTGCGCAGGGAGTGGTTCTTTCTCCTGTCCCACGAGGTGCTGAACCCCATGTACTGCTTATTCGAGTATGCTGGGAAAAGTAACTACTGCCTTCAGATAAACCCCGCCTCCACAATCAACCCTGACCACCTGTCGTATTTCTGTTTCATTGGACGCTTCATAGCGATGGCAAGTGTGCAGAATCACACACACTGACACACAGTTACTAAACTCTTATTAGGGGTGCGGACAGCAATTCATTTTCAGGAAGAGCAGCGGAATTGTAAATATTGTAAAAAATAGCAGAAATTTGACACGCGGCTGCCGGGAGTTCCAGGACTCCACCGCATTTTGTTAACAATTTCATGAGGCTCACAAGTTGAGTAAAATATCTGGAATACAGAAGCAACGCATTTAGTACGAGGTTCACGGTGTAAAGCTAGCAAAGAGAAAAATGCCTGAAAACGGAGCTGACGAGGCCTGCAAAAGTAATGATTTTATATGTTAATAAACTGCTTATTATTCCTGGTGTCTTTGGCTTCAATCTGGCGATATCAGAAGAAAATCAATCAGAAACAATTTAGTGATATCAGAAAGTAAATCGTGATGATTTTTTTCATTATCGCCACTATTGCCCAGCTCCACGACAGACTGAATGCAAGTATACTCTGGTTTTTACAGACATGAACAGATTCAAATGGGAAAGTGCTACAGTCAAGCAGCCTAATGGGCAAACACAAGTCAGCATGACTCCCCACGAAATGCCATCGCTAAGTGGTGCAGCGAACCCCTATAAATATTATTATTATAAGATATTTTGAGAGTGTTTTCAGAACATCCATTATGGATTACTAGCATAATTAGTTCAATGAGCTCATTGTCCATTTGCAGATCTGTATCTTTAATCTTTAGTGCCTGTCCTAGTTTTAGTGTAGGGTCTTTCTAATTCATTTATTTTCAGAGGTTGTCATATGAAGACATTTCTCCCCTCCCCCAACACTCTTTCTGTAGGCATTGTTCCATGGGAAGTTCATTGACACAGGATTCTCGTTGCCCTTCTATAAGCGCATGCTAAACAAGAAGCTACTTCTCAAAGACCTGGAGTCCATCGACCCTGAGTTTTATAACTCGCTCATTTGGATCAGGTACACACACACACACACACACACGCATTACAAACCTGACACTGCACAACAGTGGCAAAAAAGGTTGGTCAATGAAAGATTATTCAAATGAGAACATTTTTGTCCTCCTTTTTCTCTCAGGGATAATAATATAGAGGAATGTGGCCTGGAGATGTATTTCTCTGTGGATATGGAAATCCTGGGGAAAATTACATCACATGACCTGAAGCCTGATGGAACGAATGTCCTTGTGACTGAGGAGAACAAGGAAGAGTACATCGGGTCAGGACACACATGGGCTTTTGGCCTGGTGTATGCCTTATTGTTAGTGGTTGCTGATATAAATGCTATAAAATGAGGGGTACATTTTGCAGGTTGATGGCGGAGTGGCGGTTCTCTCGTGGTGTGGAGGGACAAACCAAAGCATTTCTGGACGGCTTCAATGAGGTGGTCCCTTTACAGTGGCTGCAGTACTTCGATGAGAAGGAACTTGAGGTGCCTTTTTTCTGTTTGATCATTAATAAAAATCTGTCAATATGTTTAAAAACCTAATATAGAGTACTGGTGTCCAGAGTGGGGTACCTCAGGGTTCAATGTTATGACCCCTAATGTTTTTAAAGAAAAAAACAGTTCTTACATGGAAGGGTTTTAACATTTGCATTACATTTACGGCAGAGTGTGTCATGCTCAGGGACATTATAGTAGCAAGTTGGGTTTGAACCTGGGACTTTGGTCTTCTGGTTCATAGGCGAGTGTGTTACGAACTAGGCTACTACCACTCCATGGTAGATGCACAATCCCACTGAATCCTCCTAAAGACACGTTTCAGATATGGGATTCAGATAAGAATTCATGTCACACTTTTGAAAATATAATTTTTGGTTATGGATACTGGGCTTCTTGCTCTATAAACCTACATACTGACTGAAAGCTGGAGTAGAGTTGATGTGACTTAAATCTGTGCATGTGTTTATATGCTAGGTGATGCTGTGTGGAATGCAGGAGGTGGACCTACAGGACTGGCAGAGGAACACAGTGTATCGGCATTACACACGGAACAGCAAACAGATAATGTGGTTCTGGCAGGTAAAAACGTCTCTTTTTAACGTATGTGTGTCTGGACTGTATGAGTCTTCTGTGGCCCTTGCTGTTTGCCTAAGGCCCTGTCCACATTTTTATTCAATCTGGCCTTGCGTCCACAAGGAGACAGCGACCAAGAACGTTTATTTTCTAAAACGGGTTCTAGATAGAATTTCTCTTTTCAGTGTATCCGTGTGGTCGGCGAAGCAGCATTTTTTTGTGAAAGCGCTGATGCAATAAACCAACCTCCAGCCTGACCTATAACTCTGTCAGATAACACGTTCCTGATTGTGCTGCAGCAGCTGCAAGAAATCCTCTCTATGGTGCACATTTCTAATGAAAAGACAAGGCTGGAAAATCAACATGTTTTACTCACTACAGAGGAGAACTAGACATGGAGAGTGGACTAGAGCAGAGAGTTGTAGCATCTACATGTTTGGAGAGGGGTTAAAACAGTGTTTGGGACTCTCTCTGTGGCTCCGTTTTTAGAAACTCATGTGGTCTAGGCCTTAGTGAGTTCGTGCTGGTAAGTGTATTTGGATGATTCTCTATGTGATACACGGGACATTTTGAAAAGTTACTTTATCCCCATACCTAGTGTCAGAACTATGAACAAGGGTGACAAAAGTGACGACAAAAGCCATACAAACAGTTTGAAAACTTGCCATGCGATGCACAGGACACAGAAATCTAGTCTCACTTGTTAAAACTTCTGTTAAGACTCTATAAAAACTATTACACCAAATATTTCAATGTATAATGGGTGTCAAAACTGTGCCACAATTCAATAAAATAATGTCTATGCAATATTAAACTATGCATCTAAAATTACCAAGAGGGTGAGATGCACGGGACAACGTCACTCGTCTAAAAGCTACACGAGTGCTGTTAAGTTTAACATACGATAGCCAGTACTAAATGTTAAACTGTGCTGCATTGTATGAAAATTTTAATTGAGCCTGATTATAACATATATAAGCTGAGTTTTGAATGTCTGGGTTATGATAATAAATTGCTTTGAATTCATTGAAATTAGTGAGAATTTGGGAGAGGTAACTGTTTCAAATGTCTGCAAAGCCATCATTTTTTTTATTCATAATGACAGATATTAAATATTAAGATAAGTAGAAGTGCAAATATTATAGAATTTTTTTCTTCAACCATTTATGTCCCCATCTTGAGGTCATGGAAAGTATTGCATGCTTTCAGATGTATGTATAAATTAGAAATCCAGTGGCTTATTTATATGCGTCTAAAGCTTCAGCAATACCTCATTATACCAAATAGGGAAATATTAGGATGTGGATCAATGTGAATTTAGTGGTCATGTATTAATGTATAAGAGTGTGCAATGTATTTGTGTGTGTGTGTGTGTGTCTGTCTGTCTGGACAGTTTGTGAGGGAAGTGGATAATGAGGTGAGGCTACGACTGCTGCAGTTTGTGACTGGGACCTGCAGGTTGCCACTAGGAGGCTTCTCTGAGCTCATGGGTAAGATATTGTGACATCTGTTTGGCAAAAGCCTAATTTTTAATGAATCAATATTCCGTACAGTTATTCTGATACGAAACTACACATTTCTTTTGGCTAACCATATTTTTCAAGTGAAAATCAGCAATACTTTTTTTCAACCATTTCTCAATGAACTTGTGAAATGCAACACATTCTGTGTAAATTAATGATCATATTAAATTTTTTTTTTTTTTCATTAGAGTAATGTTAGATTAATGCTAAGCAACTTACAAATCAGCCTCTGAATAATAATGTAATTATAATAATTAGAATAATGCACGATGAAATAGGAGGGTTAAGTCTACACAATTGGTTCTCAAACCTTTCCTTGTTGAGAAAAAGAGTTCCATAACACAAAGTAGTGTCTATCTGCAGGCAGTAACGGCCCACAGAAGTTCTGTATTGAGAAGGTGGGGAAGGACACCTGGTTGCCCCGCAGTCACACGTGGTCAGTGTTCCGTTTTTCATGACAACCCTACTTTTGTTGCTTGTCATAGAGCTGTCGCATGAGCATGCTTGTCTGTGTGTTTATGCAGCTTCAACCGGCTGGACCTGCCACCATACAAGAGCTACGAGCAGCTGAAGGAGAAGCTGCTGTTCGCCATCGAGGAGACTGAGGGCTTCGGCCAGGAGTGACCCCACCTGCTCGCTGCCGCCCAGCCAAACGAACCCAAAGGAACAATGCACAGACTCCCTCGCCCCGACTGTACATAAGCTATTCTGTCATTTAAAACCAAATCTTAACTCGCAGCCTCGGCCAGCGGTCCCGCCGGCCCGCCGCAGACTCTTCCTCCTGAGCCGCTTCAGAAAAAAGCCTGAATGAAGGAATGAATGTGTGTGTGTGCCTAGCGCTTGGCTCTAGTTTTATAGAGCTTTTGTGCGTTTGGAGTTTGAACTCTGCCATGCGAACAGACCCCAACCCACAACTTGGGCAGGACCCCCGTGGCTCAGGACGCGTCACCTGTCCTGATGTGACCAGCTGGGAGAGAGATGGTGGGTAGAGGGGGCCGAATGGAGACTGAAGGATGAACGGACTGGCGCAGCAGGGTAGCTCAGCTGTGGCCTTACAGGGCTTGATATTAATACTTGTTGTGTGGGTGATTCTCAACCAAACATCTCATCTCAGCACAGAGGTGTGTAGTGCAGGTGACTTGGTGGTCTATACTGGAGTGGAAACACACCCAGCAGCACAGTTCTTCTGGACCCTCCCCTTCCTCCCAGGTGACTCATTCATCGTTGATTCTGATTGGCCGCAGAGGCTTCACACCTGAATTATGGATAATGGGAGGCTGAGCTTGAACATCAAGGGCCGTGACTTGAAGAATGTCATCTTCTTAGGAACCCCCAGATGCATATTTAAACATAAGGTGGTCATCTGAAATTTCTTTTTCTACTTTTCTTTGGGGTCCCTGACTGCAAAAGGTTTGCCAAAAAGGTGAGGGACTTCAGGCTACATCCTCAGTGAGGCACTATAACACTATTCTAAATCAGTGTTGTGCCTGCGATGCGATGCTCCGCCTGTTTTTTGTTTTTTTTTCTTGTGTTTTTTTTCCCCTTTAGATTCTGTAACCTGGTTTCCTTTCGGAAATGTGAATTTCTACCACACACTACCTCTGGCGCCCACCAGACCCCATCACCTTCTGTGCATGGCCTGGTGCATTGTGGGAGGCGACCGGAGACTGAATCATCTGTAAATAACAGCAGACGGACGACTTGGGCTTCCATATCAGAGATTACGTGAAAATAACATATCAGCTGTAGATAGGCCCTGTACAGACTGCACTGGCGGAGTGTAAAATGCTCATTTTTAATCAGCTTTGCCTGTTTTAATAGACTGACTGATCGGAGGTGTGAGTCGGCCCCCCTGCTCAGGACTCACCGGACCCCCGATGGCCATTTTACTGTTACTGGGTTTCCACCTGTGGAGGAAATGTATTTAATAAATGTATCTGACCACCTTTACACCCTGCCTGGCCTTTTTCCTTTTTATGTGTGTTAAACATAAACAACAATTTGGTCATACATTTAGATTAATAAGCTAAATATTGTGTGAAATTTTTCTCAGATTCAGTTTAGTGAGGTGATTTTGGCTTTATTATACTATTTTTGACCTTGACCTAGAGTCAATAGGTCATCCAATAGGTGGTTAGGGACGTTGCCTCACACCTCCAAGTTGGTGAGTTGGAATCCTGCTTTGAACGTGGTGGGGGCAGAGTTTGAAGCAGAGTAATAAAGAGTAATAAAGCCGCTCTTCCACTCACTGTGCTTTTGATGGTGTGCAACGTTTCAAAATAAAGCCGTAACCCTATTATCTGCAGCGTTCACAAGTGTGAAAAGTGTGTGTGCATGGTGGAGTTTCACATGTAGTTGAACCCCAAGCTGAAAGGCACTATATTAATGTACACTGTTCCCAATACGTTAAGGATATTGTTATTTACATGAGTGCTTTTCCTATTTGATCTGAATTTCCTTTCATATTACTAACAATGTATGAAAAAAACAAAAAAACAATTTTCATTAGTTTAATATTTATTACCCCAAAATTTGACAATAACAGGGATATCCCCATATAACAAAAATTGACAATGTCAGTAGCGGGTGTTTCCACCTTTTGCCGCAATGACCGCTTGACAGCATGTCTCATGCTCCTCACTAGCCTGATGTTCTGAGGCAATGCGCTCCACTCTTCCACAAGTGCTACACGCGGTTCTGCCAGGTCACGTGGGGGTGGGGTACGATCATTCAGTCTCTGCTTCAACTGGTCCTATGTGCTCTATGGGGTTCATGTCAGGGGACATTGATGGCTGTGACAATTCAGCCACGATGTGGTGGAGCATCTGTCGTGACCGTGAGGTTGCTTTATGCTCCAACTTTGTCCACCTCAGACACAGGCAACACGCAAAGTACAATTTAAAAGAGTAACACTTTTATTTGTTATTTAGGTCAACCAGATAAAACATGTTGGGGGCGTATCAGAATAAAACACTGCCCGGAGCTGTTACACATCACCAATACTGCCGATTTGAAGCCACCCTCCCTGATACACACACAGCGAATAGTGAGCACATGTTCAAAGCACATGTACAGTTCAGAGCACATGTACAAACCCATGTCAAAATAGGAAAATCACACCAAACACGCGTTACAAACCGGAAGTAAAAGCACCCCCAAATTCACTCTATTGGTTGGGTGGGTAATAAGATCAGTATATTAAATGAACCAGGCTGGTTATTTTAACCCCCATACACACAACAATCCTGAACAGTCAATAAACACATACCTATATAAAAATACCTATTTAATAAGAAAAAGATCCGGGTCCCGGTCCTCGTCACCGCTCTCCTCGAACACCCCTATGACTTAAGGTCATATTTATAAGAGCTACAGACCTACCCACAACCAGTACCCAGTCTTCATCAATCAGTCCATCAGAGTAATTGAAAGTCAGTCCCTAGTAGGAACATAGCCAGTAATTATTCGGGTTCAATTAATCCCGGAACAATTAATGAGCACCAGTCAGTAAAACCAAAACACATCAACAGCCAACAACACAGTACTACAATCCCATGTAATTGACACATCCATGAACAAAGTTGGGGGTGTGCTGGTGGAATTGGGGGGTGATGATGGGTTCTATGACGTCTCTGAGGTAAGAACATGCAGTGACTGAGTCATGTACAATAACCAAATCTGTTTTGCGCTGACTGGTGATTCCTGCCCAGACTGTTGCACCTCCTCTACCAAAGCAAACCCTGGGGACCATGTTGACCTCAGCGTATCATTCACCTCACCTTCTTCAGCAACGGTGACATGACACTCATCAGTGAGCAGGACGGTAGACCACTGCCACATTGTCCAGGTCACATGATCACTGCAAACATTCACGGCGGTGTCTTGGTATCAGTGGAGTCACCTGTCTGGCATTCAAGCCAAAGTGGTGGAGTCGGTTGTGAATGGTTTGTCTGGAAACCCTTGCATCTTGTAAATGGGCCTGTACCTGTGTGGCAGTTGAATAACAATATCTGAGTGCAGGTCCTGGTCATCATTGTGGACTGTCACTTGTGGTGCTCCTGGGTCTGTCATGAACTCTGCCAGTAGTTCTGTGTCTTGATGCAAGTCTACTGATGACAGTTTGAGACACACCAAGTTCACAAGCAACATCTGACTGCCTGCCACCAACCCAAAGGAGCACCATGTCCAGGTGATGCTGCTCATCTGTTAAGTGATGTTGTGTGTTCATGGCTGTTTGAAAGTGGAATGACTTACAGACAATACCACCTTTTTATACCCATAGAATGTTGAAATTGATGCTATATTGAGAAAGGTTGTCTCTTGGTATTGGCCCTCATAGGCACACCTGTACACAATGAGACCATTACATGGGTGTCTATCACCCCAATACAATTGCCTCCCTATCCCAAAAATGTCTGAAGTGAAACTGTATATGACATTCTCTCAAAATACCCCTAACTTTTTGTGAGTAGTGCACAAATCATTCTGTCTTTCCATTTGGAACTTTTATTTTGAAGCATCGCATACAGTCAAAAGTGGAAGAGTGAGAATTGCTGATCTACAGGCATTTACACTAGGGTGATTGCACACTGACTTGTCCATAGGTGTGAGTTCCAAAGAATTAAATCTATCTATTTGGATAAATCTTGCAAAAAAATTTGCAAAAATCTGATGATGTGCTGATCACTTTGTGAGAAACAGCCCTGTACCTTGCTGATGAATACAGAATATAATCAAGCAAAGTTATATTTAAACGCATTTGGTCTGGTGCTTAATAAATGTTGATATACATTTTTATTAGTTCATCCTCCCCACCTCTGGGATTAGAAAAGGAAGCAGAGGACACATCAGTGATATGGAACTGGAACCGGACAACATTATTATAATTCACATACTTAAATTACAACTTTATTCATGTTAAAATAACAAGTAAATGCACAAGAGCTGTAAAACAATCAGTAGTCGTTAAAAATGAATGATGGATATATAAATGAATGTTAAAAAGATGATATAACCCACACACCGGGGGTGAAGGTAACGGTGCTTCTTGGTGCCCATCTGAGTTTTGCCTGGTCAATTGTGCGTTCAAGTCAGACAGGAGCAGTCGAAGAAAGACGAATCCATCTGAGATCCTCCAATCATACTTTGAGTTTCTTCAGCAGAGCCACCGCCTCCTCATGCACCTGTGGGAGACACACCATCATGTGTGTTTTATTAATGATAAATAAGGGGAACTAGCGCCAATTTATTAGTTAAATAATCATAGGGGCAGTGGTGGCCTAGAAGGTAAGGAAGCGGCCCCGTAATCAGAAGGTTGCAGGTTCGAATCCCAAACTACTGAGATGCCACTGAGCAAAGCACCGTCCCCACACACTGCTCCCTGGGCGCCTGTCATGGCTGCCCACTGCTCACCAAGGATGGTCAAAAGCAGAGGACACATTTCGCTGTGACAATCACTTTTTCCAGAAGAACCTCCTGGCACTTAGGAGAATTAAAACGAGGTCCAACCAGGTAGATTTTAGAACTTATTTGAAAAATATGAGTCAGAACTGTACTTGTTTGTCTTCTGCATTATGGGCGGGGTAATCTCGTGCTTTGCAGAGCCATGTTGCTGCATTCCCATGATCCTTCAGCATCAGGTAGGTCTTCCCCAGCATCAGCAGGTTCTTACTGTAGAAGTTGGGGTCCACTGTGTTCAAAATGAATGAGGATGGGGTGAGAGGAGCAAATAGTGGACAGAGCATGGACTAAATTGTGGGCGTGTACCTTACCATGCTCTGCCTGCAGGAAAAATGCCAGGGCCTGAGGAGAAACATTTACACACATTTTAAAATTTCTTCCTGAAATGAGTGGAAAGCAGCCTCCAGTCCTGCCCCAGGAGCTCAACATCAGTCTTAAGAACGTCCCACTGCAATCAAATATGCATTCATGCAGCATCTGCTGGCTGGAGTCTCAAACTCTTCTCCAGTAGGAAAATTTCATCATGAATCAATTCATAGCTGCCTTCAGGCATCATGGGAGTTCATTTTAAAGATCACCTCCACTCATCGCCAAATGTAAAAAAGCATTTAATTTTCTAATAAGATTAAAAAAAAAGACAAAACTAGATGTCCCCCCCCAAATATTTAATGTGTGTTGTATTTGTACTTTTGACTACAATTACAAGGTTTCCCAAAATGTGCTCACCAGAGTACCGCTGATGTCCATGTTTGAGACTTTTGGATTGACAGCTGATTCATTGTTTTGTTGATGGTTTTCTTAATGATTTATCATCTACTGTTTCCTTCCAGATAAATATTTTAACCCATTTTGTTGTTTTTTGTTGTTGATTTTATGAATCTGCCCACCAAGTGGAACAGGGTCCTGGTTTAATCTACAGCAATAACAATTAGCCTGGTCATGAAGGTTGAGTTATGGGTCCAGATGATATAAATCCTAAACATTACAGAACTCACCTCCTCGTAGGTGGCTGTGGGCGGAGAGGCAAAGATCATGGCTGCGACCTTGTGCTGGTACCACGGCAACTCTGCGAATGCAAAACACCTGAAAGGAACAGAACCCAGGAACCATTACATTACCATAATGAGCATGATCTACCTGTATAATTGGGGCTGATAGTAAAAATCAAAACAAAATTTTTGTTTAAATTTGATTCATACTTTTGTCTGTGTCATCAATAAGAAGTGACAACACGACATTCTTTAAGAAGCTAAACAAACTTTTCTTTAGATGTTTTTTTAAATTGTGGCAAGATAGCTGGCATGCTGCCTCAAGAAGGACAGATGTGTGCGAGTCACTGAGGGGGACGTGATTGGTCATTTAGGGTGGAATCTCTGCTGTGAGGTGTGTTGCATTGCTTGTGTAGTTGTTTTTGCCTTAATTTTAGTCCAGTATTTGTGTCACAAAGTTTTTATTAGTCTTAGTCACATCCAGACTCATTTCAGTCTAGTCAAGTTTTAGTCGACTAGTCAGAATTATCATGACTATTTTAGTCAATGAAAATTGTATTTTAGTCTAGTTTTAGTAATGCAATTTATTTAACCAAGTCAATATAGTACAAGTACCTAGTACAGACAAAAACAATGTTTTCTTCATAATTAAAACATGAAATGTAATTAAAGCCACAAACGCATATTGAAGAAGTCATCTGTGCGACCGGAATGGAGATACAGGAAACAGAAATCCTGCATAACGCAATTAAATGAAAGGAAAAATCGTTGAGTCAATGAATGATACTAAAGAGACATTTTATCATAGTTTTTATTTTGTAAACCACATTTGGTCTCATTTTTCCTCAACAATCTTATATGACATATTTTGTTATATCTGTGAAGAGTCTCAGTCATCCAGGTGAATTTGTCTGAAAGTTGAGTCATGGCAACTGGACTTTCTTTCTTTAAATGTAGAGATGTTTCATTCTGCATCCACAGAACTTTGTCAATCTGATTGTCAATTACACGTCTGTGAAATTAAACTGACCACAGACCACTTCTCTGTTCCTATGCTTTCTGACTGATGTTTGAGTCACTTTTGAATGCTGCCGCTGCTTTCAATCTAGTTGTAGCATGAGACGAAGTCTACAATCCAGACAAGTGGCTCAGGTAGTGCAGCTCATCCAAGATGGCACATCAATGCAAGCAAAAAGGTTTGCTGTGTGTCAGCATAGTGTCCAGAGCATGGAGTCGCTACCAGGAGACAGGCCAGTGCATCAGGAGACGTGGAGGAGGCCGTAGGAGGGCAACAACCCAGCAGAAGGACCTCTGCCTTTGTGCAAGGAGGAACAGGAGGAGCACTGCCAGAGCCCTGCAATACAACCTCCAGCAGGCCACAAATGTGCATGTGTCTGCTCAGTTAGAAACAGACTCCATGAGGGTGGTATGAGAGCCCAACGTCCATAGGTGGGGGTTGTGTTTACAGCATGCAGCACGTTTGCCGTTTGACAGAGAACACAAAGATTGTCAAATTTGCCACTGGCGCCCTTTGCTTTTGACAGATGAAAGCAGGTTCACACTGTGCACATGTGACAGACATGACAGAGTCTAGAGATGCCGTGGAGAACGTTCTGCTGCCTGCAACAGTAATGGATTGGAACGGCATGGTGGGGGGTAGCCTGACTGCCATTAGGTACTGAGATGAGATCTTCAGACCCTTTGTGAGATGCTGGTGCAGTTGGCCCTGCTTCCTCCTAATGCAAGACATTAGGAAACCACCACAAAATGGTGGTAGTAGCCTAGTGGGTAACACACTCGCCTATGAACCAGAAGACCCAGGTTCAAATCCCACTTACTACCACTGTGTCCCTGAGCAAGACACTTAGCCCTGAGTGTCTCCAGGGGGGACCATCCCTGTAACTACTGAGCTTGTGTGGCCGGAGTGTCAGCAGTTCCTGCAAGATGAAGGCATGGATGCTATGGACTGGCCCGCTTGTTCCCCAGACCTGAATAAATCTGAGCACATCTGGGACATCACGTCTGCTTTAGTCTCCGGGAGGAGATCTCTCAGGAGACCATCCACCACCTCATCATGAGCATGGCCAAGCATTGCAGGGAGGTCATACAGGCACGTGGAGGCCACACACACTACTGAGCCTCATTTTGACTTGTTTTAAGGACATTACACCAAAGTTGGCTCAGCCTGTAGTGTGTTTTTCCACTTTAAGTTAGACTGTGATTCAACATTGATAAATTTGATTTTCATCAATAAATCTTGTTGTCAGCACATTCAACTATGTAACTACATTAAGTATTTAATAAGAATTTTTAATTCATTCATATCTAGGATGTCTTATTTTTGTGTTCCCTTTATTTTTTTAGCAGGCTTTTTAGTCATAAACCTTGTTGACTAAAACAACACTAGTGTCTTGGACTGCTGACAATGGTCTAATTCGTGTCGTGACAACCTTTTTATTATACAACAACCTTTTTTCGGCTAGTTTCATATAGCAGCCTCCTTGTGCACAGAAGCACACCCCTGGATGCCGGAGGTTTTGACGCCAGCCTTTATCGACAACTTTGTTTCCTCCCCTGGCTTCATAAATGTGCAGTCCATGACTTACGGTTTGCGTTGCCAGTATGGGAAACACAAAACATATTTGGACGTGAAGCGAGTGCTGGATCTGTGTCAATCTGTTTGGCCAAGACCAAAGGCCCGCCCTCTGTTTCTGATTGGCTCATTTGCTTCTGGGGCTGGTTGACAGCAAAATCTATGCCTCTCAGATCTAGTCAGATCGGTGGGCGAATCTGATTATCATCTATTTACTTTCTTCCTAGCCACATCGGTGGCAGCGTGGCGCCTGAATGCTATCAGCCCTCACACGGACGTCCTGTGAGGAACATTGTGATCAGATACTGTACCTGATTACAGTGTTCCTTACAGAATGGCCATGTGAGCTGCGTGTTTGTACATGTGTGTGAGATCTCACCAGTAGCCCAGGATGTGGATGGATGTTGCATCTTTGGGGTTGAGCTCAACTGCCCTCTGAAGGTGACAGAGAGAGAGAGTGACAGAGAGCAAGCGTCAGGTTCTTGAACCTTATGTGGCCTCTGGAATGGCTGGTCTTACCTCCAGATGCTGCCTGATGATGTAAGAATTCCCGATTTTCACTTTGGTTCCTTCGTATTCCCCGACATCGCTCAGACACACGGCGTACCACTGCAGCAGACAACAAATAATCATCAAATTAGAGCTACTTAAAGAAAGCATACAAAAACAAAAGACATTTTAATTGATTATTAAGTAAATACATTAGTGTTGTCCACCTTTGATTTATTATTCACTCACTCACCAAAATAGTCTCAAAACCACTGGATTTTTAGCTAAGAGATGTCGAATTTCTCATTTTCATGAGCCATCACCAATAACAAACAAAATACTTCATTGTAGGTTTAATGAATATGGGATATAGTTTTTTTTTTTTTGTTCAAATTTACCCTTTTCATATTTCTGGGAGTCCCCAGCAAAGTACATGATCCTGGTGTTCAATTATTCTAAGGGACGTTTTATTGTTTTTGATCATCAGACATAATGGAAGCACATGTCAGCAGTGTGTGAGCTTGTGTGATACTTTGTGGGCGGCGAAGCAGGCCTCGTTCTTCTCCAGCGCCCGCTTCGCAAACTCCAGCGCCTCGTAGGTCAGGCTCTTCTTCTGCTGGGCGCTGATGTTCTCCAGGAGTGCCAGGTCCCGTGACGCTCGTGCCAACCTCCAGAGAAACTCTGCGTCTTCACTGAAGTTGGCAGAAACAGAGATTGAATGTGTGTGTGTTTGTGAATGACTGAAAGGCAGTAGCCCCTGAGCTAATTATTTTGGGCTCTACTGAGCGTCCTGGACTTTTGGGCAGCTGAATGTGGAGACCTCTTCCCAGACGAGATGCACCCGTCGCCATGGTGATACACTTGATCGACATTGGGGAGAATGAATGGGGGCTTTTTAATTCCTCTCAGCAATAACAAACTCAACCATTCAAGCACACACATTTACATTTACATTTACGGCATTCACACAGACCCAGAGTGGTTAGAACCAAAGTGTCAATTTCGGTCAAATGTCCAATGAAGACAAACTGTCAATCATTTCAAAGCTATAAATCCAAAAACAATTAACTTAACGACCAAAACTCTGAAAGTAGCAGCGTTATACTGCTGTGATATCATTGGACAGCCTTAGGAGTCTTATGCGCAAACTATCTTGAAATAAAAACATTTATGAGAGGACAAAAATATGATTATTTATATAAAGTGGCATTACACAAATTGCATGATGTAAACAATATGAAAAAAAAGTCATAAAAAAACAAAAAAAAAAAAAAAAAAAAAACGATGTGCCCGTGACCCCCCTGCACACTTCACACAGACACACACGTCCCCAACAGTTTACTCTAAAAAGGGTCATGACAGAGAAATTGACCTCGTTACTAATAATTAACTACTAATATGAAAATGTATAGCAGAATATTATCATGAGCATTATTTTATGCATTATGTGGACCTTACACATTCCTGCACGTACATATGACGTTGAGTGCATATATTTGCCTGTGTAAGAGTGCTCTGTCCATTCCTACACTCCAGGTTAAACCGTACCTGTTTCTGTGCTGCAGCAGTAGCTGGTAAAGCCTCTCCGTCTCCCCGCTGCCGTACAGGTAGTCGGCCTGCTCTAGAACCTCCTCCGCTAGAACACAGGGGCTCAGATCACTTCATGCATTCATGCTCAAAACTCCACTCCGGTCCTCATTGGGACTATTTTAGCGCGTTTTACCTTTGTCCAGTGCGTGGACCATGCTCGCACTGCGGTAAACTTGATAACCCACATACGTCAGGGTGGGAACAGTAAACAGTACTGCGCCTCGGTGAACCTGAAGAAAAAAAAACTAACAACACACACACATTCTGAGATGATTAAATGCAGTTATGGGACAACGTGTCTCATTTCCCTTACAAACGTGTCCCTCTCAGGTTTTATGGAACACCATGACTATCCGGTTGCCCAAGCTGTGGATCTGTACTGTCCGTACTGCTTTGCTGTTAATGCTCAACCAACTCGAATTCGTATCGCTCTTTAGTCTCGACTGTTTTCTATTCCACCACTGGTCCGGGAGGAACACTATCTTATCCCTGTTGGTCGGAATAAATAAAAAATAAGGGTCTCTGCCAGCGCTGTCCTCCTAACCGACAGTGACCCCGACAGTCAGAGGCAACTCGAAATCATGGGGCCGAGCCAAAGGAGCTTCCGGGCAGGGATCCCGGATTCCCCACACGTCCCGAACACCCCAACAAAACCAGGACAGGACACATACAGAACACCGCAGCATAAAAACATTCCTGTTCAGATCAGATTTGGACTTAAAAAAAAAAAAAAAAAAAGTTCTTACGTAAACTCTCTTTATATATGTAAGTGAGGGATATTTTAAAGCATTGGTGTACGTCTCTCTGGATAACGGCGTCTGCCAAATGCTAGAAATGTTGTGGAAATTTTACACTGCAAAAAGTTAATAAGGTGTGAAAATAAGCCATAAAAAGTTGCTTTGAATCAGTTGGTAAAATATTTTAGGTGACTATTGGAATCCACCCGGCAAAAGCAGCAGTGGAATAATTAGAAGGGACATATCCAAGCGGATTTCTGAGCAGCTCGGCGTCTCAGGATGAAGAGCAGATTGCACAATTCTCCAAAATGGGACCTTTCGGCCACAACAGCACATACAGGGGCTGTATATACGGGGCAATAAATTCGCACACATACGCAAGATAAGGCGCTTTAAACACAATACCGATGAATATTTGCGCTTTGGGGACCACGTCACGGTTCCTCACTTACAGCAGGCGTCCTTGCGTGGGAACTGGAGCAGCGGCGTAGCCCCGTGGACCGGACGGGTCGACCGAGCGGTGCCAGGGTCCGGTTAAAGGCTCGCAGTAGAGCCGTGCCCGCCATGGATGACAGCGGTCGTCGACTGAGGGAGGGGGGAGTAGTCTGACTTCAAGTACAGCAGCGTCGAAGGACTGCCCAGGATCCACAAGGCGGAACGGATCTTTTTAGTACGCAGGTGCGGGGGGGACGCTTTAAAAAGCGGCACCACCTGAAATGACCTTAAACCTTCGTGGTTGCGACGTTTACACGAACCCAAGTGTAACTAATTAACGTCGCGAACTAACTAATTATCACCCTGTAAAGAAATCACACACGAGCATGTAAAACGGTTTAAAAGCCGGTAAAATGAGTTTCACAAATAATGCCCGGATAGAAACAAACGCCTTGTTAGTGAACATTCCGGAAACGTGACATTTTTTATTTTTCTTCAGATATGGCCATACCTTTATTTTCAAGCAAATTAATTCTGTCACCTATTAGTGCAGATTACATTTGGTACACGTTTGCAAACGCCTTTAATGTATAGCTGTTACTTTTGTTCACGCTCACCTCTTTATTGGCCTAACAAATGAGTGAAAATATTACGTGGATGCAGGTCGCGGCCACTAGGTGGCGCCAGCAGACCTCAGCTTTAAATGGCCGCTCCAGGACGAGGGCATCACGCCTGGCAGACGCCTCATCGGAAATGTATAGTACTCGTGTTTGGTCGGTGCATTTTGGACACACCATAACCTCATTCATTATGTGGCCATTTGCAGGTTGTGGGAGCAGATGTCCATCTGCCCTGGACGAGCAGACTAATGCCGTGTCGCTTGCACACGTTATCGTGAAAAGGTTAATTGTCATTTAGAGGCCGAGTGTGAATTGTGGAGGTGCGCTCTTTGATAACTGCAGTTCAAACATCCAGTGAGGGGAATAATAGAAAGATTAACTGCAGGCATTTGAACAATCAGAGAAAATTAGCAGCGCCGTCGTAATGAATATAGAGAAGCCATGCGAGCGTAAAGGGCCCGGCGTTCCCCTTCCTCCACATGAAGCCTGACAGGCCTGCCAGGGCGGAGGTCGCCTGCCGGACGAATGCAGAGGTTTACTGCGGAAGGGCAGCGCAAAGCACGTGTGTCACGTGTAGAAGCAACACAGATAAGAAGAACAGCCTTCATTTGCTTATTCCTGTCATACAATGATTGAATAGAGCAAATATATCTAAAGCAATTCGGGCCACACGGCTGCAAGGTCAATGGTAACATAAAAACAAGATATTTCAATGATGTATATATACTTTTAATAACACATCCTGAGCAATATGGTCATTATAATTTAGGAACTGTCCGACAGTGACTAAATAAAAAATGATCCAGCAGCCCGATACAAAGTCTACAAACCAGACCCCTGCCAGTCGCCAAGAGCCACCCAAAAAGAGCGAAAGCCTTCATGTACCTACATATGCCATTTCGCACGTTGTGGTCAGATGTTATGCGATTTTACAGGCCCAGCCAATTCAAACGAGGCGTGAACCATTCAAATCGATGAATGCCATCGAGAGATATTCCCACTCGTGTTGTGCAGAATTACGTAAGTAAGACAGAACATCGCTGAACTTTGATCGTGTGGCAAAAAGCGAGTTTACAAACCCAGTAAATGTGTCTTTCTGTTCTATGTGGAATTCCTGAGTACAGTATACAGTATTGTTTACTTCAAACTAGTAACCAAATCGAAATTGCTACTGAATTAATACATTTTACTCAATGTATTTCCTTCCCCCACCTCTCTGTCAAGCACACCCGGACACTGCAGAAAGTGGCATGATGGCATGACACACAATAATGTAGATATACTTCATTAATTACTGGAATAGTTTAATTTCATACTACTTTTAGTATTATTGTTATTATTTTTCTCATTTATAATCAATCATTCTTATAAAATATTTATTATAAATATACGTGGAATATGCACATCTCCACTGCACTCCACTCAGCACTCACACATCTGGACAAAAAAGACTCATATGTCCGAATGCTGTTCATAGACTTCAGTTCAGCATTTAACACTATAATCCCACAACAGCTCACACAAAAACTGATCCAGCTGGGGCTCAACACCTCACTGTAACTGGCTGTTGGACTTCCTCACAGGAGTACGGGTTGGCAGTGACACATCCAGCACCATCATTCTAAACATGGGGGCTCCTCAGGGGTGTGTGCTGAGCCCCCTTCTCTTCACTTTGCTGACCCACGACTGCACTCCGTCACACTGCACCAACCTCTTCATGAAGTTTGCGGATGACACGACTGTGGTGGGACTCATTAATAACAGGGATGAGTCCAACTACAGAAGCGAGGTGAGCCGCCTGGCCACGTGGTGCGGAGACAACAATCTCTCTCTGAATGTAGAGAAGACGAAAGAGATTGTTGTTGACTTCAGGAGACGAAATACTCAGCATGCTCCTCTGACCATCAACGGTGCATCTGTGGAGAGAGTGAGCAGCACCAAGTTCCTGGGTGTGCACATCACTGAGGATCTCTCCTGGACAAATAACACCACTGCACTGGCCAAGAAAGCACAGCAGCGTCTTTACTTCCTCCGCAAACTTAGAAGAACAAGAGCACCTACCCCCATCATGTACACATTCTACCGAGGAACCATCGAGAGCATCCTGTCTAGCTGCATCACTGTGTGGTTTGGAGCCTGCAATGCGTCCTGCCATAAAACTCTCCAACGCATAGTCAGAATCATCGGTGTCCCTCTCCCCTCCCTCCAAGACATCTACAGCACATGCCTCACCAAAAAAGCCCTCTGCATAGCAGCCGATCCCACCCACCCAATGCAAACCTTCTTCAGCCTGCTGCCATCAGGGAGGAGACTGCGGAGTCTCCAGGCCAGGACCAGCAGACTGATGGACAGCTTCACCCATCAGGCTGTCAGGAAGCTTAACTCTCTCCCGGCTCTGCCCCCACTCCCCTCTTCTGACCCACAAACTTTTCTACCTCACACTACTCAGTCAGTTTCAAGACTGCTCTGACACTTTTTACACTTTACAAGCTCTGTTGCACTACATTGTTCACACTGTTTACGTGGTTTGCACTCTCCACCATGTGCCCTTATTTGTATATTGTGTTTTTATATATTATGCCTATTTTTATTTAATGTTACTGTTTGTATTTAATGTTACTTGTATGCACCATGGGTCTGAGAGTAACGCAATTTCAATTCTCTGTATGTCCTGTACATGTGGCAGAATTGACAATAAAACTGACTTTGACTTTGACATGATGTGATATTTTGTAATTAGTTGAAATGAATAACTATAGTCAGAAAAAACGTGCCCAAATGGATAGGTGGGAAATGTCTTTACTAAAGCTCCCTGTTCTCTTTTATAGCAACATGTTTGATGCAGGTTTATTATTGGGATTTAGTACTAAATCAGTGTTCCATCTTGATTTTCTCTCACCCAGTTGACCTATGTGCTGGTTCCTACACTAATTTCTAGAGCGTTATGATTTAGAATAAAAAAAAATTTAACTTATGTGGAGATATTCCGTTTCATTTTGGGTATGTCCATTCAAAAAAGGGGCCAAGTGCTGATCAGGTTAATTCAGCGACCAATTTGTTCAGCGGATGAATATGAAGACTGCTTGCATCCCAATATAAGAATGAAACTCCTTCAAATGCATCGTTGATCCATAATTCACTGCATGGAACCCTGCTGAATGCATGTACATTACATCAGTGCATAAAAAAGCAATGGCAATGTGTAGTATTTTGCTTAACGTTTGCCGTTGGTTAATAATAAAAAAAAAAAAAGGTTTTAAGTGTTACAGAGGAAGGCCGTTAGCACTCTACAATAGCGCCACTTAAAATCCGTGCTCAGCTTTGAAATGTTCAATCAGGTGTCAGTTCCAGGCGCTGGGATTAGAGTGGGCCGAATGCATTTTTTCACTTGTGAGGTTTGCTTCGGAGCATAAAATGGGGGGGTTTGTTTGGTCCGACACGGGGTCTGAATCAAAGAGTGCAATTTTGTGCTGCGCGAGCATCCCGAGGCATCGATCAGGCGCCTGTAATGCTATTCTTTCTGCAGGGTCACTCATCCTCTGATTGCCATTTCTGATTCTGGAGCGGCGCTACACGTGTTCCAATATAAATGAGATGACAGCCGCTGCGGGCTGGAATTGGACGTGTTTAAGTGCAAAGAGGAGCCTCACCAGCGCCATCTGATGCATCTGAGTCCCACGGCGACATTTCACCAGACAGGATTTACCATCTGCAGCCGCCACCCTGCGGAGAGCTCACAGATGAATCCTTCCCAAGCCTACCAAGACCACATTCACTTCACCTTATTATTAACTCCTGCTCCGTGGGGTCACCGCCATGTCACAGTGTCACTCCAAGGTGCCACCATCCTACATAGTGTCGCCAGTCTACCTTGTGAGCACCGGAGAACCCTGAGGACAACCATGTTAACGTGGATCCTGGCTTGGATTTGAAGCCACACCCTTGGAGTGCATGCAAAAGAATACAATTTACGAGTTGTTCCCTAAATTTATTTAAAGAATTTGTGAAATCTGGCCCTCTAAAGTAGAGATGTAGTGGATAACAATTATGGCTGTCAATCAAATCCATTTATCACACATTTTGCTTCCTGTACAGTTAACAAAATGTAGTTTAATGCTGTTTGTTTATTTTAATGAGATTAATATTTTTAATGAATCTAAGTGACAAATGTGTTAATTTTGACACTTTGAATTTTTCTTGCCAGTGCTTTGCTAGTATGTCTATGCACCCTGATTGGAGGAAGTGGGTGGGATGTGATAAATGTGATTAGAGATGTGATAAAGTGGGTGGCACTTGATAAAGTGTAAGTGGGACACCTTCACATTTTAATTAAAGTGTCCCATGGAGCTTTAGAGGTCTAGAGCTCCAGAACACCGTCGTGGTGTTGGGGGTTGTCTGTAAGTATTAACATGCAGGCAGCGCCGCGGAGATGCCGCTTCCTCACAGAGGAACACGGTCTATAGCGAATTAATATCAGAGCACCTTCAGAACCACTTGAGGGCCCCGGAAGTTTGTCGAAAAGCCTCATAAAGTAGTTGGTGTTGTTTGGACACTCGCGGGGGCTTAGAACACCGACGGAGAGGCAGTAGACAGGTCCATCTGTCCTCTTCAGCTTTTATCGGACCGTTTCACCAC
This sequence comes from Denticeps clupeoides, assembly GCF_900700375.1. NCBI lineage: Eukaryota > Metazoa > Chordata > Actinopteri > Clupeiformes > Denticipitidae > Denticeps > Denticeps clupeoides. The sequence continues at coordinate 22,347,412 of NC_041708.1, read as the reverse complement.
GATTTACATATTGATAGTTTCTGTAGCATGTCTCTTTGAACTTTTAAGATGTGACTCGGGCCTTTTTTGGCAGATGAATTAATTTAAAATCCCATTTTCCTCCTCCTTTCATTCCTTTTGCAGTGTTCCTTTCCACAGTCTTTAGAGGGCGTAGGTTCGTTCAGCGAAGTGGGGTACACTGCAAATGAGTAGCAAGTGAATGCACCGAATCAAATTAAGAAATGTTGAGAGAAGGAAGTGTTCAAACGATAGATGGATGGATGAAACAGAAAAGTGGAATGGGAGAACAGAGACGACAGCAGGCCGAAATTCAACACGGGTCGGTGTTGTCTGGAACCCAGATATGTGAAATCGGCCTATTGCACAATGATTCCAGTGGCTGCAGTTCTGAAAGATCCCGATATTCCTTATCTTCGGTTACATTCAATGTGCATTCAGAATGCAAAAATGCTTTATGTGATGTATTTGGGTTTTAATAAATGCAAAACTAACGAATTCAAAGGATCAAGTCATCAATTTAAATCCAGCCTTTAGCTGGAGGCAGACAATCCAGGATTTTGCAAGTTTATTTAAAGCCAATTTATCACAAATTGACTGTATTTAACACAAAACAAGTGGAATTTATTAATACAGTACTGCATCATTATATTTGATCATTTAATCATGCTCTACTAAATCCCAATAATAAACCTGCATCAAACATATAAAAGAGAACAGGGAGCTTTAGTATCCATTTGGGCACATTCTTTCTGACTATAGTTACTCATTTCAATTACAAAATATCACATCATGTGCATATTCCACGTATATGAATGCATACATTTTTAGGGAACACCACCCCCTGGTGGTCTGGAGCCTTGGGCAATTGCCCAGTTTACCCAGCACTTCCAATCGATTCCTGTAAGCAGGCACTTAATCATCTGTAAAGCTCTCAGCTAAATGTCATGTGGAAAGCAGCCTACTTCGCACTCATTAGAATATTTCTCGCTGTCATCAGGCAGTGGAGTCCTGTTCATAATTCCACGCGGACCCTGCGCCCTTCATGCGTTCATTACAGGCCCTGCCAGAAAGCGGAGGGTTGAAGACCAGCACTCTTAACCGCACAGCCAACTCCTAATGAGTTGCTTTACAGCGGCAGAACTTACACGTTCGGCAATTATTCTTCCAGGGCACAAGCGGCACAATGCATTTGTCATGCAGTTTACACAACCTTTACACAACGTTTTAATAATTCATGGTTCGCAGGCAGCCAGAGCCTGGGATCCCAATCTTTTATTTAATGGCGTTATGATAGAAACGGTGATCAGGGCGCAGAAAAAGAGACGCTCGCAGAACAGCAGACTGTGGCGCATCCGCATGCCAACGAGGCTCCTCGGCAGAACGCCGACGCGGCGAGGGCCCGGTGCTGAATGGCGGGCCGCAGCTTTGATACGCCATGCAGATTATGCTAATTATGCAAAGCGATTCCCCTAAGTTTTCCCAGCCCTCAGCAGAGCACCCATTAAACAAAGCAAGCGAGGAATCCTCTGATTGTAATTAATTGATTAATGGCCTAGCGAAGCATGCGCCTGTTTGGCTGGGAGTCTTTAGGAAAGATTAATCAGTGGCGCCGTAGTCGCTCCGCGGAGGATCAAATTATCAGCTACGCGAGAGACGGCGGAGCTCTTCGCCGAGCAGATCGTCATGAGCCGGGCGTCACACCAGTCACACAACTCAACACTACACAGACCGAGTTGGGAGCAGAAAATGATCTGGCCGGAGCCACACGAGTTTGCCGGGGCCACTGCCAAGGCCTGTGTTATAATAGTTGATCAAAAAAAAAAAATAGTGTTTTTTTAATTTACATTACAATAACCTGCCATTTTAACACGAGGGGTTCTTATTAAAAAAGACAGATGAAGACGGCCATTCATTGGCCTGGGATTAAACCCAGAGATTGCCAATGAATTTGGCATTTAAAAAAATTATTTCTACCTGGTTTTAAAACAGCCTAGAATTTCAGGCCTTCCGGGCTTTTTTTATGGGGGCTTGAAAGGAGTCTTTTTCAGACATGTGCGGGGAAACGGTGAGTCAGAGAGGATCATGGGACGTTTTCCAGCTACTGACTGCAGACACAGCGCCTTGGCAGCGGGTAAAAAGCTCAAAACAGCAGCACAACACACAAGCGGGTCCCTGAATATGCAGCCAAACAACCTAAACGTGCCCAAGGCACAGGATGAATGTAAGCGAGATCATGAGCACCAGCCACAATTCTGGGACGGAGGTTCTAGCGGCGTGCACGGAACAAGACCCTGCGAGGATGAACCATGTCTGCGCCCTGAGAAGTGAACGGGGCGTTTACAGGGTACCTCTGTACAGCTTTCTGCTTGGGGGCACATGCATGCTGTTGATGCCTCAGCGCACGTTTGTGGTGGAACAGCTTAGAACAGGCCGATCATGATAATACGTTCCCTTTTAGAGGGGTTTAGTCTCAGATGAGAAGGCAGGCTTTTCGGGTTTATTTCGACTTTCACAGTTGAAGGGTCACCGCACGAATCTGACCATTCCCAGCGATCACTAGAGAACTTAAAAGTGAAATGGCGATAATAGAAATAATAATAATAAAAAATTAAATAAAAAGTAGAATGCAGTGCCGCTCGCCGGCCAGACAGGAAATGTTGCTTTATTCTAAATTCCCGCTGTCACTTCTGTCCTATGCCCTCATTTATAATCTGGGCTATCTCATATCTGAGTACAAGCCATTTCCTCCGGAGACAGGGCTTTTTCTTTGTTTGGGACGCTCTGGCTTTTGCAGATCAGCACTCCTGCGCAAACGTAAGTCTGTGTGAAGTCTGAATAAACAAGCCGCCCCGACTCGAAGTCGTTTTTTTTCTGAGGCTGATCAGAATGTGAAATGGCCTTGTCAGAAATGAATATAAACATTATTGTTGCTCAGTCATTTCCAAACCTCTTCCCCTTAATTACCTCCTTTAATTGCTCATAATGTAAAGTGACAGGCATCTGCTATACTTACCTGACTGATGTTGCTTAGCAACAACTGATTTGTAAATGGAAATGTATTTTCTCAGATTAGGGATAGTTGTAATAAATAATAATTATTGTACATTATTCAAGCTATCTGTACTTAAAAAAAAGCTGGGTGACTTCACAACATACACAACAACGTAAACCTGAGGACAGGAGTGTGCATCAGCTTCTACAACCCAACACAAAATCCATCCAGGTTATTTTCCCACTCTGTGTGTGTGTTTGTGTGTGTGTGTTTGTACACATACTTCTGCAGATGAATGCTTGTAGCCAGCAGTAGATGAAGGAGCATTTATCACCTCACCGCCAGACTTTGACGTCTGCAGATGGCACAAAAGTCACTCTGGACGTTCTCTACTTCTGTGTGTGTGTGTGTGTGTGTGTGTGTGTGTGTGTGTGTGTGTGTGTGTGGGGGGGGGGGGGGGGGGGAGAGTTCATCGCTGGTCCACACACAGCAGCCAGAAGACCATCCTATAAAAATCACTGCAGCTATGGCTTTTCTGCTGCCATTGGTGAGTTTATCTACAGTTTCTCTGTCCAACACTGGAAGTGTCCGTCACAGCTTTTGCAGCATGAAATACGATGTAGAAATAACAATTTTTTTAATAATAATTAAATAAGACGTGTGCGCACTTTGGGCAGGACACATACCCTGCCTTTACTCCTGCCTTTACTTCATATATTCCTGGTTCAATAAAGGTCAAAAGCAATAATATCAAGGTCAAGGAAAGGACACAGGATGTGATGTCGACTCCTGATATAAGCAGCGGTAGTACTCGGGTCAGGGAGGTTTTGTTTTCGTCCCCATTGGCCTCAGCACAGCCGTAGCTGCTCCTTAATCCCGCTTTAAACACCACAGCAAGACGGAGATCAAGCCGGGAAAAAAAACAAAAAATGCCTGTCTTTCCTCCAGGGAGCGAGTGTGAAATAAGACTCCGAAACCCCCTTCATTAGTTTTTTATATCAGACTGGTGTTAGAGCATCAGAGAGGCAATATTTCGGCAAACACCCGAATTCCCCACGGAGGACTACAGCTACATACTGAGAAACAACAATTTTAAAAAACAAGATGATAAAAGATTTATGAAGGCTTTTGGTATGATGGGCAGTTACTATGTGCAGAAAAACAATCGATGCGGCTCAGCAGGACAAAAGCACAGCGAAATCTCCGGAGAAAGCGCGATTCGTTCCGTCCTGTACGGACGCCGGTCCTCCATCCATCATTATCTGTCAGACACTTTAACAGTGATGATTTCATTTGTTAACGTGTGTCCAGCCAGGGGAGAACTTCACTTTGCACGGCTGACATCAGGGTTACAGGTCGTAAGTTCATCAGGACGTTGGAATGAAAGTGGGTGTGGTCACGTCCACTGATGTCCACTGATGTCCCCTGTGCATGAGGGGCCTAGCGGTTAATTGTGTCCCCATAATCAGAAGGTTGCCAGTTCGAATCTTGAACCGCCAAGGTGCCACTGAGCAAAGCACCGTCCCCACGCACTGCTCCCCGGGCGCCTGTCATGGCTGCCCACTGCTCACCAAGGGTGATGGTTAAAAGGGTGATGGTGTTGTGATGTTGTGACGCTTAGGCACATGCCCCTGTGGTCTGTGGAAGCATGCCTGTTTTCAGCCCTCTTGCTGCAACTGTGTCCCTGATGCACTGGACGTTCTTGCTGGTCCCTTTTATCAGGCAACCAGACCGGGTCTCCATCACTGCATCTCTCTGTAAAGGTACACTGCCCATAACTTCACATATTATGCATTGCACTGCAAGTGTAGTTAGTGTGAGGCTGTGTGATATACGAAATTTTTCATGATGATGTGTTTTTTAAAAGGATGCCATAATAAACGTCCTGGTCAGGTACATTTCAGGACAAGCTGCAGTGAAACGCACTTCCAGGATGATGGTTTAGGTGGCGCGCTTCAGTTGTTTAATACAGCGCGACTGGACATAAAAAACCCATAAAAGAAACCCATAAAAGAAAAAAAAATTCTAATTATTAGAAACAAAATGTGCATTACAGCAAGGTGCCCTTGTGGGAAATGTTTGTTATTGTGAATGTACAGGAACACAATGCATTTACATTTACAGCATTTATCAGATGCCCTTATCCAGAGCGACTTACAATCAGTAGTTACTGGGACAGTCCCCCCCTGGAGCAACTTAGGGTTAAGTGTCTTGCTCAGGGACACAATGGTAGTAAGTGGGATTCGAACCCGGGTCTTCTGGTTCATAGGCGAGTGGGTTACCCACTACTACCACGTAAATCCTGCATTCAATCCAGTATTCACCAGTAAGAGACATTTTGCATGCCACGGGTTTTGGGGTGTGGACGGGACAGCTGCATGTGAAGAGCTCCACTGTGTGTTGAATTGTCCTGCTCGAATTGTCCTGCTTCCTGAGGACACATGCACTGTTTAAGAGGTGCAAACTTTTCTCCTTGTGGCCGGATGCAACGTTCCTGCCGCACTGAGCTGAAGCTCAGCGGACACCCACAGAATGAAATTCCTCTTCCTCGCCTGCTGTCTTCTGGAATGGGAAGTTGTGGGGAAAAAAATCGGCGCTGTTTACACCACGCGGGTGTCATGTCATGGCTGCTTACGCTCACAATGTGCTTATTTGATGCACATACGCTGTGCCGGGTTCAACGCTGCCAGGCATCGCCATGGCAACTGACTGATTTCCAGTATTTCCAGTGTTTGTGTTGCGTGTCTTACTGTTTGCACTCTGGAACTGGTCCTGAATGAAATACTGCTGGCAAGTATTCAATGACATGAATCCAGAAGTATGTATACTAGGGATGTTGAAATCATTCTCAAAATCAGGGCATCGCAGGGCGTTGCGGTATAACAATTCTGGTTACAGAGAAGTGCAGGTAGTGACTGCCTGACCAGAGTACAGCGCCGCTCCGGGTAGGAGTTCGGCCTCGTCCACACGGACATCCGTTTTTGCTGCGCTTTGTAGCCGTGTTTCACTGGTGTTCATTCGTCACTGTTTAACGCCTGGTTGAGACGTCCATGTGAACAAAGCCTTAACTTTCATCTCATTGATGTATTTGAGAATTTGATTGTAGAAAAACTGTGATTTCAATTGTGATGAATTGATACTCGGTGCATTGACAATTGTAATCAACTCCAGCCTTGAGACTAGTGAAGGTTGACAGCTCGAATAAAAATATGGTACATATACCGTTCTCCCATTAGTTCAATAATAGTAACACCTATGACCTTTATGTGACTGTGTACATAACACCATACTATTATGTGGTGGTAGCATAGTGGTTAACACACTCGCCTATGAACCAGAAGACCCAGGTTCAAATCCCACTTACTACCATTGTGTCCCTGAGCAAGACACTTAACCCTGAGTTGCTCCAGAGGGGGACTGTCCCTGTAACTACTGATTGTAAGTCGCTCTGGACAAGGGCGTCTGATAAATGCTGTAAATGTAAATATAAATGTAAAAATGGTGGCCATGCTGAGCTACATCACGCCACCACGGCCACATTCAGACAGAGATGTGAGGCAGTCACGGTGCTCTGAGAGCGCTCTCGGCATGGTCAGGAGCATGGCGGGGGTGGCCAAGCAGCAGCCTGATGCTCACACACACACACTAAAAAAAGAACCCTTCTTTATATTCTTCAATGCACTAGTGATCACATCTAAATCGGAATTTCAAAATTACAAATTGAAACTGGTTACAAAAGCGAAGAAATACAGTAATGTTGCAATAACAATTAACAGCTGAGGAATAATAGATAATAATCCAATTTTAATTATGAAGAGTTCAACTGTCAAAACAGGATGAAGCTGGCAGATTGAGCAGTGATGGTTTGGTGGTCATGTTGAAGAAGGTGTATTGGTGGTGAAAGTCAGCTAATAATGGGCGTGGCATGGCATGGCATGACTGCCATAGAAATCGCAAGGTACGTTTTTGTGGTGCTCAGTACTAAGGGTTTTCATTGGGTTTTCTAATCATCCTTGAGTCTTGCAATAATGAACATTCCATTGGTTTCCAGAGACCATAGTCTTTCAGTACATTAATGTCTGGATAGATTATCTGCTTCATCAATTTGATGTTTTTAATGCACAAGTCCATTTATTTATATCAGAAATCCTTGTCATTTTCATGTGACAGTGGTGGCCTAGCGGGTAAGGAAGCGGACTTGTAATCGAAGGGTTGTGGGTTTGAATCCCTAACCGCCAGGTGCCACTGAGGTCCCCTTGATCAAGGTACCGTCCCCACACACTGCTCCCCACACACGCCTGTCATAGGGTGATGCAGAGTTAAATGCAGAGGACACATTTTGTTGTGTCACCGTGTGCTGTGCTGCAGTTCGGACACACACACGCACACCTCTCCAGGTACCTGAATCAGATCAACACCGCTCCCTTTGCAGCTCTGTCCGCGCCACATTTCATCTGTCAGGTCCCGCTGCTCGCCACGTGTGTCTGTGCGTTCGGTCGTTCTTGTTTTACGCCCCTGGGCAGACGGCGTGGAGACTTCTGGCCGCTCGCTGCCGGTGCTGCTTGTCCTGGACAGGCAGACAAAACGCAGCGAGCGGCTTAATTACGCGGCCTATCGCCGCTCTGCTAGAGGCAATCTGCCGTCCTGTCTTACACGACGCGCTTTAACTCAGGAATAATTAGGGATGCACGGACGCCACAAGCCTGTCCTCTTCAGATGATAGAACGTAATTGGCAGTTGCGGAACACACGAGCTCCGGCCCAGAAACGACTGTCTCATTTTTTTTAATTGCGCTATTCTCTTTCTGTTTGGTCTTTTATACCCGTTCATGCCTTTAAACAGTGACAGTGCAGGTAACTAATTAATATTTTTAACCGTTTTTCACAAGGGAGCTCCCACTGTTCAGAACTCATTTTTCTTCCAGTCCCACTGCGGGGCTTTTCTCCTCTACGTTCTCCTTTCTGTCTTCTTCTTCTTCCTCTTTTTTTTTTTGGTTTCCAAGTGAAGCCGCGTACGTGAAGGAGAAAGTTGAAAAAAAAAACGAGGACAAAGGGCCTTGAAAAGCGAGCGCGCCGGCGAACGTGGACAGTGACTAATGAAGGCTTCATTAATCAGCACATCCTCTCTGTTCCTCCCTGGCCCTAATTGAATCCACCGGCTGCGATGGGCTTTAATCTCCCCAGCCTGTCCCCTCATTAACTGCTGGCTAAAGGGTGACCTTTGAAGAGCGGGCGCGGCACAGGCGCCTCGTCTCCTCAGAAGCCCGTGGCCCTGGCTCGAGGGTCTTTTATCGCGGCGGCTGTCAGGTGGCCGTCACTCTGCCTCTGTCCCGCTCCCTCGCTGGGGGCGTGTAAACGCTGATTTGTGTCTGTCCGCCAGGAGAACCGATCTTATCCGGGCCGGAGCGAGGAAGACGGCTCGGCGCTAATTGCTCGCGTCCGTGAGGGGGAGACGTGTGATCGTGGCCGCGGGATTTGGCAGACAGACGCTCCCATAAGCTCCATACAGGTGAGTGAGTGGTTGAGCGTGGGAGTGTCTTTTATTGTCATCTCATTGCCAAACACTAGAAACAGGAAGCCGGGACGCGATGTAGGTGCTCCAGAAAGCTTCGCCCCGGGTTTCAGGTGAACCCCTTTGAGGGTCTGCGGCTTTGCTTTTTTTCTCTGTCCTCCATCTGCCATGTGCTGCTGGTCAGCCGTTTGAAGGGCACCTAGTGCATCATGGGATTTTCACCTCCGGAGGGGTGCACAGTAAGACACTTCCCCGTGTTTTCAGGGACACACGCCCCACTGGAGAGGTGGAGTTTTGGCAACTGTAATAATATTCTAAATGGCACAACATGCCATGTATGGAACTCTGAAGGACACCCACTGAGACCATTAATTATGTAGGGGAGCCATGTGGAGCACTTCATAACAGCAACCTTTTCCATTGGAAGGGAACCCGTGGGAAAACATTTCTATTGTGGGGGCGCCGCGTCCCATTTTCTCCACAGCATGAGAATTAATTAATGCAGACAGTAGATTCTGGTACCAGCTCTGTTTTTCGGATTATGCCTTGTGCCGTCCACCAAACAAGCCCGCGACTTCATCAGTCCTGAGCAGAGCCATTGCAGTCAAGGATGAGCCATCCACCGCAATGTATAGTAGAAATATACAACAGTAGCAAACTTCTTCACCAGTCAGAAGAACAACAAGTCCAATAATGTCATCGGGTCTCAGAAAAACAAAAATGGAACCAATTTTCTTACGTTGGAAGAGTAAAGAGAGCCAGTAAAAGACATCTTGCCTAAACCTTTCTATCAAACCTTTAATGTTGATTTTGAGTGATTAGAATCCATTCAACTAAGTGAGCATTCGTACATTCAAACATAATGCATCTGGGCACAAGGACATCGTTTTCCAGTTCAGTGTGAAAATCTCTTCAACATGCACTGGAATCTGCTCAGACAGACAGACACCAGCAGAAGGTCTGAATGGCCTGAACAGCATTGCAGTTGAGTTGAGCTGTAGAGTATGACTGTGTTGCCTACTCGAAACGTTTCCTGGAGATTGTTTCTGCGCTCATGCATGGGTGAATGGAACAAACAGAGCAAAGGATTCTGGATTCTTTAGAGAAACAAAGGGAAATAAGATTAGCGGAGAAGAGCCGCAATGTTTTCTTTCTGAAGTGAGCCTGTAAAATGGATTAGACTTCAAAGGACGTCTGTGATGCTGTTTGTCCAACAAATATTAAAGACACTTATTATTCAGTGGAAAAACCTGAATAAATCTGTTTTCCAGCCACAGACACTCTGTGTAGATTACAGACACTCAGCCTTTGGTGGCTTTTATACAGCACGGAACAGCTTGGATTTTTTAAATGAAATGTTAATGAAATAAAAAGAATATAATCAACAGATAAGTTGGGAACAAGTTTTGAGACGTGACTGGTTTGTAGGTGTGTAACAATAATAGCCTCACATCTTAAAATCCTGGCAAATCCTGTAGTCAAAAATTCAGTGAAGGACGTGTGATGCCCCGGTGCTCCTGGGAACAGGACCCTTCAAAAGGGAACCTGCAGGCTACAAGTACCCCGTTTCCACTGCTCTGGTTCCCAATTTTGGAAACAGTGTACATGCGCTTGTGCCTCCCTCACCCGGTGCGAACCCCATGGTGACCTCGCCATGCTCCGAGGTGCCCAGGTCTCGCCAGGAGAAGCCGCAGGAGGACCGGAGGCTGACAGCAACAAGAGGGAGCGGAGGCACGAAGCTCACCCCACCACAAGAGAAGCCCGAGCTCAGCGGAGCTGACAGAGCCAGAGACAGTGCGTCCCGACTCCACCTTTCCTGACCCCTGTGTTCCGTCCGTCATGATAAGTGTCAGTTGTGTCAACGAGCGTAAGATACCTGAGAGAGGGTCCGCATAGGCATTGGAGGAAGAAAGAGGAGAGACATGATGATGCAAAGTCGGTAAAGTCATTGTTTGCCAGGTACCACGCCACCTATTTCGACTTTTGCGCCTTTGTTGCCTGCTCATCGATATAAGAATACAGGTCCAATAATTATTGTACAACTAAAATGTACCCCAACACATTATTTACATTATTTGCAACATATAATCTTATTGCAACTATATGAAGTAAAGTAAATAAATCTCCACAAACTGAACTATGCAGTATTCATGCACTTACTTGCTAGTGAATGGTCAAAAGCATCCTCAGTATTACCACAAATAAACAGATAAAACAAGAAAGTCTTTAATGATGTTTATGAATGTGAAGGATTTAAATCATCCATGCTCCTCCAGTTCTAACCTTCCAGTTAAAAACATCACTAAAGTCAGTTTCTCTTCTTCAAGATGCAGAGAACTCACTTTTTTTATCTATTTATATTAATCCTGTGGGGGCATTACCCCATGCTTAGCGTGTAGCGCTGTTAAAATGCTCAATTAAATGCTAAAAATCCCAATGATTCCACATCCATCATGACCTAGACACCGGCGGAGTTACAAACAGACCCGTAATCAGAAGGATGCCGGTTCGAATCCCGAACCGCCAAAGTACCACTGACTGTCCCCACACACCCCCCACACAAGGGTGATGGTTAAAAGCAGAGGACACATGTCTTCACATGTGTCATATGTGACAACTGATCACTTTTCACTTTAGAAATTGAGATTATTAAACTTATTAAATGGACTTTGGAAGGGCTCGGCTCGGTAGCACCACAATAGACTTCAGGCCAAATTGAAAACTTTACAAAAAATAAAACAACATTAGTTCTCGTGCGGAATGGATTTCCTTTCAGGGAAGCCGCATAATCCATGTAGATTTAGGTTGGCAAAACTACACCAGATCAATAATGGGTGGAGCTCCCTGTACTACCGGCAAGATTGCAGGAGAGACTCTGATGTCGCATTTTCTTTTCAAGCCACAGGAACTCCACTGACAAATCTTTCGGGACGGGAATAGTAAACACGGCGGCTATCTGGGATTAAATTGTGCCCGAAAGTCGATAGTAATCCTGTAAACAAAGGGGGGTAACGAAATGAACGATTCGAGCAGCAGGCCTGGCTTTTTGTTGCATGCTCACAGCTCCGCAGAGAAGAACATCAGGTGGGACTTGCACGTGCAGACACACTTATTCACAAATCATCTTCTCACACACATATAACACCCTGAAGTTTGTTATGTTATGTTGGTTTTATATTGCTTTTCTTAAGGGAATTTAGGGGAATAAATAAGCAGGAGTGGAATTTATTATGCTGTTGTTTAAACGCTTACAATAAATATTCTGAACTGTAAATGTTTCTGACATAGACAAGGTACTAACTACCCACGTATGGTGTGCTATGAGTGGCAAAATTACATAGATAAATACATCGTAATTAAATAATTGAAATATTTCACAATTTATCTGATTTTAACACATTCGGATCATCTTGAATTACTTCTAACAGTCTGACTCGTCAAACGAAGTGGGCGGGACAAACCCTGATTTAGCCTGATCTTGTACAAATTACCGGTTTGGTCTGAAGCTGTGTAATGTCCAACATGGCGCTACAATTCATTTTCCAGCAGAGCTGATAAGAGACATTGTAAGATTAGACATCATCGAGGCAGAGGGTACTGAACTTGAATATATAAAAGTTTATCAAGGTATTTCAGCACTTTCTGGCCACTATCTTGAATGGTAAAGCCCATGAATGGTAGCACCATGTTGGTAAGGACACAGACTAGATTAGCATTAGCCCCACCCACTTATTCTGACGAGTCAGACTGACAGATAGAAGTAATCCATCATGTGTTGAATGTGCCAAAATTAAATAAATAGTGAAATAATATTTGAATTAATTAATAATGCTTATATTTTCCATTTTAAACCATTCGTGACTAATTTTATTATTTAATTATTAATGTATTTATCTATTTCTCTCACGATCACCGAAACAGGAGACAGCGATCCGGAAGCAGAAGAAGATGGAGACAACACTCAGAATAAAATGCTCTTTGGTAATTATTTCTCACAGACACTCACCTTTTTGTATATCGGCTGCTTTTTGATTCTCAACCCTTTGCCTGTAATTCGACGTCTTGAATGACAACAAACTGTTCATCGTGCCACAACAATCCCGATGCCCCAAGTTTTCACCAACCAGACCTCTCAGTCCCTGACCGTACTCAAGCCAGCCGTATCCCTTTTCTGCCCTGTTCCGGTAATGCAAAGCTCTCCTCCCACGACCTCAGTCCCAACGCTCCCCACTGAGCCCAGTTCTCCCTTCCGTGCCCACTCACCTGCAGCCTCCCTCTGCCGAGCCCAACGCCTGGCAGGCCGCCTGTACGGTCACCCCATGGTAGCTTTAGCCTGACACTTCTGGTCCTCATGATGCTTATATGAAACTGACACTTTTAATATCTCAGTCATTGTTATATAACATATCGTATGACAGCATGCACAAACTGACTGTGTAGCTACCCTTAGTAACTCTTTGACTCATACTGTCGGCTCTTCAGTCAGTTGATCCAGTTGATCTAATCTCTGTGTTTCCCCTGCTGTGTAGGGTCATTTCGGTGTCTCTGTCGGAATAAAACTACCGTTTGAAGGCATTTTAGGGCCCCAGGCAAAGGGACCTGAAGGGCCTTAGATCAGACCAAACCACACCTAGCTACAGGGTCTGCTATTTTAGGGATTTTAATTTGTACCTAAAGTAGTTAATTTGACAGCTAATCATGTGAGATCATTTTTTTTTTTTTTTTTAAACTTTTTTTCAAGTTAAAATGTGAATGAATTCAATAAAATCAGTATTTCTAAACACGATCGCTGTGGTTTGTGAGAGGTATTAATGTGGGTGTGTCAGTATATTCTTCTGTCATTTGATGATGGTTTTTATGACAATCTTGCTCAGTCTGTCAATGTTTCCAGATGGCCTCTTATTCAGGTAGATGATGGCATTTTCTAATTAAAATTCAGAACTTATTCAGGCTTATTGCAGATTTATGGCTATGATGGAGGTACATAATCAGCCATTCTCAGGGGCCGGGTCCAGCTTGGAGCCCAGGTTGTGACAAGCCTGTAGGCAGCTCAGTACTCAAGCATTATAAAGTATTTGTCAAGTTTATCATCCAGATTGGGAGGATTTTAATACAGATAAATAATACAGATTAACTGTTAATATTACCATTTTAATAAAATCTTTGATAAAACTTTTGCATTGTATATCAGTGAAGTTTTGACTGAGTGGATCTTTTGAAACTTTTGTGTTTCAGAAGCATTTCATAGTACACACACACTAACACACTATTTTTCAAGTTTCCTCATAGATGTGTGGCACCAGTGCCCACCTGCAGCAGCACACTGATTGCACATCTAATGCACATGATTGTGTTAAATCACTCGAGTTGATTAAAACGAGGGAGGTGGGTTGTTATTTGTCCTGTGAGTGAGTCATGCCTGGCCTGGGCAGCTGGAAACAGGGCGAACGGCCTTCAGACACACGCCAGCTGTAATTCTGAGGTCTATGAAATGTGCTCTTTACCAGATGTACCTGGTACCTTCTTTGTCCAGTTGTAAAATTTTAATTGTGTAGGTACACTGTTAATCAAACTCTCACCGCCCAAATCATACCCACTACTGACCAGAAAGTATTATAGCGTCGTGCAATTCTCCACAAAGCCGTGACACTGGTGGCAGAGCTGTGAAAAAAGAGTACAACACAACCCAGACATATTCTGAAAGCAGCTGGTCAACCCAAACAGATCACCAAAGAATGGCTACTGTTGATGGACTGGACAATGGGCCCACCAGATCTCACCTCTTATGGCCATTTCAGACTGGGAACATCCAACAAGAACTGCAGGTTTGCATGCACTATCTAGACACTAGCTATCAAACCATCTAGCCATCACAATTCGGTCTTTGTCAAAATTAATGAAGTCCTTCCTTTGGCTTCCATAACCTAAGATCCATAATTTCAAGGACAAAATGTTCACGGGCTGTTTAAAAAATGTCCCCCACCAACAGTGTAATAATCAATATCAGTGGTAATTATATTATGGCTGATCTGTACACATTAAGCAGCAACAGATTCTGTTTCTGCAAACTAAGGACAAGAAAATAATTCCTTGGAATCCTTGCAAAGTTTCTTAAGAGTTTCTCTGACAATTGCTTACTGCAGTGAGGCGGTAATATTTTTTCTCTTCTTCCTTACCATACACAGACCTGACAAATAAAAACTCAACGCCATTATTGTTCAGCTGTGCATGTACCTGTATAATACCATGCAACCTCAAATTTAAGTCTAATTTGGTTTCCAAACGCCTCACTCTCCGAGGAATCTTCTGTGTGTAGCCAGCGACAAGGCTGACATGGTACCAGCTCCAAATGAATGGCGTGTCTAGGGAGCAGGTTTTATAATTATTCAATTATGAAAGTATGCCCAAAATATTTCATGCTTTCTTGATTTAATTAAAAATCATTTGTGGGGATGTTTTTCCCTGTCTGGAGAAATGCAAATTAAAGCATAGAACTCTGCGGCATGGTTTTTATGTCCCCAGGCCACAGGATTCTGCCGGATCCTCAGCTGGGACTGGCCACAGCCTGTACAGAGGTGACAGGCTATTTGCGTTTGTTTCTTTTGGGTAAAACTACAAATGCATACTGGCAGTGGCAGCGACTGCAGCACATATATCAGTTCTCTCGAAGGGCTTATTCAGGTCAGGATGGCGGAGCCTTTCCCAGAAATCTTCAGGGATGACCCCTAATGCTGCAATTTAGCCTAAACAGAATGCCTTTGGAGAACCAGAGAAAACCTGTACCAGCATATCTACCCAGCCTGTGTGTACAAGCATATCTGTATGAAGTTTTCGGAGTTTTTACTATTTACTACTGCAGTGGTGATGGGTCGGCAACGCCGAGGTCAATTTCATGCAGGGGTTGAGCAGAGGCTGCGGCAATGGGCATGCGGGTGGTCAAAATTATCAGGAGCAGAATGGAAGGCGGAGTCGAGGGTAAATCCAAAAGATGAGTCAAACAAACAATCAGGCAGTAGGTAATACAGGGTAAAAGGGGTAAACCACACCGATGAGCGAGCGAGGATTCAAGTTGATGGCAAGAATTTATAGAGGAAGCCAACCTCTTCCTGGTCTACTTCCGGGTGGTCATCCTTGTGGGCGTCCGTGCGCACTACTGTTTTAGATCTCCAGTTTTTTGTCTGTAGTTTTTGATGTCTGCAGGATCAGCGGTGGGTTTCTTTAGGATTGGAAGAACCCTGGCTGTTTTACAGACAGGTGGAACATGACCAGATAATCTTTTTTTCTCACATTTATGATGTGATTAATGAAGTGGATAAGGTCAGGAGAGATTGTATGGAGTATTGTGGAGGGGATTGGATGCAGTGGACAGGTGGATGGATTGCCTGTAGATATGATCTGGATGAGTTGGCAAAATCTTCAGCGGTTATGGAAGATGGAGCAGGGGTAGTTGTTGGAGAAGGTGAGCATGGACGATTAAAAGAATGGATCAAAAAGCTGCTGCTTATCACTATTCCCCTACAGACTATGTCTATGTGAAACTATCACTGATTGACCGTCAGTGTCTTGGTCTTAATACCCTCCGGTCTCGGCAATATCTTGGTCTCAGTCCCCACACACTGCTCCCCAGGGCACCTGTCATGGCTGCCCACTGCTCGCTAAGGGTAATGGGTTAAATGCAGAGGACACATTTCGTTGTACAAAGGGGGGGTTGGCACTGTGTGCTGTGCTGCAGTGTTTCACAATGACAATCACTTCACTTCAACACTAGCACACAGGTGGAATGGGAGCCATGACAATGAAAGTTAGAAGGTTCCATTTATCTTAGTTTCATACATACAATGAATGATGATGACACACAGTGGGTATTTTTGCAGCACAGTTGGAAAATCTCAAATTAATTTTCTAATTAAAACACTGACAATCCATGAGCATGTTTTGTTGGGTTGTGGGCATGTTACTTAGAAAACGTGTGGAAATTACGGAAAAAGTGACCAGATAGATGCTGCATTACACCTGGTCAAGTGATGTATTGACACAACGGAGTTTATGCAACACTAAATGTTATAGTTCTTATAGTCTGATTACTTCACTGATGGTAACCTGAAAGCACATTCTGTATAAGGGTGTCTACCAAATGCTTTAAATGAAAATGTAAGCGTAAGTTTAGAGTAAGTTGTATGAGAGATGTCAATCATGCCTACATGCCCTCCCCCTTTTAATCTTTATTTTATAAAAATATAATTCAAGTTTATCTTCTGGGTGTCAAAATCACATACCAACAAATAGGCCTGGGTGTGTAGTTAGTTCCTTCTCTACAAGATACAGGTAACTAGCAAGAAATCACTTCTTTTTTCCATCTGTTTTTGTTACACATGACATTCGCATACATGTTTGTTACATTTCCATGAAAACCGGGCTCATTATGTTATTGGAAAAGAATGCAATTGAATGGTTGTGATGGCAAGTAAATTGTTTGGATGCAGATTATTGCTGTTTGTTTTAGCACAACATAATGCTAAGTTTGCCTCTCATTATTTATTACATGCAGGCCAGTGTACCTGTTCACAGAACGCATGCATTCTCAGACAGGTTGTAAGCCATCTCTGGAAGCTAAATCATCTACATTTCCCCTTGCCAAACTTCAGAGAAGAGATGGGTTTTGCAGAGGGGCACAAGGCAGTGAGACAGGGCCTGTCAATCAGGGCCACTTCTCATTAAGGTGGGTAAATGAACACAAGCCACATAATCACCGCGCTCTTGTTTCCTGCCGGCGAGACAAAGTGAACTGACAGATATAATGACACATTATTCCGCGCTTCCTGCTGGCCAAAACGCTTTGCTTTTTGTTGAGCCGAGAGCCTAAATGAGAGGTATCTGGTCAGTGTAATTGCTGCCTTTTGTTCAGTTGGCACCGTTGCCTATTATTTAGCATCACTTACATTTCACTGTGGCTGAGCATGAGGGGAGTTCACTCTACAGCATGTACGACTCTATCTGCACGGACGCGTTGATGCTAAAGCACAAGAGTAAGACACATGGGACACATGTGCCAACACTGCACCTCGCCAACAATGCACATTTACATCTTAGATGTATCATTTTAATAAGTTGCTGGCTAGTTATTAGAAAAAAAGTCAGCAGGAATCTATTATATTGACAATTGATCTGATTTTATGGTGCATCAGACAGTAAGTGTGGAGACATTCACATTTACAGCATTTTGCAGACGCTCATATCTTGATCGATTTACGAAAGTGCTTTTAAATATCTTTAATTGAAATCTGTCATTTGGTTAACTAAGACCCAATCTGTAGATACCAACAGCTTAATAACTCAGAAGCCCACACGTTTTTGAAATATCTGTAAGAGGATTTTTTAATCAAAGAATTTCCTAAAAAAGAAGGAAGCTGGCATTTGAAAATCTAGTGGAAGTTCATTCCAACACCTAGAAGCCGAGACAGAGAGGAGTATAGATGAAGTCTGCCTGGGTAGCCTATAGCAATAAAAACAGAGGAATCCAGCTAGTGTTGCGGTGAAGGAATTGACACAAGCAAGATCGGCAACGTGAGATGGATGAACAATTAAATTGTTAATTGAAGACAGTTTTGCTGTTCTAACAGCATTTATTTGATCTGTAACACTCTGAAGGGCAGTCTCTGTGGAGTGAGTTATTGTGAAACAGACTGTTTTTGGTCTTTTGGGAAAGGCAGGGAGAAAGCTGATTGTAGATGGTATGTTTTTCAAGCAACATTAAAATCATGTACCTATTTTTGGCATTCTGAATAACTCAACTGTTCATCTAATCAAGTTAAACTACTGAAAATGGTCAGGGTGAAGCCACACCTGATTTAACTCGGGTGGTAACGAGTTCTACCTGAATCAGCTGTGCTAAATGTAGGAAAAACGAAAAAACGTGCTGGATAAGTGTATTCCAGGACCGGTTTTGGTGATCCCAATCTAGTCTTTGTATAACTGGTACTAGTTATCTAATGAGTGCAACACTTGGCTAGTCTAGAAGATCATTAATGTTGATTACGTTTCCTATAAATGTGGAAGTCTTACACGGTGGTGATTGTAATGTGGCGTCATGGGTTGGTGGTCAGTAGCAGTGTTGCTGTGGGGAGGTGTTGTAGGGGTTTGTATGGGTGCAGTTTTGCTGGATGTTAAAGGTCAACCATTTCCAAAGCCTGTAATGAATCTGCCTCCGGTTCCTGCCAGTCCCCCCTTTATCCCTGGTGTGCCTGCCCATCCCCCCTTTGTCCCCATGATGCTGGGGCCACCTCAGGTTCCTGCCAGCCCCCCCTTTGTCCCCGTGATGCCGGGGCAGCCCCAGGTTCCTGCCAGTCCCCCCTTTATCCCTGGTGTGCCTGCCCATCCCCCCTTTGTCCCAGTGATGCCGGTGGCTCCCCAGGTCTCTGCCAACCCCCCCTTTGTCCCCGGTGTGCCTGCCCATCCCCCTTTTGTCCCTGTGATGCCCCAGGTGCCCGCCAGCCCCCCTTTTGTCCCTGTGATGCCCCAGGTGCCCGCCAGCCCCCCTTTTGTCCCTGTGATGCCCCAGGTGCCCGCCAGCCCCCCTTTTGTCCCTGTGATGCCCCAGGTGCCTGCCAACCCCCCTTTTGTCCCCCAGGTGCCCGCCAGTCCCCCTTTTGTCCCCCAGGTGCCCGCCAGTCCCCCTTTTGTCCCCCAGGTGCCCGCCCGTCCCCCTTTTGTCCCCGGGATGCCCCAAGTGCCCACCCGTCCCCCTTTTGTCCCCGGGATGCCCCAAGTGCCCACCCGTCCCCCTTTTGTCCCCGGGATGCCCCAGGTTCCTGCCAGTCCCCCAATTGCTCCTTTGCCTCAGGGAACTGGTGGGCAACTTCAAGATCCTGGAAGTGTTCAGCAGCAGTTGCTTGGTCCAGTAAAGGAGCTGACCTGGAAGTTTCCTCAAATGCCAGTAGAACCCACATCACCCCCAGTGCAGTTTCAGCTGAGGGAGCCGGTATCAGTCAGCAGTGTTGCAGCTACCTGTGACGAGAATATGGTGCACGTGCAGGTTAAGAAGGACCTGTTTGGTTCTGGAGATCTCATCCAGGCATCAGACATCTCGCTGGGAGGCTGTGGGGTTACTGGAGAAGATTCTGTGGCTCAGCTGCTGTATTTTCAGTCTTATTTGCAGTCCTGTGGCAGCCAAGTAGTGGTGAGTTCTGGTTCCTCCTCGGTCAGGAATCTGTTTGGAATTTTTCCTGTAACTGAGGCTTTAATTTTTCCCCTCTCGCACAGATGACCAACGATACCCTGGTTTATTCCTTTTCTCTGACTTACGTACCTACAGCCATTTCTCACACTTCTGCTCCAATTGTCAGAACCAGTGGTGCTGTAATTGGGATTGAATGCCACTATTTGAGGTGAGCTCTAGCTTATCTGATCTCCCATGCTTCTCTGTATTTAGCGGTGCTATTTGATACCGCTTTCTTCTTCCATGTGACCAGGCTTCACAATGTGAGTAGCAATGCCCTGCAGCCTGCCTGGATCCCATATGCTGCTACTAAAATTGCAGAGGAGCTGCTGGTCTTCTCTCTCAAGCTCATGACTGGTAGGTACAGTTGAGACCCCCTGTTTCACTGTGTAGGCTGTTACCAAACTTTGCATTTCTCTTCAGATGACTGGCAGTTTGAGAGGCCTTCCAACGTCTATTACATGGGAGATCTGATCAATTTTGAGGCTTCTGTCAAGCAGTACAACCATGTTCCCCTCCGGGTGTTTGTTGATACCTGTGTGGTCACCGCTGTCCCTGATGCAGCTGCTGCTCCCAGTTATCTCTTCATTCAGAACCATGGGTGAGGAGCAGCTTCATTTCTTTATGGCTTAGTTTACGATGTGCTGTAGTCTAATTTTGCTCTCATTTTATTATAGGTGTCTGGTTGATTCCAAGCTCACTGGCTCGTCATCTCGCTTCCTGCCCCGTACACAGGATTTCAAGCTCCAGTTCCAGCTGGAGGCTTTCAGGTTTCAGCAGGGTGACACGGGCTCTGTACGTGTCTCAAGCTAGCCCTTCGCTCTCATGGTTCTACCACCTTTTGCATGGTGGCTGACCGTCCGTATCTCTCTTGTTCCAGCTGTTCTTCACTTGTTTGCTGAAGGCAACAGCGGCGGCTTCCCCGACTGATGCGGAGCACAAGGCCTGTTCTTTTGTTGGACAAAAGTAGGTCTAGACTAGTTTGCTGCGTTTGCGTGTACTTTTTATTCAGGCCCTGATCTTTCTATGAAGGTGGGCTGGTGCGGGTGGAGAGGACCAACTGTGTAGCTGCTGTGATGGTACTTGTGGGTCCAGGAAGGCAAGAGATCTGACCTCTGTCTCTGGTATGTAGATTAAGTTTTGTGGGTTTTAATTATTTATTTTTTTATTCCTTCTGTTAAAGTGTGTTAGTTTTTATTTTTTCCCCCAGAGTCTGAGTTTGAGGAAGAAATTTCTCTGGGACCGTTGATCATTACTGACTTGCCGGAGTATGCTGGTTCAAGCTGTTAGTATAAATAGTTTAAATAAATCTGAAATATGTATCTTTTTTATTATTATTATAAAATTTCTTTTAATTCCAACGCAATGCTAGTGGTGGCCTAGCGGTTAAGGAAGCTGATCAGTAATCAGAAGGTTGCCAGTTTGAATCCCACTCCACCAAGGTGCCACTGAGCAAAGCACCGTCCCCACACACTGCTCCCCGGGTGCCTGTCATGGCTGCCCACTGCTCACTAAAGGTCATTGTTAAACGCAGAGGATATACAGGGTGGTCCATTTATATGGATACATCTTGATAAAATGGGACTGGTTGGTGACATTGAACACATTTTCTAAGGGGTCAAATCTGTAAATAACTCATGAAAGAATAAAATTACAAGCACACCATTGTTTTTCTTGTGAAATTACCAATACATTTGATGTCACGTGACCCTCTTCCTATTGGGGGGGGGGGGGGACAATAGTTAGATCTAATAGCCACTATGGACTAAATGCAAGTGTGCGACTCAAACTGGACTGCTTAAAGTGCAACAGGGGACATGAATAAATGTGCAAAATTGAATGGTGCATTTAATAGATTAAATTACAGCTACCTATCCAGAGTGGAAAGTCCCTGGGTTTTCATGTGCCTGATGGTCTGTGGGATCAAGATGTTGCAGTGAGGGCTAGATGGCTTCGGTACCTTTAGCTGAATGATAGGAGGGTGAAGAAAGCATGTGAGGGGTGTGTGGTAAATGTTATGGAGGGAAGAGACACTCCGATCTTCTCAGCTGGCTTCATTATCCGTTGTAGGGTCTTGTGGTCTGATACGGCTCAGTTCAAAAACCAGACAGTGGTGCAACTGGTTATAATGCTCTCAATCCATTTAAGAGCTACATTTCATTGCCCTGTACTTGTACATGTGTAATGACAATAAAGTTGAATCTACTCTAATCTAATCAATAGTCCCTCTAAAGAAGGTGGTGGGAGATGGGCTTTCCTCAGCCTCTGCAGGAAGTAGTGACGCTGCTGGGCTAAGGAAGCGGCCCCATAATAAGAAATCCTGATCCACCGGGGTGCCACAGAGCAAAGCACCGTCCCCACACACTGCTCCCAGGGCGCCTGTCATGGCTGCCCACTGCTCACAAAGCGTGATGGTTAAAAGCAGAGGACACATTTAGATGTGTGCTGTGCTGTAGTTCTTCTTTCTTGAAATGTCAGACCTGTGTCTGCTAATGTCAAAAAAAAATTGTGGCATTGTGTAACTGCTCTATGCCTGAAAAGTCTGTATGGCAGGGCAACAGTGTCACTGGTGCTCCAGGCAAACACAGTCACAGTAGTTTTGCAAAGGATCACCAGCACCCATAAATCTGGACACCAGTCATGTTTGCAGGGCTTGGGCAGATGAATCAAACACTGAATCAAACACCTTACTGCTTTTTTTTTTTTTTTTTTTATTATTATTATGGCTCTTTTTCTCTTTTCTTTAAACATTGTCTGTTACTCATTTGCACACCTTCACTCTACCAGTTACACATATTTTATGTTAAAGACATAAAAGTGTAATATTTGGTTATGTTTGCAATATTTGCATATTGGTTAATTGTTTACTTGCAACATTTGCAATACTATGGTCTGTAGCAGTTGCAAAAAGCATTTCACTGCACATCATACCGTGTATGACTGTGTATGTGACAAATAAAATTTGAATTTGAATAAATTTGAATTTGAATACATTTGAATTTGAGCAATTAAATTTTGTAAAAGGAAACTAAGATTTCAATTGTCTCCTTTACAAAATACTCCAATAATTCACTGTTTACAGGATGTCTGTGTTGACATGTAAAACAGAGGAGAATAGAGTAAAAACTCTCTCTCTACACAAAAGCACTGTATTCAAATCACTCCAACTTGATGTTACCTGGCAGAAAGAGGCAGAGGTTAAAAGGATGAGCAGTTTCTAATTTATTAACACCAGTAAATTATTATTGCAGTTATTGTATGTAAAAAGATATCAAGGTTACAGAGAAAACCAAAATGAAAAGAAAGAGTAAAGAGAGAAAGAGAGAGAAGCCATGAGAAAAATTGGCAAAATAGGAAATACTCAGTTACTGATGGGAAAATTTCCCTCAGCTTCCAATAGAAAAGAAAATGAAAGTCCCCGACCACAAGTGAATAATCCTTTATACATTTGACCCACAGGAAGTTGTCACCGACAAATCAGAATGTGTTGTTTCTGTCTTGTCCTGCCCCCGTGGTCTCCCGTCTGGGGCAGACAAAGGCAGGGCGGGGTGTCACAAAAACCTGTGGCAGGCATTTCACACCTCTTGCCATTTGACAAAGATTTGGAAAATGGAGGTGTTGATGTCAAGTACAGCGGATTGTAGTATGGCGTTAATGGCTGTAATGTGTTTTTGGTTTTACTGACTGGTGCTCATTAATGGGTCCGGGACTAAATGAACACTAATAATAACCGGCTATGATTTGCTGTGTGTATCGGGGAGGGTGACATCAACCCTGCACCCTGCAACCCTACTAGTGATGTGTAACAGCTCATACGCCCCCAACATGCATTTTGTCTGGTTGATTTGAACAACAAATAAAGTGTACTATGTACGTGTTGCCTGTGTCTGGGGTGGACAAAGTGGGAGCATAAAGTAACCTTACGGTCACAACATAATTTTGGCGTGGTCGGCAGGGTTGTCCACTCTTGACACAGACAGCATGGAAAGTGGGGCTCCAAATAGTGGCGCTGCTACAGCTGCAGTTCCTAACATGCTTATGAAGCCTTGGTTTTTAGGGGGGCCTTGGGTGCCTAAATTTGGGGATAAGGAGAACCAAATGTGTTTAACTGATTGGTGGATGCCCAAAATCTTACTCAGGCCCAGCAGGTTGATTTTGTCTTGAGCGCCCTCCAGGGGGAGGCACGGCGGGAGGTTTTGCTGCTTGCACCAGGAGACTGGGACAGTCCAAATAAAATCTTCAAGGTCCTGGATGAGGTGTATGGGAACCGAATCTCTGTAGTACAATGGCGGGCCCGTTTCTTCACTTGCAAGCAGCAGGCAGGGGAGGAGGTTGATGCATTTATTCTGCAACTCCGCGAGTGCCTGGATACGTGGAGGAACAAGGAACCAAGGGGGGGTGAAGATGACGACGATGAAATGTTGAGGTCTCAGTTGGTGACTGGGCTGCGGCCAGGCCCCTTACAGGCGGAGCTACAGAAGCTGCTACGGAGGAATCCTGCGTTGAAGTTTGTAGACGTAAGCAAAGAGGCCAAGGCGGTGGTACAAGAGCAGAATCTTTGTGCGGAGCAAGCCAATGTACGACTCAAGACTATGGCAGGACTGAAGCCCATGAACGGCAGACACAAAAGCGAGAGAGGAACATTAGGTGGGATGACCAGGTATAACCCAGTAGAAAGAGTCCCTCATTTCATTTAGGGATGGTGTAATTAATGAAAAGTATTTTTTTTGTTCTTATCACTCGTGGTAAACCAGACTATGAATAATTAAAGTTGTTTGGGTGCCTGTCAAGTTTTGTTTATTTGCTATTGTTAGGGCCACTCAGTACTGTATCGCCATTGCAGGAGAGGGAAAGTCCCGATCTGATTTGTGTTAGCAAGTTAGTCAGTACAACGCAGCACCACGAGGAGCGCACGTGAATGAGAGAGAGAGCGAGAGACAAAAGTTCGGTGATTGTAGACAAAAAGTGGTTTTAACCCCCAAAAATTACCTAGAACCTGTGAATGTCTGTGTACGGATTGTCTTGGCTAGGTTTTTTTTCTATTGAGCCTTCCTTGGAGGTCAGAAATTGAAAGCTGGATTTCTCTCTGACGAGGGGGATGGCGAGCCACCGGGAAAGCGGATGTTCTTCACCAATCTGAGAGGGAACTTCTCCATTCCTTCTCCATCACACAGGTCACCAGTGTAGTAGGACTTGATCTGACATCATTGACTTTGACTGTTACCTGTTACACCTCCTGACTAAGACCTACTGACTAAGACCTACTGGACTATAAGGCACTGACTAAGAAGAAATTCTGAACTGAACTCAGCATTTTTGCATCGTTGTTGACCAGGAGAAAACAACTCAGTTTGGGAAGAAGGAAAAAGAAGGAGACTTTATAATTATTGGAAAGTGTTACGTGTTAATTATTATGTTATGGTTTTATAAGAGAGAATTTTTTGTTGTTTTGTTATAGTGAATGGCGGCTGTTAGATTGTATTTCCATTTAAATATAATAGTAAGTTCAACTGTCTCCCCTGGTCTGAGCATCTTTTTCCCCTGACTCTCACATAGCACAGCATTTACCTCCACGAACCTAGACACTGGTCCCCCCCCTTGGGTGAATCACCTGAGCTTGTATATATCTGCTATAAGGGTAGTTACATTCTTCACAGTGGTTACACAAGGGCAACCGATATGCCTGTGCTGCAGCCGGCCTGGCCACATGCAGCGAGAGTGCCCCCAACGACAAGCCCCACCCCAGGATTTTTGACCACCTCGGCCACTGTTGGGCAAGTGGCCGAGGGTGGAACTCAAACAGAAACTCCACTTAAGTCCGCATTCATTGGACAGTGCCCTGAGGCCGAGGTGAAGATCCAAGGGAAGAAAATCCCTTGCATTCTAGATACCGGCTCACAGGTGACTCTATTCAGTGAAAAATTGTTTTGACATTATGTCTGCAAGGAACCAGTCCAGGGGGCTGAAGAGATATCTTGGCTGACTCTTAGAGCTGCCAATGGGCTGAAGTTACTTTATATTGGGTATGCTATCTTGGACTTTCAGATAGTGGGGGTGGTAGTGCCCGTGAAGGGGGTCCCACACACCCCTCTGCTATGCTCCCTCCACTGGCTCCCTGTAGCTGCACGCATCAGATTCAAAATACTGATGCTGGCCTACAAAGCCAATCATGGAGTAGCCCCAATCTACCTCACAACCCTTATTACACCTCGCACTGCACCTCGTATACTCCGAGCCCCCAGTACTGCTCGCCGGGTCTCTCCATCACTAAAGGTAAAAGGAAAACATTCATCTATACTCTTCTCCGTCTTGGCCCCTCGGTGGTGGAATAAACAACCGTTGGGATGCCCTCTTCCAGAATGGCCCTGGTCTGGCAGCTTTCAAGTCTACATGTTCACAACGGGCTGGACAAGCATGGGAGAGGGCTTTCCATGCATGCTGGCAGGTACAAGACAAAAGCCCCATTACCGAATTCCAGGGAACTGCTCGTTTGCATCCCCAGGGATCAGTCCTCCTGCCCCCTGAGACCGAGATGATCGTGTGGGCTTGTGTGCCACGAGCGACTGGACATGCAAATTGTTGTGTGATGGTGGAATATCTGGGAGAGGAGACAAGAGAGTGGAGGATCGGCCGGGCATTAGTGCAGATGAGGTCAGGCAGAATACCCCTCCGTGTTTGTAACCCACACCCCTAACCAGTAGAATTGCCAACTCGTAAACCCTTGGCACAGGTCACACATATAAACCAAACAGACATCCAGGGGCCCAGACAGTTGGTACTGCGGCAGTCCGGGGGTTGTGAAGTGGAGGTCGATGTATGCCCGGTGAGTGTCGAAGGGGACTGCGATCACCATGTTGGAGCGCTTCAAGGGGACGGATTGACTACAGACCAACAGGAGCGACTGACTAATCTGCTTCAGCGGTGGACTTGTGTTTTTGCTGCCCATGAGGAGGACTATGGCAGGACCAGCGCAGTGATGCACCAGATTCCAACAGGGGATGCCCCTCCAGTACGGGAATGGTACAGGCCGGTTCCCCCCAGTCTGTATCCTGAGCTCCGTGACCTGCTGCAAGGGATGTTGGCCAGTGGGATCGTTACAGAGAGTTCTAGTTCAAGGGCAGCACCAGTGGTCCTAGTGAAAAAGAAAGATGGGACCTGGCTGTATTGTGTGGACTACCAAAAGCTTAATGCAGTCACCCATAAGGATGCATACCCGCTCCCTCATATCGAAGAATCCTTGACTGCCGCAGTATGGGAGTGGCCAGTTCCTATTACGGTGAGAGAAGTACGTTCCTTCCTGGGCTTTGTAGGTTATTACCGCCGCTTTGTCTTAGGCTTTTTGGAGATTGCACAACCCCTGAATAGCTTGCTCCAAGGAACAGGGGGCAAGAAGACAGCAGCCGTATCCTGGACTTCGGCCTGTCAAGAGGCTTTTGAAAGACTCAAAAGGGCCCTCCTCCAGACCCAGGTCCTGGCCTATGCGGATTTTAACATGCCCTTTCAGTTATATACGGATGGTCTTGGGGCCGTGCTCGCTCAGGTACAAGAAGGGAAGGAAAGGGTCATTGCATATGCGAGCCATAGTCTACATCCAGCAGAGAGAAATGACAAGAATTACAGCTCTTTCAAACTGGAGTTATTAGCATTAAAGTGGGCACTCACTGAGAAATTTAAAGACTACCTCTGGGGGGCATCCTTTAAGGTCTATACGGATAACGCCCCTTAACTCATCTTCAGACTGCCAACCTGGGGGTGACGGAACAGCGTTGGGTGGCCCATCTGGCCAACTACACCTTTGAACTCTGTTATAGGCCCGGGTCTGTAAACCAAAATGCAGACGCCCTATCCCGGGTTCCTGTTGGGGCCAGTAATAACCTGGTGGAAGCACGTACCGTCTCGCCACCCAGAGGTGGAGAAAGCAATCCTCTGATGGATTGGGTGGCCCTTCAAGGGGCCGACCCTGATCTTAACATGTTGCGGCAGTGGAAAACCGAAGGCAGGGTACATCCATCGCGTGGTACACAGTCCCTTTCAGCGGTTGGCCTGAGGCTACTTAGAGAATGGGAATGCCTGAAAGTGTGTGATGGGATCCTGGTACGGGAGAGTCAGGACCATGTGACTGGACAGACGTTGACACCAGTGGTGGTGCCAGGCACGAAAACCCGTGAAATCTGGGAATCCTATCATGGCGCCTTTGGCCATGCTCGGGGTCAGAGAATGGTGCAAGCACTCAGAGGGCGGGTGTACTGGGATGGCTTGGCTCATGATTGTGGGAAGTGGCCAACAGAGTGCCATCAGTGCATACTGTGTAGAGGAGGGCAGGAGGTTAGGGCTTCAGCCTGTGGTGAGTCATCACCCCTTTGAAATTTTGGCCATGGACTTTCTTTCCTTAGGTAGAGTGAATGACTCCGATCTTATATATTGGTGATAACTGACTTGTTTTCCAAGTATGCCGTAGCCGTCCCCACAAAGGATCAGACCGCGCCGACTACAGTGAAAGCGCTATGGAAACATGTGATCCAAACGTTTGGGTGTCCAGAACGAATCCTAACAGACCAGGGGGGTGCTTTTGAATCCGACCTCATGAGAAAACTGTGCCAAGTGTATGGTTGCACTGGTTACACTGGGTCCCGAAGCCTTTTGTGGTCGTCTCCCAACTTAACCCTGGCCAGCCTGTTTATGTGATACGCCCGAAGGTACAGAGGGACCCGCCCGTACAATCCACCGGAACAACCTATGTCCCTGCCCTGGGTGTTGAAAGGGAGGTCAAGAGGGAACAGATCCTGGGGGTGGTTTGGGCTTTTGGCCTGTTAATTTTCCGTGTGGTCCTCCACAGTAAGGCCCCCCCTAAAACGAAGGACAGGCATTAAGACCTGTCATTGATTTAGGGGAACTGAGGCAGGTAGGTTCTAACTCTCAACGGACCTTGGCGCTCCAACAGAATTAATTTTGGGATTAGTGGTCGGGATGACCTTACTGTTAAAAGGGGGAGGAGAAATGTCAAGTACAGCGGATTGTAGTACGGTGTTAATGGCTGTAATGTGTTTTTGTTGTGTGTATGGGGGTTAAGATAACCCGCCTGGTTCGTCACTATACTGATTTTATTATCCACCCAACTTAGAATGTGAATTTGTGGTGCTTTACTTGCGATTTGTAAACATGTGTTTGGTGTGATCTCCTATTTTGATGAATTGTGGGTTTGTACGTGTGCTCTGAACTTTGTGACGATTTGCTGTGTGTATCGGGGAGGGTGGCATCAACCCTGCAGTACTAGTGATGTGTAACAGACCCAGGCAGTGTTATTCTCATATGCCCCCAACATACATTTTGTCTGGTTGATTTGAACAACAAATAAAGTGTACTGTTTAAATTGTACTTTGCGTGTTGCCTGTGTCTGGGGAGGACAAAGTGGGAGCATCAAGTAACCTTACGGTCACGACATTGAATCTCCATGCACAACAAAAGCGCAGAAACGCCATGGCCCTGCGACATCCCATCCTACACATGGGACTGTCGGACGCCGCTTGACATCAGCAAAATTTCTGCTGAAGCACAGTTACTTATGCAACTAAACACTGGAGGATTTGTGCAATTCCTTCCAAGAGACCACAACATGTCAACGTTAAATCAAACTCTCGACAATCAGTTGATTTGATTGGTTGAAATCTTTGGAGACATTTGATTGGCTACCTTTTGATTAAAACACATTTGTGATTGGAGAGCAGTCAAGGAAGTTAAAAAATTTAAGGGTCAAATAAATGTAAGGGTATTTACAAATATATATTTACACAGTGGTTTGTAAATAAATGGAATTGCACTGACATTTGGACATCACGGACATAAAAAAAAATGCATTTGAGAACATTGTTACATTTATTAAGTCATAAGTCATTAATAATCTTTGTGAATTGTTGCTGAATGAAGAAAAATATTTGTGAATTTTGAATCTCCATACCGCTCACTCTTGCTGCGCTTCTGACTGTAAACAACATTTCAAAATAAAAGTTCCTAATGAAAAGTAAGGGAATTGTTTAATATACATTAATATAGTGCCTTTCAGCTTGGGGTCAAACTAAATGTATAAATCCATGTACACTCTCACACTTGTGAAAGCTGTAGTTAATGAGGTTAGGGTTTTTATTTTGAAACGTTGCAAATGTCCAGCGAGTAGAAGAGTGTGGGGGGGCATATGTTTATTTCTTACTAGGGTGGGCATAACTGAAAAGAATTGAGAAGCTTCTCTATAGTAAGGCCAGGAGAAGCAGGGCAAGATGCTCTCATTTTCATAATCAGGCACAGAGGTAGTGGTTGCTGGTTTGAATCCTGGGCTGCCAAGGTGCCACTGAGGTGCCACTGAGCAAAGTACCGTCCCAACAATTTTCTCCCCAGGCTCCTGTCATGGCTGCTCACTGCTCACCAAGGGTGATGGTTAAAAGCAGAGGACACATTTTGTTGTGTCACTGTGTAATGTGCTGCAGTGTTTCACAACGACAATCACTTCACTTTCATGTTAAGCCTTTTCTCTCTTTTAATAACCTGGAGATGTGTTTCATCTTGTTCAGATTATTGCAATGCTCTGTATGCATCTGTCAGACAAAAGAAAGACCACACCATGCCAATTTTGTCTTCTCAACACTGGCAGTAAATTTAAGGGTAAAATATACAATGTCCTAAATGGAGGTCTGGTGAACTCCTACGCTGTGGACTAGGGTGGAATTAATTGATTTCTTATCTCAGCACTAAATGTTGAATATGTTGTTATAAATGATCTTGTAACATATTGTTAAGCACTTCATAGAACATTTTACATACATTTTAAATGTGTAAATAAATTGTCAATCTGTAAACCGCACATATACAACCTTTGTACTTAGTGCATTGTGCATTGAGCTGTAGTTCAGTACAACAAGCTGGCCTAGTGGGTAACACACTCGCCTATGAACCAGAAGACCCAGGTTCAAATCCCACTTACTACCATTGTGTGAGCAAGACACTTAACCCTAGGGGGTGACTGTCCCTGTAACTACTAATTGTAAGTCCCTCTGGATAAGGGCATCTGATAAATGGCATAAATCATAATCGTATTTATTGGCCAAGTAAGTGCAAGCACATACAGGGAATTTGATTCCGGTAGATGGTGTATCTCAAGTCCAGAGTAGAAAAACAACAACAATGTGCAAGGGTAAATCTAGCAAGGGTGAAAAGCACACCCTCGTTTAAGACATGTAGTAATGCATTGAGAGTAAAACGTAGCCACAACCTGGACCTTCTGGCATCTGGCATTTCCAAATGAGGTAGATTAGTACTAATACACTACAGTCAGAAGAAGAGCAAATTCATCTGATTATCTGAAGCCCCAGTCATGAAGCTTCATTCGTCAGACAGTAATCAAATCATCTAGGAGACCAGCCTTAATGTTCTGTGCCAGGTAGAGGGTATTATGTACTGCCTATAGAGGGCATTTTTCACATTTGCTCAGTTATTATTTATACCCACAAAAGATGGAGCAGAGATAGATGGAGTTTGGAATTGTACAAATACAGCTGCATCTACTGTAGTTTTGCTATTTTGCATCTTAGGCCAGACAAAAAAAAGAAATTGCCTCACCTTGGTTTTCCTTCCTCATTAATAAGCATGGTTTTGTGTTTAATTAAAAGCCTAGATCTTGCAATACTGACAATACTGATGGTCCATGCCAATTCTGAACTATGAAAAGAATATGAAGACGACAATATGAAGAGGGGAGAACAGCATTGAATGAGATTAATATCATAATATATGTTATTGATACATAACGTATAATTTAATTATTAACCAGAAGATTTCATTGACATCACATGTGCCTTGTAAAGTCTGGTATTCTGATTTCATCATGTTCTTCAGGTCTGACTTGGGCAGGGTTTATTTTGGGACCATGCGGATGAGCTACAACTCAGGGCCATGGGACATTTTTCCTCATCTGTGCATTTGCACTGAAGGATCTAATGCGAATTATGTTGAGTTGTTTGCTTTAAACCCTTATGATGCAGATTATCCCTGTTTTCATCAGTCATTTTTTTTGTGAGGTGGCATTGACCCAGATGCCTGGTAAGCTGTTTGCAAATGATCAGTCACAGATTTTTATTTTGTGCCAATACAAACAGAACTATTTGAAGAGGTGTGAAAAGCACCCTTAGCGACTGTTGTCACCCCAACATGCATAGTTTCACTCTGCTGTCTGTGCCCCATAAATACTTTTTTTTAAATAGATAACCTAGCTGTGTCAGGTTGCATACAAATCCTTCAGGACCCCGATTTTTAATTCTTTTTTTTTTTACTGGGGTCCCAGCATGACGAAATCTAGGTCAGTGGTCTTGACAGAAAAGGTGATTGACATGCTTCACTTCTTCTTTCGAGACACTCCAGCTCTCTCTGTGATGGAGAAATCCATAAAGGGGCCAAAATCGAAAACCTCTGTAGCTGCAGCTTGCAGCATTAAGGTGGATCAGCGTGGCTACCCATCTTATTCTGTGGGTCTTGTCAGTCAGGGATTAACACATTTTGTGGTGCCTTCGCAGTAAAATTTGAAATGCCAGAGAGAGATCCTAAATAAAAAATTATGAATTACAGACATCCACAGACAAAGCTGGCCTGTAATGTTTCATTTGACAAATGAGTATTTGATTATTTATTGAATACATTTGTAAAATGTAATTTTTTTCTTCTTATGATGACCAAATTCTTGAATTAATAGTTAAAGAGCATGGGGCATAATGATGAAATAATGAATTGTATGTAACTGCACACTCATACTTTGATGTACTTTGATTCTCACCATGAATTTCATAAATAGGCTAGATATATATCACCATGTCCTCTTATAATTTAGTCTATTATTATTGGATTTCACGCCACACAATTAGGTTTTAATTTGATCCAGTAGACAAACTCTCCATTCGTAACACATTTATGAACCCTCCCAGAAAACTTCTGAGGAATTCTGGACCCTGGTTATGAGACCAGGAATAACATTTTGGATCAGACCAAATGGTCTGAACAAAGATGCTCATGCAGCTCATGTTCTGTCTCTCTCTCTCTTTCTTTTATGAAGCCATCAGCTCCTGGGAGGCACCAGGGTGTCTCTTTGTTGGATGTCGAGGTCACAAGCTGTTGCTCTTGCTCCCTTTTTTTCCCGTTTCCCTCCTGTTGATTGAAACTGGCGAGCCGTCCTCCACTCGTATCCTGCTGAATCCGAGCCAATCTGTAAAATGTCTGTCCTTCACCAGCGTTCCTCCAGTCTGGGAGACAGAGAGTCCCAGAGTGCTGCATCAGCTGGGACACAGCTATAGACGCTTCTATTAGCATATGTGAGGGCAAGCAGGGTCCATAATAAACAATAATGGCCATGACTAGGAAAAATGTTATCAACCCCTGCGAATAACGACAATAACGACAGAAATGACAGTGTAGGTTGGACAGGGAGGTTGGACCGTAGCTGTAGGTTGTGGGTCTGATGTTGCGGTGCTGATGTAGCTCAAAAGCAGGATGTGTTCTTGTAACTCAAGATTTCGTGGATTGAGTTCATGTATCTGTAGGTTAGTATGTTTCAGTTGCCGCTCTACGTTGGAGAGTGTTTTTGGGTGATGCTGACTGAGCTATGGCTTTGAGTGTGGTTGTGTTGTTGTTGTAGGTTCACTTGGGATGCTTTTTTAGGATCTGTTTTTTGGAATATCAAGGCTGGAATATCTTTTAATGGTGGAGCAGACAGAACTGTAGCATGGAGCATGTTTTTGGTTGTACTTATAGGTCATAGTGTGTGTTTCCCTTCACACTGATGTCACATGGGAGCAACCCTGCTGAACTTAAGCACCCCTTTTCATCCCAGGTACCTACACTGACAATCCCTCTTTCTCCACCTCCCACCCGCCCACTGGTCTGGTGATTTATTCAGGCCTACTGTGGATGGGTGCTGAGTCACCGCTGACGTCTCCTGGCCCTTGACTCCGTCTGGCTGCTGCTGGGAGGACGTAAACCCTCACTGTTTCTGAACATCTGGCAGCTGCTTAACTGCGGCCAAGTCACGCATACGATACAAATGAGATGCAATAACAATTTTGGACAGATTGTGATTTGCCACCTCCAAACATTTATAATACATCTTTAAGCATTCCAAAAAGGAATGAGAAAATTTCTACTTTTATGCAAATGTGGGGCACATGCATTGACGAGTGCATCCTCCCACACGCAATCTTCAAAATATGAAAATGAGTAGGGAAATATTTTGTTCAATCATAGTTCATGAAAAGGAAGACAAAAGATTTAACAAAAAACCTTCCGAAAACAGTGAGGTTAATTGCAAACATTTGTAATTTTAATTATACTTTATGTATCACTTAATTGCTTGTTTGTGCAAGGAATTAAATAGAAATTGAGTGTAAATCATGCTGTCACGATGGCTGGACATGCGAGGAAGAAGGACGCATACAGGGGTTAAATACAAAGTAGACAGGACAAGGGGAACATCACCAAACAACGACCCAACGGTGAACAGACATGAAGAGGGCAGCTTTATACAATCATACACAGGTGAACATGATGAGGAAACATAATAACACAGGACTAGCATGAATCTCCGGTCCGAACTCCGGACCCGGAGTGGCCCCTGCCAGACTGGATCATGACACATGCACATGTATTACTATGTATTTGCTAGGAATATCTCATTATAGGTTTGGTATTATAAATGCATCTACTTATGAATTTCCTGCAATTTGATATATAGTTGTTTCTGGACAATTTTTGCCATATTTTCCAGACTCCACCAAACAAGCACCATGGCAAATGCTCAATGCTGTTCAATTGGTGAATGAGGTTCTATTGATTCTCTAACATCATAATTGCTCATAAAGGTTTATTGGCCAGTGAAACCCTGTGGTAAGATGCAGAAGCACCATTATGTTGTATCAAATGTTCATTGGAACTCAACGTTTGCTGATGTGCTTAAGTGTTTAGTTGAATATCAGTTGAAGTGCACTGACATTTAGAGCGTTCTTCTTTATTGTCACCCCAGCTGGGTCCACGTTAACTGGAGAAGTCTGACGCTCGTGTATAATAATCATAATAAGGGAGCCTTATCGGGGTCCAGGCACATTTATGCAGCTGGTGGGAGGGACGTTGCCTGCGGCTGCCGCAGCCAGACAGATGCTCCGAGTGTGGCTGCCAAGATGCAGTAACACCCTGAGAGGGGAAGGGAGCAGGGGTGAAAGATGACTCACAGGCAGATATCACCACTCCATGAGGAAGGGGGAATCAGAGAGGCAGCTTCTTCAGGGGGAGTGCATCTGAAGATGGGAGGAAAATGACGGCGAGGCCTGAGCACCCACCTGGGAATGGAAAGGTGCTTAGATGAAGGTGTTCAGAGCTGATGGACTCATGTCCAGAGGTCAGTTGCATGACCACAGGGTAACAGCATCCCCTTCACTAAACTAAGCAACAGTGCAGCTCAAAAGAACGAGATGAGCTAAAAGAAACACTTAGGACAGCTGAAATGTAGCAAAAATTATTCTTTTAAGATTCAAAGTGCAGGAAGAAAGAAGCTCAAGGAGACGGCTTGAAATAATGACTTTTGTTTTCAGGAGAGGATGAGGGCAGAGAGTGCAGATTTCTGCTCCGAGCTGAGTTGAAGAGCGGGTTGTCGAGGAGGGCAGGGCAGAGGAAGGGCCGCTCATTCAAATTTGATGCCTGTTCAGGCAGGAGAAATTTGATGAACCGGAGCTGCATGAAAATCTTCCTGGCGTGCACGCGGGCAGCTTCAGAGCCAATATACTGCTTTACAGAGCACACAAAAAATAACCAGACTTATGCATTCTTAATAGCTATACAAACAAAAAAAAAAAGGAAAATTTTAGGCAGTACTCTGCAAGACTTTCACCATAAAAAACCGCTTTATGATCATGATGTTGGCAGACTGACAGTGTCCATCTACAAAAATTCATACCATTAATTAGGTGGTGTATCATCAATTAAAACAGAAAAATGGGCTTATTATAAAAAATAAATTGTAATGATAAAATGCTAGTAAAACAAAGCAAAAATGTAATAATAAAGATTGCATTGACCTTAATGACTCCATTAAGTATTAGCAATGTATTTGAACTCATCTGATGTTATCTGGTCATGCAGGGGCCTGGCACAGTAGAAGTTACAGGAATGAACAGGAATGAGGTCTGAACACCTTCTTTGTACTGGACATGTGGCTCCCCAAAAAGTTGCCGCAAACCAATCAGATTGTTCTTTGATGTTTTTGCTTTGTCAAGACAGAACCCCAATACTGGGGTACTGGTGGTCATCCAACCCCAACAAAGACCTAGCACTTCAGGCCATGTGTTGGCCTTTTGGCCCCGTGGTAATTGTCCTTGCCTGCGAGGGTGAGGTCACAGGTTCGAGATAAAGTGGGGGTGTTCATTAAAACTTGAAAAATCATGGACCTGAAATCTCCCATCTTGCATCATTTAATTAACAAACATTAAATCCATTGGTCCATAGTAGCTGAGTAGGCATGTCCTCTTCAGCGCAACCCACAGGTTTTCAGTGGGGTTCAGTTGAAGAAATTAAGATGACCAATAGCAGAAGTGGAAGACTGTGGCCAGTTAACCATTTTTTTTGTCAGTTTTGGATTAATGTCTTCCTGGAAGACTCAATGACGACGAGGTTTGGCATTAGATTCCTGTATGTCCATGAAAAAAAATATTTAGTTTTTATTTCAAACAATCTTTTACCATTTGGAGATACATCGGTGGTCACATTTCAGGGACTTCATGGAACACATGGAACAAATGTGACATTGCTTAATGATTATTAAAATGTAGCCTGGCCATTGCAATTGCTTCAATGATACTAGCAGTATTCTTCCTAAGCAACTTTTTACTTTTGTTCTTATGAAACATTTTTAACTGACTAGTGACTATTGAAAAGAGGAAGGAGTTTGGGTACTTTTTTACTGAGTATCTACTTCATCCACCTCCATTCCAAATAACTGTCATCAGGAGTGACCTCCTGAGTGAGTGTTCAGTCGAGCTGTGCTCATCTCCTGCTGCATCAGGCTATGACTACCTGCTTTAATTCAAGCTGTGAGTTCATTAGAGAGCTCACTTCAGTGCGGGCGTGTGTGCGTGTGTGTGTGTGTGTGTGTGTGTATGAGACTGAACACAGGTCCTTGCTTTTTGTGTGTGTTATGTAGGCAGAAGTGTTATGTGCTCATCCTTTTCTCTGGCGCACAGACTAATTAAATTTGGACGAGCGCCTTATTTAAGCATTGTGTAGCAGATGTGGCATCGTGCTTACGGTAATTAAAACGTCTGGATGAGCTACCGTCCATGGTCCATTCCAGCATCCAGCGAACCGCATTTCCTCGTCAACCCTTCTGTCCACTTAACATCCCTGTGTAAATACGTCTTTAACCCCTTAAAACTCACCCTCAGTTCCACAAAGTGCATGACCAGAACATCAGCTTATAAACTCCACCTCATATTGGATTACATACACAGCAAACAAAACATGATGAGTGCCAAAACCTCTGAAGCGGCAATGGAGGCGTTCCTCCAGCGGAGAATGGGCCGACTACTGCCCGTGGGAGCTGATCGGGCCATGGGTCCGGGATGTCCACAGGGTGGACGACCCTCGGAGTCACCGGTGGGAGGACACGGATGACGAAAGCAACAATGACGTGGATTTTCGTTGGGCTGTCGGGGCCGGGATGGCTACGC
Source organism: Denticeps clupeoides (assembly GCF_900700375.1). Classification (NCBI taxonomy): domain Eukaryota; kingdom Metazoa; phylum Chordata; class Actinopteri; order Clupeiformes; family Denticipitidae; genus Denticeps; species Denticeps clupeoides. The sequence goes on along the minus strand of NC_041708.1, from coordinate 22,309,950 downwards.
CCATCACGCGCGTCCGAGGTTGTCGCGACGTCCGTGAAGACCCACGTGACTTCCGGGGGTATGAGGGAGACGAGGGAGACACGGACGATGACGAGAGTGAAGAAGGAGACCCACGTCCCTCCAAGCAGTGTCCCTCCAAGCACTGATATTGGCATATTGACCATTAAATGAATATTCAGTTTTTTTGTAGAATAGATATTCTACAGGTATTCCTAATTCCATAATACAGTATATACGTCCTTTTACCTTTCACCTGCTTTATAAATATCAATCATAGCCGTCACATCAGAAATAATGTCAATACTATCTATTACATTGAGCCATTTTCACTTTGCATTTCATAATACAGTGGAGATTATGAAAAATGGCATTATTGTAAAAGTCTTCTTCAGCTGCCATTTGTCATTTTGAGAACGCATCATCCAGCATTGCTGTAATAATACATCTTGACGTCCATATCAATAATTTATTGCTGAATTGTGTGTGTGTGTGTGTGTGTGTGTGTGTGTGTGTGTTTGATGATCCTAGTGCTGGAAACACTGCAGTGTGGGTATGGTGGCTGAAGGTCACAGTGTTAATGCTCACACCAGTAATGCTGCCGTTTTCTCCAGCCCTCCCCTCTCTGCTCCTCTCACCAGCAGCAGTGTGAGTTATGGCGTTTCAGATGTGTGAAATATGAATATGGTGCTGATGAAGAGGAATGAGGCTCTGCGGACTTGAGATGATGGAGGAATAGATCAGTGTGTTGGGCGTCCAGCTCTTTTCTGTGCGGTTGTGGGTTTTGCTTCTAACTTTCAATGCTGAAGTCCAGTCACGTCGAAATGCAACAAGTTATTTACAGCCACGCTATACACTGCTCCAAACGATGCATTTCTTAATCACACCCGGACAGCGGGTGCCCACATGGACCACGGTCTTATCTCAGAAGGATGGTCACAGCTTTCCAGGTTCTAGATAAACGGCACAAAGTCCAGATAAAAGACTTTCTCAATTTGGCCACCAGACTCCTGTCTGTGGTGTTCACGCTCTCAAACCCATCATCTTCTTCTCTCATTCCTCCCATTTTTTTCTGTCCTTCATCCCCTCCAGACAATCCAACAATAATCCAACCATATGTCAACCAAACCCAAGAGCCCCACAACCTAATATCAGCAATGAGGCTAAATTACAACATAAAACTCAATTCATAATTTAATATGTATAAATGAGGAGTGTTACTGTCTGCGCGGTTAATGCATTTCAGGCTGAAAAAAGGGAGTGTAGTAATATCTGCAGACATACTCATTTAATTAAATTGGTTATTGGTACATTGTGATAAGTCTGTTTATTGGTAAGGTTTCTATTATAATTTATAGGTAAAAGTTTTGAGACATTGTGCATAATTTGTGGCTTTTTCTCCAGCAGGTAATGCTCATTTAAAAAAACATTTTCTGACATGGGTTCATAGCTTTACTGGCAAGCCCTGAAATTGTACGTCATGCAGACGGTTCAATACTTCATGTCTGGCTTTTATTTTTAGCTCGCTGCCCGCTCCCAGCCAGCCTTTGCATTCCTGGAATACGCACAGTTAAATAGTTTATATGATACTTTGTTTCGAGCTCACAAGCTGGAGACTTTCAAATGCATGCATGAAGTTTTATCTCTAGAAATCACAATGTGCCTGACGAACACACCTCCAGGCAAACAGCAACCAACCATCACAGCGCGTCCGGCAGGCACCGTTGCCAGTCGTGTTTGTGCATAGTGCATGATGCACGATGGACTTGAAATGTTTTTTTTTTATACGAAGGGGGCATCATTTTATGTTTGCCTTAATGCATATTTAATAGGCCTTCAATAATTCATGCGGCTACAGTCTTTATTTGCTGGCAGTGGAGGAGGCAGGACGTCTGTTTCAGATGGTCCATTTCCCAGAATGCACCCCTCCCACATCCCTCACTTCCAGGTTAGGCTCCAGCGGCAGTACTGCATGATTCATTACCTGCTGTCTCTAATGGCAAAATAATAAACCTTCGGATTCTGTTGGTGTGTGTGTGCTTGTGTGTGTGTGTGTGAGCACCCACTGTATCTCCAAGGCACCTGGCAACCAATTGCAACTACAGTGGATGTGGAATTAATTAGATTGCGCCAAAGAAAAACAGCGGCCCAGAACAGTTCACGTTTCATCCCCCACAATGCATTTCCCATCCAACCAAATGTCTCTCTATTCCACCCCGTGGCAGCTCCACCCCCAAAAGCTTTTTACCCACCGGAGGCCCCACCCATAAATCTGTGCCCGTGTCTAATGGCAAACTCAGATGCTCTCAGCATTATCTCAATCCACATGAAATAATCAGGCGCGGCGAGAGTGGAAGAGCAGCCGGCTTCAGGAGCGAGAGGGAACGCGAGTGCCAGAGGAGTTTGGGAAAGAGGCAGGGGATTAAAACACACACACACACACACACACACACACTATGGCTTATGCAAAGTCACACAGGGATTACTAATGAATGAGAATGGGCACAGTTTTTTCCCCACCAACTGGAAATAAACAGAGGGTGTGTGCTGGAGGGAGCTGCACCAACCCCTGCTGGACTCTGGTGCCCCATGGATAAAAAAGGTGTCGCCAAAGTGCCCTCTAGCTCCCTTATTGGCTGCTTTTCTCCTATAGGGCTTTAGCGAGTTCTGGTTTAATGGAGTATATTTGATGCAGGGACTTGATGTTCCCTTTGGGTGTTCTACAAAATAGTTATTCTACTCCTAATTGATAAAAAGGGCTCTGAAGGACGCCTGGACAATGGATGTGCTGCTCTCAAAAACACATAATAATGTGCCTGGGTAAATGGATGTACCCTCAAATATGGTGGCCTGCTGGGCGCCATTCTGGTGGAGAAAATTGGAAGACAACAATTGTGAGTTTAACAAAAATCTTTGCAATAACAGAAGAAGATAAATCTCCCCCAAATGGGTGGGGTGAGGTTTGGACAAAGCCAAGCAGCTAAACACAGATGTACAAAATACAGGGTAGAAACAGGGGCCAAGAAACAGAATAAATCAACTACTAGAACATTGACTGATTTCTCTCGTGCCTCATCTTGTCGGTGTTTAAATGTATATAAACCTGGTTTTACGTGTCTTTTGTCTGCTTCTGTCTCCACCAAATAAAGGCAGCAAGAGTGTCTTATGTTTGCCTGGCTACTTAGCCCTCGTGCCACTTCACGGGCGAGGATTTGTCTCCACCGCGCCCACAACCACGACACATGACATTACTAGATTAGTTCACTGCATCATATCTCAAAGCTCTCCCATGTTCTACCTACTGCTGCTTCACTCACATTCTGTACCTGCTTCATCCTGCCGGAGCACGATTCCAAAATGCCTGAAGCCAGTGGCGTGTCCACCAGAGCGGTTAAATAGAGCTGTTTGTTCAATTAGCGCAGCGTTTCCAAATCTGATACCCCTTGGGGTGAGTAAACAGTGGTTTGTAATATTTAGGGTTCAATAATTTGCATACGCTTAAGTTGATAAGTAAGTTGCGTAGAGTTAGCATAGCGGCGCTAAATTAGGGTGACCAGATTTCCTCTTGTCCCCAGACAGTTTTTTAGACTCGTCCGGGTCATTAAACATCCGTCTCATCATTGGCATCTACACACATATTCGTTCTAGTAATAAAATGGCGTTCTGGTAACGTTCTTGTTCACCCCTTATATACATTGTGCCTCGTCGTCTCGTCTGCAGAGGTGCATTCTAGAAAAAGTTTGGAGTTTATCGTGTGTAACGCTGACGGTACACGTGGCGGTAAATCTCCGAATTCTGGGGGGGGGGGGTCTCCACTGGGTCTGTGAGAGTGAACATGTGCCGACGAGTGTCGGAGGGCGACCCGCGTGCCGTATACATTTCAGCGAGCCTCAGATGCACACTGTGCGGTAAACAGCGATTCCGGGCCTGAGCGGCGACGCGGTGACAGGCCTCTCAATGCACGTCGCGCCGCGCTGACAGCTCCAGGATAAACAAATCTGCATGAGAAAAAGGCGGCGTGCGAAATCACCGCGTCCCGCCTGAGCTGATGTGACACGATGTCCTTATAAGAAAAGACACTTAAACGCCTGAGTGATCACAGCCTGGAGTGTTGACGCCCAGACACACTCCCACCGTCCTCAGTAGCGATGGGTTACCATGTCAGATCATTCATAATTTATAAAAATGGAACATTCTGGTTCATCTTCACCACAAATCTGGTACCTCAAATTATATGAATGTTACATATTCATAATATAGATCTTCCTCTATAGAGTCAATACTTTACCTGTAGTACAAAAAAAAGTACTTTCTGCTTGTTCAGTTTTTTTTTATTATAATTTTTGAATCATGTGCACAAATACATGACCACCAAGACTGGTCGCATTAAGAAAGTGAGCTTGTGGAGCTGATGCCACGGTGAGATCATGCACAGAATCTGCACTTTGTGTAGAAATTCCTCACCTTAAAATATGTCCAAATTCCCCCAAATTCCGGTGCCTTTGTTCATTTCTGCAGAAAAAAAACAACCTCTAATGCTTTTCTTTTTTAAAGATGCACAAGTCATTGTAAATGTGATTTGGAAGCTTCTCAATAATTTGACACAGCACACATCACACTGATGGAAGGTGAAGAAGCTTGTCCTGGTGTGCAGGACATCCATTTGAGTGAAAAGGCCTGGGGCAGCGGCGCTGAAGCTTCGAAAATATCCACACCGGTTTTAAGTTGCTGAGAATTACCTCAGAAATTGCCTGCCTTCAGCAGCTTTCTGCTAATGCACTGTTTCAGACAGGCCTCACCATCCACCAGTCCAACGACGTGAAAGAAGCTTTCAGCAGGTGCGTCCTCCCACAAAACAAGTCTAATTATTTCAGGGCTTTTCTATGGCCAAGAAAGACAGGTCCTCACAGCGTAGAACTAAACTAAACAGAGCTGAAGGGCTTGAGGTGCTTGATTTGTCATATTTAATGAGCTTTTCTTTTGCGGTTTGGAATAAGTCGCATGTAATAATTAAGATATGAAGAGGAGTGGGAGGGAGGGTCCCCGCTGGCCCGGGTTCTTTTCCCCACTCGTGGAATCTGTCACTTCCTGTGGTGGGCTTCCGACTCGGTGCTGGCCGTGAGTCTGCAGGCTCATCTGCCGAGGGCCTGAGGGGCCGCGGGAGCAGCACAGGCCTGTTCAGTCACGTTAGCGCCGCCGGAGCGGCAGATCTCTTCTGAGAACAGCGAGTCCGGGTCAGATCCACTTCAGAAACGTGTGAGTCACAGTGGGGAGTCGCCTTTAATGCACAACCAAAGTGTGTGTGTGTGTGTGTGTGTGTGTGTGTGTGTGTGTGTTTATGTGTGCACTGGTGCAGGATGAAAAGGGAGCATCAATAATTTACCTGCAAGGTGCTCTGACTAGAACGTAAAAACTGACATTAACTAAACCTCTCGTCTGAATGAACACAGTAACACAGAGCCAAACAAACCAGAAAAACACACACACAACAATTGAAAATGGTACTACTTCTATGCTGGGCTTCCAAAAAATGAGAACTAATCTTCACTGGTTAGTTGTATGTGTATTTCTACACCTACAGTGTTGTTGTTGCTACACATTTATAAAATGTATGTCACGTAGCCGGTAAGGAAGCAGACTCATAATAGAAGGGTTGTGAGTTCTTATCCTGAAACGTTGAGGTGCCACTGAGGTCCCCTTGATAAAGGTACTGTCCCCACATGGCTGCCCACTGCTCACTAAGGGTGATGGGTTAAAAGCAGAGGACACATTTCACTGTGACACAATGACAAAAACATCAACAACAACATTTATTTCTTATATAGCCCATAATCACATACAGTATGTCTCTATGGGCTTTGACAGGCCCTACAGTTGACAGCCCCACACTTGACCCTTCTGCACACAAGGAAAAACACCACACAAAAAAAAGAAAGGAAGAAACATTGGGAAGGAGTGATACAGAGAGGTTAGAGTGAGCCTGCAAGTGGTGTCAGTGCAGGGTTTGTGATGATTTGTCGAATAAGAGAAAAAGTCTTACAGTCGTAGAGGTGGAGAAGTCCAAAATGTAGTCCAGCGTCATGGTGTACATTACGTGGCCATTATGATGCTACTGATCCATTTAAAAATCCCTGAAGCTTTAGTTGATATGGTGGCGGTGGCTGGGGTGATCCTTTGGTTCATTTCAATCTAAGTCCTCATTTAGCAGTTGTCAGGAACCAGGATTTGTCTGCTGGTTTCTTCACTGGAGTCTGCCAGTAGTCTGTACGCTTGATTCAGTATCTCAGAGAGAACAAACAGAAGCAGCGACAGACGGTTGCATTGTACGACTGATACTAAAATATGTGGCTATAGTGGTATATTAGTGCAACAGTGACCTGGTACCCTAACTAGGACAGCCTGACTAAGGTGAATTTAAAACTGTCTGTGCTTAACAGGGTGATAACGTGGGGCAGTGGTGGCCTAGCAGTTAAGGAAGTGGCCCCATAATCATTTACATTTTACATTTACATTTACAGCATTTATCAGACGCCCTTATCCAGAGCGACTTACAATCAGTAGTTACAGGGACAGTCCCTCCCTGGAGCAATTTAGTGTTAAGTGTCTTGCTCAGGGACACAATGGTAGTGAGTGGGATTCGAACCCGGGTCTCCTGGTTCATAGGCGAGTGTGTTACCCACTAGGCTACTACCACCCCTAATCAGAAGGTTTCCGGTTTGAATCCCAATCCGCCAAGGTGCCACTGAGGTGACACTGAGCAAAGCACTGTCCCCACACACTGCTCCCCGGGCGCCTGTCATGGCTGCCCACTGCTCAATCAGGGTGATGGGTTAAATGCAGAGGACAATTTTCACTGTGTGCACCGTGTGCTGTGCTGCTGTGTATCACAAGTGACAATCACTTCACTTAATTTGATCCTTTAAAGTGGACTTAATAATTGACACTTTGTCTGGGACTTTAACAAAAGGCCAGAGAAAATGACAATCGCTTCACTTTCAAGCGGAGAACTTCGTAAAGACAGTTGAAAGCTGAAGGTTCCTCTGAGGAAACTGAGGACATGTGCACCTCCTGTAATGTCAATAAATGTCAATAAACAGCCTCTTGTCTCACCAAAGTGTGTTAGCAGGAGGCAAGAAGCGTACCTGCGACTTCTGAGGAGTTATTAATAATCCCCGCATGGATTCCCTTCAGTATCAATTATTTCGAACAACTTCACACGCCTCTGTGTGTCTCCATGGTGATCTCTGCTGTTCGGACTAATCACCCAACCTGTAGCAAAAGATGCGAAGGGCAGTGGTTTTGTGTGTGTGCATGTGTGTGTGTGTGCGAGAGCGTGTGCGTGCATTTGTTGGGCTTTTGCATGGCACCGTATCACACCTCCCCCATGTTGCAGTCGACACCCAACAGTCAAACGAGACAAATTCCTCGTGAGTATCAGACTGAAGACAATTAATTAAACTTATTAACTTCCTCTCCATGTATTTAACAAAGTAAAACTCCAGCGCACACATGGACACCCCCCAACCACCACACACACACACACACACACACACACACCTCAACAAGCATGTGTGAAAAATTACAAACTGTTAATCTTTGATTTAATTAAACCGTGCGTCCCAGGCCATGTTGTGAGGAGGGAGTGCGGCGGCCGCTGACAGAGAAATACAAATGCAATTAACGTGTTTGTTCAGAGACGCTCGTTCTCTCACTTCAGAAAGCTCCACCTCCCCAAAACAGTTCAAAGAAACAGTCAAGACCAGGGTCAAGACCCTGAAGGCAAATTAAGCATGTTTCAAGTAGCTGTTACAGGTGGACGTAGCATCATTTAAATGATTTGATTTGAATTATTATGGTGTGAAATGCTCAGTGAGTGCAGGTCTACAGTGCCAGGGGATCTCCCAGGGAACAATGTCTACATAATTACATGCAACATTGCTTATAGAAATGCTCTTTTCCAGCAACACAATAAGGGGATGCTGCAACATGAATTTCAATGAACACATGGCACTTGTGTCAAATGAAACAACAAACAAGCTTATAGAATTCGAATTAGACAGGTCGCCCTACACAATTATTCATATCTAGTGCAGAACCAAAGAAATAGATTCATGGTGGACAAGTGCGGTCTTGCACTTTTTGAACCCTCGTCTATTTAATAATGGTCTCTGTGAAAGTGAAGTGATTGTCATTGTGATACACAGCAGCACAGCACACAGTGCACACAGTGAAATGTGCCCTCTGCTTTTAAGCATCACCTTTAGTGAGCAGTGGGCTTCCATGACAGGCACCCGGGGAGCAGTGTGTGGGGACGGTGCTCTGCTCAGTGGTAACTCAGTGGCACCTTGGCGGATTGGGATTCGAACCGACAACCTTCTGATTACGGGGCCACTTCCTTAACCGCTAGGCCACCACTGCCCCTGTGTGTGTGTGTGTGTGTGTGTGTGTGTGTGTGTGTGTGTGTTTGTGTGTGTATATAGATAGATAGATAGATAGATAGATAGATAGATAGATAGATAGATAGATAGATAGATAGATAGATAGATAGAATGTAAAAATTAAAAGAAGAAACACACAATCAACATGAGTCAGGAAAAGTATGACTGCAGAATGAAATGGAATTGGTTCACGAAAAATTTCAAGTAATCTGTAACATTCCGTCACATAGTGTTCTAGTGATGTGAAATGTTCCGGCCCAGGCCACGCAGGAGAATGAGCTCCTGAGAGATATTGTACCTGTTGGTTCTCGAGTGGGAGCTCTCCAGATCAACTGCACATGGAACCGAGAATGTCCTCCGGCGTGACGAATCCCGATGAAGGGCCCGATGAAGTTGAGGGCTTTTGTCAGAAGTAGGCAGAGATTTGGCGACAGGCTTTTTAATTCGGGCAGTAGATCAACGCCGAGGACTGCTGGTGGGTTTCCCTGCGCTCATCAGCGCGCTCGTGGCCACAGAACTCCTGGGAGATCATCCCCGTTCCACCAATCCAGGCTAATTAGATGATGGCATTCAGCTTTATGAGCTGTGTGTGATGAACAAATTAATGTTGCAAGCGAACGCGACGTCTGAGCTGCGAGCTGATTTATGAAGACCTGCCTGGTCCAGGACTGCTGTTGCAGCTGCTAGGATTAACTACACACGAAGCTGCTTTGAAGCCAGTGGGTTTGCATCAAGCCTTTTATTAGACATTCCTGTTAATAAAACATGAAACATTAGCATGTTACAGCTGGAATTGGCTGTTAGAGACACATCAGCATGCTCCATGTAATGGTTTTAGTTGCTCGACAAAATGATTTTCCCAGAACAATCTGCAGTGTAATTTTCAGCACTGCTGCATGTGGATAATAATAAAACAAAATTTGCCACAATGTAACTTCCCAGCGCACATTTCAGGGACATTTTAAAATCTCTGCACTTAAATGGTCAGGTGATTAGCCAGTCTATACAAATGATTGATTCATTAAAAAACTCATTTTTCATTACTTAAGGCTGAAAATTTTTTACCCTCTGTATCCCTGGCAGAATGATTAGCCGTGTTTTGGACGCAGCTGACTCTGCCCCGATGCCAGTTGGTTTTTCCCTAAAGGACATTGTCAGATTCCAGTCTTGTTCCCTGGCAGGCCAGCAGGCTCCACAATGACAGTGGTGGTGCAGATGACCTGTGATGTCCAGCGGGGTCCTGGCGATCATCGTGGTCCCCGGTGGGGTTGAGAATATGGTAGAGTTGATGCATCGTGATGCAGATGTGGACGATTCTGCATCGATGCAGTGCAGAACATTATCTATTATATCATAATGAGGTTGCTTGGTGATTTTATGGTGGCGGTATAAAAATTCTGGTTAAATAGTGTCAGTAGTGACTGTGAAGATTTTCTGCCGATGACAGGAGTGGTGGATGGGGACTCGGTCGACTTTTGCAGCATTTCCACTTGTTGTCTACAGAAGGTTCATGTCTTGAGGGAAGGGGGCTCTGGTTTTGTGTTCCGGACTGTCATATTCCAGAGTGTCATATTTATTGTGTGTCCCTGATTTGCTGATTGAAGAATAAATGTATCCTTGATGTGCCTGGGTTTGATTTAGTAGATCCCCTTCATTTGTTAGTCATGCGATTGCATCCTTTTTTTCTGCACCCTGGTTGATAATTTTTTATGTTATTTAGGCAAAATAGGTAATTGCTATTCTAAACTGACTGTCACAATGGCAGGACATGGCAGGAAAAAGGGCTTGACTCAGGCTCAACTCACAAAAACAGGGAATTTACTGGAAACATTGCACAAGCAAACAAGATAGGGTAAAACACAACAACCCACCGAGGATACAATCAGGGTCGATTTATACATAGAACAAACGTGAAAACAATAAGGAAATCAGGAACACAAACAGTCGACGTCAAACTCCGTAAGCCATGACATTTACAGATGCCTGAAGATATCAAAGCATCTACAGTGTCTGTTAGCATAACGCCACACAACTAAAAAGTCTGGCTTTGTGGTACGGATATCTCCGGATCCCACAGTGAATCCCAAAGGTAGCCGGCTAACCCATTAATCTTCACACAGGCCCCAGCTTGTACCTCCTGGTGACACAGCATGAACAAGACAAGCATTTCTTTTGTCTGAATGACCCTGACATGGTCATGCTTTTATCACCTCAAATCTCTGGGATATTGTTTCCCGACCAGGGCCCTGAGGGACCGCCATGACAGAATGATTTCTCTCCACCCAAGCAGCTTTCAGCTTGCCACGATTACTGGTAATGGACACAGCAAACATTCCTCTGTGAGAAAAAGTTTTATTTTTCACTTTTTGTAGCTAGAATTTAGTATCTGTAGGAGATAGAGACACATTCATAGAGACAACTTTTGTGCCATCTGTATTTACAGCTACAAACAAGTCACCCACTCTGCCATTTTTGTCTTTTTTAGTGAGGATTGACAACTCTCACAGCATGATTGACACCTCTCTTCTGGATGATGTCAGTACATCAGACGGCCAGGTGAGGCGCAGTGTCCTCCATTACTCCTCCGTTTCTCACCAGTCTCTACACTCTCTTAATACCCCTTGTGCACAAATGTGACCACGCCCACTACCAACACCAACATGCAGGCTTTCAGCGCTTTTATTCAGGCGTTACAAGTCCAAAACAAGACACTACATCTTATTCAGCTCCTGTAGAAAGTAGGGCCAGCTGGAAACTGCAATATGACATGAAACAGGTGTGGCATTTTTTAAATCAGACAGAGGACACAGTCCTGATGTGGGAACTGATAAGACCACAGCGGTCACTCTGTCTTTGAACTCCGGTGTACCGAGGCACAGGAATACTGCCGTTTCGGGGAATGTAGCCACTATGTCTGCTTCCTCGCATGCTGTGTGGGGCCAGCGCTCCTCCATCAGGCCCCAGGTACCTTTGGCATAATAATCACACTTATGGAGAATTAATTACATGCATAATTCATTCACAAGCTTTAAATTACTAATGAGAAAAATGTTGCAGTAAATTGAAGAGAAATGTTTCTGGTATTTCAACGTGCCCCGGGGCACGTTGCACAAACCTTCACCTGAGCTCTCAGCTCATGGAATTATTGTGTTTCAGATATGAGGAGGTTTTCTGATGTTAAAATGAACAGCTCAGAGATGTTTGCGTGTGCATGTATCCTTCCTTGTATTCATATCTGAAGATGAAATCTTATTGCAAAGATAGGAAGACCCGAATTTGTGGCTCCTCATAGAAATTCTAAAATGCTTTTTTTTACAAAGAGGTTATTACATACTTACAGACAGTGTTTAAATTTTTTTTGTGGGTGTTTCAGGTATGTTACCAGTAATTATGGACTGAGCACATGCAGCCTTATGAATTTCACATTGTTTGACTTTTTGATGATTTCATATAGATTTCATCTTGATTAATGTAATGTAGATTACAATCACACTTTTTGACACAGCAATAATTCAACCCTTTTGCTTTGGTCGAAGGCAGCGCCTCAGTAATTTTGGAAAATTACTGTTTTTGTAGTGATGAAAGCGAGTTTGTGTGTGTGTGTGTGTGTGTAGGTTGCAGCACCTTTGATGTCTATGCATTTTCACGTTCACAAATGAACATTTTCTGATGTTCTGATCCGACCCACGCTGTTTTGCAGGTGTATATACAATGGATCAGTTGAAAATGTGCTGGCTTTTCCCCTGTGTGTCTAATTTAGCTCTTAGTTTACTGTGGACGTCTTCAGAGCAGATTGATGACAGAATATTGGAATGGACCTACAATATGCCTTTCATCTCAGTGATAGCAAATGAGGGTGTCATCTTAATGATGGCAGAGTCTCTTTAAGATTCAAAGCTGATGTTAACAGATATCTTAATGAAGACAGTTTCAGCCTGTTTAGCTCAGGGTATACTGGCATAAAAATAATCATTAAAAAACACATATAATGCACATGTAATTTGCATCATATCCATGGTTGTGTAGAATTTTCTACCAAAAGGTTTGTACCTGCTCAGCTTGTATACTAGTACTAGTTTAAAGAAAAGGCTTTTCCAAATGTTTATTGTTAAATGAATCTACATTTAATATATATGTCATCTCGGCTTTAGACTAGATCGTGTAAATGTGGACACTTATTCAATTTCATTTTGTTTAGATTGTTTCAGATCTACTTGCAGGCTTGGAATCCTTGTTCATTTAAAGGTACCCAGGTTCAAATCCCACTTACTACCATTGGGTCCCTGAGCAAGACACATATGCCACCCTGAGTGTCTCCAGGTGGACTGTCCCTGTAACTGCTGATTGTAAGTCGCTCTGGATAAGGTCATCTGATAAATACTGTAAATGTAAAATGTAAAAACGTAAACGACAACAATTACATTGAAGTATCATCAAGTATTTTAAAGTTATTTGTTATTGTTGTGAAAGCGTGCATTGCATGAAATGCAGGTGGTTTTGAGGCCGAAGTTGAGGTTTTGATGCATCAGTATCTGACTTAAAGTTCCCAAGGGTGCGCTCTAGACCTTCTGGACGTGTGTGGAACACTAAAGGCTACGATGCACTTTGTGAAAACTGAATGCTACCGAGGCCAGACCAGCATCAAATAGTCTTCTGGTGATGGTCAGATACCTGAAAGCCTCTCAGGAACTGGAACAATCACATGACAGTCCTACTGTTTCTTTTCTGCTTCCATTTTCTTTCGAATTTTGGTCACAAAAAAAAAACACATGAATGGCTGTTTTATAAAAGCAGGAGTGGATCATGGCGAAATGCCACTGAGCGGCGTGCGACTCGTCCAATTTCGGCGGTAATTGCCTGTCTGATGGTCAGTTGATCCCGGTGTGTCATCTTCCCTTGCCTGAGCGATTCCTCGCGCCTGGCGGCTGCTTTTATCTGGTGGTATGATGAAGTGACAGTGACAGGCAGGGCAGAGTGCATGAGAAGACTTGCACAGAGGCGTTCTGCTTTAAGCGTTTATTCAGAAGAGGCTGAGTAGTAAAAACACCACCATAAAAGTTCATAATCTCACAAATTTGTGAAAAAGGTTATTTATTATTAACTGTTTAGACCCCAAAAGAGTGTTGAATATATGCAGGAAGAACATTTCTGAGAATTCCTTTTAATTGATCATATGTAAAATTCCAATAATTCAATAACAATTAGTCAAAATGTCAACTAATCATATACACTAAGCCTCACAAAGAGAGAACACTGTTATATTTTCATATAAATAGCATATAAGATAAAAAAAAGAAAGAAGTTAGAGTTCATATTCCGCGTGGAAAGTAATAAATACACTTTTGACTTGCTCATGTGGGCACATTAGATTTTTATATTGAATCATCATGCTGGTTCATGGAGAACCAAGTGATGAAGGTGTTTATTTGTAAGAAAATTTCTAATGTGCATTTTAAATGTATGATGCATATGAAGCCAACGCTCATATTCAGTCTCAGTTATTTTTCTGTCAGCATTTCTTACGGTTTCCGGAACATTTTTCCTTATTATGTCATGAAATTGGGTTGTCGCTCCCAAATAGAAATGAAAATTTTCCATTTCTTCAGAATGTGACAAGGTCGCCCTCTAAATTGTCATCCTTATCTAACAGTGCCTGGTTAGGGTTAACTTGCTATTTCACTTACTACAAACTTGTTTTGCATGTCTTACTACTTTTTCACACAAACGTGTGAATGTGTGTATGCATGCAGTTTTCAACCAATAGAAAGAGTTTAAAATTTGTCATTTGTTTTAGAATGAACATAAAGTGACAATGTGTATGTGTGTGCATGTGCATTTAGAGTCGCAAAATGTCAACTTTCCCAGCATGTCTGTGTGTGTGTGTGTGTGTGTGTGGGACTGTGTGAGACGGAGAGATGGCCTCTGTGTGGGGCACACACACGCCTAATTCCCCCGTCACACAACCTGCACTTCTGCGAATCTCAGAAATCAGATCATTCTACTGGCCCACCCCTTCTACCCAGACAGGTTGCTATGGAAACCACAGCTCTGCACTGAGGAGGAATGTGGGCACTTGAGAAGGACGGCTCTGATGTCAGGGCGTAAACAGGGTTAGAGCGGCAGTGGAAGTTTATGGTTTAAAACTGTGTGCGTGTGTGTGTGAGGCAGTCATGGGGAAACTGCATTTGGTTTTATGAATAATTTTCACTGTGTTAGATAATGTGTGTACATGGTTTATAACCAGTTTGTGATGTGAAATTATGAATATGGTAAAGATTTGACATTTGGCAAGGAAAAAAACAACAGAGAATATTCATCTGAAACCTTAACAATTAGTGTTCCTCCCCAACAGTCGCTCGGATAAATGGCCTGTGTTCCCTCGGTTACCGCCAAGGACGGGTCTTGTGTTATCACTGTAGGATTTGGTGAAGCAAAGTCACACTTCTGATCTTTTTAACTCTCCACCACGACTAGCTCCTCTTCATTGTTCAGCAGCTTCTCAGTAATTACAGAAACGAAGCCATGGAATAGGTGCAGTTACATGTTACTCGCCAATAAAAGTAACAATGATGTTCGAAATAAATGATTTTAGGCTTTATATTCAATTAGAAGGGGTTCCTGTAAGGGCCGACTAGCGCTAACCACCCCTTGTGATGTATGAAAGTGCCGATGTGTGTGATTGTGGGTGAGAGGGTATAACTGTGGACATTAAACTACGCCGCGCCTGTATTGTTTTAGCCACGCCCAATTAATCCCCCCACCCCGGTCTCCGTTAAGCCAATTTCACGGTCCCGTGATCTGACTAAACACTTAAACGCGCCGCTTTAGCATCTGCTGCGTGGGACAGCCGGCCTGCCGTCATTAGCGAGCCTCCGACGGACCCCGAGCCGCTGCGGCGCCATCTGCTGCTAGGCCACCGGGTGCCAACACGACTCAAGGACAGGAGAGACAGGCGTGGTGAGAGGCGGAGATGGGGCGGGGTTTTTATATCAGCTAAAATGCCGTATGAGGTGTTGTTGTTAGCGGTTTCCAAGTGAGATATGTATAACGATACACGGGTCACAATACGATTATATTGCGATACTGCACAGAAGGGTTGTGTTTTGGCAAGGATCTCACAATACGATACGTATCATGGTACTGTCACAACCTTTAGACATAGACGTGGTGAACATGTTACACGTCATAGACCCGACGGCGAACAGAAACGAACAGGGCAGCTTTATACATTTAAACAGGTGAAAACAAGTAGGGAGCATTACACAGGACAACAGTGAAACTGTTGAAACAGTAACCCCTTCCGGACCAGATCATGACAGGTACACGGGTCACAATATGATTATATTGCGATACTGCACAGTTGGGATGTGTCTTGTCAAAGATCTCACAACACGATACGTATCACGAAACACACGTCACAATACGATTATACAGGGAGTGCAGAATTATTAGGCAAGTTGTATTTTTGAGGAATAATTTTATTATTGAACAACAACCATGTTCGCAATGAACCCAAAAAACGAGCCTATACAGCTTGGAGTAAGACAACATGCATGAAGAGGATGATGTGGACAAAATACTCATTTGCCTAATAATTGCGAGACTGCACAGTTGGGGTGTGTATTGGCAAGGATCTCACAAGACGATACGTATCCTGATACACGGGTCACAATACATTATATCACAATACTGCACATTAGGCATGTGTATTAGCAAGGATCTCACAATACGATATGACCCATGATACGATTATATCACAATATTTTGCCATACTGTACATATTTTGATATTCTACTGTTCACAAAAAATGTAAATACAGAGCTGAAATACAAGATGCTGTCAACGATCTGTGTGGATCACATTACATTAAAAATTCAGCCAAAACAACATAACTCAGAACTGTATTTTAGACTAAAATTGTATACAAAAATATCGTTATTTTATGTCCCTGTATCAATACAATATCACCACGTAAAATATCACGATATATTGCTGAGTCAGTATTTTCTAACACCACAATAATGTTGGGTAGGTTGCCGCTTTGAGCGCCCATGACCCTGTCATCTCTTCACTTGTAGGTTCTGACCACTGCAGTTTTCTTTTCTTTTTCAGCTTTTCAGCTTCCAATGCATCAAATTACAGGACAAAGCGATCACCTGCCTGTTTTTTTCTTGTGACTGACAAGTCGTCAAAATGGCTAAACTTGACCTGACCTTGAACGTCATTCATATGTTTTTTTTTTCTCAGAAATGAACTCAATTGGTATACAATAATAAAATACACAGTCTTTCCATTCCAGATTTGTAGAAAAAAAATCTAAACTGATGTCTTCTCTTCACTGGGAATTTTGGCAAGACTTAAACACAGTGAACACAGAGCAATCACAGCAGTGGCCATTTTGCATTTGGTCGTACCTCTTTAACCGTGACGTGCTTGCTTGTTTTGCAATGTTGTACACTTTTGGTTCTCGTTTTTTGGAGGGCGTGGTCGTGTACATCCCTGACCTTTCCTCATCTAGTCGGGCGGTTTCCATGGAAATGTTTTGATATCCTTCTTCATTTGTTTACTGTGAGACATCACAATCAATTATTTTCCTCATCAGTGTGTGGCACAGTTAAGTCCTTTCAGAGCGCGCACACACACACACACACACCGTACGCACTGCCGCCCCCACACATCCAAAGCTCTGACGGCGTAATTGGAAGCGAAGTGACTTTTGAGAAATGCCATTCTGGCTGAGATGCAAATTGCCAGAGAGAGATTTGTGTGTGTGTGTGTGTATTGGGAGGGTCAAACAAAGCCGACAGACATCAAGCACCTTTGTACACGGAGGAAGGGAGCCACACCTGCAGTCACGTGTGTGAAGCCTGTTGTAGGTGTCAGCCCTGCCGGCTTCATTTCCTTTTGTGAGAAACATGTCGGGATAACAGATGTAGCAGATGAGGAGTCAATCGGCTGATTTGTCACGTGCAACCTCTCTCTCTTGCCCTGTGTGTGTATCTGAAATCTAAATGTTGGCCAGATTCTGGTGAAATGCTGAAGTGGAGAAATCATTAGGAGCTTCAGTGTAAGAGTGTGTGTTGATGTTGTATAATTTATATTCTTGTGTGTCTGTGTGTATGATTATAAAAATTATACGCACCCCCGTAAAAGTCAAACAATTAAAACAATTTCAAAACTTTTCTGACGTAACCATCATAACCTGTAAATCCTATTTGTTTTGCAGTTGAATTGTACAGGTCAGATGTCATGTTGAAAAGTTCTGGAAAACCTCTTCACACGAACACACACAAATGTCTGATTATTTGTGGGCAGAAAATTGTGATTCGTGCCAAGTGAAAAAGCCTGTTTGTGTATTCGCCAGTGTGTGTGTGTGTGAGAGAGAGTGTGTCAGAAGCACTCATGTTGTTGCTTGGGTCCACAATGTGCTTTAGAGTGGGTCATGCAGCGTCGCCTGTTTTCCTGTCGCAGTTCTATTTCTCCCTCCCGCCTTTGTTCTGCTTCTCTCATTAGGCATCAGCTCCGTGCTGCTTGAATTCCAGTCTTCAGAAGCGAGTGTGAAAGTGAGAGCCTCCACCTGCATGCTACCCTGCCACATCTGGCCATGCATATCGCAGAAAATATCAAATTTATCATACATATACTCCAGCTGCAACTCTAATCCTTTAGCAACGGTTCCTTTTTCAAAGATACTCTGGCTGCAGCGTTTGCACTGTAGTCTGGGTGAAATTTAATATTCTGGCACAATGATAACGTACTTCTGGTCAAAAAGACTTATTTGTAAGCACAAAAAACTTGCAGAAAGAGCAGCCAGCCAGCACGTATATAGAATAAAGCACCAAAAGATTCCCTCCACCCCAATAAGCAGCCACATATGGACACGCACTGTCTGATTCCTGGCTTATTGGCTTATTAACATGCAGGAAAACACTGAACATTTTCATGAATATGACTTCTTCCCATAATCTAGCATTCTTGCAATCTCGCATCTACACAGTAAGTGAACTATTGTACAAAAAAAATTGCTAGAGGTGCTGCAGACGTTCCGTGTGTAGCTCTCCCCTTCTGCGGACGGCTATGGCCTAGCGCAGCCCTGTTTTAGTGGTTTTTATTGGATTTTCCCTGCTTCTCTCTGCCAGCCGTCCCAACGCCACTTGGGTGCCGGGATCGATAGTGATGCACTAGCTGCCGTTTCAGTATTGGCCTTATTTTAAGTAAAAAAGGTTAATTGTTTAACAGGCTTAAAACCGAAATGCTTCAGGAATCCAATCCGGAAAGGGTTCTGCTCATGAGCGAAGATCATACGATGAGAGGTAGGCGGGTCATCATTTAAAAAGACCCTTCTTAATTTCCTGTGCTTGTAATTACCTGAAATTAATCAAAATGTGTCCTCTGCATTTAACCCTGCATCACCCTTGGTGAGCAGTAGGCAGCTATGACAGGCGCCCAGGGAGCAAGTGTGTGGAGACGGTACCTTGCTCAAGGGGAACTCGGAGGCACCTTGGCAGTTCGGGGATTTGAATTACGAGCCCACTTCCTCACCCGCTAGGCGACCCCTGCCCTGAACCTGCTAATGACAAGTTGCGGTTCTGCTGCACAACACTGTAATGTTGAGCCAAAACTGAACTAATATTAATTCCAGCAGATTCTTCACCACATCAGGATATTGCTATTTACCTGGACAACTCACAGCTCTTTCCTTCTACAACAGCCCGCAACCTTGGAGTAACAATAGACAACCAACTCTCCTTCTCGGCTCACATCAGCAATCTATCCCGCTCATGTAGATCCTTCTCTACAATATCACTATCATACTCAGAGCCTCCAGTGCTGTTCACCTGGTCACCCCATCGCTAAAGGTAAAAGGAAGACTTTCATCTAGAGTCTTCTCCGTCTTGGCCCATCGGTGGTGGAATGAACTACCCCTTCAAAATCAAATTTTATTTTATTTGTCACATACATAGTCATAGTCACGGTTTGATATGCAATGAAATGCCTTTTGCAACTGCTACAGACCACAGTATTGCAAATGTTGCAAGAATACAATGAAGACCAATGTGCAAATATTGCAAACATAACCAAATATTACACTTTTACGTCTTTAACATAAAATATGTGTAACAGGTGTGTAAAAGTGAAGGTGTGCAAATGAGTGAAAGACAATGTATAAAATTCAAAAAGCAAAAAAAAAAAAAAAAGAGTAAAAAGAGCAGAGATTTTGTGCAAAGAGAAAAAAGCGCAGAGATTTTGTGCAAAGTGATTTTGTGCAAAGAGTCCAGAGTGATTGAAAGTAAAAGTGCTGGAGTGTATTGGAGTTCTATGTACTGTTGTTGTTGAGAGCTCAGATAGCCTGCAGGAAGAAGCTCCTCCTCATTATCTCTGTGTTGGACAGCAGAGAGAACAGTCCATTGTTGGGGTGGCTGAGGTCCTTCACTATCTTCCTGGCCTTGGTCCAGCACCGTTTGCTGTAGATTTATTGAAGGTCAGGGAGCTTGGTACAGATGATGTGTTTGGCTGATCGAACCACCTTCTGTAGGGCTCGCCTGTCCTGCACAATACTGTTCCCGAACCAGGTTGAGATGTTTCCCGTTAGGATTCTCTCTATGGTGCAGGATTAGAGTTCCTGAGCACCTTGGAGGGCAGTCTGAAATCTCTCGTGCGTCTGAGGTGGTAGAGATGCTGCCGGGCCTTTTTCACCACGGTGTTGATGTGACAGGACCATGACAGGTCCTGCATGATGTAGACACCGAGGTAACGGTGTTACATGATGGAATCATGTGACTGGGAGCAACACGGAAATGAGGTAATGTGACTCCTATAAATTGGCTGGAGAGCAGCTGCCAGCTGCTCAGTCATTGAATGAAATGCGTCATCAGACTCGGCTCCGAATCCTGAACTCCTTCCTCCAAGTAAGACCGTTCCTGCCCTCTCTACAGGCGGTAGTAGCCTAGTGGGTAACACACTCGCCTATGAACCAGGAGACCCAGGTTCAATTCCCGCTTACTACCATTGTGTCCCTGAGCAGGACACTTAACCCTAAGTTGCTCCAGGGGGGGGACTGTCCCTGATTGCAAGTCGCTCTGGATAAGGGCGCCAGATAAATGCCATAAATGTAAATGAAAATGTACTACTCCCAAATCCTGAACTCCTTCCTGTCGTCCTGTTCCGTCCTGAATTGTGTCGTAAACGTGAACGACAACATCAGTGTGGTGTTGAAGCGGCGAACGCTGCGCAGAACCCTCTCCCCCCCAGCGCTCCCGGAGCGCTGGAACAGGACCGAGGGGAGCGACGAGGTGCTCTTCACCACTCTTTCGTTAATTTTCGAGCTGCAACCTCGCCGCTACCCCAGCTCCCGATCTCGAATTGCCCTACTCCTTACCTTACTAGTCAGCCCCGTGGCGGAGTGGCCGGCCACCCGAATCAATTCCCCCAGTTCATGTCATATTCCGAATTTGTGGAGGAATTGCCATCCAGATGGTGTGGAAGACGTCGCATCGCAGCTTTACCATCTGCGCCAGGGTTCTTCATCTGTCAGCCAGTTCACCGCACGATTCCGGACCCTGGCTGCAAAAACTCCGCTGGACGCCCACGCCCTCCGGATGATTTATTATGAAGGACTGGCCAGCCGGGAAGAAATGGTCAGCCGGGAGATGCCAGCAACGTATGAGGCCCTCATACAACTCGCGCTCAGGATCGATCGGCACCTGCTGGCACTCCTGAAAACTGCGGCCTCCACTCCAACCATGCACCGGACTCCCCGACCGCCCTTCTCACCACCTCAGCCCACCGTCACTCCTCCAGACCATAGGGGGGAACCCATGCAGCTGGGACAGACAACCCTCACTCCGGAAGAAAAGCAGCGGCGTTTTCGGGAGGGTTTGTGTGCGTACTGCGCTTCCCCTTCACACCTCCGCTTGACCTGCCCTATTCGCCTGGGAAACGGGACGCCCAGACGATCAGCTGGGTCACCTCCTCCCCATATGATGACGCCGACCTCCCGACTCACTCTTCCAGACTTCCTGGAATGGAATCAGCGAGTCATCTCCAACACCACCTTTGTGGATCCCGGGGCGGCTGGAAATTTCATAGACCACTCCTTTGTCCGACTACATCGCATTCCCCTGGAACCCCTCACAAATCCTCTCACGATCACCTCCGTGGATGGTCATCCGGTCTCCTCAGGACCCATCACTCACCGCACGGTCCCTCTTCCACTCCAGCTAGACTCCCATGTGAAGAAAATCCATTTTTTTTGTGACTAACATCATCACCTCACCACTCCTCCTCGGGTTCCCCTGGCTGTCCCTCCATGAACCCCATCTTTCCTGGTCGTCGGGCGTGGTGTTGGAGTGGGGAGCGCACTGCCATCGCCATTGCTTACTGCCACAGCCCTCCCCATCTGCCACCTCGAACCCAGAGCCGAACCGTCCTGTGTTAGACAATGTCCCCTCCTGTTATCACGACCTAGCCACCATCTTCAGCCCAGCCAAAGCTGCCCAGCTGCCTCTTCATCGACCAGGCGACATGGCCATTGACCTGCTACCGGGAGCCACTCCCCCGAAAGGACATCTCTACTCCCTCTCGAAAGCAGAGCAATTGGCCATGGACCGGTTTGTGGCGGAGGCGCTTCAGAATGGCACCATCCGCCTGTCGACTTCCCGGCCGCCGCAGGGTTCTTCTTCGTGACCAAGAAGGATGGTGGATTATTGGGGACTCAATAAAATCACTATCAAAAATCGAATGCCATTACCCCTAACCAACACCGCCCTCGACGCCCTCACGGGAGCGGAGTACTTGAGGTCCCCTTTGCATCCTGGAATCACATATCCAACACGTGAGAGCAGTACTGAAGAGATTGCTCGCCCATCGACTGTACTGTAAGCTGGAGAAATGCGCCTTCCACCAGCGCTTCACCACATTCCTGGATTTTACCATCTCGTCCCAGGGTGTGGCCATGGAGCCCAAGAAAGCTGGAAGCAGTGTCTTCGTGGCCCCTACCCACGACGCTGAAACAACTGCTACGGTTTATTGGGTTCGCGAATTTCTATCGTCGCTTCATCCGTGGCTACAGTGCAGTCGCAGCACCCCTCACTGCTTTCACCAAACCTTCATCACGTCCGTTCCACCTAACCCCTGAGGCCATTCAAGCTTTTAAATCCTTGTGTCTTCATTTCACCACTGCCCCCCATTCTTCAACACCCAGATCCTTCCCTTCAGCTTGTAGTAGAAGTGGACGCGTCAGAGGTGGGTGCTGGCACCATCCTCTCTCAATGCGGTCCGGACTGGGAATTGCACCCGTGTTGCTTTTTCTCGCGGAAGTTCACCCCTGCACAGTCGCGATATGGGGTGGGGGACCGTGAGCTGCTGGCAGTCAGGTGGCCACTCGAGGAGTGGCAGCACTGGCTGCAAAGCTGTGACACCCCCTTTCTGGTCTGGACCGACCATCAAAATCTCATATCAATCAAAGCTACCAAACAACTCAATCCCCGCCAGGCGAGGTGAGCGCTATTTTTCGAGCAATTCAACTTCCAACTCTCCTACCGTCCCAGGTTCCAAAAATCAAAAAGCTGATGCTCTATCCCTACAACACACTCCAGACTCACCATCACCATCCGACCCCGAACCCATTCTTCCTCCTCACCACATCCTGGGCCCTCTCCGGTGGTCCCTAGAGACTAAGATAAGATAAGATAAGATAAGATAAACCTTTATTAGTCCCACAAGTGGGAAATTGCACTTGGCACAGCAGAAAGTGGATAGAAGCAGAAGGTAATAGCAGCAAAAAAACAGAGGTAATAGCAGCACAAAAAATAAGATAAATATGTATCTGCATATATGTATAAATTTACAATTTAAACAATTAACAATTTAACAGAATGTGCCAAAGTGTGTGTGTTTGTCTGTGTATGTGTGGTCAGCTGTGAGGTCCGACCCTGGCTTCCAACCCTAGCCCAGCTAAATCACCACCAGGGTGCCTGTACGTCCCAAATACCTGCCAGCCCGATGTGCTGCATTGGGGCCATTCCTTCGTGCTCTCAGGCCATCCAGGATGCCAACGGCCCCTGTCCTTCATTCGCCGGGCGTTCTGGTGGCCTTCGGTACGGCGGGACGTTCAGGCCTACGTTGATGCCTGCGACGTCTGTGCCTGGGCCAAGACTACCAACACTCCGGCTGCTGAGCCCCTGCGTCCTCATCCCATTCCTCATCGCCTCTGGACCCACCTCGCCTTGGACTTCATCACCGGTCTCCCAGAAGCTAATGGTATGACCACCATCCTGACCATAGTGGATCGCTTCTCCAAAGCGGTCCACTTTATCGCCCTGCCCGGCCTACTGTCCTCTGCCACAACCGCTGACCTTGTGCTTCAAAACTGTCATGATCCGGTCCAAAAAGGGGTTACTCTGGTCCGGGATCCGGACCGGAGTTTCATTGTTGTCATGTGAAATGTTCCCTAATCGTTTTCACCTGTGTTAATTGTATAAAGCTGCCCTGTTCATTTCTGTTCGCTGTCAGGTCTTTAATGTTATGTTCCGTGTTCACCCATGTCAACATCTCGGATGTCTCCCCTGTCCTGTGATTCACTATTAAACCCCTGTTTAGTGATGTCAGGTGATAGTGTCCTTCATTTCTTGTCACTCTTCGTCCTGCTCTCCGTTCACCTGCCTCGTCATGCCCGCATTGACGTGACAAACACGTGGTCATTCGCCGGGCGTTCTAGTGGCCTTTGGTACAGCAGGACGTACAGGCCTACGTTGATGCCCGCGACGTCAGTGCCCGGGCCAAGACTACCAACACTCCGGCTGCTGGGCCCCTGCGTCCTCTTCCCATTCCTCATCGCCCCTGGACCCACCTCGCCTTGGACTTCATCACCGGTCTCCCAGAAGCTAATGGCATGACCACCATCCTGACCATAGTGGATCGCTTCTCCAAAGCGGTTCACTTGGTCGTCCTGCCTGGCCTACCGTCCTCTGCCACAACCGCTGACCTCGTGCTTTAACACGTGGTCTGCCTCCTTGGGTTCCCCCAGGACATCGTCTCCGGTCGGGGACCTCAATTTGTCTCAGCTGTGTGGAAGGTGTTCTGTCGCCTCATTGGATCAACCTACAGCCTCTCCTCTGACTACCATCCCCAGACCAATGGCCAGGTAGAGAGGGCCAACCAACAGCTGGGATACCTGCGGTGCTTTGCGTCTGAACACCAACGCACCTGGCCCGGGTTTCTCCTTTGGGCAGAGCTGGCCCACAACCTACAATTCTCCTCCGCCACCAGCCATAGCCCCTTTGAAATCTGCTATGGATATCATCCCACCATCTTCGCTCACCAGGTGCCCGCAGGTGGAGTCCCCTCGGCCCGTCAGATGATCCGTGGTTGCCAAAAGGCCTGGAAATCATGCAGGATGTCCACCCAGCACGACCGCCGGCACCCCCGCCGACTGAGCTTCCGAGTGGGACAGAGAGTGTGGCTATCCACCCAAGACCTTCGTCTCAGGACTGAGTCGCACAAACTGTCCCTTCAATACATCGGACCATTCCGGATCCTCAGCAGGATCAACCCCCTCACCTACTGTCTCCAACTTCTCGTTTCTCGTCTCCTCCTACACGCTCTCTCGTTCGGATTCCGGTTGCCGTGACAAACGGAGGCTGTCCACTCTCTCCACTGGGCTCCTGTTGGTCCTCTCCTGCTTGGTACTGAAGTCCACTATTATCTCCTTTGTCTTGCTGACGTTCAGGTGGAGATTGTTCCTCTGGCACCAGTTCACCAGATTTCCAACCTCCTTCAGGTAGGTCGTCTCGTCATTGTCAGAGATCAGGCCCACCACGACAGTGTCGTCAGCAAACTTGATGATGGTGGTGGAGTTAGTAGTGGCTGTACAGTCATATTTGTACAGAGAGTACAGCAGGGGGCTCAAAACACAGCCCTGGGGGGCTCCAGTGCTGAGAGTGATGGAGGCTGAGACATGTCCGCCCATCCTAACTACCTGTGGTCTACCGGTTAGGAAGTTGGAGATCCGCTGGCAGAGAGATGAGCTGAGTCCCAGGTGCTCCAGCTTGGTGGAGAATGTGGAAGGGATTATCTTGTTAAATGCTGAACTGTAGTCAATGAAAAGCAGTGTCCAGGTGGGTGAGTGCTGTGTGGAGGAGATATGAGATGGTGTTGTTTGTGCATTGATACAGTAAGCAAACTGTATTGGGTCGAGTGTGTCCGGTAATGAAGGAATCAAGCGATTTCAAAGATCTTCATCACTACTGAGGTGAGGGCTACAGGGCGATAGTCGTTGAGGGAGGCAGGATGTCAGAACAGCTCAGTCACTGAGTATTTTCAAATCGGCAGTTCAAGACCTTCCTCTATAGAGAATATTTAGATTAACTTGTAAACTTTTTACTTGTGTACAGAATCTACAACAAGAATGAATAAAAAGACTGTATTCATAGTTGGGGGTCCTAATGAACCCGAATTGATCACTTCATCGATGGTAACTTGAAGGCATGTTGTAAGTCGCTCTGGATAAGGCCGTCTGCCAAATGCCTTAAATGTAAAAAGTAAATGCTGAGTCCATGGCGCTAAACTTTCTAAAAAGGACAGGGCTTGAAATGGGAACCTCTGAACGAGGGCATGCAGCATTTCCTGTTTGCACGTGGAAAAGAAAAGGATCCGAGGAAACACTGCCAGTTCTGAGTACATTCAGAAAGGCTTAAATTTTTAATAACCAGGAATGGGATTTTAAAATTTATACCTCCAGACATGATTGATCAAAAAATTGTGCGCTTTTCACACACAATTTTACCAGGTGAGGATCACAGGGAAGCCGCAGAGAGAAACGAGTTTTGTATTTGTATAAGTATTTGTTGAGGCAGCAAAATTATTTGTATTTGCATGGAAGAATTAATATGCAAGATAATCTCATTTTTACATTTCTATTTTCTGCATATTTAAAGTGTCAAAAGATTTGATTGCACTATAGGTTTCTATATGTATCAGAGGGCAGGACCTGGGGCTCAGCTGTAGGGACGTAACTGTCCGTGGGGAGACAGCGGTCCGTCGGGCTGCTGGAGTGTCACCGTGGAGCGTCACCGCGGAGTGGCGGGGCTGGAGGGCCAGAGGCTGGAGAGGAGTCAGGTCAACAGGGTCTGTATCGGGAGAGAGAGGATCGTCCACGGAGCAGGCAATGGCAACGTCAAACCCAAACAGGTAGGCACATCCAGAAAGCAAGGTCGTGGTCAAAACGGGTCGGCAACACAATAATCAGATTCAGGAACGGCTTACAACAACGTGACATAAAATCGACGATAAGTTCGCGGTTCGAATGCTAAGCGCCCTTTTATTTTGGCTGCTGTCTTCTTCGTGGGTTTCTCCCGGTTTGGTGGGGTCGTAGAAGGTCGTGTTCCCCCTGGTGGCCCAGTGGGCTGACAGAAAATTTGCCATGTTAATTACATTAAAATGTTAAAGGTTCATCTACTGTTATGTTTGAAGGTGTAAGATTGGGCGTCACAGGACCATTCTTTTGTTTTGCATAGCGGCCGTCTACAAGAAGAAATGTGACATTCCTGTGCCAATTGTTGTGCATGAAGATTCCTGTAGGCCAGGGGTATAAAGGTCTGCTCACATGTGGGGAAGGGGCTTTTTTTTTTTTTTCTTTCCCAGCTGTCTTTCCACTGAATCCGGATTTTCCGGTTTTCGAGCCTGCTCTATCATCTCATTATTTCTCATGGCTCTGCCTCTTTCTCTCTCTCTCTCCCCCTTTACTCTTTCTTCTCATTTTTGTTTTCTCTGTAACCTTGGTACCTTTTTACATTCAATATTCACATGTAACTACAATAATTATTTACTGGTGTTTATAAATTAGAAACTGTTAATTTTTAACCTCTATTGTGCCATGCCTCTTTCTGCCAGGTAACATCGAGTTGGAGTGGTTTGAATACAGTGCTTTTGTGTGGAGGGAGAAAGAGTTTTTCTACACTCTGGTCTCTCCCCACCACACGCTCTTTTTTACAAAGGAGGAGAGAAGGATATGGATAAAAGAACACAGTTTATCTGGGGAACAACAGAAGAGATATAAGCGAAAAAAACAAATCTACCATGCCTTGCACTGAAGGGGGTCCTGATTGTCTCAGGGATGCACCACACTATGGTTCGCTATGGAGAAAACAGCAGTTTACTTGAGCATAGACAGACACATGTCGGCCTTCGTTCAATCACTATGGCACATACAATGTCAAAAAGTGTATCATTCAATCATGTATGGTACACAGAATGACAGACATTTATACAATCATCACAAACCAGATTATGGAAAATAACGGATGTGGCCACTTTGCATTGGAGAATCCGAATTCGCATTGGAGTACTGCTCTGTAGAAATCGTACAGAGGGGTGGATGAGACATCATAGGCCACACCTGACACTCAGGGAGGAATGCTATCCGTACTTGGCGGCCACACACAACACGACACATTGACATAGACGTCAACCCTAATAATATTGGGGGCGGAGTTGCCGTGAACGTGACATCTACAGTTCAGTGTAGAATCATTCATCAATGTTGCCAAATTGTGAGGTTTTGAGTTGCTTTTCTGGAATCGGTATTGTGGAACCTATTTCTCTTTTAAGCATGTGACAGCCAGTTGTCATGTCAGTTTATCAAATATTTCTGGTAGTTTTGTCTTTGTGTGTCTGTGTCCTAGTTAATTTTTTAGGACAATTTCAGTGTAAAACATCCAGTTATCAGGCATCTGAAACCAGCTTTATTGTTTCATTATTTATAAGGTGAAACTGCTACCATAATACATAATACAGGTCTAAGCCAAACCAGTTAAATGACTATTATTTGCATCTGGTTTACCATCAGCGATCACCAACTCACTGTACCTGCCTCTCACGGAACTGATGGAGGAAACAGTAGCGCCCAGCAGATTCTCGCGGCGTTGGTGGAGAACATGCCGACTCAACACAAAATCTGAACGCGCCGCTCCAAGCCTCTCCATCATAATTTAACATGGACAAGCGCAGCATAGCTATAGCCTGAGCTCCAGGAAGGTGCTCCTGCTCTGCTGAACACTGGGCAGGCGCAGGCTGCGCGACGCAATGCAGACGCAGACGTGCTGGGTCTAGAAGAGCTCATTTCCCCAGCTGGGTAAACATTGTTTCAGGCTGTGTGCCTCGCCATGTGTGCGTGTGTGTGGGTCTGTTTGCATGACTGTGCATGATCTTGCATACAAACACACAGGCCTCTTTGTGTCCGTATCAATCAACATTTACACTCACGCGTTTGGCAGGCGCCTTTGTCCAAAGGGACTTACAGAGACCATAAGTGGCAAGTCGGCACGAGCACCCAGGGGAGAAGCGTTAGGTGTGGCTGTTGTCTGAAGTGTTGTTTTGGATGCTGGGACTTTAAAAGCTGCCAGCTCCTCTCTGGTAATAAGGCTATAATATCCTGACCTTTGAGCGCATAGGAAAACAGAGGCGCTCATCACACAAACTCATTTGTATTGGCAGGGATCCTGACAGCAGTGTGGCATTACAGATTTAATGGTTGTTATTATCATCAAATTTAAATATCTTGCTTTAGGATATGTCACATTATAATAGTTTGTTGTTTCCCTCTGGGTAGCTGAACATTTCTCCATACTTTCCGAACCCATCCACACGGGAACGTTTTTCTCTAAAATGGTAAAATTTCTCTCCGATCTTTTGTTTCAGGGGACTTAGAACAGTTATTTCCTAAAACAGGTTTCTCTTTTCCGCGTATCCGTGTAATCGGCAAAGCAGCTTTTTTTGGTGAAAATGCTGACGTATTAGCCCAACCTCCAACATGACCTATAACCCCTAAAGCGTCCTACATACAACAATGTCTGGCAACCTGTCCATGGTCGTTCTGCAGCAGGTACAAGAAATCCTCACTACGCTGCACATTTCTAATGAAAAGACGAGGCTGGAGAACAACGACATGTTTAATTAATGGAGGAGAACTAGACATCAACCAAGGACAACGGGGAGTTACAGCGCCACCTACAGGCATCAGGGTCATACTCTTCGTTTAACACTTCAGATAACGTTTTTGTGTGTAGAAACCGAAATCCACTTCTAGAGAAAATCAT
The DNA here is from genome assembly GCF_900700375.1 of Denticeps clupeoides. Lineage (NCBI taxonomy): Eukaryota > Metazoa > Chordata > Actinopteri > Clupeiformes > Denticipitidae > Denticeps > Denticeps clupeoides. Next base: position 22,280,420 of record NC_041708.1, on the reverse strand, counting down.
TATTGTGTGGACAAGGCCTCAGTCTCAAGCGCAATTATTGGACCAAGAAAACATTTGGACATGCCTACTCTATGGAGACTAGGACGGGATATTTTCATTAATTTAACACAGGAAACATATTTTAAGCAGAAGTAGTTTCATGAGCATGTTTCATACTATTGATCAGATTATGATTAAAATGGGTGAAGGAAAAGCAGTGCTCTGGACAGAAAATTCAAATGGTCTCATTTAAGGTGGTTGAGAATTTAAAACGCTGTCATCACAGTAAACCTTAGGTGCTTGAGTTAGCAGATGAATAAATGGAATGGAATATGGAACAATATTTGTTCACAATTTTTTTAATCTGCTACATACCTTCATAGGTTTGATTCTCACAATGCAAAAAGAATCAGAAGATCCATAGATTGCATTTCCTCTGGAGCGAAGCAACGAAAACAATTTCAGTCGAGCCGAACAAGAGTGCTAAGTGAAGAGGAGCCAGTGTATCAAAGAAGAAGATTAGTTGTGATTGTGCAAATGCATCTGCAGGAGGCAAAGGGCAGCAACACAGTCGAACCTGCTCTTCATATGCTGGACAGGACCTTCCCCAACTGGACCATACGTAATCTGTTTGCCTGTCTGGCGTATGCACGAGCAAGGCGGACCACTCTGAGCCCCGGAACGTGTTGGCCATCTGTTTCCCTCACACTCACTACACACTAATTAGTAATCACATCACCCTGGGCCGCTCCAGCATGGGGAACATTTTGCGCCCAAGCTGTTTTTTTTTCTTTCCCAGCGTGACGTTCATCTCTGATGTCTATTTTCTCTTCTTCCTCTCTGTTCTCATGCTCTCTTTATTGTGATCGGTGATCTTGTGTGTAATAAGGGTGCATTGTGACATTGAGAGACGGTATGTGGGCTTCCCTAACCCTAGTTTTAGATTACATACATTCCCTCTTTAATGAGAATAAGTGGAACATTTTTTACTTTAAAATATAATATGCAATGCCCATTAAATTTATATTTCTGAAGGGTTATACAAGAAATAAGGAGATTTGTGTGGAATATAGTGAAGTGATTGTCATTATGAAACACTGCAGCACAGAACACGGTGACACAACAAAATGTTCCATCTCCTTGGTGAGCTGTGTGCAGCCATGACAGGCACCCAGGGAGCAGTGTGTGGGGACGGTACTTTGCTCAGCGGCGCCTTGGCGGCTCGGGACTTGAACCTTCTAATTATGGGGCCACTACCTTAACCGCTAGACCACCACTGCTCCTGCCTCCAACTTTCATGTTTACTCTCTCATCTTATCTCAGCCATGGAGGTCCCCTGCCAGTAGGGGCCGCCACTTGCACACAGGTCTTATTGTCCTAGTTCATTGATGCATTATTACTTTTACCCCATTTGACATCTGTATTACCTAAAAATTAATCACATAAAATTTTAAATAGCTACTGGAGAGAGGTTAATATGTTTTCACAGTTTTTCAAAGCACCTTTTTGACATTGTATGTAGCAAGGATCATGGTGGAAACAGCCCATTATTACATGAGCACTGGAGTAGTTGAACACTGGAGATGTGTTTCAGACGATTTGCTCAGCCATGGAAAGAAATATGGTTTTACAGTAGGAGGCCCTGGTTCAGTCTGAGATTAGACCGCTGGAGCAACAAGGTGATGCATTAGCCCGTGAGTATCTGTTTTACTGAAGGTACATCACACAGTCCATTTTTACAGTGGTGGGGGTGTGATGCATTTGTGGAATGAAGTACATATGTGGTGTGCATACAACCAAAAAATGAGCTCTGAAACGGATGTGGGGCAGGATAGCAACCAGAATCAGTAGAGCTGGCAGATGAATTGATTCATTTAAATGAATTAGCATTATTCCATTAGGATAGCGTCTAAAAACGAAAACCATGATTCAGGTCATCTAATTTGAAATGGTCCAAAATATGCACATTTCACTCAGAGCTTCATAAAGTTACCACACAGCAGACCACCCTCTGCTTAATTGCCCTGCCCCTCCCAAGACCAGCAGACATGCATGTTAGCTGAACAACTCATTTCGAAAGCTAACCATGTCTCCTCAGTCATTTGGAAGTGGATTGGCTGCCATTTGAGGAACTAGTTGTGGTTTCACAGCAACTTAAGTCAGACATTTCCGCAGTGAATGGAAAACGACTCAGTTGACACCTTCATTGTGTCCATGTGATCCCAGTGAGCAACGAATAGATGCATAGAGTATGACAGGATAGGAAGCCAGTGGGAAGAAATTACGCATGCAGTGACATTTCATATTAAAGATATGGTGCCCACAGTGGAAAAAGATGGGTTCATCCAGATGTTAAAAACAATCAAGCCCAGAAATGAGCTACCAAACTTTTCTGAAATAGCTCTATCCCTTCTAGATCACAATGCTCACAAAAAACACTGCTGAATAATGTGCTGTGTGAGATCTCTTAATATAAAAGGTAATTTACGGGGAACAAAAAATGGAAATCTGATGTAGCTTCAAAAAAATGTATATTATTAGGCTATATCGCCCAGCCCAAAGAATCTGTTGTCCTGATGGTTCTTTAAATAGCCATACTAGTTTTGCTACAGAAGAATAATAACTCAAAATAAGCATCAAAGTGAGGCATCGAGTGGCAAAGCAATTCAAGAAAAGAATCGGAACAGTGTCTTAAGCACAAAATGGGGAAAACTGAGGGGGGTTTTGTGTCGACATTACAATGCCATTGTTTGGAATGGTATTATTACCACTCCAGAAGTGGGAATTGTGCTATTTGTTTAATGATAAGCGGAGACACATTTATTCCATGTACTTCGAAGTAGATGGAGAATAAAGTCTTTATATGCAGGCTTGAGAGGTTGGGTGTGTGTATTGTTTTTGCTTTGATCTGTGGATTTGATCTGTGGGACCTGTGGGGATGTGACGGTAAAGGCAGGTGGCCATTAACTTTTTAGAGCCAGCATAAAACGGAATGACAAAGAGGAACAGACCAGAACAAAAAAATGCATATTAGATGCATGGCCTGACTTTTAATAATTCTAAAGGAAATCTCTGAAACCTGTTTACCGGATGTATTACATCCATTTCAGACTCAAAGACATATGACCTTATGTGTCGTGGTCTAGAAAGTGAAATAAAAACAATGCTTGTTTAATCTTTCAGCAATCTCCACGTAATTTAATTCCCTTGCACTGTTTAGATGAACATTTCCACAGGAGAGAAGCAATAGATGTAAAACTAATTCTTTCCCTAGTCATTTCAATAAGGCTTGGCTATGAACCCATGTGGGGGATTATGGAATTGACAGTGCAGCAAAATATGCAAAGAACGCTGCTAAAATCTTTATGCAAACTAGGCACAGATTCGCCAGTTAAGTGGATCATCTCCCCATACATGCCCTCCATAATATGAGAATGTGAAGGAAAATCTAAAATAAAAACACAAAATAAAATATGTTGCTATAATCAAAAAGAATCACAAACGAAGTATAGGGATTTTTTGCAAAATAGAGCTTAATTAATGACTTAAACCAATGTACATAACAGACTCTACATTGTTCATGCGTCTCCTGTTTTTTTAGTCTTTAGTGTCATGTCTCAGTGTTGGCGGTTTCCTGCCACTAGGGACCGCCACTTATTGAGGTCCTAATTAATTTCTGTATTAATCTTCACATTGTGTATTGTTTGCTGTATCCTTTAACATCCTTGTGCACCTGCTTTATTTATTTGTACTACACTAGGTGTAGTCTTCTTATTAGTAGTGTCCTAAGTAATACCTGCAGTGCAAGTAGCAGCATTCGCCCTGTTAGTAGTGAGTGACCAAAGGCTCATTTACATCCAGCAGGGCAGAAATTATTTATCAAGCGAAACGAGTCTGAACTGGACATGCTGCTTAATTAGAGGCATGCTTCTGTTGGCTGTCCGCTTAACAAAGCACAGAGGAGCAGGATGCTGAACCGGCAGCCACAGTAGATGGGGGCGGGAGAGAGGAAGTGAGGGAGCGATGAAGGTCAGTTCATTTCCCTGTCTCCAGGTAATAGATTTTTCTAGCCTTTGTGCTCCTGTTAGATAATCATGCCACCTAGTTCTTTATCATGGTCATATCTCTTTCCTGCCTTGTCTCTTTTGCTCACAGACAGTTGCATATTACTATGGGGTCTATCCTAGTCATCATAAATATGGAACATAATAATTCCTGCACAACACCTTTGCAAGATAGGGGAAGATTCAACCGCATGCATGCACACCACATGTCTTCACCACATTCAGACACAGAGGGAATAGAGGGAAAAGCCTCTATTCACTGTGTTCATGGGGGATGTGACGGTAATCAGTGTGAACAGTGCACAGTGCAGGAATCTGGGATTTCCAGAACCCAGGGGATTTTTATCTGTCATTTACCAGCACAAGTTTCTTCTGCTTCTCATGAAAACAAGTACATCTGCTTTTTAAAAAATTGAATAATGTTGTAAGTGAAATAAATTAGAAACTAAACATCTCATGTCCCATTATGTTGAAGTGTATAAATGAAGATGAAGGAACAAACATCAGTGGATCCGACAGTAATTAACAGTGTTTGCATAATGGAGCTACTATAACCACTTTCTTGCAGCATTTGTTTGCCCTGAAGAAATCGTCTCTGTGCATTCATCAGTTGAGGTAATAGGGCGGTGAACACAGTTGGTTACAGCAACTCTGAGCTGTTAAAGAGTTTCTGTCTTCAGAGAAATCAATGTCTACAGAAATAGAAGATTTGATCCAAGCACAGTTATAATAGTTTTGGATTTTTCATTAGTTTTAGTTTTTATTTCGTTGAGATTTTTTTTTTTTAATTCAGTTAGTTTTAATTAGTTTTTAGAGGCAGATTTACTAGTTTTTATTAGTTTTGATATTTTGAAATTGCTTAGTTTTAGTTTAGTTTTTATTAGTTACAGTGTTAGTTTTAGTTTTTTTTTTGTAAATTAGGATATTTGTCAGGTGCATGAATCAAAATCACCAGAATAGCCTTATCCATCTTAGCTCCGATAAGGTTATTGACTCTTGCAGCTCCGGGTGTTTTGAATTTTGGTTCGAGTGAAGTGGTGAACTTTTTGAAGGTAATCGAGTCACACAGTCGTGTAGACATTCCAGTCTTAATAAACATATTTACCAATGCTTCTTCTCATTTGTGGTGTTCCTGCGTATTTACTAGCCAGCAGCTACTTGGTCGGCGGTGGAAGCAGTCCATTATGGATGCTGTAGTATCACGTTCCTTTCCCATGTTACCTGGCCTGGCTACCGCTTCTCTTTCGGGGGAGGGCGGGCGAGAGGCTAGCTTGTTCAGGTACTCTTGGTTCGCCTTTTTGTGTGAGCTTTTCAAATTGACTTTCAGATTCGTGGGGTTTTTCCCCTTGAGAAGTATTCCACATATTGTATCACCTGCTTCTACAACAAGGCACTTACTTTTATTTTTGCCACTGTCATAATCAAAGAAATCCCAAATAGGACTTTCTTCCGACTTTCGCTGCAGCCATCACACTAGCCGGCGGCGTCACGGACAGACTATGGACACGTAATGGTCAAAAACCTGGCTTAAAACTGGCAGCGTGAAGTAAATATTTTCATGACCATTTACGTTGGTAGATTCTCACTGAAGGCATCAAACCTATGAATGAACACATGTGGAGTTATGTACTTAACAAAAAAAGGTGAAATAACTGAAATAACACTTTTTATATTCTAGTTTCTTCAAAACAGCCACCCCTTACTTTGATCTTGGCGTTCTCTCGATGAGCTTCAAGGGGTCGTCACCTGAAATGATTTTCCAACAGTCTTGAAGGAGTTCCCAGAGGTGTTTAGCACTTGTTGGTCGCTTTGCCTTCACTCTGTGGTCCAGCTCACCCCAAACCATCTCGATTGGGTTCAGGTCCGGTGACTTTTTGTTAAATACATAACTCCACATGTGTTCATTCATAGTTTTGATGCCTTCAGTGAGAATCTACCAATGTAAATGGTCATGAAAATAAAGAAAACATACTGTATATGCAAAGTCTGCTCTACATTTTTTCCAAGAGCTGTAAAATAATACAATTTATATACTGTTCTTTATATATGTAATTATTATTCACTGTAATTATTATTCACTGAGCAGCAATGCAGACAAAATATTTGAGGAAGCTTTACATTGCTTGTGTATTGTAATTAAAAGTGGGTGTGTGGGGAATTTGGTCAAGGTGCGTGGTTTTTCTTCCCACATTTCGAAAGCAAACTGACTAGTTGAACTGGAGCCTCTAAATTGTAAGTGTGTGTCTGGGTGTGCGCCCTGTTGTGGACTAACATGAGTCTCTGGCGAGTCCCGTACCTAATAACCTCCAGACCACCGACCCCAACCAAAACTTAAATCTTTATGACTGTGAATGAGCTTTTTAGACAGTTTGATTATTCGAAAGAGGGTTGTGGATGTCAGGAAAAAACTAATACTAATATATATTTTTTATCTTTCCAGTCAGTGTTATTCCTACCGGACCATTATATGTGCTCTTTTGTGCACTGTCTCGTTGTCCACATCTTCTGCTTTTTCCATTTACATTTACATTTACATTTACATTTACAGCATTTATCAGACGCCCTTATCCAGAGCGACTTACAATCAGTAGTTACAGGGACAGTCTCCCTGAAGCAACTTAGGGTTAAGTGTCTTGCTCAGGGACACAATGGTAGTAAGTGGGATTTGAACCCGGGTCTTCTGGTTCATAGGCGAGTGTGTTACCCACTAGGCTACTACCACCCTAACTTTCATCTCCTCTGGCAACTGCCGCTGCGGGTAACCTGTCCTCCGTACATGAGTGGCCTTTATGTTATAGTGCTGAATGAATGATTACATTTGGGAGGAGATAGGGAACAAATAGAAGAAAATGACCTGCCTAAACACAATGTAAAAGGGTAAGTGTTTCAATTTCAGCTGTTTTAAGAATTCTGTGAGTGTTGAGCGGGTGGTATGAAGAAAGACGGATACCCAGACATGGAATGGCGAAGCCAACGGAACGTCGGATCAGATCTCTCCATCTCTCTTGGAACATCTTGAAACAAACATTCACAGCATGGTTCCACAGCCTGTTCTGCTCTGGTGGAGTGGTGTAGAGCCGTGTCACTTCTGCTGTCACCCGTCAGGTGTGTGTGTGTGTGTGTGTGTGTGTGTGTGTGTGTTGTGTGTGTGTGTGTGTGAGTGAGAGAGGCAGAGAACATTGTCAGTATTCCGTATTCTCAGTATTCTGACAATGATGAGAGCGCACATAGCCTGCCAGTGCATGAAAACTCAGAGGAATGGCGATGAGCTGGGCGTCTGGCTGCGCTGCGGACGGTAATGCGCTCACATTAGGACAGAGATGTGACAAAACCCTGGAAATGGGTATAAACGTCTTCAAACTGACTTGCTCTGACATTTCCGTTTCGCGGTGTCCTTCTCACGGTAGCTGAACGGCATTTACCAAATCCAGAGAAATGAAGATCTAATCTGTTTCCCATTGTTTAAATCAGTTTCAAAGCTTTGGTAACGTCCCCTCACATTTATTTACTCCAGCTGCTTCCTGTAAATATAAGATATGGTTCCATATAATGCGGTGCCATTAGCTTTTATGTGTACGTAGAGAGTAGAGTCATTATTCTGCCAGAACGTAGGGGTGATGTTTCTTTGATATCAGCTTTGACTAGAGCATGCGTTCGACACCCAAAATGCTCATTTTACTGCTGAGGATGAGAGAGCGCAACCACCGCATGAAGTCTTCTCCAGCACATTCCAAAGCTTCTCAATCCTGTTACGGTGGCCGATCCACGAGTGAAAAACCATCTCGCGCTCCCTGAACCGTTCTTCACAATAAGAGCCTGATGAATCTCATCACAGGCCAATGCCATCAGGAAAGAAAAGAATCCATTGATGGAAATTTGTGGTCAAGGATCCACACCAGGCAAACTGAAGTAGCCACAGATCCCAACACAGCCTCCAGAGGCTCGTACAGGAAATGCATGAAGCCTTTCCTTTCTTACCCTAATTAGACAGTGTTAACGTTGCGCCGAGAGAAGACGTGCAGAAACGTGACGGCGTCTCACCAGCGGCTGCACTGAGATGAAGGAATGGCCTCCTGCTGGGAGCTCACAGGCTTCATGCAGCTTGGTCCTGGTTATTCTGTTCAGCTCACAACTGCCAGTCAGAGAAGAGGTAAGGGGGTAAGTTCTGACGGGAGTTCTTGGAAAAAGGTCATTGTGCTAAATTAACCACGTACACAAACCAAAAAACAACAAGCTCCCTCTCATTCTGCATATTAATGCTTTAGTCGGTAGGACCGGGGTGTCAGGTTGACGCGTCTCTTGCTGCAGGCTGCTACCCATGATGTCCATTTTGCTCATTATGCATGCGTACATGCGTGCATGTGTGTGGAACGACGTGTGCTGGCAGCGCAGCTTGGGTTCCTTCAGTCACTCAGATTTTTCTGACTGAATGATCTCTGCAGGATGCCCTGAAATGTCATCTCCAAAAATAAACATGGAAAGAAAGGAAGGCAGAGAAAGAAAGAAAGAATCTGTCTTTTTTTCCCGCCCTTTCTTGAGCTACACAGCTGCTGTGACAGCTGTTCTGCTGTGTTCTTTAGCTGTCAAGACACGCTGAGACTCCAGGACGTCTGCACCCCATACAGCTTGATTCTGCAAAGCCAGATTTCCATGAAACCTGGTGGAGAGGTGCATCATTGGCCAAGAAAGAACCCTTAAACTTTTTGCGGGGATACGTTTCACAGGGAAGATGCATGAATTTAGTTTCACTTTGTCGCCACAATCCCCTTCCCGTCCTGTAGATGGCAGTAAAGAGTGTTCAAATGTGTGATGGTCATAACCTTTTGGTTTCTCCACGAAAAAGAGTTCCAAATCAGAGCTTTCATCACAATACGATACAATATCGATTCCGGAAAATTTCAATACCTCAGAATTTCCCACAGTGTGATTAAGTCTGATACTGGGGTTAGCATTGAAATGCACATAACACCACTTCAGAAGTTACGCTGCATACTGCCTCCTATAGTACAGGGGTGCAGGCCACATCGAAGTGGATCATCAGATGCTGAAAGACTAAAAATGCTTCATCGCTACTTGTATGGTCAAGACAACGCACTGGATCGTTTGTTGTTACGTTGAGGCGTCAGTATAATCAATTCATTTTCACACCCCTGGTACGAAGCATTACGTCCCAATCCAGTATTCAGAATTCATAAATAAATATCACGTCATTCACAAATATATTTCTTGACTCAGCAACAAATGTAACAAAATTCACAAAGGTAATTTATGACTTATGACAAATAAACGTGACACTATTCACAAATGCATTATTTGACTCACAATTGCTAAAGCTGCATTTACATTTATGGCATTTACCAGACGCCCTTATCCAGAGCGAGCTACAGGGGAGCTACAGGGGTGTAGTAGTGACAGGGACAGTCCCCCCTGGAGAAACTGAGGGTTAAGGGTCTTGCTCAGGGACACAAAGGTAGTAAGTGGGATTTGAACCTGGGTCCTCTGGATTAGAGGAGAGTGTGTTACCCACCACGCTACTACCATTTATAAACCACTATACATATTCGGGAACACCCCTACATTAATTTGTGGATTTTTCAAATTTCCCTGATGGCGCTCGATGCACAAATGTGTTTAAATAGGGGACCTTTAACCAAGACCTTCAACCGCCACATCTCAACTAATTTTGAACATCTCTGCCCCTTTTGCATATTCCTGCACAACTTGCACATGTTTGTCTTGTCTTGTGCCCTGTTTGAAATCCTACATGACGTTGTTAAGTTATGTCCTGTTTGACCTGTTCATTGCGATAGAGAAACCTGCACAGTATTTAAGGTTTAGTTAGTGTAGCTTAGTGTATATATACATATATATTTTTCTTTAATGATTGAACAATGGAGGGGAGGAGGGGTCTGAGTGAAACATGAATTCAATACACGGTATACTGTGTATACTGTTGTACTGACAATAAACCAATCTTGAATCTTGAAGATAACGAAGTTCTACTTGCACTTGAACCGCCCATTATCAAAAGTAGTTCAATGTTGTCAACATTAAATCACTCTCCAACATCAGTTGATGTGACGGGCTGTAAACCTTTCGAAAAAAACACATTTGTGCATCGAGCGCCTTCAGGGAAGCTGCAAAAATCCAGAAATAAATGAAGGGGTTTTCACAAATACACTTGGTGATTTGAGAATGCAGGTTTAATGCATTTGTGAACAATGTCACATGTATTTGTAAGTCATAAATGATCTTTTGTTACATGAAATATATTTGTAAATATTGACACTAAACTATACATTCCACATAATTCTAGCAGATCTCCTTTATGGGGCTTCCTGTGTAACGTTCTGAGTTGTTCTCCACGTGTCCTGCTTCTACCTTCTTCTTCCATGTGGATTGGTCCTCTAATAAGCTCAGTCACCTCTTCAAAGGGCCTGTTTCACGTGGAGATAAGAGCGCATGAGGCTTTTTTCTAGCGGTCAAGTTGCTAGTTAAGTGGTCTAAAAAAGAAACCCTGTTCCTCTCAAAGCGGCGTGATTCAGAGCTTCTGGAACCATCGGCCTCGTGCCTTCGGTTCAGAGACGCTCGCTGTGGACACCGCAGTGTCGCCTCTGCGTTGTGGACTCGTGCGAAGCGTGTCGCTAATGAACAAGTGAGAAGCTCTTCATCCGCCGTGGTTCTTCCGGACGGAGCTTCGGCCATTAATTAAACCGACAACCGCCGTCGAGCTGCGCACGAACGTCGCCCTGGTTTTGCGTTGGGCGTGACGTCACAAAACGACCGGGATCGCGCGGCGTCACGCGCGCGCTTAACGGCGAGACGAGCACGAGCGCGCGGGAGCGCGCCGGCGAGCGAGCGAGCGAGAGAGAGAGAGAGAGACGCGGCTCATCCCGCTTCGCGCCGCCATAACCTGTTTTCTTCTTCTTCTTCTTCTTCTTCTTCTCTTCCTCCTCCTCCTCCCATATCGCGTTTTTAAATCGCACCATTTTAACTCCCGCTCGGTGAGTACACTTGCCCCTGCCTTTTTTTTTTTTTTTTTTTTTTTTTTTTTTTTTACAAAACGCGTTTTTTTGTCTTTTGCCTTGTTTTTATTTGCCCTCTTTTTGGTGGTGGGATTGGAAGTGCTGGTTCTGATGGGATTCTGCAAGTTTTGTGCAGTGGGGGCGTCCAGTCGTGTGCAGTTCTGAAAGCGTGACTGTTCATCCTTTTTTTCTGACTGCTTTTCTTTTTCTTCTTTTTTTTTCTTATTACTTTTTATTTTTTGTTTTTCATTATGATGTGCTTTTGCTGTAAGATCTGCTCTGGGTTTTGTTGGGTTGTTGGTGAGTTTTCCGATTTTCATGTAGGTGCGTGTCACCGAGTGAAATCAGTCTTTTTTAAAAATGTTTTTATTTCCTCCCCTCTTTTTTCTTTCCATTTTGAAAGCCTGCTGATGTTTTAACGGGAAACTTTTCTGGTTGCTTGGTTGGCTTTTCCCCGTGGATGTAGTTGCGTCTCGGTGCGCGGACGTGAAGGGAATCGTTTCTCGTGGGGGTGAGGAGGAGGAGGAGAGATCGATCCGTTTTTTGGTTTGGGTGTCAGCGGGATGAAGAGCCTGTCCTCCTTCTGCAGGTACACGAGGATGCCATTTATTAAAAAGAGAGAGAGAGGGGGAATAAAAGACCCACAACGCCCGGCTCTGTTCCATCCATCCGTCCCTTCTTTTTGTATGATCTGGTGTGAGATTTTTCTTTCATCTGGGTGCAGCGAGAACGAAACACACCGTTTCCTTACAGTGTTGCACTTATAAGATATAGTCCAGCCCTGTCTGTATGTATGTTTTATTATATTAAAAGAAAGAAAAAATCAATCCTGGCACTTTTGCTGTGTTCATTTGACGAAGTCCTGGAAGCTGCTGCTGCTCATTAAACGAAGGGATGTGTGTGTGTGTGTGTGTGTGTGTGTGTTTGGGGAGGTATTGTCGGTTGCAGGGCCCTCGCCGGATCAGACCCGCCATCGTCACACATCGCGCCCACTTTTAATTCGGTTCCCACCCGAAGTTCTAATGCGGCTGTCTTATTACTAGCTCCTCGATCTGTGTGGTGCAACTTATGGAACGCTGAAGGTTCCGTGCCAGAACAGTCTCTGCCCGGTCCTGTGGCCTTCATCCCCCTGATCCGCCCGTGCCCCGCAGGTACCTCGGCGCTCATGAATTAAAGATCTCTGACAGCGTGGCTGCAGTGGACGTACAGGGCTGAGATCCTGACCCACAGGCCGGATTTATGATTATTACACCCTTTCATTAACGCTCTATAATTACAAGCCAGGCTGAATTTTCAAATTCGGCGCCATCCTCGGTAGGTCCCCAGTGCTGATGGGCAGGGCGAATTGTGGTGGGCGTGGACTGACGGCAGGGTTCCACTCCTGACCCTCTTGGTCACTTACATTTTCTTTGGCCATCTGCAGACAGACTGGTTTTATGTAGCGGCTCCGGGACTCAGTTTCATTCTTAAAAATCATTTTACAGATGATGAAATGAAGCAACAGCTCCTGTCAGTCAGGAGTGATTAAGACAGCGGAATTACAACAAAACACGAGACTCGGGTTAAAAAGCAGTTCTTACCATTGTGACAACTCATAGTTGCATGATTTAGTCGTGGGATTACATTTGATATGTTAGTTATTTCTCTCGTTCTTTTTTCATTAAACAGCTCTTACACACGTATTCAAGGACAATGTGATGCAGCATAATAGAAATATGAATAGTGCATGTTTTGCGACCACAGCTGCAAGGTGAGCGGTGAACGGAAGACTTCCCAGAATCACACTGTGACTGAGATTTTCAAAGCCGCTAGAACCAGGTGACTGGCTATTGGTTAGGAAGACCTTGGCTGAGAAAGGGTCATGTGAGCACCGTGAGGACGGTCGCTGCATTCGGGAAAAGCACACGCACACATACAAACACACACACATACTTTTAATTCAGCTTTTAATTCAAGGAATTGAGCCTCAAGGTGAGGAAAAGATGTGACTCACGTGAACACAACCGTTTTCTTTATTCCTGCCTTATCACCAATCTGTAATGGGCTACCGCATACTATCAATGTCAGTCATATTCTGGAACATCGGCACCACCGTGGAGATGTAGCCTCTATAATAGTGTTTCCACTGGACACACCTACTTCACGAAGGTCATGGGGACAATGACGATTTTTTGATGAATCTAATAAAGAATTTGTCAGATGATCATTAAAGAAACGCAGCAGCAAGTTGAAAGTGAAGTGACTGTCATTGTGAAACACTGCAGCACAGCACACGGTGACACAACAAAATGTGGCCACTGCTTTTAACCATCACCCTTGGTGAGCAGTGGGCAGCCATGACAGGCGCCCGGGGAGCAGTGTGTGGGGACGGAACCTTGGGGACCTCACGTGGCACCTTGGCAAGCCGTGGTGGAAAACTGGAGCTGGCTGAGAGACGCCAGGAGTGTGAAACGCTGTCATCACAGCAAAAGTTCCCTGAAATATGAAACACATTGCTTTGTTACATGTATCTGATATTTCATATTTTAAGGGTCAGACCCTTAAATGGGTGTGTCAGAAAATTTGACTGAGTTCCATGCACACAAATGCAAAAAATGTCCGTAAAGAATCAGATGTGTGTGTGTATATCTGAAGGTCAGTGGGCAGTGTTTAGCCTATTGGGATAAGAAGCGGATCCATAATCGGAAGGATGCCGGTTTGAATTCCGAACCGCCAAGGTGCCACAATTATGTTTTTTCTGTGTACATGTAATTTGTGAAATGTGTAATCCCGATTTTATTCAGCCTCACACTCCCCTTTCCGCCCGAGGTTGTAGCAAAAGTATCTGTTTATTCTGCATTTATTCACTCGTGTTTTGGGGATTTAGCGACTGGAGCTGAGGTGCAAAAACAGAAAGTGTGTATAATTCATGTAAATATGTCCCATGAATATGAATATGCTATATCTGTGGTGCTCATGAAAAACAGGGCCCACGCGCTTATTAGTTTGTGGCTGTGCTAATGTGACACTCGCAGTCAGGAAGCTCAACACCTACTTCATTTACAGGGCTTAAAAATATGGAGCTTGCTGCTTTTTTTTTTATGTGCTCTTTTTATTTCATTTGCCGCATGATGGGAAGTGAAAAGTACTGACGCAAAAATTGCCCGGAAATTGAGACTTTATGGAAATGTGGCAAATGAGTCACTAAGGAGATCAAAGCGGAATGCTGCAAATATTCTTACGTGCTACGAAAAAAAAAAAGAAAAAAGGAGCTGCTGCGGCAATGGCCGTAAATAAATGATAATAATATAAAAAGAATGAAAACGATCAGAGCGTTGAATATGAACCGCAGCGTTTCGCCAGAGGTGCCCCGTTGGAGCGGCCGGGTATCGGCAGGCAGAAGGTCACGTCCCTGGATCTTGATTGTGGATGGATGTGGGGTGTAATTAGGGTGGTTTGCCGCAGTAGTCATCAATATTGAGTTGATTGGCTTTGTAACTGCCTGCGTGGGTTACATCCGTCACAGAAATAAATTACATCCAAATTGCATCGTTCTTTAAAGTCTGGATGTAAACCATTTTTGTGATGTGACCAAAATTGACTGTGGGCTGGGCAAACAAGAGCCTAAACACGTGGGCCAAGGGTTTCCGGGGCTTCTTCCTGCAGGTTGCATGTCGTCTCGGATTAGCTCCAGCTCCTCAGGGTGTGGGGCCGCGGCGTAACTGCACACGTTGTAGCTTCGATTTCACCATTCGTTGGGAAATACAGACAGAATGAAAATGTGTGGCTCATAGGAAATGTCACTGAATGTGGTGTGTGTGAGAGAGGGTGTGAATATGAAACGAGTACCGTATCCATTCGCTGTGAATGAGGGGCAGCCCAGAGGATCTCTGTAGAGTTAAGATGAGGTGAGAAGACGGGCCTTTCCTCAGGGCAGCGGGGTGGCCTGGCATCATCCGGCTGACTGGTCTGGTCATGTTGCCTCGAGGCATTGTGGGATGCGCATCAAAACTGCCTTAGCTGTGCCGACTTTACCAGCATCGGCTTTGGCTTCACCCAGGTCTTTCTAAAAGTGACCTGGGCAGCTCTCGTTCCACCAGGAATCTCACTGGCTGTGAAATCAACGAACAAAAATCATTTAAATGACTGTAATGTAACATGCCCCTCCCCTTTTCCAGGCTAATTAAAATGATTTTTACAAAACATCATTTTTTCCTTTTTAGCTACACTTCAAATGCAAGTTTTTTGTTATTATGTGTGTAAAATGCCCATACAGTACTTTTAATCGGTTTATGTGATTCTCGGTTTTTCTTCAGGACTGTTGATTTAGTATCAATTTCAGACAAATACACGCACATCTAATTTCACACTGCAGAAGGATTTTTCATATCCGAAAGCATTTTGCACCCCACTTGTCATTCGCCAACATTACCCTTCTTCCGGTGTTCACTGGAGAAGGTACGGAACAGGGATCCACGTATTTCTGCATAATATAAGTATTCAATTTGAGGTCATGCATAATATATTGATAATTGTAAGGGGGCAGTGGTGGCCTAGCGGTTAAGGAAGCGGCCCTGTAATCAGAAGGTTGCCGGTGACAAATTTCACTGTGTGCACCATGTGCTGTGCTGCTGTGTATCACAATGACAATCACTTCACTTTCACTTCAGTACAGTTTCAGTGTCATCAGTTTGGTAAAAGAACTTAAAAAAAGAAAAGTCCAACAACAAGTCTGTCTTTCAGTTCCACAGAAAGTGTCACGTAGTGCCAAGTGTCACAGGGAGGTAGAGTGGTCCGATGTTCTAACACGACTAGAACCATGGATAGCACCCTAATAAATAACACTGGTTTCAGGACCACAGACAGTGGCACTTAAGCACTGGTCTGGTTTCTGAGCCATGATCCCAGGCCATTCTCATTCGAATTGATTTCAGTACCACGGATAGCACTTTTATAACAAGCTGGTTTCAGGCCACCAAATACCATGTGACGTGGATTCAGAACCAAGGCCAGAAACCTAGGGCCATTCTTTTTAACTTTACATTGAACAAAAGACATTCATTTGCTTTATATGTAAAATGCATGCCATTTTAAGAGACTGAATAATGCCACTGCGTATTCAGATCAAAGCTATAAGTGGATCGAATTAAATGCCTACTAGAGATGGCAGAAAGGTTTTCTGCTCCAATGCATATTGAATATCTGTCAATGCCAATAGAATATTTTCTGATATTACATTCCATCTAACGTTGCATAGAATAGACAAATACAATACAAATCTTAAAAAGTGAAGTGAAGTCATTGTCACACAGCAGCACAGCACACAGTGCACACATTTAACCCATCACCCTGAGTGAGCAGCGGGCAGCCATGACAGGAGCCCGGGGAGCAGTGTGTGGGGATGGTGCTTTGCTCAGTGGCACCTCAGTGGTACCTTGGCAGATTGGGATTCGAACCAGCAACCTTCTGATTACGGGGCCGCTTCCTTAACCGCTAGGCCACCACTGCCCCTATCTATGCTGCTACAAGAAAACATCCTGTGGCAACACGATTTACACATTTATTTTGTGTGTTTTTGTCATTGTGATATACTGAAGCACAGCACAGGAACACCAGAATGTGTCCTCTTCTTTTAACCCATCCCACCTTGATCAAGGGTACCTCAGTGGCACCTTGGATTTGAACCTGCAACCCTTTGGTTACAAGTCAACTTGCTTAGCCACTAGGCCACCACTACCCCACATGTCACATTCAACAACAAGAATCAATGAGATGTAAGATTAAATCTGTTATTACAATTGGACTCTGTAGCTGAACCTCGGTGTGTTTTTTTGCTTACTGGTTCAAGTATGAGGCTGGCTCAGCCTCCGACTAATGTGGCACCAGATTATAGTACAAAAGCCCAAATAAAACGAACCACGAAATGTGTGTGTGTTTGCATGTGTGTTATTGCTGGACGGGTCTCCCATAATGTCTGTGGCAGTTGAGATTAAAGCCTGGCTCTCTTGATGGGATCAGTTTTCTGCCGGTTGATCTCCCTCTGTCTTATCCCGATCCGTCGGTTCCACTCCTGTCAACCTCATTACATCACGCCGAGGCCTGAGCGCTCACCACTTTTAAATATACACACACGCCCGGCTCAAGGACAGCAGCAGCAGCGGACCAGACACGCTGAGCTGAAGGTCATTTCATCCTTCTTAAATTTCTGCAAATCTCTTTTTTTATTGATGAGATTTGCACGTGTTTGCATGTGCCATAAATAAATGTGCAAAAACAGTGTATTGCAACTAATTTAGTAAAAACCGGATTTTTTCTTGTACTGGTGAATGTGAACTGTCAGAGTGTGTGTGGGCCTGTGTAGGTGATCCGGGTGGCTCCGATGGACGTAGAAAGCACTCATTGTGCAGCGGCCTCTGTTGTTATGGTAACCGAAATGACTTGGGTCTGTGCAGTTGACAATGGTCCGAGGGTTAACTGCGTGGGAGGATAGTCACTGTGTGTCCTCACAAGAGGCCATCAACACACACACACATACACACACACACATTAGGGACAAAAATGATTCAAACAGCTGCGTTGGAGGCAAAACCCACTTCTCAGAACTGCACACTCCTTTATTTATTTATCCTATTCATCAGCATCCTGATAATACAGAATATGCTTGTTCTCTGAACGATGCAATTAAGTTGATTTGTTAACGCGTTTTATAGTTTTGGTTTCAGGCATGGACACATTCGCACAACTTCACAACCGGGAAGTTATTACATAAAACAGGTAACCGTGTCAGAACAGGACCCCGACAGGGAAGCGATACAAGAGGCGACATTTAAACACTCACAACAGCGGGCACACAATCAGGATAACAATGAACAGAAAGCAATGAAGCTCCGGCCCAAATCGCAGAGCCGGACAGCCCCCTCCGGATTCAGCTTACAGACAATATCGTATGGTATTTTAACAGTGCGTTTTGGCATTTTATAGGTTACATTTACATTTACATTTACAGCATTTATCAGACGCCCTTATCCAGAGCGACTTACAATCAGTAGTTACAGGGACAGTCTCCCTGGAGCAATTTAGGGTTAAGTGTCTTGCTCAGGGACACAATGGTAGTAAGTGGGATTCGAACCCGGGTCTTCTGGTTCATAGGCGAGTGTGTTACCCACTAGGCTACTACCACCCTGTATTATTAATAATAGGTTATTAATATGAAAGGTTGGTAAGGAAGGGATGAGCAGATCGCGTCCTGCTGGGGGAGTAAAGTTTACCAGCTGGGTGCCTGCTGTGTGGGGTTCATGGGTCGACTCGCTGTCAAGTACAATCCTTGCACTTACCCGGGTTTTGCTGACAAATCTCGACACGTTCTTGTTGTAAAAAAAAAAGAGAAAAGAATATCCACAATACTGTACATCACATCTCACTCCAAACTTTGTTGTAGAAACTTATTATTCAATCATGATGTCTAACAGACAGATAAAGGCAGAAAAACTATTTTTATGTATTTTTGGAGGCGACTACAGTAAAGGGAAATGAAGAGAGGGACTGTAATTTAAAGTCTTATCTTAAGATGATTATTTAAGAACAGATCTCTTTTTTATATAGAATGGCACTCTTGAGAAAAGATAAGAAAGCAATTAAGAATATTTCGGAGATGCTTTGGTGAATTCGGCACCATGTCATGGGGGTGAAAAAGAAAAAAATGGGTCGCACCAAGCCTGCTGTTCACTGCACTGAAAAGCCAGAGAGTTGTGTGGCGATTGTGTGTTGTGAATGTGCTGTTTTTTTTTTTTTTTGGAGAAAATAGCTGCTTTTATCGTTCCTTTTAGAAACCGTGCCCACAAAAGGAGAAAAAAAGGATAAAGTGCAATCTCCAACAGTAATAATGGTGCTTTTGCACTTCCTTCTGGATAACAGCTATTTGATTATCTGTGGGCTGCTTTTCCCCGTGTTCACGTATCACTTCAGGTGAGGTGACGCTCAACCAATCACGCAAGACCTGGCTTTTAACCAATCGAGGCGCAGCCCTCCGCTTGTTTGTGCCGTGGCAAGATGAACTGCTTTACATTCCGCTGTCAATATCAGACCTGCCGTAGAACCACAGCAGGTATGATTGACAGGTCTGGGGTCTGTTGGGGTGACTTTGTTATTAAGATTGTGTATGGATCTTGACGGCGTGTGGACGTTATAACACGTGCGCCGCGAACACACAACTCACGTACGCCTGCGTGTGCTTTTGTTACTGACTTACGTTCTCTTGATGTTTTATGTCGTGTAAACTCTCCTGGCACAATTTATGTTATTGGCGCAATATGCAGATTTTAAAGTCCCTTCCAGCAAAATGTTGACATTTTAATCAGTTGCATAAACTGAAGGCGTCCAAAATCATTCAGTTCTGTTATTTGTCATGGTTTAATTTGATTTGGTGATCATGTTCCTGCACCCATCAGGTCCAGATATTCCGGAGCATGTGATGTCTGGTGTCCGGTGGTGTCCGGATATGTTACAACACGAATTGGCAATAATTAGTGTGTGGATGTGAAGAGGCTGCGGTGAGTTGGTGCCGTTATTGGACTGATCTCTCTGCCGCTGTAATGAGGGAGTCCAGTGACCCTTAGATCAGATCACACACACACACACAGTGCACAGTGGACAGTTCAGCAATAATGGGATGAAAGTTCTGAAACCCAGAATATGAACTTTAATGATGTTTAAAATGGGAGGAACCCATAGACATGACTGACATTCCTTACACTGCTAATTAGGGCCGAGAATAAAAAGTCATAATAAAATGCAAGATCATAAAAAGAAGGTTCTTGTTCCGCTGCAGACTCAGATTAGGACCTTGTGAGCTGAGTTGGGTACACCTTGCCCATAACGACCAGCCCGGCCGCAGTCTCAGGTTGGACAGTTTCTCTGAGGCCCGTCTGACATTTTCGTCCGTTTGTTGACATTTTCATTTCCCGCTCACTTTAGCGCCCTGAACTCTGACAACGCTGACATTTAATCATGTTTTCTGGGCTCGAAACAGCGCACGTGTGGGGGTTTGTATAGAGGGGTCAGCGTGTAACTCCTTTAATCAAACGCCCAGACGGTGGCACAGTGTTGTTGGAATGAATATTTCATTTTGTGTGTGTGTGTGTGTCTGTGTGTGCACACTGGATAATTGCATCCCACGTTGCAAGCCTAAAGTAAAAGGGGAACCAAATTAAACAAAGAATAATCGTTGTGCATGATGATGCTGTTGGTGACCTCCTACCAGCCACTAAATGCAGCAGCCTCTGGCGCGATGGCCTTCCGTTTTAGTGACTGGCATCTGTCCATACACTGTGGAGTAGAACTGATGGGGCAAACGGATGAAATCTGATACCGTCATCCTGTGTCTTTGTGAAAACTAGAAAATCTACAGGCTCCTCTCATTTTTAAGCGGCGGCAGATTAAAGCCCTCACAGAGAGTAAAGGTGCTGAAGTGCACCTTTCAATGCTTTATACAGGGTGATCTCCTCCAGAGAATGTTTTTTTCCAAGGGTCCTGGACCCTTGAAAAAGGAGTAAATTGTTCCCACAGAGAACACTCTGTTCCCCCGGGGTAGGGCGCGTTCCCTAAGGACCAGTACTGTACCTCTGCTGCGCCTCTATATTTGAGATCATATTTATAAATGAGACCCTTGTACACGGCCAGACCTCATACTAATGCTGCGATCACAAAAAAAAAAAAAAGAAATGCATGGAAACGGCGTTATCTGATGCAGAAAAAAAACACAAGCAGACCTGTCATGAGTTCTGCAGCGCTGCGAGTGGCCGACAAATTCTAAGACAGCTCTTTGGTGGTTATTATAACGTTCTGGCAGATTTGAACAAAATGTTGCTGCTGTTGTTTAAAACAGCCTATTTAACCATATTTGAGGCTTCTGGTTACAAAAACATAAAAATATGTAAAACATATATTCTCTTTATTCCTAATAAAGCTTTCCACACAACACATATACCATTCCAACGTTTCCCTCATGAAATATACATCAATTAATGTATAATATGGAATATTAATGATAACTAAAACTACAAATAACTACAGAACTACAAGTCTTAAAGCAGTCAATGTTGGGGTGCTGATGCCGAACAATGAATCTGAAGGTTCTCTACCATGTCATTGGAGTGCCAAAATTCTATTTTTTTTAATACGAGGACAGCAGGCTGTATGAGGTGGCCATGATTCATCAACAAATATCATTCCAAAAACATGCAGATGTTTTTTTTTTTTATCTGTCCTCTGTGTTTTCCATTGATCCTTTTTGTGGCTGTCACCTCACTCACTGAAGATTTCTTAAATTAGGTACTATAAATTGTCACTAAATGTGACTAGCTGCAAACAAATAGATTATTTTTTCTAAAAGATGACTGTGTAAAAAGCGTTTCACCTTTAACTCAGTAATGTAATGCAGGGAAGTGTTATCAATATTGTTCATAATCAAATTTTCTATGCTAGAAGGATTCTTTTTCAGGATGCTATACCAGCATGGTGGTAATGGGCGTATGAGTGTCAGTAATTCTTTTGCTTTACTGATTCATCATCCCTTCCATTTTGCATTCAGGTTTCAATTTCCTTTCTGTGTTATATTTGGCTCATTTAAATATTGTTATGATTGAGCATGTTTATGTACATGCGCGTGCACACGTGACGTCCTGCTTCATACGTCCATGTGAACGAGGCCTTAAGTCCCATCTCACTGACGTATTTAAAAACATGATGTGAAGTAATGTAGAAAAATTGATGGGATGCATCACGATGCATCGATAATCGGTGCATTGATAATCGTAATCTTATCGAATCATGAGACCAGTGAAAGGCCACACCTCTAGTGTACAAGGGGTGCAATGTACTATATTAAATCATACAGGGTGGGGAAGAAGGGCGTATGAGGGCTGTCAATCATGCCCACAGTCTCCTCTCCTTTTTAATCTATTGCTAAAAACTTCATTCAGTCATCAGATATTACTACACACCAACAAATAAGGGCTTGTGGAATAGTTAGTATCTCCTTGTCAAATGCTGCTTCTTATTCTACGCTGGGTAAATATAAACCTAATGCTAATAAGTTTAATCTTATTTGCATGCACACATTTGAGGTTGTAAAAGAACCAACATTCCAGAGCAGTCGGTTAACGCTGGGTTAATCACAGCTTCTTATTTTATTATGCAAAGAACCTGGACGGTGAGATGTCGTACCACGCTAATTAGCACACTAGCAATTTTTTTGCAGGTTCTCAGAACTGGAAATGTGCACAGATGAGTGTGAACCCGGGCAAAAAAGAAAAAAGGTTCATTAAAAACAGATAAAAATAGCCTTGTTTAACAAAGAGTCATTTACCTGCTCGTGTATGATGCAGTGCTCTGTGTATAAAAGTGGTATAAATCCCAAAGCTGCTACATGTGTATTAAGGACAAAAAGTGAGGTTATGGACCAGCATCCTTTATATTTACTTTCTCTAATCCTCTGATAGCAAAAAAGGGGTTCAGCTGCAGCAGCCTTGGGAAGACTGGGGATCACAGGTCACATGACGGTGCTGAAAGTGAAAGTGAAGTGGCACCTTGGCGGCTCTGGATTTGAACCAGCAACCCTTTGATTATGGCTCTGCTTCCTTACCCGCTAGGACACCACTGCCCCAACAATGTGCTACGGTCACCCTCCATGGCTTTCTACTAATACAAATTCCTCCATTCACGGTACACCCACTGTTCATTATGCCATCAACTATCACTAAATTATTATTATTATTATTATTATTGCTTTATTTTAAATAAAACAGGCAACTTTCAATCCCTTAGCTTTTCTGTATTGTGACTAATATTCTTATCCAGTTTTCTGCATTTCTGTCTTTCAAGACCTATCATTGATGATCAAACAAACACCATTTCACTTTATTCTTAATGAATACGACACATTTTTACCTACTTTGTATGAAATTTCGAAAGACAAATGACCTTTTCCCACAACGTTGTGCTTTTTGACATGCACGAACCCTTGAATTCCAGGCATAGGAACTCCAGACGGTTCCTTCCTCGTATGCATGCATAAACACCAGCACTCCGTTAATGATTCTGATCACTTTGAGTGTGGACACTTCAATTTGTTCGGCCTATCACCATCAAGCTCATTTGTATTTAAATTTGTGGGGTTCAAACCCGAACTAACCAATCACACTGATGAATATCCTGTACAAACGTGTGTGTGACCCTAATTATTTTCCAAGATGTAGGCAAGTAGCAATATTTCATTTGCACTCATGAATCAGAATGAATTCATCCACTGAATCAGCTTCCTGTTCCCACCACTCCACTGTTCTGCGTGGGTGAATGAATGCCGTTTCATTACTGTGTTTTCTGAATGAGGGTTTTCTGAGCTGGACCCTTCTTGCCCGTCCCTGAACTGTCAGTGGGACGTCTCTAGTAGACGCGGTCCCGGTTGCTGGGATTATTTGGAGAGAAATGGCAGGTTGTGTTATTTACTGCCTGTGTGGGTATTATTCTCCTCCGGAGCTGTTGAAGCAGCGCTCAGCACACAGGATAAGCTATAGATGTCTCCGGGGAGCAGAGATCTGTGTGTGTGTGTGTGTGTGTGTATGTGTTTATTAAAGACCTGTAAGAGGAGCCTGCCGTGAAGCTTCAGCTCAAAAGTGAGATTGGTGCTAAATCCTTTTGACTTTTTTCCACTCTCTGAGCCAGGTGTGTGTGTGTGTGTGTGTGTGCGTGGTTTACTGTGAGCGGTGGAGGTTATGAATATCTTAGCATGTGATAGATGTGGTGTGGATTGCAGATCTTTCATAATCCTCAGAATCTGATTAGCCTTATTGTGTGTTTGTGTGTGTGGGTGTTTAGCACTTTAGACAAAACCGGATATCTTTCTTGCATGAAAAATGGCATATTAATTAATACTTTATATTGACTAATTAATATTTTTTTCAATAAAAGTCACTGACGGCTGCAATTAGGGCTTTAACAGATGTTCCTGAAGGGATTTGTCCTGCCGACTAGCATGAATCCCAAAATTAGGCATACAATTCAATTAATTAGACTTAATCTAAGGGGTCCTCCATGCTGTGTAGTATAAAATGAACCTTGCAATTATAAAGTACCACTTTGAACAGGCAACCAATCACCAATGCCAATGTATGTATTATTGATTGTCATGTCATTGAACCAATATGGTTCATGCATAATTGCATGAATCTTAATCTTAATCATGGATTAAGATCTTTTGTTCACCACAAGAGGGCGATACATAATCTGTAGGCCTTGTACGTCAAATTCAATTGATCATCTGTCATCTTGCATGGTCATTCACAGCTCCATCTGGTGGTGACACTCAACACTGCCGAGTGTCTTAGGTCGGATCACGCGGGGTTCTCCAGTTTCCTCCTGCCGCCCAAAGACATGCACAGTAGGCGTGTTGGCGGTTCTAAATTGGCCATGCAATCTCTCTTGTCATTCTGAAAATTAGCCTGTTTTTTGTTGTATGAGAAAATCTTTTGATTACAGCCATAACGATGCCTACACCATGTACCATATCATGTAATGGATCATGAGGCAACTGCCATCTCGCTGCACCAGTGTTGCAGCATTCCAGCAGTGTGATCTGCAACCTGCCTCAGGGAGGCGGCAGCTCGAGTATTAAAATCCAGCATCAGGCGCTGCTCACTGCAGATAAACAAAGAGAAAAGCATGAAGCCCTTCCCGTCCGTCTTTAAGCTGCGCGGTACTGAGCTCGCTCTGCCCTACAGCAACCACACACACATGCCACACGTAAGCACATACACACACCAGCCAGTAGCCAGTGAACGGCGAGTGTTGAGTCTGATGCAGCAGCACAGTGTGAGCTCCAGCCTGGAGATGCGAGTTGCAGCCCTCCTCACCCCGCCCGTGCGCGCCCTGCACCATTAGTTTCAGGTTTCTTTCTGTTTCTGGCTCGTGCAGCTGAAATTGAGCTGGAGAACAGATTCTGCCTGGAACCGAATAACATTACACGCACCGGGTTTTTAACCTCTCCAGAAGACTAGCTGCTGAGAGCCTTTTTACTCATGTGCACAAGGCACTTGCATAAACCAAATGTCATTCCGGAGTGGGCGTGTAGTGGGTGACAGGAAGAAATGACACTAGCGCACATGCTTGGCGCCTTGTGCTGTGCTTAACACCAGTTCGAAAATAGTGCCCTACATCTGTATGTTCATTTCCTTTAATCTTGTCCACTCCTCAACCATCTCAGCACTTAATAGATAAGATAATAGGTATGATAAGATAAGATAAGATATTATATGGAGATATACCACATATATGGAGAACAGTTCATTTTGAGTTTAGAGTCTGGATTGCTTTTGGATAAAAGTGGTTTTGAAGGCAGTTTGTCCTGGTTTTCATGACTCTGTATCTGTATCTAGCTAGAAGTGTCAATGACCAGCGTGTAATGAGTTTTGAGTGTCTTATACCAGACACCAGTGGAAATGCATGGAGAGGGCCTTAACTGTGTTTTCAAAGGCCAACAGAACATCAAAAACCACACATACAATCACCAGTCAAATACTTAAGGTTTGGTTGAGTTTACTGCAAAAAAAGTGCTTTTCTTTCTATACAGTTTATCATTGTTATCATTGTTTATTTGCAAATAATATTTTACAGTACAAAACTTATGCTTAGCTCTTGTGGAGGAAAAGCTGTGTACATGCTTTTCCTTCTTGGTACAGTACAAATATTAGTGATTAGTGATAGTAGTGATAGTGCCACGACTGCCAATGGCCGTGGACAAGGCGTAAGGCTGATGGGTTAAATGCATGTGCTTTGTGCTGTGCTATACTGTGCATCACAATGACAAAAAAATCCCCTTCACTTC
This sequence comes from Denticeps clupeoides, assembly GCF_900700375.1. NCBI lineage: Eukaryota > Metazoa > Chordata > Actinopteri > Clupeiformes > Denticipitidae > Denticeps > Denticeps clupeoides. Next base: position 22,254,495 of record NC_041708.1, on the reverse strand, counting down.
AGCCTCCTTGGCTGAATTGTACCGCAATCATCAATCGATGATCAGCCCTATGTCCAGTTGTATGCGCAATTAAGTGCAGTTTCTTTCTGAACTGAGGAGCAGTTCACTAAGTCGTCCGCACACATGATTCAATTGCCTTCATTATTCATACAGACGTGACTTCTTCTGAAGGATGAAGTCAGTCCCGGTGCTCGGTCAGGCTCCAGACGTCCCGCCCATTCATAAAAGCAGCTGCTGCGTTCCGGTCTCTCAGCAGCACTGATGTGTCGTCCTCTCTGTCTCTGAGTAGCAGAGCAGACAGATGTGCAACAGAGCCGACGCCTCTCTGTGTTCCACTAACAGCACTGCCGTCTCTGATTAACTGCACGGGTGTCTCTCAGCCCTCTTGGTTGCTGTTACAGCAAGTCAACTTCTCTGTCTGTAATTGTATCTGTGTGTATGTGTGTGAGAGAGACAGCACAAAAGCCACAATTCACCCCCCGTCCCCCAAGCCACTGGCAAATTACAAAATTGCTAAATTACAAAATTCAAGCAGAGTTTATATGCGCATGCAGTTCTACTCAATAAAACAATTATCTCTCTGTGCACTCAAACACACACATTTTCTAACATGTGCATCATGTGTTAGCACCTTTATGTAGAATGTGAGCTAGAGCTCTAATATGTGTCTGGTCCGGGCTCAGTTTCTATAATTTTAGTCGGGTCAACCACATGCAGTAAATGATCGATCCGCACACACATCTTTTCCGCTGCTTGAAACTTTGTTTTGGTGAATGTTATAAATGTGTTTTATTAAATGTCAATGTTTAATAAAATAAAATGTTTAATTGATTTGCAATTCTCAGCCACCGTCATAAGGTGATGCGTTTTAATTATCGTGAGAGAGACACGAAAGTGGATGCTGAGGAGGTGAAACGGAGGCTAGACTCTGGCAATTATGTTTTAAACTTGATCATTTCACCCCACAAGAAATGCAGGTTTTTGAAAACTCAGATAAGAAATATGCACTAGGGGTTCTAGTAGCCATTCGCCTATGAACCAGAAGACCACAAATTCCCAGGCTCAAACCCCACTTACTACCATTGTGTCCCTGAGCAAGACCTTGAGTGTCTCCAGGGGGACTGTCCCTGTCACTACTGATTAAAAGACGCTTTGGATAAAAACGTATAATAAAATGCCAGCAGACATAATAGTTTTTATACCTTGTGAGGACCTAGGTTAATATATGCAACCTTAGAATTTCTAACTACAGCAACAGATTTGTAAATGTTCACCTAACGTTCAGGGTTTTTTTTCCCCCTTTTAGTCCCCAGTGAGATAGAAACACAAGGCCAGAGACACACACAAAGTCACACTGAGCTGAGATCCCCTGCCGGGTGACAGCTCGCAGTTCCCCCCTCCACAACTGCAGGCCGATAAAAATAAAAATGTCACTTTCCACCATTTTAATATCTATTCATGAATTCTGGAAGATTTCCTATTTGTTTTTCCTTCTCATTAATGTTCCAGAATGGCTTTCAAATTCATAACCAAAGCCAGACACCCCCCCACCCGACACACACACACACACTGCCGCTGCTCACTTTCCACTCTGCCTATTACAGACAATCTCCTTCATGAATAGGCTCCAGAGAGAGTCATTAATTACTGGGGAAGTCATTACATTTTTTTCGTTGCGGGAGAAATGAAGCCAGCACAAAATCGCCTCATACCGTCATTAATAAATTTATTACCGCGACCGTGTTTCTCTGTATGTCTGTGTGTGTGTGTGTGTATGCATGTCCATCCTCATTAAAGGCATCATCAGGCATGGAGGAACCACATTAGACCTTTCTGTTTGTGAATCCTCTCATCGAAGCCAGAATCAAGGGCACAAACAAAGGGTATAAGATCCATGTGTGTGTGTGTGTGTGTGTGTGTGTGTGTGTAGGGGGCCAGTCCTCATTAGTGGCATCAACTGACATGGAAGAAAACACATCTTGATCTTGTTATCAAAGACAGCTTCACATCACACTCAACATTTGCTTGATTCTATGTGTGTGTGTATGTGAGACCCAACGTTTATAATTAGGAAAGAGTTTCTGGGCTTATTTAGCTCAAAAGGGATGAAATGTGTATGTGTTTCATTCTGTGTAACCGTGTGGAGCTGCACGTGATGTCGATATGTAAATCATCTCCGGCATGTAACATGTCACTGTGCCCATCGTCCGCGTTACCATAGCAACCAGGCAGCAGCGGCTTCCGCATTCGAAGCAAGGAAGGGATGAGAACGTTCCGGAGTGTGTTCTGGCAGCCGGCCTTCAGCGCCATTGTTCAGGTGCTGATAAAGTGGTGCCGGCGTGGCGCCGGGCTGACGGCTCAGCGTCTGTCGGACTGATTTCACAGCGGCTAACACGGCCGATTTCTGGGAAGGTAACGGTGCTGATGGGATTACACCCAGCACACAAAGCAGCGGCCTGTTTTATACTGGAGCTCCTTCTACACACACACACACACACACACACACACACACTAACACACTTAAATACTCACAGATAAGTAGGTTTAGGTCAGCAGAACTTACACACGTCTATATGCACACACACACACACACATACACACAGTCACTCAGTGTAACAGGATCTTTCTAAACCTAGAATTTGCTCTTTTTGCTCTAATTGCCCTGAGAATATCACTTAGACCAGAGGAGGGAGAAAATGGCCTGAACTTGCACACACACACACACACACACACACACTGAGCAATGAACATAACTCGGCCTGCAGCACCTCATTTACGCATATGGTGGTCTTCTACAAGCAGAACCTGGGAAAAATCCTCACACTGTGGGCACACGGGATGGATTTAATGAATTATGAAACACCGTGGTGTGTGTGTGAGCGTACATTTGCCTATGGGTCTAATAGGAGGAGTGTGTGCATGTGTGTGTGCCAAGTTTCATTGAATTGCACATTTCATATTTATGAATGTAAAGCGCCCACGGTCATTTTTGTAAATCAAGGGCACAAACAAAAATGAAGAATCATTTCGGCTGCAACTTCATACAATGAAAAGCTGAATATTTAAATAAACATAATTAATAATAATAATGCAATACCCAACACACACACATATTCATATTTGTTGTCACTGCCTTGAGTTGGACTCAAGCCGGCAATAGAATACTGAACCACGCGGTTCCGTTTTGGATCTGCAGTGCGCGACTGCTCTTGCTTATGAAAATACAGTTAAGAAGTGTGCCATCATGTGATGGTAGGGTCGTTATCGTCACAATAAACAGATATTATGCTGAGGAGAGCTCACAGCGGGCTTTTAACTGCGGTAATGAGCGCGAGGGAAAGTATTTATGCTCTTTCATCCTCTTCTCTGCAGTGCAGAGAACACCTTCATTCGGGTTCCTCTGGGGCTGAGCTATTCTTGATCTTATTCCGAATTGCTGCTTAAAATCTGAACCGTTTTACTGGCTAAGGACACAAGACGTTGGCTTTAAATCATAGAGGAATTATGTGGCTTTGTAGCGGTGAAAATTTAAGTTAACAAATCAATATTGGGCAAAAACATTACGTTGTCTTTTCATGATTCATTATTAATTATGTATCCCTGTATTTTTCAGACAGAAGAAAAAAAAAAAAAAAAAGAACAATAAAAAGAGCCAAGTTTTCATAAAAGAAAGCACCACTAGATGGAGCTGTCTGCTTATGAACATGCAAACAGGTTGTCAGCTGATCAAAGCACCTTAGTGGACAAGGATTATAGAGTCATATTGCCCACTTTTGATCTCCAACAGAGACCAACATTATGGCTGACAGAGTTACATGGAAGACCAACTAAATCACATGCGTCCATTCCATCCCACATCCCGCGAGATCACTTTATATGGATCTATTTTTATAGCCCAGTCATATGACACGTTGATTAAACACAAACTACAGATCCCAAAATGCTCGCCGCTTTGATGACTTTGAAGCACAAAGAATTTCGATCTGCTTCACAACAATTTGCCATCGAAGGAGTAATAGCTCCTGTACAGATTCAACTGCAGTGTGTATATAAAGATGGCATTTGGCAAGGCAACTAAAGCACTGCATTATGGGATCTGTAGTTTGTGTGTTATCAACGCTTCATATCACTAGGTCATAATTATAGATTTATAAAAAGTGATCTGAACTACATTAATGCAAATATATATATATTTATTACAGTTCTACAATTATCGAATGGCCAGTACTGTAATCTGGTTATGATTTTGTAGTTATGATATGTATCGCTGTGCTGAAATGTAAAATTTTGTTACTATAGACTCTCATCGTCATAAGCGTCACGGGGCCTCTGAGGTCACTGGTCTCAGTGAACTCTTGGGGTGAAGTGAGGTAGAAATGGAAGGTCGTGGTGGTCAGGATTCTTTCTTTTTTTTGTTGTTGTTGTAATGGCATTGTCTCATCTGAGCCAAAGTCGTTACATTATTAAAGAGAGACTTTATGGGCTTTCGGCAAAGCGCATTTTCAGCGCAGCTGTAATTATAACCACTGCGCCCTGTTTCTGCTCGAGCCGCAGTAATAGGATTTAACCAATCGAGAAGGAGAAGAAGTGAGCGGTTCAACAAGCGCAGACAGTTTGTGAAGACGGACGAGACAAATGAAGTAAATTAGAAGGGAAAAAATGAGAGGGAAGCAGAGTTCAGTCGTGTTCTGGAAATGTCAGTCTCACACACACACACACACACACACACACACACACACAAACAGCTCGTATTCCACATGCGGCTTGCACTGAGGAGGCGCTGCTGATTGGTGCCTTGAACGCAGACGGGATCCCGGAGTGAAATTCCCGTCAGATCACGCCGGCCTCACGCCGCTGATGTTTATCAGCAAAAGTGCCAACGTTTCTGGATCCAGAATGAGAGCAATTAATTCTCCTTTTTATCTCGCCTCGTTTTGTCCTCCATCTTGCCCTTCTGATCCGATCTGGGTGTATCAGAATGGCAATAAAGTCCCGAGGCGTGTCGCGGAGCGCTCGGGATTTATCCATTTTTACTTCATCATGTAATCAGTCTGTCCCTGTTGCTTATTACACTGATCTAATTTAGTTCAGAATTGGAGCTTGTCTGGATTCTGTAATGTTTAACATTCTTATCTGTTTGTAAGGTTTATGTAAAACTATGGCTACCCTCATGTTAACCGTACCCCCAAACTTCACACCCACAATCAAAAACGAAATGGACTTTTGGCTTGTAAATTCAGGTCCTCGCTTCTGGTCCTTGCTAAGATATGAACACATACACACACACACACACACACACACACAAAGCCTCTTGAGGACGTGTGTGAGCTTTTATTAGAATCTCCCATCACAAACACTTCAACAGGGATTAACCGCGACGTGGAGCATGAAACTGGCTTAATGACGGTTAACTGGTGAGTGCCGCTGTTATTTTGCTCTGGTGTTCGCCGAATCAGAAGCACTCTTCTCACAAAATCTCAAAAAATTTTGACTTCAATTGTGTTCCTGTTGGATTATAAAAGCTCAAATCTGGATTGGGGGACAATCGCCCACCATGTCGACCATCAGTCCCCAGCGACAGCCTGCAGTCTGCAAACGTCGTTCTGTAGGCATAAGGGCGTAAACCCAGTACTTTGAGCTGTGTGTGTGTGTGTGTTAATTGTACACCCTGACAGACAGCAGCTCCAGATATGATTGTGACTCAAACACAGAGGTGCTGCATTTTTTTTTTTTCCCGCTGATTGGTCCTTTCTCCCTCGGATCTTTCCAGTGCTGCTGCCTCTGCGGTGGAGATGGGTTGATATCTCTTTCTCCTGTTAGCAGGTCGGGCCGGGGTAATGGTGCTGTAATGACGGTCCGACTGTGCCACAAATCAAAGGCGTCAGTTTATTTAGCACAAAATGCTAAAGATGCCGGCCCTGGTCAAATGAAGACCCAGCACGTGGCGACAAAGTATTTTGGACCGCGTGCATCCGGCCTCATTATTCTCCTCGGTGGATGATATCAGGGCTGGAGCTGCGGCCTGGTATTAATGCAGCCTCCACAGGCACTCAGACAGTGAAATTACAGCCATTATTTTGGGCCTGTAATCAAACACTTAAAAACTTAAATGGTGCAGTAGATCTGGTCCCTCTCAAAACAGCTTGCATGCTTTAAAGTTTGGTGCACCACAAATGTTTGGTCATGGCCAAATGAAATTGAGAATCCATCTACACTTCCGTTCTGAATCCATATTGCATGTTGTGGGATTCATCTGTGCAAAGCACTACACCATAAGATAATATGCAGCTATGTACAGTAGAGAGCAAAATCTGTACCCGTGGCTAATGCTTAAATCTCCAAAACATACGTTACATTATTTCAGAATTCAGGACTTTCTGACGTTAAATTTCAGTTTGTAAGCATTTTGTGTTTAATCAACGTGTCATGTGACTGGGCTATAAAAATAGATCCATATAAAGTGATCTTGTGGGTTGTGGGATGGAATGGACGCATGTGTTGTGAGGGTTAATCTGTATTCCATGCTATAAAAGGAAGCACCACTAGATGGAGCTACATGCTCCTGTATAAGCAACGTCATAAGGCTCCATCAAGCAATCAGAATGTGTCTTTATACACACTCACCTTATAAATAATATTACATATGGGGTTAATTAGGATGCATTTTTCAACAACTGAATGATATTTTCTCAGTGCTTCCATCCTGGTTTCCTCATCCTGGTGACTGGTGTTGAGAATAATGCAGTCAGTGTAAGAATGGACTTCTGAGGGTGTCAGGCTAATGCCCCACTTAGCGTGCAGACGATGGTACCTGTACCAGAGTAATGATAGCTGCCCGCTCAGACAGACAGCATCAGTGGGAAGTCTGTTCTGCCGGGTTCAGTCAGCCCTTCTATCCAGCAATCAGTCCGGAGCCCCACTGATCACCCCCTCGTCCCGCTTTTTTCTCTTTCCCCGCACCCGCCTCCCGCCTGCCTCTGCTGATGTGAATTATTCACCGTGATCCGTCAGAAGGCTCCCGTGCTGAAAGATTTATTCTCTCAGCTCGGTGACTGTAACTCCGACGGCATCTGGTCTTCATCTCGGCATCTATGTACACACACACAACCTCACACTGATGTTTTACACACTAATATATGCAAACATTCACAGTCACACGCATAAATGCACATTCATTGCTAGACTCACAATTAGTATTTTCCCTCAAGTAACATCATGTCCGTCACTGCTGTAGTTTATCATTAAACTGATCACATGATCCGTTAGTAGCTATGCTAAAAAACGAAATTAAAATATATTGTTTACAGGCCTACTGCACAATCTGTAACCCACACTATAATACACACTGTTGCTAACACACCCACTCGCCAGTTCTCTCAGTGTCTCAGGCGAGGAGCGGATCAGACTAAATATAGTGTCCCTGCAGCACCTAATTAAGGGATGCAGTCAAACATGTAATTTAACTCCTTGCCGTGCAATTCACTCCGCCCACACACACACACACACACACACACACACTTATTCTTAGACCCACTCCACCCAGCGCACTTTAAGGACACTTAGGACCACGCGTCTTTTTTTTTTTCCCTCTTTCTCTCTCACACACACACTCACACCTACATGCTTATGTGTGTGTGAGATAAGTATTAGCCTGGGGCCATGGGTCCTCCATCCGGTTCCGCCTCCTACTGAACTCCACGCTGTGTTGGGGGCATGTAGGAGGACGCTCAACAGTTGGTTAATATCCTCACCGCTTTAATAACCGACCGCTGGCATTCATATTTTTAAAGAAACGGGCAGAGGAAGAGGAATCTGTACACGGGGACAGTGTTCTGCTCGCTGCTCCCGAATGAAGATGTAATGCGATGGAACACGGTGCCTCTGTGGACCAGCGGACTCGTCCGAATATTGATTTGCGGACCGCTGAAGGGCGTTTGGGAAGCGCTGGCCCAGAGGATTGTGGGTAGCATCATTCGGATAACCTATGTGAGAGCAGACAGATGTTCCAATGCACTGCATGCCAGAATGTTGCTCCTGCATTGTATTCCTGTATGATACAAAACACTCTAATTAGAAAAACTGGGTTGGCCTTTTCAAACCACATGACCTGCCGCAGAATGTTGTACCTGTTCGCACTCGTCATTCCACTTGTCAGAAGATAATAGACGTAAAAAGAACATCGGATTGTTCCTGTGTAGCGGGGAAGTGCCAATAATGGCCAGATAAACGAATGACATTCGTAATGCATTTAAGAAGGCAGATAATAACGGGCAGGCAAATTCTATTAAGGGTCTAATGTTAAATAGTTTTAATTGTTTTTAACCGCATCATGCAGCAAAACCTGCCTGTAAGGATCCTCAAGAGGTGTCGTGAAATATATCAGAGAGGCGGTAAAGAGCACAATTACCGGGTGATCTTTGTTTTTACCAGCTCACGTTTTGTGCACTTTTTGGCACGTTTAACTCACCGCGGAGGAGAACTAGACACCAATTCAAGACAGAGGGGAGTTACAGTGCCTCCTACATGTTGCAAAGCTTCCAGAGTTAAATGATCAAGGTCTTCACTCTACATTATTGCAGACTTTAGCTAGAAACGAGGAGGTGCATCCCTCCACCTGTATATAAAATTCGCCCCGACTGCTACGTTACGCGATTGGCTCATTAAGATTGCTCTATATAAGATTGGCAGGTTGTCTCCAGTTGTCTCTTTAGCAGGCTGTGATGTTCTCAATCCCATTTCTGTAAGGGCCCTCAGATGCTCGCCGTGTTTTGCGTTCAGGGAGGGGATGCGCACGCCTTGCCGGAAACTTTTGATGAGCAATTGACAATTCTGGCAGAAGAACAGAGCACTGGAGAGTACAAAAGGAAGTTGAAATAAATGAATAAGATGGAAAAAGAGGAACGCTGCTCGGAGCCGTATTAAGACAACACGGCTGTTCTAATCGTGACATTATTGGAGCAGGAGCGGCAAACGCGGGACGTTTATTCTGGAACGTTTACAGGGAGTGATTTGTAGGGGGATGTTTACAGAGCCCAGGGGTGACGCGAGAGTCGCCCATCATTCTGACTGCGTGTGTGTGTGTGTGTGTGTGTGTGTGTGTGTCCTCCTCCCCTGTCCTTCCGGATGCTTCTGGTGTCTGCCGGGTGACTGGGCTCAGCTGAGGCGACAGCTCCAGACTCCTAATGAGCAGCGCGGGTCGGTCAGGACGCTGCTCGAAATGCTCCGACTGCGGGGACCTCGTAATCGCAGTTTAACCATTTCAGGTTAAAACAAAAGCAATTTTAAACTTTAAAACTTTCAACGGAAGATGTTGCTGACCTTTGGGTTTGTGGCACCAGTTTCTGCAGGTGGGGGACATGATTACATATTACAAGATTATTTCAAATACATAATTTCCTCTACATTTCTCATTTTTGAACGTATGTGTTGATAAGGTTTTTTGGATTTTTGTTTTGTACTGAGCACATCCCCAGGGAACGCTTGCTTCATACCACAGTACAAATGGTTACTACAGTACAATAAGATATTTCATAGAAGTGCATTGTTCTTATTAAAGGAATCACATCGATTAGCAAATGAATGGAACAATGTGTGGGTTTTTGTCTGGTGAAGGGTTTGTCTGTAATACATGTTATTATAATGTGCTATTGATTGAATTTGAGGTTGGTTTTTTTCACAATGCAGACCTACGTAGAGCTGATTTAGTGATGTGTTTAAAGTCTGTTTGTCGGTGAAGAAAGAGAGAGAGAGAGAGAGAGAGAGAGGGCGAGAGAGAGCTTGGCAAGTTGCAGTAGATCGTTTGTCTGTTGCAACAGTTAAATGGAAACGTGTCATTATTTCTGCTGGACGCGCACTTCTCTAAACCCACCTCATTAATGCAACGTCCCACTGTCTCAGACCTGCAGGATGGCAGCATTTCACCACCACAGCGTCGGAAACAGCCCCATTTAACAATCCCAGACGTCCAGCAAGAGAATCAGCCAAATGCTCTCTGTGCTGGGATCAGAGTAAAGAGCCTCAAATCAGCCATGAAACCTATTCTGCTTTTAGCTTAAAAAATTGGAAAAAGTAGGGCTGGCACTGATTGGAATTTTCCAGTGAAATTGTCCAATTCCAAATTCTACGAGTACTGTTTTTTTCTTTTATGCTAAATTTATGCTTCTTTAATGCTAAAGTTTATTATCGTAAAAAAATGTTGTTCAATGCTACAAAATAAATACATAAATAACGCTTTAAAATAATAATAGTAGTAAGGACAGAAGCCGGGTGAAATTCAAAAGGAAGGATGAGCTGCTCATTCAGAGAAGATGAATCGCAATGAACCATGCAAGAGAGACCCAGTTTCTGCGTGAGATCGTTGAATAGTGTAGGAACGCAAGAGATGCTGAGAGATTGTAACATCGTACAGCTGATGCAGATGTTGGAAGTAGAAGATTGATCATTTCATTTCCATGACTAGCTGGTTAATAGTTTGGCAGGGCTTCCCTCGCTTGATTTCTTTTCCTACCTGGGTCCTTTTTTTTCCAGATAAAATACCTTTACATGTCTCAAAAATACCTTCTCTTTATCATTATAAATCAATTTTTTATTGTTCCCAAATATTATTACAGTATTATTACTTCTTCTGTACATTTAAACTTACTTACAACCTAATTCTTATTTCCCACAATTAAACAGTCTTTGTAGTGTCCTAGTTGGCACTGTTAAATGTTGGCTGGGAATGGGTGTTAAACTTGTACATGACCTGATGATTCTTTTTCAATTAATACAATTGCATAATAAATCACGTTCGAATCGATTTACTTGGTTAGTTATAAAAGAATACACATGCTGTAGGATATTTAATGCAACATTACCTCATTATCTCTTTGGTTGCAGTCCAACCACAGCAAGGGTGGCGCTGCGCTCAGAAACCCCAAGTAGCCAGCGATGTCATGGCCGCCTGTTGAACTTTGACTCTGAAACCAGAATGGAGGGGAGGTTGTTGCGGTAAAATGACACAACAGAATTAAATTGCTATAATCAACTTATATAGGAGTGATTATAAGTTGATTATAGCAATTTAATTCCGTTGTGTCATTTTACAGCAACAGGAAGGCTGGATGCTGGAGAAACGTTTTGGGTGCTGTAGGTCTGCCAGATGTTTTTTGACCATGAACGTTGCTTGTTGTTTGTTGAAATATCTCGTATACCTATAGACATATGTTTAAGCTTGTTAACTGAAATAATGAGGTGTGGGTATTATGTGATGGGACTGTGAGGGTGGACAGTGTTTAATTTGAATCCCGCTGCAAGAAGGATGCCTTCACTAGATGTCTGATTTTACTGTTCGGTACTGTTCGAAGGAAGAAGTTCAGACTGCATGGTGTGCAAAGTGCATGCCACGTTTGGTCTGTATTTCCACTGCTATAGCACAGTAAACTGTGTTGCAAACTTTCAAACAAAAATTGAAAGTGATTAGTTGTCACATGTGACCCATCACAGCACCCAGTGCACACGGTGAAATATGTCCTCTGCTTTTAACCATCAGCCTTGGTGAGCAGTGGACAACCATGACAGGCGCCCGGGGAGCAGTGTGTGGGGACGGTGCTTTGCTCAGTGGCACCTCAGTGGCACCTTGGCGGATCGGGATTCGAACCGGCAACCTTGTGATTATGGATTCGCTTCCTTACCCGCTTGGACACCACTGCCCTGTGTTTAGTTTATCTGTATGTGCGCTCACCTGGGAATTGGTTTGGGATCGGAAATATGTCAGACTGGCCGGTCAATCATCGATCTGTCTGATCAGGATTTTGATCCCTTGCTGATCAATCGGTGCATTCCTAAAAAAAAGTACACCCATCATCTCCTGATCTCCTGCTATCTGGTTCCTGCAGCTTTGTGTACTTGTGGTGGAAAAATGATTTAACGTCACGTCTATGATGATTGACTCTGTGCCGTTTTCTCAGTTCTGTCCCATTTCTGGAGCCATGGATTTAGTTTAGGCCTGGAGGGAGCTGGATCTCCACTGACCTCCTGTGAGTCGGCTGCCCTGCTGTTTACCGCCGGCCCTTGATCCATTTTTAAATCACGATTGAAAAGCGTTGAAAAGCATCTGATTTCGGCTTCATTAAAGGAAAACAGCTGTTTTACGTCTGATTTATAATTCACAGGTTCTGTAATCCCATTTCATGGTGTGTGTGTTTGTGTGTGTAATTCACTGTTGGTTTCGGATTTGGTAAGAAAATCCCTTTTGATTTTTGAGCACTTGTCAAACGCCTTTTATCATTTATTGAAATGATGATGGATCATTTTGTTTTTCTGTATCTAGACTGTAAAGTGATTGCCGAAGACCAACATCAATAATTTGTAACTGTGTACATCAGAAGGAGACGGTCCTGACTGCAGATCTCTGATCTAGAATGAATACATCTATCACCTCTGACACACACACACACACACTTGTGCCTGGGGCTGGTATTTTATCACTGCTAAATAAGACTTGGGACATGGGACTAACATCAAATAAACGAGTTCCCCCATCAGAACGCTGGAATGAAAGCGCTGATAATCTGCATGTGGGCGTGGTCGCGTGTGTGGTAGAGAACGGGGGGTAATGGAGGGAAACGGTGGAGATGGATGCTGCGCTACACCAGGGTGTGTGACATGTTGACATGTCATCCAGAAAGAGGAAGTATGGTGTGTAAGAGCTGTCAATCATGCCTATAGACTCCTCCCCCTTTTAACTTTGTTCGTAAAACATCATTTTGTTTTTTATCTTCTGGATGGGTAGTTAGTTCCTCCTGTCCAACAGACAGAAACCAGCATACTGTCGCTTCGTGTCATTTTGTCATTCTGTCACTGTTTGCAAACTCCACATCATTTTATCTTCAGAAGGTTTTTGAACACACACACACACACACACACACTGATTCAGAAGCAGGTCACATGGTGCACTTGTACGTAAAGGCACCTTGGAATCGGTCCATGGTGCTGTAATATAGTCTCTCTCCACGGCCCCGTAATGTCAGGTTTGTGGCGACCTGTCCGCAGTGCTTTGATGTAATAAATTGATTTGTGGCAATTTTCCGCTGCACATTGAGCAACAGGAAACGGAACCGCCGGTAATTGGGGTTCTTTTTTATGACCTGTCTTTTAAGGGGCGCTGGAACGGGCAGCGGCGACAGAGAGAAATAGTCCTGTTGCACCCATCATGACCATCAGCATCGACTCCAGCATCAGCACCAAAAGATCAGTCTCAAGATCTGGTTCCAGCTGTAGATTTGGAATCATGAGTTTGGAATGAGTTGCTGTCTAGTTCGAGTGTCCCTAGGCATTATTTAAAAATAAAAATGAATAAAATGTCATTAAACAATAAGGGGCAGTGGTGGCCTAGCGGGTGAGAAAATGGACCCGCAATCGGAATCCCGAGCCACCAAGTTGCCTCTGAGGCGCCACTGAGCAAATCACCGTCCCCACACACTGCTCCCCGGGTGCCTGTCATGGCTGATCACTACTCACCATGGGTGATGGTTAAATACGGAGGACACATTGCGTTGTGTCACCATCTGCTGTGCTGAAGTGATTGTCATTGTGAGTGTCACACAATGACAATCACTTCACTTTCACTCTGGCTTTTGGTGCTGACCCTTGGAGACGCCTACAGTTTGTCAGCTGTTCCGTGTCTCTATTCCATGTAGTAAATGTTTTATAAAGAGGCATTGTGTATGGATTGACATCAGCAGTAATGGTCTGTGTACGTGTGTGAGAGAGAGAGAGGGAGAGAGAAGACGAGAAAGGAAAAGAAAAGAGAAAAAAAAACTGTTATCTCAAAAAATGAATGGATTTGCATTTGTCATCCATTAATCGGGCATCTGGTTTCAGAGCTCAGCAGATAGAATTTTGTGTGTGTGTGTATGCATGCCTCGCTGTAGAAATTGAGATGTGTGATATCTCTGTTTATCTCCTGAGTAGTGCTGCATGTACATTTCAGCAAGAACAATATACAATATAACATCGTTGTTCTCCAGGATTTTTTGTAGCTGCTGCTATGGGGGAATTATCCCCCATAGTTGTATGCAGGATGCGTTTGGGGCCTTAAATATGTAAATATACAGTTTTTCCCCAGACCTGTTCAAGTACCATGTTCATGTGTTTTTAGAACCTGAGCCAGAAGAGAGTTCTGATACTGGTGTGCTGTATTTAAACACACTTGTGTGTGTGTGTGTGTGTGTGTGTGTGTGTGTGTGTGTGTATGTGTCCCAGGACAGCTGTGTGGGGAGGATGACCGGTAAGAGTCTGACCAGCAACGTGACCAATAAGAATGACCCACGCTCCATCAACTCCCGTGTGTTCATCGGCAACCTCAACACCGCCATCATCAAGAAGGCCGACATCGAGCTCATCTTCGCCAAGTACGGCAAGATCGTGGGCTGTTCCGTGCACAAGGGCTACGCGTTTGTGCAGTACATGAGCGAAAGGAACGCTCGGGCGGCGGTGGGCGGCGAAAACTCCAGGATCATCGCTGGACAGCCTCTGGGTGAGTCCATGTCCCAGTCACCGCACTGGGTCACACCAGCTTTACATTTGCATTTACATTTACAGCATTTATCAGACGCCCTTATCCAGAGCGACTTACAATCAGTAGTTACAGGGACAGTCCACCTGGAGACACTCAGGGTTAAGTGTCTTGCTCAGGGACACAATGGCAGTAAGTGGGATTCGAACCCGGGTCTTCTGGTTCATAGGAGAGTGTGTTACCCACTAGGCTACTACCACCTTTATCTGGTTAAATGGATATTTGAATTTAATAATTTTAACTACGTTTTGCTAACTTTTCTTAGATTCAATTAACTGAAATGTAACCAATTCTACTAACATTGCAGGATTTATGCTACCAAAAACTTTGTATAAAATTTTTGTATAAAAGGGCCCCCTCAACTTTTAGAAAAGAACTTTAATCAAGAACTTTAATCAAAAGAAAATACTACATTGTGACAATTTCTTGCGTGCAACACGTGTTTTCTTATCCTAGTGCCGTATGCTCGATTTTGTGACATTGAATAATATACCAATCCTAGTTTTTTTGCAGTTATTAAAAATTCATGACTAAGTGAACATTTTGTCTTTGCACATACTCTTTTAATCGTTGTGTAATATTGTGATAATGTAAATTATATTGAGTATATATTGAGTATTTAGTATGCTTTTGTCTGCAGTAAAGAGTGCTCTGATCAATTGGCGACCTATTAGCGTTCTGCTTGGAAACGATGGGACCCCTGGACGCCAGGCGTCCCCCTCTTCTGTTTCTCTGTCGCTCTCAATCTTGCAGTCACTTTCATCCTCGGGCCGGCTTCTGCCAAAATGAGGCAAAGAGAAACATTAGCATAAAATCTCATCTATTATTCATTAAAGCCAAACGCCATCCATATGCATGTGCTAAGTTTGCCAGTTTTTGTTGCACTTCGCTTTTTTTTTCTTTTATTCCACAGATAAATAATCCAGATTCTTGGCTCTTGTTCATACACACACACACACACTACTGAAATCTTCTAATGAGTGTGGAGATATGACACGTATGCAAGTGAGAATATTGTCCCTGTCGCCAGCGTTATCAATTGAGGTGCTGATGATTGTGATGAAACCGCAGTTTACCTGTTCAGAATTATTTACTCATTACTGGGAACCTCTAGATTTATCTTCCATGTTGAAATATTTCATCTCTGATCCAGCTGTTCCTAAGCAATGTCATTTCACAGGCAGCTGTGGCTATCATAAATAAATTATGATATTTAAAGGGATGCAGGAGACGTTGTCCCTCCCACAATGCCTTTCGGTCATTCGAGCATAAAAGTGTACTCTATGCACCATATTCGGCATAATAAGGATGTATGAAGAGCGAGACCACATTGCCCTGCTGTCTCCGCTTGTTTTATTCCCCGCATATGAGATTTTTCACCCTTTCCCCGGCGGTGAAGCGATCAAATGGCAAACGCTGTGCCTTCCGTTGTTTTTACAGGTGGAGCTTTGAAAGCAACCTGGGCTTTTATGAGATGTGACATTTCATCACTGACCTTTCAGCGCTTCACAGTGAAATATCAGATTGGGGCGATATTTCGGTTTGTCACATTTTAATTTCACTGTGGCATTTTAACTGAACTTATTCTCTATCTTTTTTTCTAGCAACTGTAGTTTTGTGTTTGATCATCTGTGCGCTTGTGTTTCACTGAATTTTCTTTTGAATGAAGTCATGTTTAGTTGTATAGAAACTGACCTAAAACTGAAATATGGACACACGTCCTACACCCAGCGTAATTGTAATTGGTCAAGGTTCTCCCTCCCGCTTGTCTGTATGTGTGTGGAGAGCTGAACTTCATAAACAGCACCCATCTGCTCTAAGAGGATTACAGGCAAACACACACACTGCAATCAATCCCCATTTTAAACAAATATGAGGCGCGGCGCTCTCTAACTCATCCACCCCCCACCCCTCTTCCCGACCCCACCGATTCTCGCTTACTTGTGCAAAAGGAGAGGAAAAGGTCAGGCCATTAATCTAAACTGCAGTTAAACACTCACTCTCTCTCACACACACACGCACACACACTCACAACACATTCATTTACTCGGTCAGAGCAGAGCGAGTTTGCTTAACTTAACATGTGACCATAGTTACATCAATATGATTCTTTCAAAGCTGTTCATTATTGCACAGTGCATGGAATTATGAGACAGCTGATGATTGATTGATTGATTGGTTGGTCTTTATCTCTGCTTCATGCATCTATCTGCACTGCTTCCATGCAGCCACTGAGTTCTTACAAAATTATATAATATAATACAATATGATATAATATAATATTCTGCAGAGTGAGAACATCTAGAATATCCAACAGCTGATTATGGGATGAACCGTATACAACTTGGCTGCTTAGATGGTACCAAAAAAACCAATTCAGGATCCCAGGCCTCTGTAGAAATGACCTTGACCTCTGACCATCAGTGAGTGCCAATTTTGAAGATGTTCCAGATGCGGAAATGTGAAGAAATTCCTTTAAGGCATTGTTGAGATATGATAAGGAGACTCGTTGCACCTGCATGCGGGTTTAAACAAAAAAGCTCATCCACCTCTGGAACCTCACTCTTCTGCTCGATTGTTGTTTTCCTCTTGTTCCACTCCTCCCCACTGGAGCTTCTTAAGGAGTAGCCTGAGGGCTTCACAACCTTTAATTTGACTACTGGGGGCAGCTGTGTCAGGAAGTTGCTCCAAATTTGTCTCGCGGGGACAGTATCTGGACAGTGTCCTTGGGTGCCAAGGCAGAATAGGAAGTAATCTTTCAACAGGGTTGAAAGAATATCAGACAAAAGTGGCGAGTGTGACACTGGTGGCCTAGTGGGTAAGATAGCAGACTCGTAATCAGAAGGCTGTGGGTTTGAATCCCAAAATGCCAAGGTGACACTCCCCTTGATCAAGGTATCGTCAACGCTGCCATTGTAAATTTGAATTAGGGTGGGAGGTAGGACTGGGCATTATGGCATAAAATACACTGTAGATTTTATATACTGATGAATATAATTTGATTTTGAGTAAATGTTAATGAAACTGTTTGTGAAACGTGTCCATAGCAAAGGCTCTGCAGCAGGAAGTTGTATAATGAACTATAATAAACATATAGCATAACCGTATACCAGATCTCTGGCCAATTCTACTGAAAGTGGACTTCCTGTCACACCAGTGAACAGGAAGGCCATTGAAATAAAAGGAATTTGTATGGTGCGCGTGATAAAACTTTAGGATTTTAGGATTTTTAGGAGTTTACATTTTATTTTATTTATTGGGTCTGCAGTATTTTAAGACCTTTAAACTCCAGATTTAAGGATTACTGGCACATTTGTTTAAGGCCTTATTTTTTTATTTTAATGATCCATTTTAATGATAAACCCTGCCGCATGCTCTGTGCTTTCGCCCAAAAGTAATGGCTCATGCTGCAAGTAGCCATGGTTTTGCACAGGAGATGCGACTTTGTCATTTTCGCGAGGAGCAGATATTTCTGAAGTATAATAAAATAATTATAACTGGTGTGATTTAGAATTGTACCCGGACACATGACCAAATGACCAAGTCTGTCTTTTTTTAAATGTAAAATGACAGGCTATTTATTGAAATACTTGAAAATATGTTACTTGTGTTTAAACATAGACGTGTTGTGCAGCCAATCTGCTTTGACTTGGCATAAACCTGATTGGCCAGAGGGTTCTCATGGAAACTGATTTGATTTGCTGGGCAGTAATGCTGGGAAAAGCTTGAGAAGCACTACTTCAAGGCAGGGCTCACCACCACCGGTCCTGGAGGAGCTCTCATCCTCACCCTCATACAACATGCCTGATGCAACCACTAACTCAGGTGGGGTGGGACAAGGGCGGGAGCCATGAGGGACCAGGGTCTTCACCCCTGCGTCCAAAATGTCTGTTAATTGTGTATTGAAGATGAATATTAAGCATGTTTGTGACATTTTATGACAGTGGCAAATATATGTGAGCATGAACAACTTCAGGATTCCCAGACTTGTAGTACGATTTGAGTAAATATTCATCAGCCGAGGCTGCAGCAGAAATCCGAAATCGTGCTGGCAGTAACATGGTAATTGTGTGTCTTTGTTAGTCACCGTCTCTCCAGAGAGAAGCGCAGGCTGGGCCTGTTTTCTGCAGCTGCTGCTTCCTTTCCCAGTTTTATGTGGCAGAAATGTGTGTGTGTGTGTGTGTGTGTGTGTGGGCAAGCTGAACTGAAGAACACCTGCAGCAGAGCCACTAACCAAACATGTAATTGATTCGTAAATGAAATGGAAAAATTCCCTTGCAAAACACCACCTAGCACACACACACACACACACACACACACACAGTCCTTTTAGCCACATCATCACACACACAATGAGACTAGAGCCACAGAGGAACAGGTTTATGAGCTTACATTTACACACACGGTAATGCTGAGATGAAAATGATTGAGAAACCGCGGTGATTAGTCACAGAAATCAATCGGCCGCTGTCAAAGCAGCATGTGGAATAAAACTGAATATAAGGCTGTTTATAATAATTAATGTGAAAGTAATGTACTATAATACATTTGCACTATTCATTCAATTCTGTTAAAAATGTATATATTGCAAGTAACTTCATTCATTCCACCAAGTCAGATTGTCATGTAGGGCTAAACACAAAAATCAAATATGAGCATTTTTTATTGCTATTATGTCCTATTCTAACCAGATGAGATGTAAAATGTAAAACCAAAGCACTTTTAATATGTTCTGATGAGATTTTGCTCCTAGTGGTGGGATTACTGTGTGTGGTAATGTGTGTGTGTGTGTGTGTGGTGTGTGTGTGTGTGTGTGTGTGTGTGTGTGTGTGTGTGTGTGTGTGTGTGTGTGGTGTGTGTGTCTGTGTGTGTGTGTGTGGTGGATAAAGTGACAGAAGCCCTTAGTAAATATCACCTATCGCTGTGGGAACAGGTGTCACGGAGGCACCACTCACACTCTCCATTCCGATGCAGAGTGAGGGTGTGTGTGTCTGAGAGAGAGAGAGAACTGTAGAGTCACAATGACTCTTACTAAATCCACCATAAGCCTACAAGACCCTCTCCTCCTTACTCACACACACACTCACTGTAGACATTGTGCTGCCTGAACTGTATCTACACACTGGTGTGTGTGTGAGAGAGAGAGAGACAGAGAGAGAGAGAATCTGAGAAATGGCTAAATCTTTATTGTGAGTTGAGCTTCAGTGCTGATATTCTCCCAGGGTGTGTGTGTGCATGCATGTGTGAGTGTGTGCGGTAGTAGCCTGGTGGGTAACACATAAACCAGAAGACCCAGGTTCAAACCCCACTTACTACCGTTGTGTCCCTGAGCAAGACACTTAACCCTGAGTGTCTCGGGGGGGACTGTCCCTGTAACTACTGATTGTAAGGCGCTCTGGATAACCAGTAGTACCATCAGTCATCTAATCTGCATGCTGATTAAATAACCTTTTTCTGCAGTCATAGCCTGAACTCTAGTGTTGAACTTAAGTGTGTGTGTGTGTTCACGGAAGGTCTGTTGCTGAGCAGCTCTGCAGCACCCCCTCATGACCACTTGGATGTCTTTGTGTGATTTTCTCCACTCCACTGGTGTCCGAGTGGTACCTCGCAAAGCAGAAACACGCCCATTCACGCTGCTCATTGTGTGATTTGGCGCATGCGATCCGTAATAAATTATCAGTGCGTTTTGGTGGCGGGTAAGGTGGAGACCTCGGCATCTTATTAAAAATGAATTAGCTGCTGAAACTGCAACAATACTCACTGGCCAGTCAAGCACTCTTCACTGGAGTGTGTGTGTGGGGGGAATGAGACGGTCTTGCAGTGCCCCCTCGTGGAGATTTATTGCAATAAAGGCGCATAGAATTTATCAATCTTAAATGCCATATTTATAAATCCACAATTTACCTACACAACAAGCACACGGGTTACATCCCACATAATAATCAACTCATACCATCGCTCATTTAACATGTCTGGCTGGTTTTAGGCTGTACAGCTCAGACACGTCCTCATCCCACACATGCAGCAGACACAGAGGAGCTCATTCATCCTCCTGTCCCGGCAATGTGTAACAGAGCTGCTTTAAATCCCGCTCTCTCTTGTCAAATGCGAGGCCGCGGGTGACGCGTCTGTCGTTAGCGCAGGTGTCATTACAGAAAGCCATAACGGCGGCGATGTTCACAGGGTAGTGGTGAAAATGATGGTGCCCAGGCTGCACTGTTGAATTAGGTTATTCAGACCTGTTTGAATAGCGTTCGGGCCCATTTGAATATCCCCTGCACTTGACAGAGGAGTGGAGAGAGAGAGAGAGAGAGAGAGAGAGAGAGAGAGAGAATGAAAAAAAGCTCTCACACCGCAGCCTTTGTGCCGAATGTCACATTTCAGAAAGCTGGTGAAGGTTCCAGGGGTGTTAATGGGTCTTTGCTGAAATGATCTGTGACACGTATGGTTATGATCACATGACTTTCACAATGCAACACCATCTCTAGACATGTGCAACCCAGCACTTTTATAAACTAACCTGTCTCCCTTAAAGTGTCCACTAGAGCTTTTGGTGGCCATCAGGAAGAGTGAGTAGGGTGAGTAAGTAAGTGGGGTGAGTAGAGTGAGTAGGGAGAGTGAGTGAATTAGTTAAGTGAGTGGGGTAAGTGAGTGAGTCAGTCAGTCGGTCAGCTGAGAGAGTGAAAGAGTGATTAGGGAGAGTGAGTGAGTGAGTGAGTGAGTGAGTGAGTGAGTGTGTGAGTGGGGTGAGTAAGTGGGGTGAGTAAGTCAGTGGGGTGAGTGGGTGAGTAGAGTGTCTAGGGAGGGTGAGTGAATAAGTTGAGTGAGTGGGGTGAGGGAGTGAGTGAGTCAGTCAGTCGGTCAGCTGAGTGAAAGAGTGAGTAGGGTGAGTGATTGAGTGTGTCAGAGGGGTGAATGAGTAAGTGGGGTGAATGGGTGAGTAGAGTGAGTAGGGAGGGTGAGTGAATTAGTTGAGTGAGTGGGGTGAGGGAGTGAGTGAGTGAGTCAGTCAGTCGGTCAGCTGAGTGAAAGAGTGAGTAGGGTGAGTGATTGAGTGTGTCAGAGGGGTGAATGAGTAAGTGGGGTGAATGGGTGAGTAGAGTGAGTAGGGAGGGTGAGTGAATTAGTTGAGTGAGTGGGGTGAGGGATTGAGTGTGTCAGAGGGGTGAATGAGTAAGTGGGGTGAATGGGTGAGTAGAGTGAGTAGGGAGGGTGAGTGAATTAGTTGAGTGAGTGGGGTGAGGGATTGAGTGTGTCAAGAGGGGTGAATGAGTAAGTGGGGTGAATGGGTGAGTAGAGTGAGTAGGGAGGGTGAGTGAATTAGTTGAGTGAGTGGGCTAAGTGAGTCAGTGAGTGGGTCAGTTGGTCAGCTGAGAGTGAAAGATTAAGTCAGTGAGTGAGTGAGTGAGTGGGATGAGTGAGTCAGTGGGGTGAGTGAATTAGTTGAGTGAGTGGGGTAAGTGAGCGAGTTAGTGTGTCAGTCAGTCAGTCAGTCGGTCAGCTGAAAGACTGAAAAAGTGAGTCAGTGAGTGGGGTGAGTGAGTCAGTGGGGTGAGTGAGTGAGTGAGTGAGTGAGTGATTAAGTTCAAGTGTCCTTTGACAAAAAAATGTCATTGTTTCAAAAAACACAGTGATTATATTATGTATCTGTTGAGTTTGTATCCAACACACTGTCAGCCGACCATTTTTTTTTTTTTTAGAACTTTTGTACGTTTGACCTTCTCCTAGGAAAGCTGTCAAATGAAATGATATTTTCATCCATTGATGGGAAACGCAGTGATATTTAGCTGTTCCCTGTAGCACTTATTTCTTTCTGAAAAGTGTTTAATGAGATGTGAAATTAATTATTCTGATTCCCAAAACAGATCCATACAATAACCAGACAGCTGTCTCTCGATGACAGGCTGGCACACGAAGGTAAATTTCACAGTAAATACTCAAATCCATGACATTAGTTTGTTGCCATGGAGACAGATGGTAGCATGACCCAAACAATGGTGCAGCTCTGTCAGCCTGAACTCACCTCCTTGTTTACAACAGCGCCTGATCCCGCCCTCCATGGCTGCTGCTGATCATCTTGATGCTTAACCTTCTCTCATTATCTCTGGATGATGTAGTGGAGTGATGAAAAGTGAGTACGTGATGCTCTGCTGAACTTGTTTCGAAAAATGTTCCGCCTGTAGTTGGTCTCAGGCTCCACCAGATAGCAGCAGAGAACTTGTGTGGAGAATTTGGAACTTCAGTCCAGCTGGTTTGTCATTTGTACATTTACCACATTTATCAGATGCTTTGTAGTCCATATCTATTCTTCAAACATGTATAGTGAGACTGAAATCAACATCTGCTGTTCAACATAGTATTCATACTATAACAAAATCAGAATTCACAATCAGACTCAGGTTTATTGGCCAAGTAGATGAGTGAACACATATAAGGAGTTAAATTAAAGTGCAAAGAACCTTATATTGGGGCAGTGGTGACCTAGCGGTTAAGGAAGCGGCCAAGGTTGCCGGTTCGAATCCCGATCTGCCAAGGTGCCGCTGAGGTGTCACTGAGCAAAGCACCGTCCCCACACACTGCTCCCCGGGCGCCTGTCATGGCTGCCCACTGCTCACCAAGGATGATGGTTAAAAGCAGAGGACACATTTTGTTGTGTGACCGTGTGCTGTGCTGCAGTGTTTCACAATGACAATCACGTCACTTCACATTAAAGGATATATGCAGCGTGTGCGGAAAGTACGAACACCCTTCATTTTTGCTTTGTTTTATTGCACCCATTTTCTAAAATCATTTAATTATTTTTTTCCTCATTAACGTACACACAGCACCCAATATTGACAGAAAAACACAGGATTTTTAACAAAGAAAAACTGAAAACATGCCCACTGCATAGTGGTAATTGAGAAGTTTTACATTTACAGCATTTATCAGATGCGATTATCCAGAGCGACTTACAATCAGTAGTTACAGGGACAGTCCCCCCTGGAGACACTCAGGGTTAAGTGTCCTGCTTAGGCTCTCAATGGTAGTAAGTGGGGTTTGAACCTGGGATGTTTTGGTCTTCTGGTTCATTGACAAGCGTGTTACCCACTATGCCACTTTCACCTGTTATATCAGTTTTTATACTGCAAGGAGTTTATTTTTAAGGCGGCAGTCAGGCGTCTCTTCACTGTGCAACAGAAGTATTACACCATGTTTGGTTCCATCCTGGAGATACAGGAATTGGAAATGGTGACACATATAATTCTGCCACATGCCGTGTCTATGGTAACAGTAATATGAGTAGCAGCTGCTGGATGGTGTCCCCAGCAGTAATCTAGATCTAGACAGAGGGAACAATACAGACAAAAATTCAGCTATTCTGCGCTTGTGAATCTGTGTTTTCGCCATCCTATAGGAAATATTCGAACTACCTGAATTGGACTTCTGTTGATCACGAAGAACCTCAGCGTGTGTGTGTCCCAGTTTCCTGTAGGTGCAAGGCCCTGTGGACATCGCAGCTGGAGTTTTGATTGATAAATGTGTCGCATCATCACTATCAGCAGAGAATGATTTGACATGATTTCCAACCCTAATGCTTGCTAGTCTACAAAGCAGGTGCCTTCTAGCTTTTATACCAGATACAGCAACATTTGTCTGTGAAGGTCATGATTTGTAGACATTTTTAGCTCATCTAAAATGGATCAGGTCATTAACATTAAAAGGCGTGAGGCTTCGGGCAGGATGTAGGACCTGTCACATCCCTCCTGTCATCTGAGGACCACCGCCCGATGTGAGAATTTCTGGCGTGTAGAATATTAATCAGAAATAAATTTTACTGTCCTCCTGTGAAGATGGCGAGCTAACTTCTCAACTGTAACTTTGCAGACAGTATACACACACACACACACACACACACACAGACACACAGACCTTGCTATTCAACCCACACATAGGCAGGAGAAGCTGAACAAATAGCACAGCTCCCGGTCGCCCTGGAAACGCCGTCTCCTCTCTGTCCCCTCCCACCCTTGTTCTCTGTAGTGAGGTGCAGAGCGCGAGATCCTCCTCTCTCCTCCCCGAGGAGACGGCGGACTGACCCTTTACACGCCAGCGCTGACCGTTACTCTCACTACCCATAATCCCCTAGGGGGACTGCACTTCGTTTCACGATGTACCTTCACTCCGCCGGAGACCTGTGGGAAGCCGGGAAGATCGAGCTTGAATATTTCTAATAACTATAATACAACGTTATGCAGTTGAAGTTTTTACTCTAGAACAATAGTAGCGGCCTTGTGGACTAGTGATCAGAAGGTTGTGGGTTCAAATCCCGATCCACCAAGGTGGCCTTAATCAAGGTACCGTCCCCACACACTGCTCCACTGGCACCTGTCACCGTGTCACAGTGTGCTGTGCTGCAGTGTTTCTCAAAAACAATCACTTCACTTTCACTTATAGAATAAAGTCAAAGGAACCAGCAGCCGAGACAACCCAGTGGCCCTCATAATACACTTGAGGCTTTAGAAATGTTTATATTAATGTGCAAAATGTCGTGCACCAGTGTTGCTGTGTAAATATGAAATATAAATTGCGGGGTCATTTGGAAAAACCAGGCAGTGCTTGTCCCTCACACATGTCCGATTCATCTCCAGTACTTTCCTGAAGTTTGGCGATTTAAAATGTATTCTGTACAGAATATTCCTCCGTTGGCCCAGCTGGGGGCGTTGCTGTTCTGATTATTATAGTATTAGTGTTTCTGTATTAATGGGAAGGCGAGTGTGGAAGGCGAAGGTGCGAGTCTGCGCAGTGGAGCTCCGTCCCCCGGTGTGGCTGGAGTGGTCTCGCCCGCTCTCCCCTCCCCTCTTCTCTTCTCTTCTTTTCTCTTCTCCTCTCTTCGCTTCTCTTCTTTTCTCTTCTCCTCTCTTCTCTTCGCTTCTCTTCTTTTCTCTTCTCCTCTCTTCGCTTCTCTCCTCTCCTCTCCTCTCCTCCCATTGAGACTCCATTGAGGAGAAGACCGCCGCGCTGCGCCACGCTGGACCCGTTTAGAATGACCATGTCGAAGGGGAAGCGTCGCAACAAGCGATGTGAGTGGCTCTCGCTGTTTTTCAGACGTGCACGGACGTCGGTCGGTTCCGGGACCCGGTGTCTGGTCCGTGGGGGGTTACGTTCCCCGGTGCGATGCCGGGGAGGAGCGGGGACCTCGGTTACGCACCTGCCAGCCTCTGCGCTCTGTACAGTGACCGAACAGCCATCACAATTCTGGTTCTAAATAGTGTCGAGTCACCGCTGACATGAAATAGCATTTCATATAACCAGATAAATATCTGCAGGGATGGTGATGCTGGAATAATATTCCGTTTTGTTGGTAATGGTCTGGGTGACTCACAATACAGAGGAAGCGCATCTGATTTTGGAACTTCT
Source organism: Denticeps clupeoides (assembly GCF_900700375.1). Taxonomy (NCBI): domain Eukaryota; kingdom Metazoa; phylum Chordata; class Actinopteri; order Clupeiformes; family Denticipitidae; genus Denticeps; species Denticeps clupeoides. The sequence continues at coordinate 22,228,538 of NC_041708.1, read as the reverse complement.
TTTAACTCCAGGGATCTTGACCATGAGAGGGTGAGGAGCTCATGAGTCTGACTCATGACAGTTCAGATGTTCTTCATGTCTGCCGTCCCCAAACGTCTGCGGCCATGTGCTTGATGTGGCCCTTATCCTTCCATAATTCTCATTCTGTGTCACAAAGTGTCACACGGCCGAATGAGATGATAACAACGGCGTGAATAGTTGTTCGTGTACATTTGTGAGCATCTGACGGTTATGCGGTCAAATTTTTTGTCCTACATCATATCCGTGTAACCATGAGAAGATGGACATAACAGCGTGGACTAAATTTCACAGACTTAATTCGGCGCTGTGGTTTTTAAGGCCATTCTCACCAACACTGAGCTTAATGTGGGCCATTTTAAAGGGACAGTGTGACAAAATTGAGGTGTGGGGTCAACTGTCCAGTTTAATATAAGTTTAAGTGTAACATATTGATCATGAATGGCTTCATGTCCATTCTTCAGGCATCCAACCCACTATGGGAACTGAAGGGGTTTGGAGCCGTAAACCCATATGCCGTGGTTGGTACTGTAATAAATGCCTGTGGTAATGTCGATAAAAATTACTGTTTTTTTTGCTGAATAATAATTATTATTCAGCAACGGTCTAAAAAATACGTAGAGTGTTGATGTGCATCTCTGTGTTCTGACATTTAAAAGTAATAAAATGGCTTTATATGAATGTCTGACACTGAGACATTGTTTTGCATGGCCACGCCCCCTCTCCACCTCCTTCTTTTTAAGCTCCTGCCCACTTTTTAGAAAAAAAATCTTCCACACCACGATTTAATCTTTATCTTGCTCATTTGTTGTCTTATAATCAGTGTTGTTTGCTAAAATGTATTTTGACTGATTTCTATTTTTAGATTATGCTGTGCATTCAGAACACCGTTCATCTAAATCATTAAAAACCTTCATTCGTGTTTATGCTTCATCTTGTTCACTGTAATAAATGAGCATTGCTGATCCCTAATTATTTGTTGCCGCTGCAGTGTTAATTAATCGTGAGGCGGAAGGAGGCGTGAAAGTGAAACGTCGCGGGGACATTATCGCTGGTGACAGTAGCACCGCATGGAAGAGGCTTCTGGGTAATAAATCAACTCGTCTGCCTCAGAGGCCCCGTAAATAAAAGTGACAGGCCTGTCGATAGTCGTATCCGCGGACTGATCCTCACTCGCTGCCACAGACGACCGAGGCCCCGACTCGCAGCCAGACCATGAAAAATGAAGTCTCATCTTTAACGGTGTTGATTTTAGAGTTTGGCGTTGCAGGTTAATGAAACCAAACGTTCATGCAGATTCTGAACATTGCGGAAACCGGCAGGCCTGGCCTGGCATCCACACACATCAATGTGAAGATCTTTCCTCATATCACAGTTAGAGGTGTGAACCTTCACTGGTCTCACGATTCGATTAGATTACGATTACGATTATCAATGACCAGATTACCGATGTATCACAGTGCTTCCCATAAATTTTTCTCCATTACTTCACATTATGTTTTCAAATACGTCAGTAAGATGCCAGTTAAGGCCTCATTCACACGGACGTCTGAACCAGGCGTTTTTCTTGATTTCGTGGCGTCGGGTGATCGTCGACTGAACGCCGGCCAGTGTTCTTGGTGCCAATTTCTGCCAAAATCCCGACGAGAGTTAAACAGCGTCAAGTGAACGCCAGTGAGACGGCAATCGGACGCAGTTACAAAGCGCAGCAGTTCAGAGGGCGTGTGGACGAGACTCCGAACTCCGACCCGGAGCGGCGCTGTACTCTGTAGATCAGGCCTCCATAGTCACTACCGGCATTACTTTTTAACAAGAATATTTATACCGCCGCCAGAAAGTCACCAAGCAAGGTCATTATGAAATAATCGATTATGTTCTGCACTGCATCGATACAGAATCGTCCACGCCTTCAACACAATGCATTGATGAGATTAAGTTCAACACCTCTAATCACCGTGGTAGACTTTATGTGGACAACATTGTGGTTGACAGAGAAGTGAGGTCACACAAGACAAAAGCCCAAGACCCCGTGCACACAGTGAAATGTGGTCTCAGCCTTTAACCCATGCCCTGAGGGAGCAGTGGGCAGCCGTGAAAGTGGCACCTCAGTGGAACCTTGGCGGTTCTGGATTCGATCCGGCAACGTTCCGATACCATACCCGATACCACCCACCTGTGTATTGGTACAGCGTGTCGCGGTACATGGCCTATTTATAAATCCCAAACCAGCCCGAAATCGTGCAAGCAAGGTTCTGTGCTGCACCTGCGGAGAACAGCTTAAAATAGGCTGATGAGGAGCAGGGGAAGATGGATAGCAGCATTCCGAGTCAGGAATTCTCTGCTGGTTTGTTCCCGGTAGAGCCGCGTCACGCCTGGGTGTTTTAGCAGCTGCTCGACCAACACCAAACTATCCTTATCTGAAAAAGTGGTGGCAAACTACTGACTTTGACTGGCAGATGGCATCAACTGAAATGCATTGTGGGTTAGACCACAATTTTGGACTGTGTAGCTGTGTGGGACGTTCTTCGAAGAAGAGGAGCGGAACTCATAGCAAAGACACGACATCTGTGAGTGGCACTTTGTTCATCTTTATAAACAACGCCACAAGTAGCTCAGCATCTTGTCTATATACTGGCATCCGCTAAACTCCAGATCAAAAGGAACGACAGGTGACAGTTGAACTAAGAACAGTTGTTCTTAGACATTCATTCAAAAAAGGAATCAGTTTTGTGAACCTTTAGGGAACGTAGGTTCCAAGCAGAAGATGTGAACCATGCTAACATTAATTAGCTGTTACCTTTTTTTAGAGAAAATGGAAATGCCATCCCTTTAAGAAGATCGTTATTCTGCAAACTGTTGTTTTCGGCAAAATTTACGAAAAAAAATATCTTAGTCAATGAATCTTTATGACGGAAACAAGAAGAGATATATATATATATATATATATATATATATATGCTGGTCATGTGGCAATAACTCTAATGATATATATCATGAATATCTTGATTAATAAAACAAGACAATATGTCTCTTTTAATTTTCATTAATGAGATGTTATTTCCTCTCGATTAATCGTTTTTTTTCATGTAGTTTTTCTGTTTCTTGTGTCTCCCCTCCAGCCAGTCAGATGACATCACTTCCTCAATTCCGATTCGTGGCATAATTTAGACAAAGCGAACTTTGGATGAACTTCTTTAAAAAAATGTCTGGTCACAAAAACATGGAACAAATCAGAGCTCCTTCCATGTGTGGACAAAATGTTTAGTTATGAAATGGTTTGACTGAAATAAAAGCTTGCTGTTGTCTGTTCAACCAGGTACTTGTGCTCTATTGAGTGGGATCAATAGAATTGCATTACCAAAAAAGAGACTAAAATACAATTTACATTGACTGACTAAAACTAGAATAAAATAGTCGTGAATAATCAATTGACTAAAATAAGACAAAATTGGTCAGACTTTTAGTCAACTGAAACTTTACTAGACTAAAAAGTGATTAAGGCTAATAAAAACTAAAATGACCATTTGACACAAAGACTAGATTAAAACCGAAATTAAAAACCAACAATTTTCTGGTGTAATTGTGACACGTATGACTGACATCGGTGTGGTGATGGGTCTGTCAGAGAGCTGCTGTTTGCCCTGACGTATTCGAATTTGTCGCTGCCGCTTGGCCTCGTTTGGAGGCTCTGCCTGTCGAGACCGATATCAGGACGCTCTCCGCTCAGGCGGAGGTGACGGATGTGCAGAACCCAGATGCTGTATGTCAGACAGGAATGGGGTGGCGGGGGAGCAACAGCTGCCGACCGGAATGAATTTGCTCTCCCCTCGCTGGCCGTAATTCAGCACTTCCTGTCACATCCTGCCCTTGTTCACAAGCCTCGAAGGTTCGAGGGGTTTTTACGTTTTACAGCAGCGCTGAGATTTTTGTCAGAATAGGAATGAAAAGGAAAGTGTGTGTGTGAGTGTCTGTGTGTTTGCATGTGTTTGTGTGTGTGTGTAATGGAACATTTTGGTTTATTGCTTATATATATTATTTACGCATAAGGGATTTGAATATTACATCCAATCAATCATAAAAGGATTCACAATACACAATTACAGAAATGGTGATTGGTATAAATAGTGTTTTGGTCATTCTGCTTCTTCATTCAGAGCAGCAGCTCAGACATTTGGATCTGGAATTTGTCCCCTTATGACATCATAAGAGGAAAGGTTTCTTCACGTTTTTCATGCTTTTTCCGCCCAGAGAATTTCCTGCCCCTACCCTTAAACATTATCTCCACCGACCATCGTGGCTTCCAAACGTGTTGCTTGGTGATTGGATGTAAAAATGAGCACAAATGTTTTTTTAGTTTTGTCACACAAGACTCTGTGGGTTCATTTTATTCTGTTCTGGAAAAACACCATTGGTGAATGGTGTTGATGACGAATTCTCCATGAATTCTCCCTCAACTTCTATAGGCAGCTCTCCTCCTCGTCCCACCTCTCTCCTCCTCATTAGCATTTAAAGCTACAGACACTGAAATGGTGCATTTCCGGGATATCTCATTGTGGGACTGGATCAAAGTGGCTGCAATTCTGAATTTTGAAAAATACAGTATACAGTTTGTCAGACACAGTATTAGGGGGCCAATAAGACCAACATAAAAGCAAGAAATAAATTACTTTAATGGGACCCTTAAATTATTAAAATGGGGGCATTTCGATAATATAATCTGTGCTTCAAATTAATTTGAATGAATATTCATGGTATTGTAATGAATGTGACCTTGCTGAGGTGTAATGAGGGCTGATATTTCACTTCTTTTTGTTTTCGGCAGATATAAACATGGCTGGTGAGCCGAAGCCCTACAGGCCCAAGGCGGGATCCAAACGGCCCCTGTCTGCTGTTTACAGGTCAGGCTTTGACTTATTCTGTGTGCAGTAAAAAAAATAATTGATTAGGTATTAACACACAGTTCGTATACAGAACAGATCTGACCCTAATAGCCCCGATATGGAGAGGCGAGTATTTAGGCTGGCAGTTTGTCACTCTTTACTTATTTATTTTGTGCCTTCGGTGGATTGAAATATTCATTTCAACCTTGTGGTGGAAAATGTTGCATAATATTATAATGAGATGAACAACAAAAACAGCAAAAGGTCATTTTAATGCTAACTGCATAATGTATCGTCTCATTTGCATTTCTGAAACAAGCGTCTGATTATGGTAGAAGCACTTCTCCTTCGCTGTGTGTGTGTGTAATAGTTTTTTTCTCATTCTTTTGTAGTGGATATGAGTTTGATTATGACTACTACAGAGAGAATTTCTACAGCAGGTAGGTGTCTGTGTGTGAATTATTTCATGTGTGATATTAGTTTAACTCACAGTTGCCTGAGTCTGTAAAACAGATACGTGACTGTCCTTAACATATCAAACAGAACCAAATTTGCCGAAAAACATTATTCTAACACTATTCATTCTACAGAAAATATGCACAGGCCACAGAGTGCCACATGCATTGTGATAGACATCAACTAATACCCATCCTTCTACCCAGAACAAGCCATGCTGCACAGCAGGCTGTAGCACATCAGCTTCATGATGCATGTCAGACAAAAACAAGGGCTTTCTTGGTTTCTGTGTGTCTGTGTGTGTGTGTGTGTGTGTGTGTGTGTGTGTATATATATATATATATATATATATATATTTTTTTTTTTTTTTTTGCCCTCATTTGAGTTAATGTAATCCTGCTGTAGTGCAGTGTGGAACAGAAGAGAGTGGAGCTCTCTTATTAAGATGGTAGGTGGTCCATCCCAGTCCTCCTCCTCCAACCTGGAGACGGCTTGCTGTGCCGGCCGAATAGCTGCTCCCACACCAGCCTGGAGTGAAAGATGCATTTCTTTCCAAATGTAATGATGTTGAAATGGCTCTGAGGCTGCAGGAGGTGAGGAGTGGTAGGAGCAGGCGGGGTTGGAGAGTAACGTAGCTCAGCATTTTTAATAAGTCGCCAATTGAGATCGTACATTTTGTGGGGTTCATGGTCGCACAATTCTTTCATAGCTGGCAGTTTCAGCTCTGGTGTGTTTCCTGTCCTCTCCGCCAGGTTGTTTGACTATCATGGACGCGTGGCCCCGCCCCCTCGGGCAGTCATTCCTCTGAAGAGGTCGCGGGTTCTCACCCCCTCCACGCGCCGTGGGAAAAGCGCCTTCCCAGTAAAGACCTCCTCCACCTCCACCTCCACCTCGTCCAGACCCACCTCATCCTCCAGTTTCACTGCAGGACCCAGGTGTAAGTTACATCACAAACTCAAACACAATTTTAAAAATAAATATTTACATTATGGAATAAAAGGATTTTTGTTCCCATGTTGGAAATTTTTTGTCATTAAGCTTATTTGCTTTTATCAATTTTCCCGTGTTTCAGTGAAGCCAGAGCGGGTTATTTTCTAATCGGGCTTCAGAGTGAATTTTTTTTTTCTGCATATCATGTGGACTGCAAAGTGCCTTGTTTTGGTAAAAAGGCTGATGTACTAACCCAAGCAAAGTGAAGTGAAAGTGAAGTGAGTGCCATCACCCTTGGTGAGCAGTGGGCAGCCATGACAGGCGCCCGGGAAGCAGGATTCGACCCGGCAACCTTCTGATTACGGGGCCACCCAACCTCCAACCTGACCTATATCCCCTGACACATCCTACATGCAGCAATGTCTGGCAACACGGTCGTGAGACAGAAGAAATTCTCTCTGCGGTGCATGTTTCTAATATAAAGACGCGGCTGGGGAACAATGACGCGTTTAACTCACTGCAGGAGAACTAATTGACAAACGATTTCACACATTAACTGTAGACCGTGGAGGTCAGTGGAGGTTATTTATTCACATTTTGCAGTTATTTTTACCACATTTTAATATAACCCTTACTAAATCTGTCATTTTTTTTGTTGTTATTATCTCTGTGAGTGATGCTAATGTGCTAACACTTGAAAAACTTGTCAGTTTTTCTTCTGAAGTATAAAAAATGTGACACAGTTGTTACCCAGTTTCTATATTATATCATCACTCTAAATGTCAAATACACGATTGCACTAGTCAAATCAAGCTGTATTGCTCAGCTTATGGAGTAGAAGGAACTAGTCACCTAAAGGATTAGGGTTATAGAATTAACATTCCATGTGAATCGGGCTCGTGTCCCAGGCGTTGATGACGGTGACGTCAATGCGCATTTGACTAATATTGCAGCTGCAGCTTTTAATTCTCTTCATTCGCAGAAGTGTGCCTTTGATTGGCAGGTCCTCTCCACCCTTCATCTCTGATCCGATGGGCGTCGGGATGTTCTGTGCTGCAGGTTTTCTCTTTGCTCCCTCGCTTTCGACTACAGATTGCACCGCGGCGCCGGTTACGTACACACACACACACACACACACATTCTGCATGCGCCCGACAGAGAGAGAGAGACCCTGAAGTTATCAGAAGTATGCCTGGCCGCAGTCAATCTATTATTCTGTCAAGGTGAGCCAGTCTGGCATTCGTGGCGCCTGAGCTGAAGAGCTGGCTAAATGAATCGGGCTTGGAGCTGATGCGGGGGGAAATCGAGCTGCCCTTCGCTGAGGAATGAGGGCCGCCGTCTGGCTGGATAGGGATGTAGCAATAATGACAGCCCTTCTCTAACGGGGTGAGTAATCCACCCCAAACCCATTTATCATCGGCCGTGTTGAAATGTGGCCGGCATTAAGCAAAGTTCCGTTCCAGGCTTCAAGACGGTCCATTAGGACCGCCTTTGGCTCGCGTTGTCGTTCGATAGTTCGGTCGCCCTTGGTGAAGGGTGCGGCTGTAATGGGGTTTCTGATTGGCTAGGCTGGAGCCGTGGTGTCTCGCCGGGTGAAATAATGGGACTCCCTGTTTCTAGGTGGGAGCGGTGGGTTTGATTAACTCCCTGCTGTTGAGGTAATGGCTCGCGTTGTTTTTTTATTTCCTTTTTTTCTGAGACGGTCACGTGAAAATAATAATGTTAATGCAAAAAATAATAAAGTAATAATGTTACAAAAAATTACATGTGGTTTACAAACTTCATTTTCGTGAAAACAAGACAGTATATCCTGATTTAATCTCGATATTAATATGAAGTCTTTTCCTATGTCTCCCATCTGGTCGCAGAGATGACGTCAGTTCCTCAGTCCCTGGTTGCACATTATTTCGATTTCAGAATGCTTGTGGTGGGTATAGATATATGGTGGCTGGGAGAAAAAGACGAAGCGACATTTGGACAACTTCTGTTGGAAAAGTGGCCACTGGAATGGATGTATTCTTGAGTCTATAAGATAATAACAATATAATAATAAGATAACCTTGTTTTAATTATGAAATGGGTTTGACTAAAAGAAAATGTTGTTTTTGTCTATTCTATGCAAAGTCTTGACTAAAACTGATATTAAGACAGGCCGCCAAATACAGCTAACACACACACAGCATAGTTACAGCTCCCAGAGTACGTCAGTATTGAACGGCTTCCTCCTCTGAATTCTAAAAAGCTGCTTAGACCAGGACTTCCACCTTGATTGAAATTGAGGTTTGGGACACGGAATTAAAATGCAGATTGGCCAATCACGTCGATATGAGCAGTAACGTGCTCTAAAATGAAGTTGTGAGATTTCAAAAGCATCTTTAATGCCTAGTTAATTTTCCCGTGAGAAGCCGGCTGTGGCCAATCCCACTTTTCGATTTCATGTCCCAAACCCCCCGGTTTGACTTTACGGCATCGAGGTCTGTACCGTGGAATACCAATGAGATTACAGCATACTCTACTCTGTAGGAGAAATGTGTGTCTGACTGAGAATCACACACACACACACACGTCCACCCACTCTCTCCACCATAAACACACCAATAAAATATTCACAATCACTCAGTTTTTGAGAGAGATTTCAAGAGAGAGATTTCAAGTTTTTAGCAACTTTAAATGGAAAATTAACAAAAGCAAGATAAGGCACGATGCAGGAGCCGTTATTACCATTAGTCATTATGACTGAAAGATTTTCTGAGCTACATTTGGAAATTGCACAAGAACTGTCTGCAGTATAATGGATTTTAAAATGGATTTTTATTAACTAATACATTTATTGCATGTTTTTTTCAAAGATGTAAGCTACTTCATAATATAAGTTAACCAACCTTCTGCATAACATAAATATTTTATATCTATAACAAAAATCTTTTTTTGATACTGCGAAAATGTTCACACCAAATGTCTCATCATTTATTGTCTATTTCAATGAAATGTCCTCCAGTTGACTGGAACGGCAGCTCTTGTGTCTGCTTCTCTCTTCTGCTGAGAGTGTTGAGTCAAACACATTTTCTGAATGCAGAATGTTCATCTTTTTTTTTTTTATATGATTGTGAGGTCACGGTGCAAAAATACAGCCGGAGCACAGAGCAGCGGGAGATGTAATCCTCACAGCCGGAATGCTGAACTAAACCTGCCGCACAAATCCAAACATGTCAGATGCATACACACAAATACACACATATAGCATGTAAAGCACAGTTTCCAGGCCACATGCTCTACAGGTCTGCAATATGCACACTTGAGATTTCACATAGCTCTGTTTTTTGTGCACGAAACCCGAGGTAGTACGAAAGCACATAAAGCTCCGTAACGCATTTCACTGCATATCATACCGCGTATGTACGTGCTTCAAACACGTATAAATAATTCAAATATAATTTGAATTTGAATGTGACATGGTAAATTGTGTATTTATGGATACGGTGATTAATTTTCATTGGTGTGTGTGTGTGTATGTGTGCATTTGTGTGTTTTAACAGTGAAAACAGATCAGCTTCACATGATTAAGTGTGATCTGGCCCAGATAAAACTGAAGATCGACTCTCTGCTTGGACGCCTGGAGCGGATTGAGAAGCAGCAGCGAGCTGAGAATGGTGTGACATTTTCTAATACACACACACTCATAATCATATAAATAATAATGACCACCAAATCACTATTTTGAATATAAACCTGAAGATAAATAGGTTTTATCATGCTCACTATTTCTTACTAACATGTTTAATTACTTTAATGTGATGTTAATATTCAGTTGTGAATGTCACAATATATAATGTAATACTCAGACATGTTTTAACTGTGTTACAAATGTCTGTTTTTATGCTGATTGTTTCTTAATTACATCATAGTACAGAACATAAGCATTTGCTCCAAAGCTTTGGTAGCAAATAATGCTTCATTATGAATGACATGTGGGCCTACTTAGATAACTGGGAATACCCAGAGTTCACTGAGGCTGGTTGTTTTCAGATATTCTGTACAGTTCATTGCTCTTCATCTGAAGTTTCCAGGCCACATGCTCTACAGGTCTGCAATATGCACGCTTGAGATTTCACGTAGCTCCGCAACTCCATTTTTTATGCACAAAACCTGAGGTAGTACAAAGGTCAGGAGAGTTATAACAGAGTAGTTCCTTCTTCCATCCCAGAATCCCAGAGGAAGTATGAGGAAAGCTGCGATTCACTGCACGAGGAGTGCGTGTCAGAAGGGGCGGAGTTTTCCATAGAGGAGGGCGGAGAGGGGGTGGAGGCAGGTGAGATGACCGATGGCGGCGAGGAAGACTACAACGAAGAGGCCAACAGTGATCTGGTGAGACAAAACCCTGAGGAGGATCCTTCCCTTGAATTTTTTTTAATATCCTTGAATTTTTCCTGAAATTCAACAATATGACTCTGTTGTACTCCACTGGACACCGTATGTACTTTTTTTTCTAAATACTTCATCCGTACTAGCAATCCATGCCTTCTTACATATTTTTCATGCACTCAGTTTGCACATTAGAACTGGGATTGTGCGTGTTTTTGTCACGTCCGCGAGCTGACGGGGTGGAAGCGCAGAGGCGGGACATACTGGGAACAAGGATTCCAGGCTCGATGGCCAAAAACAGGGGAAACAAAGGGGAGAACAGACACTAACCCATACATTGCAGGGTCCACAAAAGAATGTCGCAGCCGCTGATGGGCGGCTTTTAACTGCAGTCCTGAGGTGTGTCTCCAGGTGCCCCCAATTCTGACAGATTGTGATGGTGTTGGTCCCTGTTAACCGCTGGCATTAACGACACGTCAGGCCACTGTGCATTCAACTGCTATAATATCATCCTTATTTTATACAATTTTTATTTATATAATTTTTTTATACCTGTAATGTGTTACATATCACTTTTGACTAGAAGCAATAATGGAAATATGTGTGATTTATAGATGCTAATCTTTGAAAATGTTTTTAGAAATGTTTTCATTCTTTTTCTATAAAATTGATATTTAATATATGTGTTTCTGTTCCAGATAGAGAATCATGCATCTGACATTGACATTTGAACAAAGGTGAGGTTAAAACAGCCCGCAGAGCAGCTTTGAATAGACATTGATGAAAATCCTGCATGAATGGACATTTAATAACAGGGAAATCATCCAATTACATTAAAACTGTGAATAAATTACAATGTAATGGGAGGTGTGTGTGTGTATTTATGTGTGTGTATATGTGTCCAGGATGCTCCGGTTTGGGGTGGAGGTAACAGTAGCAGCACCTGGACAAACCAAAGGAACTCTGGGAGAATGGTGACATCATACTAAAGGGAGAAAAAAAACATCCACTCACTGGATTATTGCTCGCCTTCACACACACACACACACATTCTTTTTCCCCCCTCAGCGTCTCTACAGTTTCTGGCCTTTTCCATAATGCGTCATTAATTAAATTTTAATGACTTGCCGTTTGCCAGGTTAATTACTCTTGTACATATTTAAATCACTTTGTTTAACAAATGAATGTGGCAAGAAAAAATATCACAAAGAAAAGACTTTTGAAAAGACCGTATGTATGCATGTGTGTGAATGTTGTGTTTTTTGAACATAATTTTGTCCCTTAATCTGCGTTTTTTTTTCACTGTTACACTGCTTCATTCCTTGATAAACGTATTGGTTTACACTGGAACATTACACTGGATCATGTTTTGACTCCACTAACTGCAAAGACAAACTGTGATATGACTCACAGTTAATTGGGTGACGGAACAGATAAGGAACAGAATGTATCAGTGTGTTAGCTCAGTAAAAGAGAGGAAATGTCAAATACACCCTGAACCATCGTAATATTTGTTTATTTATTTCTCCACATAAATTCACATTGGCACACACATACGCACAATATGGTCAACGACTTGACATGAATACAGATGCTGGTGTTGGTACAGTATTGTGTAGAAGCTTTTCCATTGAAGGCCATTTTTTCCACTTCTGTAATATTTTGGAGAGGTACAGTAGTCAAAATTCAGCTTTAAGTGGTGTTTGTCAGATCTGTCCACCACTCGCCAATCAAGAAAGTGCATAGTCTTGGTATGGCTGTAAGTCTATATTTTCATTCTAGTAGAGCCTCTGTCAAGGCTTGAACCCCAGTGGCGCTTATGTACGGGCCCGACTGATTATTCTGCAGTTGGGAAGATGGTTTGCATTGTCTTCTTACTTTAGTGACAGCAGAATGGAGCAGCAATACTCTTCCGTTGCACCCACAACATTTACTAAATAGGACAGCCTTTCTCATTGATATCTAATTATCAATTAATTTAAAAAAAGGCAAACTGGAATGAAAGTACTGGGATGTCACAAATGCTTCAGAAAGAAAATCATGCAGCTAGTACAGATAAGGTACTGACACGTTCACTGCCTGTCTGGAATATCCTGGGGAGGCACTTCAGATGTTTACGGCTTAACCTCAAGTCTGTCGTTTTTGGGATAAATGTTTAACTTTACTTTTTTTTTTTATCTGCCACACTTCACCATTTAAAGAAACTTCCCCAGTCGTCACTATTAATGTAAACTATCTAGACAAAAACCAAGTAGAAAATTTTTTTTTTTTTTTTCTGTAGCAAATGTGCAAACAAGTTTAAGAGTGATTTTGCACCATACTGTACATTCACCAGATCCTCATGTGTGAATAAAATTCTAGAAAGTGTGAATGACGTGGAACGTTATTTTATTATCCATTAACCTCAGCTTGTTTTTCTCTGCTGTACAATTTTTGAGTACATATACTAGCGCTGTGAGATACCTTCACATGTATTTCAAGATGTTTTCCTTCTTGTGGTTTAATTTTTTCTGTTCTCTGGAACCTTCATTCTGTGTATTAAGACACTGGGTTCAGAACACTGAGCTCTCTATTTTTCTATGGCAGATCTTGAATCGGAGAGGAATCTCAAAATCTCTGGAATATTTACATTTTTAGTTGTTGTTTTTTTTCTGATGTTGTTGATTTGGTGTATCTCCTGTGAAGTTCCAACTGCGGCCATGATTGAACACATGGATGGCCTGGCTTTTTTAAAAATGATAATGTAACATCCTGTAAACGTACACTGTGTCTAATTTTACTGCAGCTACTTTTTATAATGCAGCCTGGCCAGCCCGTGTTTCTGTTTCAGGTCCCAGTTTTCACGTCTGAAAGCTGCTAGTTACACAAGAGACTATCATAAGGCAGCAGTTTTGTGTCAAGGGGGTGTAAAAAAAAATGGAACCCTTACATTGTATAGAAATGTAAACATTTTTTGTAAAGCTATTTTTTATGATGAGCATGTTTATTGTTCAAATGTATTTTATTTTGTTGTAACTGTTGCAACTGCCATAAGTTCCATTGCATAGGAGAATAAAGTCATTGTACGTCTGGATCTTGGTTGTCTTCTTTGGCCCCCGAGTCGCCGTTAGCACATGAAACGTTCCCTCACGTCGCTGGTAAATGTCGGTGTCTGTGGAAGGGAGCCGTGATGGAGCTCGGTAATCAGCAGCACCGTGCTGTTAATGAATGACGGGCCGCGTACTGTTTATCATGTTCATCTTCAGAGATAGCTGCTCTCATTAGCACTGGGACTGCAGATAAGCGGATATAGAAATGACAAAAGGCTTTAATGTATCTGCGATGGTCGCTGCATTCAGCCGGCGGCAATGTTGAAGCAATTTAGCTGCCGGAAAGTCTTGTCTGCTAAATTGCCAGTTTGGGTTTTTGAGTTCTCGGTTTGAGATCACAGCATGTCGCTGGAGTGCATTTTAAGTTACTGTAACAATGCCATTATAAGAGTGGCATTACATGTAACAACTGCAATGCGGCTGGACATGTGCACTATAATCTGAAATAAATGTTATCAAACCTGTCACAATGTTCATATCAGATTTAAATGGTTAAATGGCTTTTACTGTACTTTTATACTCTGGCAGGTCACATTCTGGCTGTCAGGGGTCTTGCCTATTCAGAATTGGAACATTGGCTGCTGGCATCCCTTGGATCTCAGGCAGAGCATATTACAAGCAAATGGTCGTTCATCTACTCCCGATGGAGCATCCCATTAAACGTTGGTTTGACTCCCATGTTCTGAAAAGTCAAATGACTGAAAAGAAGGGTTCACTTGACAGGGCCTATATACAGTATACCAGAGTCAAAAGTCTACATCACAATAAAATCTGTGGAGTAAATGTTCTCAGCTGGCACATGAGTATGCTCTTTTCTAAATCGGGATTTCTGTTTCTACAAAACCTGCATCCACACAGAAATGTTATCTGAAGGCTCCCGCCATTTTTTTTCATTGGAAATGGGCAGTGAAGAGAGGATGTAGTGTAGTTGCTTTATTAGGTTTTGCAGCTGCTGCAACACAACTACGAGCGTGTTTGTCGTATGTATGATGGGTTTAGGGTTATAGGTCAAATTAGAGGGTTTGTCACAACCATGGTGGCATGACGAGGCAGATGAATGGAGAGGATGATGAAACTGGACGAGGAAGAAGGACGCATTTGCAAAACGTCACCAAACCAGGGTTTAATGGGTGAAGGACAGGACAGGGGAGACAGGGGAGACATCCGGCAACACCGTGAAGACCCGACCGCGAACAAAAACGAAAAGGGCAGCAGGTGAAAATGATTAGGGAACATCACACATGACAAACGTGAAACTCTGGCCAGGAGTAACCCCTTCCGTACCGGGTCATGACAGGGTTGCGCTGACAAAAAAGCTGCTTTGCTGTCCACACGGATACAAAATTCACTCTGGAATCCGTTTTAGAAAAGAACTGTTCTAGGTCCCCTGAAATGCGTTCCTGTGTGGACGCAAGGCCAGGTCAAATAGAAATTTTTCGATTTTAGACAAAGATGAAGCTCCTTGTGTTCTTGTACCTGTCACCAGTCCATTGTTTGTCCAATTTTTTTTACACTCCTAACACCTCGGCTGCTCAGCTGCCACCTAATGTATCCAAGTGTCTGACTTCACCTGTAAATACACGGTTTTGGTGTTCTGTGGAGTCACTGGTCCTGTTCATCTATATGCTGAGCAGCTCTTTATGAATAAATTATGTGTTTGGAAAAATACCAGGTAAATTACCATTTCTGAATGAAAATGGTAAACAGGGACGAGGGAAGTTCATATCCAATTCCAATCACTTCCCCCAAAAGTTTGGCCACATTGCAGCGCTCAGCCTGTTCCTGCCCGCTGCCAGCTTTTCAAAGACAGCCTAATGTCCAATTTACTTTGCGCACAGTGAGTGTGGATTTGTTATTTTGCAAATATGATTTTTTTTTCGGGAAGAGTGTGAGTAATTGAGGTGGAGGTTGAGATGGTTGGGTGCACAAGCGGCGAGTTGGGCTGAGGCAGAGCTGAATTTTGTGGACCTGCCATCCGTTTGGAGGGGGTGGCTGTGTTGGATGCGATTTTCTGTGCTAGCAAAGAAACTTTCCGAGCGGGAAATGGCCACAGCTACTAATGAGCCCAATCATTGGCGAGGGTCAGATTGAGTGGGAAATTAACACTGATTACTCCACGGAAAGCTCATTACCGGCACTCTGCATTCATGGCCAGTTCGTGGCACAGCTGCTGTTTGTCCTGAATTGGGAGTAGGGGATAGTTGATGTTAATGA
This sequence comes from Denticeps clupeoides, assembly GCF_900700375.1. Taxonomy (NCBI): domain Eukaryota; kingdom Metazoa; phylum Chordata; class Actinopteri; order Clupeiformes; family Denticipitidae; genus Denticeps; species Denticeps clupeoides. The sequence continues at coordinate 22,212,589 of NC_041708.1, read as the reverse complement.
GCGGCGAATTAAGGCACTTGTGCGCAGCAGCGACGTCCTGCAGGTTTCTGTAGAGGACGGTGAGGCACCTGATGTGCTATAAACAGCTATGGACTACAGCTCTGCACTGAATCATGAGCCAATGCACTCCTCAAAAAGCCAAGAGACAGTAGAAGCTGTGTGGCAGCATAACTGTATTTTATTTTAATAAATTTTTTTAAACAATAAAATTACTCAAATAATTCAAACCCCACTTACTACCATTGTGTCCCTGAGAAAGACACTTAAGCCCCGGTGTCTCCAGGGGTCTGTACCTGTCACTACTGATTGTAAGGCGCTCTAATAAATGACTGTTACGTCCCTGGATGTATGCTCCCATGTGTTCTGTGTAGCTGGCTGTGGTTTTGTGTTCTGTCTCTTTTAGGTTGACTTTGTGGGAGGAGTTGAAGCCTACCAGCTCCACCTACCATCTGCCTATTGGTCACCTCCACCTATATAAAGAGACTTCGGCTGGTTTTCGCCAGGTCCCCAGGGTCTGCTAGGCCCTTACTCTTTTGGGAGGCTCTCAGGGTCCACTCAGATCTGCAAGGAGCTCCGTTGGGGGTTTCATTTGTGTGTCTTGTTGCTTTGTGTGATAGACTCCTTTGTTGTTAGCCTGTGTTAGCCTGTTAGCTTTATGTGCCCTTTTTGTTAACTTATGTGCGTGTTTGAGTTATCCCCGCTGGACCATCCCTTCCTTTAGACTGTACTGATGTTGGTTAGCAGTGCTGCGTCCGCTGTTTTATTGTACTGTAAATAAAAGCACTGTTTGTAGGCTTTGTTTGGTTGTGTGTGTGACAGGGGACGTCCTCCTGTCCACACCCTTGTCGTGTTTCTTAGACCGCTAGACTTAAGAATGTGACAATTACATAAATACCCATCAAAAACAATAATAATAATAATAAAAAGGGTCCAACAGATGTAAAAAGCAGTCTCATTGACTCTACGATACATATGCACTGCAATCCCAAAGTCACACAAAAGAAACATTTCCATAAGGCTACCAAAGGAAAACCGTTCACATCTACCTTGTTGGGGAGGGGGACAAGGATCCCCGTCTCCAGATGGCCTTGCTTCATGCAGTAAGAACACTAGGAAGGTAAGCGGCAGGCACTCACACTCAACTGCCCTCCACACACCAAACCAATTAAGCAGCAGACTTCCGTTTACTTATCTTTTCAACTGTCAGAATCCCTCTGCGCTCCTCATTGGAGGGATTTTTTTGGGTGATCACGACAGTGCAACTTTCAACCTGCCTAGTGACAGAAAAACACACATCACACCGGGGTCATTAAATCAAACAGCACAAAAAAATTGTACATTTCTCATTCATTTCTTTTTTTGGTTTTTACATGACATTAATTCATAAATTAATTGTAGCGTTAAATATTCCTTAAATTGATTCAGTAGTATTAATTATGCATGTTAGTGTTAAGAAACACTTGTGCCGGAAGATGTCTGTTCGGAGGCTCGGCCAGGCATCTAGAAGATCAAGTGGAGAGAAAATAGATTTTCTAGAATTCAGCGAGGATAGAAAGACAAAATTGCTTATTGATCCCGTTATTGTTGGGGGAAAGTCCTACATGCTGACAGCAGCCGTGAGCCCATATCTCACTCCTGATTGAGCTTCGTTCTGGCGGTGGTAGAAGATGGGTTTTTCTGAGGTCGGTCCGGTCAGGCAGTGGGGGTCTAATCTATTTTCGTGACGTTCGGACTGACAGCTGGAGGTTGTCTTTTTCTCTTTCTCACATTTTTTGGTCAACTCATCACTGCCCAGGGTCCAGCTGCAGGAAAAACTTGGAAAATGATCAGACCGACTGCTTTGCATTGTGATCCGGCCTCAAGTCACGACCTTCACACCCCCATCCACCCTGTGACCACTGGACTTATTCTATTAATTTAATTTAAAAAAAGGCACTCAGCAAAACAGCACAACTCTATTTCATCTGGAATGGTTGCAGTAAACAAGAGCGCTGTTACAGACAGGCTCGCGTGCTTCACTGGCTCGGAATGAAATTTATTAATTTCTCAGTTATGGGAGCATGAAATTGAATTTGGAGCCATCTTTAAATTGAATTTGAATACTCAACATATTGCACTGGCCAAGGGATCACTGTGTTGCGTTTGTCCTGCAGAAGGAGCAACAGGAAGGAAGCACCATAGTCTTCAGATGTATGTAAGTTGCTCAAACGGACATTAAAATTTAATCTCCCTCTAAAAATAACATATTGTATCATAGTAACATTTCATGGCAGCATTATCCAGAATAATTGACATTACAGATATGGCAAAATGACAAATGCCGAAAATTAACACCATAAATGAACAGCCCAATGCTCCAAAATTTTGCCAGAACTCAAAAGACTAACACAAAGTTGCCAGGTCCAGTTAACAACAGTTTTCACTAAAATGTCGGAGCTCCCGAGGGGCGGAATTCACAGTTTTTTTAAAGATGTCCTGATTGGCCACACCTGGCAACATCAGCTGTGGCCAATCCTGACAAAAGCTAAGCAGGGTTGGGCCTGGTTAGTCCTTTGATGGGAGACTGCCTAGGAATACCAGGTTCTGTAACTGTTCTGTTGAACTATTTTACATCGCTTTTTAGATTATTACTAAAGTAAGTTGAGGTATTTTCACTCTTTGATACGATTTCCCGCCCTTTTTAGTTTTTTTCCCTTTAAAAGTCAAACATTTTCAAGCAAAGGTTTCCTACGAGCATACCAGCCAAGAAATACCTGATCTTGTCTGATGCAGGAAGCTACAGGTAGCCAGTGGAGGGAACGTAGTAGTGAAGTAATGCAGGAGAAATTGGGAAGGTTGTGCTGCAGCATCCGTTTTTTTTTCATTTAAAAGTCACACATTTTCATGCAAGGCTTGCTTACAGCCCCACCAGCCAAAGAATGGCTGATCTCGTCTGATCTCGTAAGTTAAGGAGGATTGGTCCTGGTTAGTACTTTTTCTTTATAAGTCAAAATTTTCAAGCAAGGCCTGCTTACAGACATACCAGTAGAGGAATGCCTGACCCTGTCTGATCTCGGAAGCTAAGGAGGATTGGGCCTCGCTAGAAATTGGATGCGAGACTGCCTGGAAATACCAGGTGCTCTACGCTTTAACTATTCATAAATCATTTTAAATCAAGTTAAACTTTTTTTTATATCACTTTCTTAGTTTGTTACTAAAGGAAGTCAAAGGGTTTTTTCACTTTGATACATTTTCTCACCCTTTTTCATCTTTTTTTTTTGGCTTTAAATGTCAAACATTGTCAAAAAAAATTGCCTGCGGCCATACCAGCTGAGGAGCACCTCATCTTGTCTGATCTTGGAAGCTAGGGAGGGTTGGGCATGGTTAGTACTTCCATGGGAGACTGCCTGGGAATACCAGGTGCTGTAAGCTTTAGCTATTGATAAATAATTTTAGTTGAAATTTTTTTACATCACTGTGTTACTTAAGTCAGGGGGTATTTTCACTCTTTGATACATTTTCCCGCCCTTTTTTCTTTAAGTCAAACAGTCAGGAATCCTGACAGAGCCCCCCCTCCAAGGGCAACTTCCTCAGAGCCCCAGCAGTACAATCAGTGGAGGTGACAGGGCGGACGGCGGGAACCACAGGGCTCCTGCCCTGATGTGTCCTCCCCTTGGAGGACCCAGTCCCTCAGGCTGCCTCCCCGACGTGGTCTGGCATGGCTGCCCGGTCCCTCAGGCTGACCATCCGGCTAGCCCCTTCCGCGTCTGTTGGGACAAGCAGGCCCTCTTCCTGCCTGTCCCACCTGGGTCCTCATGCCTACCAGGGGGCTCTATGGTGCTCCACCCCTCTGGAGGCAGACGCAGGCCCATGTCTGGCCCGCCCTCCTCACCGGCTACCAAGAGCAGAAGAGCAGAAAAGTACATGCCACAGGATGTTATAAATTATTAGCTCCACTAAAGGGTCCTGGGACAAGAGGGACATCCCACACGGGGCTGGGCGCGTAGCTGGAGATGGTGGTGGGTGTGTGGCATGGATAGTGGGGGAAGGTCTCTCCAGCAGGCGGGGGCACTGTTGCTGCGCTGCCACTCAGCTGGAGAACGTCCACGCAGAGGGAAGGCGGGAGCTGGAGAGGTGGATTCCCAGTTGAGTCCCAGTCCACATTGAGCCTTGCCAGCAGAGCGCAGAGTTCCTGGCTTGACATGGTGAAGATGGGGGTCGGAATGTCTGCGTTCGCTGACCACGTCATTTCCTCGTGCTGCCAACTCCATCGTCCTCGCTCCGCCCACTCACCTGCCGATGTTGCTGCTTCCGTATTTCGGAGTCTCCAGGGGTTGGCGTAATCATGCGGCTCCACTCACCACGCATCAACCCTCGCCTCTCTAGGAAGAGAACGCTCAACCATGGAGCTCCAACATTCTATAATGCTGGCGAGCTGACAGGGGAGAGAAGCGCAGAGGGGGGACATGCTGGGAAAGGGATTTTATTATAAAACAATAAAAGAACACAAATAAACAAGGCACAATGGCCAAAAAGGGAAATAAAGGGGAACAATGTAAAATGGCCCACAGGCATGTGGCGATTGCCAGAACTCAAAAGACTAACACAAAGTTGCCAGGTCCAGTTAACAACAGTTTTCAGTAAAAAGTCAGAGCTCCCGAGGGGCAGAATTCACCGTTTTTTCACCTGGCAACATCAGCTGTGGCCAATCCTGACAAAAGCTAAGCAGGGTTGGGCCTGGTTAGTCCTTTGATGGGAGACTGCCTAGGAATACCAGGTTCTGTAACTGTTCTGTTGAACTATTTTACAGCGCTTTTTAGATTATTACTAAAGTAAGTTGAGGTATTTTCACACTTTTTGATATGATTTCCCGCCCTTTTAAATTTTTTTCCCTTTAAAAGTCAAACATTTTCAAGCAAAGATTTCTTACGAGCATACCAGCCAAGAAATACCTGATCTTGTCTGATGCAGGAAGCTAAGTAGGGTTGGTCCTGCTTAGTACTTGGATGGGAGACTGCCTGGAGGTATCAAGGGAGGTAAGCTTTAACTATTGATAAATAATTTAAGTTGAACTATTTTACATCACCTTGTTAGACTAAAGTAAGGTAAGTTATTTTCACTCTTTCATATGTTTTCCCGCCTTTTTTTCATTTAAAAGTCCAACATTTTCAAGCAAGGCCTGCTTACAGCCATAACAGTTGAAGAATGCCCGATCTCGTCTGATCTTGGAAGCTAAGGACGCTTGGGCCTGGTTAGTACTTGGATCGGAGACTGCCTAAGAATACCAGGTGCTGTAAGCTTTAGCTATTGATAAGTATTTTAAATTTGAACTGTTTTACATTGCTTTGTTATTTTCTTACTAAAGTAATTCGGGGTATTTTCACTATTTGAAGTTTTACTGCCGTATTATTTTATTTTAATACATTTTTTTTCTTTTAAATGTCAAACATTTTCAAGCAAGGCTTGCTTACAACCAAACCAGCCGAAGAACGCCTGCTCTTGTGTGATCTCGGAAGCTAAAGAGGGTTGGGCCTGGTCAATATTTGGATGGGAGGCTTCTTGGGAATACCAGGTGCTCAATGATGCAGCTGTGCCAGTTTGAGCCACTCCTCGCCATGTACAACAAAAATGTCGAAAACGAGGACCAGCAACCTTTCCAGAGACCGTGTGCGATCAGTAGTGAAGAATTTGGAGCTCCTGAACGAGACATGCGTAGGGGAATATTGATGATAATATCTGGTCGTAACCTGGAGCGCTGGAAAAAGGGGTTTATAACTCACATCATCTTGGGGGTGTAAATCACCCACGTTCAGGCCGCCGTCAAGAGACTGCGGTAGACATCATTAGCCAATATGAAGTGCTGGGGGGCGCTTAAGTGAAGGGAGAGAAAAAATCAAGATGGCACCACCGACAGGGGAAGAGGAGGTCGCTCTCGATGGCCCTCTGTAATGAAGTCAGTAATTAAGGGGCCTGCGGCGCCTCCCCAGCCCACCAGCCTTTAATCTCCGCACAATAAAACTAGAACGTCTTTTTCCATCTCACAGTCAGTGGCTGGTGACAGATGTTGCATAATAGCCTCTGTGAAAGATCAAATGTCCATTCTTGTCTTGTCTTTCTCTCCCTGGTTTTATTACAGTTAATTTTTTTTTAAAACCTGCATCACCAGCAGTGATGATTAGGGTTGATTCGAAAAGGTAGGGTTTGGATGGGTATCGATTTTTAGTGTTGCATGCTTTCTGGCTGACTTATTAGGTCACAGACGATACACAAATCATGCAGCGGGGGAAAATTAGTACGATGTCGGGTGGTAAGCTGTCCAGCTCTTACAGCTCTGTACATTTTGCATGTTATCCAAAGGCAGAAAATGCAAGCGTGGACACTTCCGGGTCAAAGCCAAGGGCTGCACAGAACGTCTTGCTGTAGTGTGACTACAAATTACACCAAGCTGGGTGCATTTATTGGTGTATTTTGACTACAAATTACACCAAGCTGGGTGCATTTCTATGACTTCAGGAAGTTCAGTTTGGTCTGGATTAAATCAGACTAATGCATTTATTTGCTTTTAGATTAAAAAAAAAAGATAAAAGATAAGCTGTTGCCATTGATGCGTGGAGCTGAAACTGTTCTGCAACGCAGGAGCAAATGCTGCACCTCGATAATGTGGTCTCCATGTTTTACTGACAGTAATTCCACTTTACACTCAATCGCTCATAGCAGAGCCCAACCCAACCCATCACAGGGGTGGAGCATTAGACTGGTGTCATGGCCAACGCGCCTCCAGCCTGCCAGAGGGCGCCGACCAGCCTGGGAGACAATGACCCGGAAGAGGAAATGGAAGCGGGCGGCGGCGAGTATAAAAGTGAGGTAACCCCGAGGAGACACGCCCGCTCTTTGAATGAGATCACTCGCCAGGGACGCTAGCTCTCTCACCCACGCCCAAGATACTTTGATCCATGAAATGCGACCTTCGCCTGCCCCCGACTTCGAGAATTGCCTGACCCCCTTGAAACCACGAACTTGGAACTTCCTGGCCATGACCTCTGCCTGCCCAGTTAAGTTAAGGGCCCTGTCATTGCTATGATTGTAATATGCCGTGCCTCCCTCAGTGAAAACACTAGAACCCTCATCCCAACCCACCAGTAGACTTGGATCAAATGTACAGAACGCCGATCACAATTCACCACTTACAAAGCTTGTTTTTATAAAAAAGTGACATGAAGTACGCATCTTTTTACATATTTTGTGTAATAAATCCACTAGCACAATCAGCCGTGTAGGAAGCCCATGACGTGACAAATGTTTAATCAACTCAACAAACCAGACAACTCTAAAAAAAGCCGGAACGCCCTCAAACAAGATAGGTTGAAAAATACCATTACCAGATGATTAAACATGCTATTATTCTGTCAAATTAAACGAATAAAGAAAACCAACAAGTTATTAATGCAAGATAGATATTAGTTAATGGGAATGATGTGATTGTATTGGGGGACCCCTGCTAACCCCATCGCAGGTCATGTATTTGTTCTTGTCTCAGCCTTGGATGGGTCCGGTACAACACAGACACACGGCCAGGCTCCAGGCTCTTCAAATAACACCAGTCCTAAACTCTGCCAGATGTTGCTTAGCAACAGTGGCACAAAAATTTGGGCATGTAATTAGGATGAGAAATGAAAGATCTGTGCAGGAGTGCAATGTTTAGGATGCATCTGAAGCGTAATTGTGTGCGAGTGTGTCGGTTTCATTCTTGCACTTTTGACACCAGGTTCATCAGCCCATTAACAAACCTTGTATTCCCTGAATCACACATTTAGTTCTGTTCTGTAAGCACAGAAACTGCAAACACTGCCTCCGTTCAGATGTTGCACAATTTATCTGGAAATTAAACAGAGATTTTTGTTCTCCTCGCATATTCAGTTACCATGACAACGCATAATACTTCACCCAACCTCTATTATGGCAAAAAAACTAAACAAAAACAACAATTTCCAGCCAGCCTTCAAACATCAACATTTTAAATAAGTTTAATCAAACCAGGTACAAAAAGAGTGCACAGTAATTACAGTAAACTTACAATCAGCCAAAAGTTTGCAAGTTATTCCGACGCCATTGCACGTGTAGCCCAAATCTGCCGAAGTGGTTTAACACTACAAATGTTTAACACTGTAGAAATTTAGAAAATGAATGCGATGTGGATGCTAAACCGGTTTAAACAAAACCTAATTTAAATCTTATCTTTTTTACTACATAGATGCTCCTTGATTAATAAAATATAAAAGTTGTCTGTAGTTCCTAGTATGGAGGTCAAAATCCTTCCCAAGATGCTTGAAAACTATGAAAATATTTCATGGAAACTGAAAAAGAAAGATTTTGATGGGGAAAAAAAGTCAAAACATTGCAAGTGTAAAGTTATAGTTATAGTTACATTAAATATGTAACATCTTCATTTCCGGGCCTGCCTGTAACTACTGATTGTAAGTTGCTCTGGATAAGGGTGTCTGGTAAATGTTGGACTAATAAAAGAGTATCTTATCTTATTATGTTGTGATTCCTTCTTGAAATGTGTCATTATTGGACATCTCTTTTCACTCTTGGGCACCCCGGCTCTGATTTCTGCATGTCTGCCTGCGTGTGACTGGAGAGAGGGAGACAGGTAACAGGTTTCCGGCTCCTCGGCGCTGATGTGTGATGCTGCTGTCAGTGTAAATCAGCCTGAAGCCTTGTGAACAAACTCGGCTCCGGCAGCAGCTTGTAAAGAAAAGAAAAGGAAAAAAAAAAAAAAAAAAAAAGAAGCAACTTAATCTGTTCATGAGCTTCTTGGTGCATAAAAACACAGAGCTGCTGAACCCCGACAGGCCGCTGGACTGATGCTCCTCGTTCCTGCCGTGAAAGCGCGGGCTTCGGAAGACATTATCATTTCCATTTCTTCATCTGACGAACGCTGAACAGGTCAGGAGGAAGACATCTCATCGCTCCGGCAGCAAGAGAAGACAGCAGAGCTGCTTTCAACATAATTGTCTTCACTTAAAATCTAATGCACCTTAAAACAAGCCCTGCTGCTAGGAGAGCACTTGCAGGGCGTGGAACTCCATCAAGGACAACGCTCCCTGTGATATGCAAATTAGCGAAAAATGAAGCTGTGAATAAAATAAGAGAGCACATTTTGTATTGTACATTTCTATTGCCATGGCAGACATTCCATGTCCGCTATTTATTGACTATCTACATTAGATACATTGAACATTTAAGCCACATTAAATGACCCTGTGTCTCCTCGGATGGACACGGCTTATCCTGCACGTCCCACATATGCTCAGATTGGGATATAGAGGTCAAGCGAATGACTTTTAAACCTGTCATGAGCCTAAATATGCAACACGTGTCTTGTGAAAGTGTGTAGCTAGCTACACCCTGCCCCTAAACTTCATCCCAATAAGCAAAGGCTCTTTATAAAATAGCATTTTTCAAGATGTTCCTAGCTGTACACAGAGAGACAGAGCGAGAGAAATGGCTGGCTTAACTATGACTATTGTCCTTTAAATCTCATAAATCACCAAAATTATTAGACATGTTGCAGCGTGATACAAGTGATGTGTTTCCTCCAGGTTTTTCCTTACTTTGAATGTCGTTGGTTAGTAATCTGACTGTCCACATTAAACAGGGCTAGAGAAGCCGCTGGCATCGGGGAACACTGTTACCATGAAGGGGTGCAGGTGGTCTGCTGCACTCTGCGAGAAGGGGATTTTGCTGCTCCTCCCTTTCTTCACTTGTTCTACTGTGTTCCAGAATACACACACACACACACACACACAGCTCACTCTAAACTACCTGCAGCCTCCACAGTTCTATTACGATCACTGTGGGACCTTCATTCTCACCTTCCTTCCCTATTTGTACATGAGGAAGAAGGAGAGAACAAAGTTATTATGGTACAGCTTTGACACGCACACTGTTTGCAAATGACATTTTATTTTATTTTTTGCAGCTGTTTGGAAAGATTGCCCCCTGGTGGCCATTAAGCAGGATCTGATTTCTAGACAGAGGCTCAGAGGTGATCAGTGCTGCCCAATTCAAGTCACTGGTTGGCTGAAATGTGTCCTCATCTCAACCGAATATCTGACAGTCCCAAAAACCACACACACACACACACACACACAGGATCTTTGCTTTAATGTAGTTGTTGAAATTTATGTTTTTGAACTTGCACTTTGGTCCCTGCAATGGTTTCATGGACTGAGTAAAAGTTAAAAGTGATAATCATTGTGAAACACTACAGTACAGCTTGAATTGTGTCCTCTGTATTTAACCATAACCATCACCCCCGGTGAGCAGTGGGCAGCCATGACAGGTACCCAGGGAGCAGTGGCACCTTGGCGGTTCAGGATTCGAACCGGCAACCTTTTGGTTATGAATCCGCTTCCTTACCCACTAGGCCACTGCTGAGTGAAATGGGTGCTGCAGGACTGGGCACTTCCACGTACCATGTGACTGTAAACCTCGGCAGGTTTTCAGTGGGTTTTTTAGTACTGTTGAAATTGAAACTGATGTGCGGTTCACAGCGTAACGACTCCTGCCATCTGGAAAAAGGTACCACAACATTCGGACCATCACTGCCACTCTGCAACAGCTTCATCCCACAGACCATCAGACACCTGAAAACTTTCCACTCGAACTACCTGTTATATTGTATGATTATCTATCTGTAATATTATTAATGCACCGTTCCATTTTGCACATTTTTTTACTTTAAACATTTATTATTAATTTCACTAGTTTGTCTGTCTACATGTTTTTTGTTAAATTGTATTCCTGCACTCCCTTCCCTCCTCCTCTTTGCACTTTATGTAGCCCAGTTTGTCCGTGTCGCACATGTGCACTTTATGTCAGTATGAAACGTTGTTTAAATGTTACATGTAGTGCCAAGTTCCAGAGAAACATTATTTCGTTCCACTATATACCGTCTATATAACATGTATAGAGCTGAAATGACAGAAAGCTCAATTCACTTCTCTTTCCAGCCAAATCCCATTCTCTGCCTCAAGCACACACATTAACACACAAGCACGGCCACAGCCAGAAGGCCACTGCCGACCGCCGGCTCATCTGCACAGAGGCATGGAGCTGAAGGTTGCGCTCTCAAAGACGCCATAAAAAGCACAGCAGCAGCAGCAGCCTGTGGACCACAGATCTCCATACTGGGATACTGATGATGTGCGTCAGGCGACAGGTCCAGTGTTCCAATTCACTTATGACTTAAATTACCACTTCCATCTGAATATAAAGAGGAAGAGGAGAAACATGTGGATGTTCGCCACATTTTGACAACTTTACAGGTGACCAAAAAAAAACTAAATTACCAGTTTATTTTTAAAAATTGACAATTTTATTATGTTATTATTATCATCGCTTTATTATTATAATTCTATTCTATAAATATTGTTTATTTCTCCAAATTACATTTTAAAGGTCCCGACATAATTCTTTTTTTGCTTTATATCAGTCTATGTGTCTTAGAGAACATCTGACTGGGCATCTACTGCAGGAGGAGAACAGACTAAAGCTGGGAGAGGAGCTGCGCCGCATTGTCCACGTTGACGGGCTCCCGTGGCACCTCCCGCACAACCTGCAGCAAATGCAGAGATGCTGGTTAAATCACCACGACAACCACCATGCCCTCTCCATTAATATGGAAACAGATTTGAGGCAAAAATTTGAAACAAAACTCTCCTAATATCAAAATGCTGAAATGTAAAATTTTATTTTTTGCTTAAAACTTGCTTGGTTTCATTCTCGTCTGTGAATTTTCATTCACGCCACCCCTGTTTACGTTTTTTTTTTTTTTAAGCTTCAATCGGGTGGTAATAGCCTAGTAGCCACTCACCTATGAACCAGAAGATCCAGGATCAAACAAGGATACAACCATTGTGTCCCGGAGCAAGACACTTAACCCTGAATATCTACAGGGGGACTGTTCGTGTAACTACTGATTGTAAGTCGCTCTGGATAAGGGCATCTGATTAATTCTGTAAATGTTTCAAATTTTTGGCACAAATCTGATTCTGTGCGTCAAGCCCCTTTTCTTACTTGCACTTGTTTTTTGGGCGGAGCCGCATTGCATTTTGAGAGGCTTTTCACATCTCGCTGCACCTCTGAGAAGATCTGGTTCAGGTTCTCCACCTTCTCGTTCTTCAGCGTGTTTATCTATCAAAATAAAAGAAACAAGCAAACATTTTTCATTCTTGTCCTTGCACGTTCTACACAGTTTCTACACAAATACGAGATTTCTAAAGAATTCTAGAACAGTAGTGCCACCAACCTCAACCCATTCTCACATTTAAGGCACACCTGGAGGGTACAAGTTCCTGTATTCACTTACAGAAACAGTCACAATTCACGCAGAACCAGATACATATCGGTCATCATTACCCTTGCTGTTTCAATAACTAAATATGCAACTAAAACTAAACTGAAGTTTAAAAAAAAAAAAAAAAAAAAAAAAAAGGCTGCTGTGTCCAGTTTTAGCTTCATTAATGTCCTGACCTGGAAGCCCTTTATTCCCTAAACCTGATATTACATGCACTAAATGAACTGTCCGTAGGTGTGTGAACTTCTGTTGGGTTGGTTTAGGCGTACATTATGTATTGTATTTATATTATCAATTTTTCCTCTGTACAATGAATAATTAAAAAAAAATTCCATAATGTATGATAATTAGTTATGTAATTAGCATTTGAGTCATAATATGAACATACAGTACAGGCCAAAAGTTTGAACACACATTCTCTTTGCTCTGATTACTGCTTTGCACACTCTTGGCATTGGCCCCTTTGCCTTCACTCTGCGGTCCAGCTCACCCCAAACCATCTCGATTGGGTTCAGGTCTGGTGACTGTGGAGGTCAGGTCTCCACTTTTTGTTAAGTACATAACTCCACGTGTTCATTCATAGTTTTGATGCCTTCGGTGAGAATCTACCAATGTAAATGGTCAAAATAAAGAAAACATATTGAATGAGAAGGTGTGTCCAAACTTTTGGCCTGTACTGTATTACGCTATAACATGCACAGCCTTCATTTAGCCTGCACGTGCTTCATTTAGGATCTGGCAAAGCTGATACGGCATTCCTGTTCGTTTTATTTTTATATATATCATCCCGGCAGCTCACACACCACACGGTCAGCAGCTGGCCATGTACCGTAAACGGCGGCCTTGTCGTTCTGAAGCAGGCAACGTACGTGTTTGAGGGACGTGGTGACCGGCTTGGCTTTGTTCTTTGGTTTGGCGTGCTTGTTCGCCACCTGAAAGACGCTCTTCTGGTTCTTCCCCTTCTGCTTGCTCTTCGCCATGCCTCTTGCCAGAAACTGTTCTCGAATACTGGCTCTTACGATAAATGTCCTATTAACACATACACATCTACAAAAGTATGTATGAGCAATATGCAATAATCGTTTAAAAAGAGAAAGCGGAACGTTAAAATCAACGTAAAATAACTTCTCTCTAATTCCTACGCTTCTTCCGCATGGTTTGACTGCAGTTCTTCTGTAGTTGTGTATGTGTGCTTGCGTCATCCTGCTGTAAGCGCGCTGACGCCACCTTTCGGTCGGGCGGCCGCAGTGCAGTACTGCATCTCTTTGCTGAGTAACCTGGGTTTAAAAAAAAAAAAAAAAGAGTCAGTCGGGGGACCCAGGACACGCTGGAGAAATGATATCTCCAATCTGGTCTGGGAACGCCTTGGGGTCTTGCCAGAGGAGCCGGTGGAGGTGGCTGGGGAGTGGGCTGTCTGGGTTTCCCTAATTGGGATGCTGCCCCACGACCCGGATAAGTGGACCAAGATGAAAAAGAAGTGTCAGTCGGGGGGTTAATTGCGTTTAATTGTCATTTTGTTAAGTGTCACTGCTGCGGAACTTTGTGACACTCGCTATCTGTTTCTCATTCCTGTTTGTCACTCTCGCTTTCTGTGTTAAGCATTCTCTGACACACACACACACACACACACTCACTCACACACACACTCTGCAGGAAGAAAATGTTTGTGCAATGATGTGATGTTCACTCAGTAACGTTGGAACCAGAGTGCAAGATTTCACCATGACATGTGAGCGTGAGCATTCAAGTGTCTGATATTGTGAAAAATGATACCTGCTAATCTCGAACATGCCCAAAGCTCGGGAAACCCTACTGTCACCCTCCCACACATACAAATGATCAAATAAAAAATGTTTGGCAGGTAGCCATATCTGGAGGTGGAGCGTCTACTAACAACCCAACAGAACTTTCAGAACAAACTTTTCAGCTTTCAACACAATGACCTCCCAAAAAAAAGGCCTTCATCTCTTTTTGAGTTCATTAAGCAGTCAGTCCACTTTCTGATTCCTGGATCATGGACATCAACCACCAAAAACTGTGGTTCGCACAAAGACACAGAATACATGGTCTTGGTCTCGGTCTCGGCCTCGCCTTAGTGTCTGGGTGTCGGTACTCTCAAGTCTTGACAGCGTCTTGGTCTTGATACAGTGGTCTTGATACTTCATACTAGTGCTAGACCTGAAACTGCAGGCATAGACTATCTGAGAGGAAAATGCTACAACCAAGTATTACTTTCACGGCATACACTCTTATGCAACTATTTTATTTTACTTTGACAGTAGAAATGGTTAAAGGTCACATTAACAGTGGAGAGGCTCCGTGAGAGGTCATCTCAAATTTGGGTTTGATATCTGCTCTTTTTTGTTATTTTCTCACAAATATTATATTAGAAGGCAGGGTTTCATGATGGATGAACCTCACATCAATGATCATCCCTTCTGCACAGGCAAATTTAAAGGCAGATTTTGAATTTATTTTGTAGAATTGGTCCTATGTTTTTGGATTCTTCCACAATCATGTCTTATGACTTATGACTTGCTGAACAAAAGCTAAAACATTTTACATTACAAATTTTTTTAAGAATAAGAATATTTATCCATGACATTAGCCATCCTTAATAGGGCATCAATACAAAATAGAAAGGAATACATCGGCGTGTCACATGATTTTATTTGTAAACTTTGGGGAAAAAAAGACAAATAAAATATATTAATTCTAACAGTAGCCATAATACATTAAAACAAGCACATTTTCATTTTCCATCATGAAATTACACTCACAGCAATAACCCGTTCATATTCCACAGGAACAACACACCACTCATTGGAAACACCAACCCCAGGCTGATAGGGGACTGAATTACAGAATTGCTGTCACAAGCGGTATCTGCATTACTGATATCTATTCAGATGAAAGCTTATTAACTCTATTAACTAGTCTTAATGATCATCCTAGCACTACAGAACACATTTTCTGACCCATTGCAGAATGTTTTACTAGTCGAGGACACAGCCTATACAGTTTCTGTATATTTAATCAAAAATTTCGTTTCAAAATAGAATTACATTTTTTTTACATTTAATCCCTAACCTGCAGGGACCAAAACCAGCAACCAAAATACACACACACACACACACACACACACACACACACAGAAGGTCTGTTTGGGCAGTTGAAGACACTGCTCTATTCCAGTGTTCTTATTCGTCCATTTTAGAAGGCGTGTAAGGTGTGTCAGGGTCAGACTGTCTGCTATGGGACAAGCACATGCAGCCGATTCACCAACCCATTCAAACATGTGAGGATGAGAGGACAGGACAGGACAGGAGCCCGGATCTCCACATTGCGTTTTGGACAGAACGCGCCTGTGTTCCTTAGCCGTACTCCACACTGGGTGGACCTCTCACCAGGTTGTAGTACCCAGCCAGAGCCCCAAGATCCATGTAGAGAGACGCCCTCCTCCTGCCGGGACCAGAGTCATCGGTGTAGAGAGAGGAGTCTACAGCAGGGTGAGGGACACACTGTTAGGGTCTGGAGCATTGTGTGTGTGTGTGTGTGTGTGTGTGTGTGTGTGTGTGTGTGTGTAAAAGAGAGAAAGACAGAGAGAGACGTACCCTGTGTGGTGTCTGTGCTCTGGCTCTGCTGACACAGCAAGGGGTGAGTCCCCTCATCCAGGGCCGAGTCTAGGCTCCAGCAGCGCGGCTGCTCGTCTCTGGACGGATGCAGGGCCTCCTCGTGCAGCAGCTCTGTGGCAGAGCTCCTCTGCGAGGGGACCCTGTCCATGGCCCTCTGCAGCAGGCCCTTCATGGCAGGACTGCAGTCTTCAGAGATGTCCTCCAGCGGGGGTGCTTTCTTATGGATCTGAGTGGAGAGGGGAAATCGGGGGTTAGACATTCTATTGGACAGTTTGATTTGCTGAGAAGCAGCCAGAATACAGACATACAATACACATCCTATTCAGTTAGCAGTAATTAGTGAGCAAAATTCAACATCATTAATTAAAAGTATCATGACGGCATATATTTAAAATATTTTAATGGTATCTTCTGCTATTACAATTTTGCATTGTATATTTTGACCTGAAAACTGTGTCATTATTTATATTTATATTCAATATTAAATTCTTACATTTGTTAATCAAAGATGCCCTGTATAGTAATAGCATACCAAGCCCATCTATAGTACTCATAGACTAATGGAATATTTTACATCAGTGGAATAAAAGTATATTAGTATATGATTAATTAAATATAACTGAAGTTATGCTAGTTCTGTGTTTTACATCAGTACCAGTGCAGCACAACAGATTAATATCATTAATTTCTTGGCCTTCAGGAAATACTGTAATATCATCAATGAATCTCTAGTTTCTGTGCACAACGCAATGATTCTCTGATTTTAGAAATGAAGCCAACAGGGTGCAACTTTCCTCCCCACCTCGTCGGTATAATGGGGAACTGTTCACTTCTGCACCAGAGCCTGTGTGGGTCACGTGACATTAATCGACCATGGGCCTCGGGCTGCTGTCACCAGACACGCCATATATATAAAACATATTTCCAGCTTCAGTAAACGTGACTCACTGAGCAAGCTGAGCTGGAAAATGGAAAAAAATCTACTGCAGTTTGGTGGCGCTATGTTGCCCCTCCCGTTTAAAGATTTCTTTCTCAACATCATTGAAGGTCAGGCCTACATTTTATACGGGGAAAACACAGCCGATCATCGGTACAACACCAGACATAAAAGCCTTTTTAAAAAACGGACACCAGCATCCCCCCACCCACTCAATTAAAAAAAAAATGTCACAGGGCCGGTTTCCACATGAGGAAGTAGCAGACCAGACACACACACACACACACACACACAGAGCATGTGAAAAGCAGAACGGTGTAAGAAGTTGGAACCACGGCCCAACACTCACGATGTAGAGGTAGGACGGGTAGGAGGAGCGTGGGTATCGCCGCACCCAGGGGGGGCTGCCTGTCTGCATGTGGACGATGGACGTGCCCAGGCTGTACACGTCCGTCTTCGTGTTGTGGCCTCGACAGAGGACCAGCTCCGGACTCATGTACATCTACACACACACACACAGTAACATACAGTTAATGTGAAATACACACACACACCTTTACTTGCCCGTATTTCACTGAGGGGAAATGATCACTGTGCAAATGTAACCATGGAGACACACATCTGGGTCGACCTCAACTGTTTGCTTTGTGTGTTTGCGCACAGTTTGGACTTTTTAGCGTCACACACGATAAATTCCATTTTAGTGTGTCAAGATTTGATGAATGTGTGTGTGTGTGTGTGTGTGTGTGCCTTTGCGCTCTGTGGCTTTGCTCCTTCCTGCCACATGCAGCTCTGGCACATGAGTGACGCTGGAATTTCCAGTCTGCTTCAGATTATGGCAGCGCTCAGCATGCTTGTGTCTGTGTGTGTGTGTGTGTGTGTGTGTGTGTGTGTGTGTGTATGAACTGTATGAAACTGATTTCGGTTTTTCAGAAACTGGACAGATGAGGGAAATGCTACATTAGCTTCCCCGTACTTTCCACTTTTGTATTTGTGTTGTTATGGGTAGTAGCCTAGTGGGTTAGACACTCGCCTATGAACCAGAAGACCACAAAGACCCAGGTTCAAGCCCAACTTACAACCATCGTGTAACTGAGAAGGACACTTAACCCTGAGTGTCTCCAGGGGGACTGTCCCTGTAACTTCTGATTGTAAATCACTTTGGATTAGAGTGTGTGATGAATGGCACAAATGTAAATGCATCTTCATCTAAAGGGGTCTGATAAGCACAGCCACCCACACACTTAGCACTTCTGCTTTTCTGTTTTCAGCAAGGTTCCGATCAGCTGACTTCTGGCCTACAGGAAGTAAGCACTGCATCACACGTCTTGGTTAACGGATTCGGTGCGGGTCTCACCTCGGTTCCCCGGAGGTCCCTGGGGACGTATACATCTCCTGTCATCTGCACGGTGAGGCCGAAGTCGACCAACACTGCTTTATCTGACATCAGCACGATGTTACTGGCTGCAGGAAAGGAGATACAGGGAAAAGAAAAGACTTAGATGTTCTAGGTCCACCACCTCCCAGTCAATGGGACCTTAATTAAATGCATGCATTAAATGTTGATGAAACCATCACCAGGATCTCTGTTTGGATGTATTTGTTGAACAAGATCTTAGTTTCCTTCTTATGACCTACTTAAATGTTTTGACAGGAAGCCACTGGCCAGCGAATGCGGCTCTTGTGTCTGTGGACATTTTGGCACCGTGAGGCATGGCATGGTGTTTTGCTTACGTTTGACATCGTGGTGGATGATGTTATGGCCGTGCAGATACTCCAGGCCGCGGAGCACCTGCTGGGCCACCCAGATGATCTCAAACTCCCTCATGGGCCCACAGCTCTCCAGCTTCTCCAGCACAGAGCCCCCCTCACCCGCCTCCATGAACAGGTGGAGCGTCCGCCCCCACAGCAGCACCCCAAACAGCTCTGCAATGTTCTCATGGCGGAACCGGGCCTGGATCTCCACATCCGACGCCTTGAAGTTCTCCAGAGGGATCTGGGAACCAGAGAACAGTCAGGTCGTTATTCCAAACACTCCCTCAAAAACAAGAACAGGAATCACAAGGAACTGAGTCCACCGAAAATATTTGTACGACTAAAACAATCTTATACATGAAACTGTGCTGAAATCCCTTTAAAGTGTGTTTTTCTTATTTAAGATACAAATGTAATAAATACATTTTAAAAAATATTCAGAATTTATTTATTACATTTTGAGCACCAAATAGCATGATTATAGCATGTTATTATGGTATGTAATGCAAGGACGATGTGTGAGTGAACTAATAATTTATTAATCTATTTAGAGATTATTGATAATTACAATGTTATGCAAAAAATTCTTTGCATAAACAAAGCCAACCCCATTCTCATATTTATACGTAATTTTTTTTCTTCATAAATGCATATGGTGGGTCTGTGTGAAACAGCATTTCAAGACACCGTATGCTCTGAATAATGTTGTATTGACAATAAACCTCTCTTGAATCTTGAATTAAAATTCATTTATCTTAGGATCAGTGGAGATGTAGAGTCACACTGGGACAACAGAGACTTTTCATGTTCTTTTTTTGGCTCCCGCTTGCTGGCGGTGTGTGTCTTGGGAAGGGAAACAAACCACCCCTTTCCGGGAATCTGCAGCATGGTGTCTGCTCGCCGCATTCCTGGAATTCCCACTCACCAGCTTACAGGCCATGCGCTTGTGCGTCGTTGCGTCCTGTGCCAGGTGCACTTTCCCGAATGAGCCTTTCGGAATGTGGCCAGAGCCCGGGTTCCGGTACACCAGTTTCCATGGGAACAGGGTGACATCAGAGTCTATACGGTAACGACCCTCCTTTATTACCATGTCTGTCTGCATGGAGACACACAGACAGCAGGAATCAGTTTCGCAAACATACTAATCTAAAAAAAATCCAGAATTCCATGGAAAGTCTCATTTGTTTTCCAAAATTTCATTCAGAAAGCATTTACCAAACCTCAAGCGTGCATCATTCACGCTTACGTATGATACTTCTGATAAATACCGTAAATGTAAATAATAAATCATGCCTCAACCAAGCAGCAAACAATCAACTTCCAAGCATCTGCCAAGCATCAATCATGCACAAACAATGTATCAACCAAGCACCAACCAAGCATCAACCAAGCATCAACTAAGCATCAACCAAGCATCAATTAGTTTCTAACAAGCATTGAACAAGCATCAATCATTCACAAACAATGCATCAACCAAGCTTCAATCATGTATCAACCAAGCATCTACCAAGCAGAAAATAAGCTTTAATCAAGCATCAACCAAGCTCCAAAAAAGCATCAACCAAGCATTAACCAAGCTTCGGCCAAACATAAACCAAGTTTCGACCAAGCATATAATATCTTTGCTTCTACTTTTTTCACCTACTTATGCAGAGAGTATGAAGGAAGCCTCACCCTGAGCAGCACCCCCATCTCCTCCTGCAGGTGAGACAGAGTTGCAGTCGAGGTGCTGGACATCAGGTTGATGAAGGACAGCATGTCAGCCACGTTCCCATAGCGCACAGGCCCCTCCCCCTGCGCAAGCGGAGCCAGGCCATGTGATGGCTGTGCATTTGCGTGTTCCTGAAGCTCATCCATGTTGTCCTGAGAACAGCCTTCCTCCCCAGATGTCTCCTCTTCCTCGTCCTCCTCCTCCTCTGAAGGGTAGAGGATCTCCACAGCCTGAATGATGTTGTCAATGTTCAGCTGAGCCAGCAGAAGTTCTAACCCAGCATTCTCATTCTGGAGCTCCATTCTGAGCATGGTCTGCAGTGCTCTACAGCAGAACAACCAGTATATGAAATATAAAAACAAATCAGGGGGGATGGTGAATTTTATTGTCTATCAGACAGTTTGGATGTTCAATGTCAGATACTGAGATTTACTCCCAAAGTAGTCAGGTTACCTTTAAAAACGTGCCGTATACCTGCCAGTTATTGGCCCTGTTGGCTTGCCGTAGTGGATTATTATTATTACTACTACTTAATAGGCTTTGCTATGCAGGTAAATTCATGTGGGCTATGTACTTTTCATATTAAGACACATTAATACAAACTAGTTTTAAAAAAACCTTTTTTTCCTCCACCATTTGTGGTGCCGCCTGGATGGATGGCATATAGGCATTTGCCTATATTTTAACAGATCAGCTTACCTATCAGAAGGGTACCTATCGCATGCAATCACGGTCGTGTTTCGGATGTGTAGATTATACTACCAAATAAAATTGTACATAATGTCAGTGTACATGTGGGTAGGGTTAGGATAAGGGTTAGGGCGCAGTTGCTCATTATTCACGCATACCCTCTCTCTCACGGTATTTTACTCAGTATACCTATTATTTGATTAGCAGAAGGGATGGATTATCAGAAGGGATGGATCAGAGGGACTTTTTATTTCAGGGGGGATGACATCCCTTCTCACCCCCCTCAACCCGAGTACTGAGATCAACATTTGAGCAGTGCGAGGGTCATTTGCCGGTCTTATCCTGCATCTGCACACCCTTCTTTCGTGGTGGCACGTCACAAAAGGTCACCGCACCATGATTTACTGTTTATAAGTTTTGCCTTCTCTGCTGCGAAGGGGGATTTCTCGAAAGGAGAGAACCCGAGAAATGCTTACTACACACCCACACACACACACACACACACACACAAACGAGTGGTCATGTGATCGCCCTGATGTTTACAGGCATAGATAAATATAATTTCTAATACAACTACAACAAGTAGGGTGCATTATTATTAATGCTTATAATATAATAATAACAACAGTGAAGTTCAGGAAAGTGCAGAGATTGTCCCAGATAGAAGACTAAAACTAAAAACAGAAATATACAAAACTACATCCAGAGTAATACAAAACTGTTAAAAAAAAAAAAACTAAAACACGAAACCACGCCGAAAAACAACAGGCATTCATTCTCCCATTAAAAGTGAAATAATAACTGAATAAAAGGAATAAATGAATAATCGCTGCCCACCTTCACCCAGACGCTCCACGCCGAGCAGCTGAAGTCGAGTCGCGTCTCGTGTGCGCGCGTCTCGTCGCTGCGTCGGGGCGGGTGCGCGCGCAGCTCGGCGCGCCTTTTCTTTTTTCTTTCTCGTCATTTTTTTTTCTTTTACGATTTTGTCTGATCATTTCCAAAGAACCCGACGACCCCAGGCTTTCCGGGAAGGCACCATTAACTCATTAACGACGACAATCTGTACCATTCTAATCTTTCATGTTGTCGATATTAAATTAACCGTAAACATCATTATTAAAAAATCCCATTTCCATTCCTTTAATCTATTTAAATTATTGTAATGTATTTTAATGTTTGAAATGTTTCACTAGTGAACAAGTGAAAACTAGTGCATCTCGGTCAGAGAGTCACGCAAACGCGAAAAACGGGACCGGAGCGGCTTCCGTAGAAGCCGCGCGTCCCAGTTCGCATGCGTGTCTCGGGCCTCATTATGGCGGCCTCCATGGCAGCTGGCAGGTTATCTATGCGGACCCAGGCAAGGCTGCCGAAATGTCTGCGGAGGTTAATTCCCCCGTCGCAGCCGTGCAGAGCTGCCGGCGGGACCGTCGCTACGCGGCCGGAGGCGGCGAAGGGTGTCCAGCGGCCCGGTAGGTGGAGGAGCGAAGCTCCGGTGTGTTCTGGAGAAACTTACTTATCGAACATTTCTGCATCTACACGATGTGGTCGTGTGCCGCTTTCCACGTAATTAGTTCTGAAGTTCTAAAATGTTTAACTGTAATTACAGTCATTCTTGATCATTATATATATGACCATAAACCCTTTACATTTACATTTGACACTTTATCAGATGCCCTTATCCAGAGCGACTTACAATCAGTAGTTACAGGGACAGTCCCCCCTGGATCAATTTAGGCTTAGGCTACTACCACCCCACTCCCATTGTGAATATTTTTTACATCCTTCCTTACTGGAGTAACATTTGCCTATGAACCAGAAGATCACAAAAACAACAGGTTCAATCCCATTGTGTCCATCGTGTCACTGAGCAGCACACTTAACCCTGAGTGTCACTGCGGGGACCGTCCCTGTCACTACTGATCAATGTCGCCGGGTCCTAAATGTTGAAGTATCGTACCAGAAAATCTGCTTCAGTAAAACA
Organism: Denticeps clupeoides; assembly: GCF_900700375.1. NCBI lineage: Eukaryota > Metazoa > Chordata > Actinopteri > Clupeiformes > Denticipitidae > Denticeps > Denticeps clupeoides. The sequence goes on along the minus strand of NC_041708.1, from coordinate 22,189,537 downwards.
TATCTTTATCATCACAGACTGTGCATATTATAGTGTAAAACACAACTTTTACCTACAGGACGTTTGTAAAAGCCACCTCTGGGCGCCTCTATCTAAAACCTGGGGTCCCTCCCCCATTCATTTCTGTAAGTCTGACTGCGACTCTGCGTCTTCCGCAACTCCGCCATGCATGTCACTGTTTACTTTTTGCACCCCTACACGTTACATCAGAGGTGTTAAACTCAATTACACAAGGGGCCAAAACTTATGGGATTGCGTTCGGCAAGGCAAGCACTACATTATGGGATCTGTAGTTTGTGTGTTGTCAGTGCTGGCCATAATAATATATCTATATTAAATATTGACGCCTGTGTGTTACATCATGCATTGATTGGCTGTAAAGCCATGTGAGAATTGAGATTTGTACCTGGTCTGGTGCTAATGAAATTTTACCACTTCATTTTATTATTTATTATGAGATTTTTTGGAATTATTTATCATACAGAGGGTAAAGTTATGGTACAAATTAGGGATGCACCAATACCGGTATCTGGTATCGGCCCCGATACCACATTTTCTAGAGTACTCGTTAAAAGTCGACCGATACCACAGTCTGAGAAATGTCTCAGTTTGAGCGGCGTGTAAGATGTTAATCACAGGCGCCGAGTCCCCGTCCCCATACCAGACATGTCAGCCGTGTGGAACTATTTCAAAATGAATGAAGACGACAAAAGAAAGCCGGACTGCAAAAAATAAATACATTGCACTGAGTGACCAGCCACTCTCTGAGGTAGAAAATGGGGGATTCCTGGAGCACATATATGATGTCCCAAGCTGCCGCTACATGACTGACACGGAGCTGCATAAAATACACGACTCCATAAAAAAAACAAAAAAAAAAACATATCCAAATAAAAATTTTCTGTGGGTTTTGAAAGACTTGCAGGTCGTGAGGAAATCATTTCATGCACTGCAGGAGGAGAGGCGAGAGCGAGCAGAGCGCTCCGTACTGATCAGCTGCTCCCCAAAAGTCAGCGAGAAGAAACTCCTCAAGTTCCTGTCCCAGCACGGCAACGTCAGCAACTGCTTCTTCTACCAGAGTTATGTGAGTAGACGGTTGCCGGTTCAAATCCAGATCTGCCAAGGTGCCACTGAGTAAAGCACCATCCCCACACACTGCTCCCCGGGCGGCTGTCATGGCTGTCCACTGCTCACTAAGGGTGATGGGTTAAATGCAGAGGACAAATTTCACTGTGTGCACCGTGTGCTGTGCTGCTGTGTATCACATGTGACAATCACTTCACTTTACTTTATTTACCAGACACCCTTATCCAGTGTCTTGCAGAGGGACACAGTGGTAGTAAGTGCGGTTTGAACCTGGGACTCTGTGGTCCTCTGGTTTTTACCCACTAGGCTACTACCATCAAAGTAGCCCGTGTTAGTGGAACAGTAGTGTGTTTGAGTAAGATTTGTTTTAGTAACGTCTATACATGGTGTGTTTTGTAGGGTGTGTATGCGGTGGTGGAATTTGCCAGCAAGAACAGCATCGTTGGCCTACACGAGTCCACCAGCCTTCCCAGCATGCATCACGAAGTGTCTGTGCCTTTCAAATCCCGCCTACTCACCCTAAAGACCAATGGGTCGGCCGATCAATCAGGCGGTTCTAACAGTGTGGAGTTCCATCCCCAGGTGGCAATGCCCATTAACGAGCTCCTACAGCAGCTGAGTGCAGAGGAGAGCGTAAGTAACACACACACACACACACACACACACACACACACACACACACACACACACCTCAATCACAAACTTATCATGGACACCTAGTTGTCAAAACCAAAAATCAATTGATTAATCTTGATAAATGTGAAATCACCCATGTGAAATCCTCATCTGATTCAATCGGTTTTATTCATTTATCTGAAAAGAAAAAATCAGCATGAGAAGGAACCAATGGCTACTGAAAAGTGTTGATGGCTGCCGAAACTTGTAAAAACAGTTTTAAACAACCATGGGTTTAAACGTGTGTGTGTTTTTATCAAACTTACAATCTTTGTGTTTCTGAAAATATTGTGTTAATCAGCCTCTGTTTATAATTTTAAAACGATGGGTACTGTATCCTCTGTATCTGCAGAAAGACACACACTGGTGTCAAAGGAGGAAGTGGGGGTGGAAACAGAGGGTCCTATATCAATCATAAATCACCAAAACCTAAACAAAGACACCATAAACTCTGTGAGACGTCAAGATTCCAGGATGTGGTGTCTGTCAAAAGGACTACGCCATAATCCACAAACCTTAACCTTCCACACAGTGAACCCATAAATGTTTGAGACTTCAGAGTCTGCCCCAGGTGAAGAAAACATTCAAACCACGCTGTTAGTGTTGGGGATCTGTCACCCTGTTAGAAGGGGTTGGGTGGGGTAGTTTGGCTGAGGGACCACCATACAAGACAAAACCATAAATCGTATTCCCCTACACAGTGACAGAAGGGGAGAAGAGTCGCAAATATTTTCCTCCAGAGTGACATCAATTTTCTGATAAGTACTACTAGTGCTAAAATCTGTGAAATGAGTAATGAAGGTGCAATTGCTGCTGTAATGGAGATATGTTCTGACCATATGAGGTATTGTGTGTGTGAGTGGAAATTTCCTGAGTGTTCAGGTGTCTGGTCTGTGGGATGAAGCAGTCTGGCAGCAAGGGCCCTTTTTTCAGATGGCAGGAGGTTGCTTGCCCTTCCCTAAAATAACCGATGCAGACACCCCTAAATCTAGGGAATTAAGAATGTTAACAGGCTGGATGGGTGAATATTGTGTCGTTTGTCTATTTCCGTCTCCCGCGTCCTCACCTGTCTCCTCTCTCTGCTCAGGTAGACCAGCAGCTGTCCAGGCTGACCTCAGCCTTGCAGCTGACCGAAGAGAACGTTTCGCTTCGCTTCCTCGTGTGTTCTCTGGTCAAAGACGTAGCTGCCGCCTTTTTTCCCAAGTGCACCGTCCACCCGTTCGGTTCGTCAGTGAACGGCTTTGGGAAGCTGGGCTGCGACCTCGACATGTTCCTCGACCTGGATGCAGCCAGTGGGAACCCCAAGAGGGTGAGGGCTCTTAAACCCTCCCGAACTGCGGATGTTTGAGCCGCACGTGGTTTTATAAAATGTTTCTGTCCTCGCTTTGTTTTCCAGAAGCCCTCGGGTTTCTATCTGGAGTACCAGATGAAGAGGGAGGCGTCCGAGCGCGCCGTCACCCAGAGCGTGTTGTCGGTGGTGGCCGAGAGCGTGGAGCAGTTCTCCCCCGGCTGCGTGGGCATCCAGAAGATCCTGAACGCACGCTGCCCCCTCGTCCGCTTTTCTCACCAGCCGTCCGGCTTCCAGTGTGACCTGACTGCCAACAACAGGTAACGCTCATCACAGACAGGAAAGGGAGCGTCTGCCACATCTTGCTCTACGTTAGGGCCGGGCAAAATGATTATTTGTAAAACGGTTATCCTAGCATACCAAATCAGTTTGATTTGGTTTGATTCTCGATTATTTTCACATGAATTGACCAATATAGCCATTTAAACAAATTAATATCTTAACATTCCAATACATGTTTATTGCATTTAAACTCAAAATTACAAATGAAAATTGAAGTAAGAGTGAAAGAACAATGTCAGAGATACCGTTCAACAAATAAAAAGGTGTGTGTGTGTGTGTATATATATATATATAAAACACACACACACACCCTGTACATATGTAGTCCCCCTGGAGGCATATACATATACATATAGTGTGTATGTGTATATATGTGTGTGTGTGTGTGTATATATATATGTATGTATATATAGTTTGGACACACCTTCTCGTTCAATGTGTTTTCTGTCGTGGAAATTATTTCCATCACCGAGCACCTGAGGAGCCACAATGACAAACAGTTAAATTCATTTAGTCAGGCTTTATTTACATGTGCGCATGGGAAGACTCGCTATAAGAATCTCCAAAGGTCTGAACACAGTGACGTGTATATATAGTCAGCAAAGCACTGATGTTGTGATGTCTAATGATGTCTTTGTGTCTATTGGTGCCAGCACAGAACACGATCTCACACATTCCTTCAGAGATAAGACTGTCAGACCCAAAGATTTCCGAATCTTTTTTCCTGGTTCTGGATGAGAAACATTTAAGAAACACTTCTTTCACATTAAAACACTTTTCTTTAAAATTTCCCCTTCACATTTTCTTTATTTTCATGACCATTTACATTGGCAGATTCTCACTGAAGGCATCAAAACTATGTATGAACAAATGTGGAGTTATGTAACAAAAAAAGCTGAAATAACTGAACACGTTTTATATTCTAGTTTCTTCAAAATATCCACCCTTTGCTCTGATTACTGCTTTACACACTCTTGGCATTCTCTCGATGAGCTTCAAGAGGGCGTCACCTGAAATGGTTTTCCAACAGTCTTGAAGGAGTTCCCAGAGGTGTTTAGCACTTGTTGTCCCCTTTGCCTTCACTCTGCGGTCCAGCTCACCCCAAACCATCTCGATTGGGTTCAAGTCCGGTGACTGTGGAGGTCAGGTCTCTACTTTTTGTTAAGTACATAACTCCACGTGTTCATTCATAGTTTTGATGCCTTCAGTGAGAATCTACCAAGGTAAATGGTTATGAAAATAAAGCACATTGAATGAGAAGGTGTGTCTAAACCTTTGGCCTGTACTGTGTGTGTGTGTGTGTATTTTTATATATATCAACTAATATGTATCAACTAATTGTAATAATAAAGGGTCATCTTATCTTTTCTTATCTCTTATGGAACTCCTTAAATATTCAACATGTCATGGGCGTCCTAATTCCTGTTTGTGATAGTGGATCGATTTCCCACCCACTCATGATACACCCAAAAACACTCCGTCAAGTATAAAGTACAAATTATGGAATAACTTCTTTCAACATTGACTTTGATGAATGACTGTGTTTGGTTATTGACGCGCATATTTTGCGTCGACACACTCAATGTTGACGTGTCGCCCCAGCTCTAGTCTACATCTTGTGTCTTTGTTCCCAGGGTGGCGATGAAGAGCTCTGAGCTGCTGTACGTGTTCAGCAGTGTGGACGAGCGTGTGCGGGGTCTGGTGTTGGCGGTGCGATACTGGGCTCGCGTTCACGGCGTTACCAGCAGCGTGGCGGGAGCCTGGATCTCCAACTTCTCCCTCACAGCGCTCATCCTCTTCTTCCTGCAGACGCGCGGGCCGCCCATCCTGCCCACTGTCGATCAGCTACGAGACCTGGCAGGTGCAAACACAGGGGAATTTCTGGCACTGGGGTAGAGTTTCATTATCATGTCATCATCACCGGCTCTGTCTTCCAGACAGAATAACGAACGAAACGCAGCCTACTTTTTTTTATTTTATTTTTTTTATTCACAGTTAGGCCCAATCTGGCAACCACATCCTCTCCCACTACCGTTCCACCTTCGTAGGTTATTGCTGTTCGTTACATTTACATTTAAGGCATTTGGCAGACGCCCTTATCCAGAGCGACTTACAACGTGCTTTCAAGTTATCATCAATGTGATCAGTTCCGGTTCATTAAGACCCAAACTATGAATACAACCCTTTCATTCACTCTGTTGTAGATTCTATACACACCTGTTATAAATGATCATGTTTACAAGACAACAAAAAAAGTCATATTTCTATATTGTGTGTGTTGACAGATCAGTCTGATCAGTGTTGCGTTGAGGGGAATGACTGCACCATCGTCAGTGACCTCAGCCGGATCCGGCTGCAGACGAACACCGAATCTCTAGGTGAGTCCAGACCTGCTTGCCTGGCCGTGGTGGTCATAAATTTACATTAGCATTGCCAATCTAGGGGGGGGAAAAAAGGAACACTTTTAAAATAATTTTGTCCTGTTTATCTGCCCAACCCTATTCAGGAGTTGGAAGTCCATTATGTAGACATTCAAGCAAAGGTTCTTGTTGCTGCAGGAGTTAATCATTAAATAAAGTTTAATAAAATAATTTATTTTCATGAATTAGGTCTTTAAAACATATGTTGTTTAGAGAGATGGAGACTAACACACCTCGCTGCTAGCAGTGCTATGGAGCACAACGACGTGCTACTAGACGAAGCAGCGCAAGTCTGGACCTCAGACTCAGAGAACTGAGGGAATTTAGGAAAGATAATGTTGCGCAGCTAAAGCGGATCAGAGAGGATATAAATAAGACAAATACGAGAGTGGAAGGATCAAAGACGCTGAAACTTGAATACAAACTAACGAAGAAGCAGTAACCGAGATGTTTAAGCTGCATATTGAAATGGACGCTAAGCTGACTGATCTGGAGGGTCCAGAAGAGAAAATACTAGGATACACTGTGTCAAAGGGTGCATCGTCTTCCGATCCCTATCAATGGTTGTTTTCGTGGAGCGTTTACTAAGGCACAAACTGGAGTTGCGTGAGTCAGCTGAAGTACGAGTTGAGAGAGCGCACCGCGCCCTCGTGCCGAAGCCACCAACAAATGCCAGCTACAGAACAAAAAAAGAAATGGTAAAATTAGCCTGGCAGAACCGTGGGTTTGAGTATTATATCCATTACTCTAAGACTAGATTATTTCCTAATGTTTGGAAAGGACAAAAATAAAATAAACACATGAAATTGGGACAATAGATTTGAGCGACCATGCACCAGGAAATTTATCTTTAGATCTAAACTTACAACCAAAAATGAATAACTGGAAATTCAATTCAAGCCTGCTCAATGATCTTCACTTTAAAGAACAGATAAAAAGAGAAATCCACTTCTACTTGGACATGAATGACAAAGGGGATGTATCCCCTCCCATTCTGTGGGATGCCCTAAAGGCGGTCCTGAGAAGGAAAATCATAGCAATATCCTCCTATAAAAAAAAAAGATGAGAAATTGGGAGAAATACTAAAAGAACTAGAGAAAAACATAAAGAGCGAACAGCACAGCATCTATTGGAGGAAATCATGAAAACAAGAAACAAAATTAATAATTTGACAACGTATGAAATCAAGAAAAATGTGATGTTCCTTAAACAAAGATTTTATGAAGGTGGATCCAATTCAATGAAAGTTTTGGCCTGGAAACTTAAAAAGAAAATAGCACAGAACACAATTCATAAAATCAAAGATCCAGTGACCAAAATAGCAAAAAATAAACTAAAAGAAATTTTAGGAGCTTTGAAACATATTTTATAAGACTCTTTACTCTAAAAAGACAGGAGGCAGCATAACTGAAATGGATCATTTTTTTGGACTCTCTGGAATTACCAGTGTTAGATGAAGAACAGAATAAAATAATGATTGAGGACATAACTGAAAAAGAGCTAAAAGTAAACTCAAATCAAACAAACATATGTGGTATAAGGAGTTGAAAGAAGAGCTAATACCAGTACTTCTCCCTACTTTGAGCTGGGTTCTAAAGAAAGCACAAACACCACCCAGTTGGAAGGAAGCAATAATATCTGCTATTCCAAAAGAAAATAAAGAAAATTATATAGACCTATATCGGTTCTCAATATAGATTTATAGGCTATTTACATCTATTGTGGCTAGACGATTAGAGAGATTTTTACCTAATTTGATACATAATGACCAAACAGGCTTTATTCGAGAGCGTCAAACGCAAGATAATATACGACAGACACTACAAATTATTAACCACATCCAAAAGAATAAAATATTAGCTATGTAATTAGTATTGATGCAGAAAAAAAGGATCTCACAGAACTATTTCAATATAATTACTTAACGATACAAAGGAAAATTAAAGAGGATATACGGTAGAAAGATGGAATTTAATTCCATAGTTAAGTTTCAGTTCAAGAATAGATTAGATTAAAATGAACATCCTACCCAAATTACTTTATTTCAAACCCTACCGATAGAAATAATTTAAACTATTTCTAAACTATTTAATGAATGGGACAAAACGTTGTCCAGATATATCTGGCAAGGTTAGAGACCCCAAATCCGATTTAAAACTCTTCAATAATAAAAGACATTACACTCCTTAGTTTTGAACAAATTAAAGATAAATATACTCTAGTCACGTGATTTTCACAGCTACCTGCAGCTGAGACACTTTATCAGCGACAAGGTAAAGTATGTATCTGAATCAAGTAATCGGCTGTTAGATCTGGTTAGATCTAGGGCTTATGGTGCAAATTAAGACAGGGGTATTATTTCAGGTTTATATAAAGGGCTTATAAACAAGAAAGCACATTCAACCCTGTACATTAAAGCAAAGTGGGTAAGGGAAGGAGAAATAGAGCTGTCAGAGGATGAATGGGAAACGATCTGGGAATATCAATGGAAATGTAGCAGCTCACAGAATAGGAAGGAGTTTGGCTGGAAGAACCTGATAAGATATTTTATTACACCTTATCAAAAATCACACTATAAAGGTAACTCCCGAGCCTGTTGGTGAAATTGTGGAAATATAAATGGAAATCATTATCATGTTTTTTGGGGTTGTCAGGTTGTTAAAACCTATTGGAAGGAAATACATAAGGCAATACAAGAGCCACCTGCCCTTACAAAATCTTTTTCTTTTGGACTCATGCCTGATGGATGGACAAAGAGACAAACGTTTGTTTACTAAACATTTGTTTAGTTATATTGTTAGTGGCAGGCAAAAAGGCACTTACAAAAAATGGCTTTGTTTTTGTTCTTTATTTCTGGAAAACAGACATTCATGTTGATACTTTGTGATTAATACTTAAGATGGATGTACATGTAACAATTGATAGAGAATGTCAATTAAAAACTAAATATAAGTTGTTTGATGATCTGGAATATCCACTCTGTTTTTTAGACATTCTCAGTTTGTGTTTGTGCTTCTACAGAACGGCTTCTGCAGGAGTTCTTTGAGTTCTATGCAGCTTTCCCCTTTAATCACATGTCCATCAACCTTAGAAAGGTGAGCGAAGACACGCACACACTCTCTTTTTTCGCGGTTTGAAGATAGTTTTATTGTCAATATACTGTCTCGAAATGCTGTTTCACAAAGACCCCCCTGTAGTGCATTTATAAAAATATTATGCATAAATATGAAATTAGGACATTTACACTAAACTAAACGTAAATAAAAAAAAAACTGAAATATTCCGATAAGACTCTTTGAAATGACTGTGCATTGTGTGATTGTTCCAGTATGTTCAGGAGACTGATTTAGTATGAAATGTCAAAAGTCTAATTAGTTTGTAAAAGGTGTGTGTGTGTGTCACCGTGCAGGGTAAGGAGCAGAATAAGCCAGAGTCGACACCGCTGCACATCCAGAACCCGTTCGAGGCGACGCTGAACGTCAGTAAGAACGTGAACGCGGCACAGCTGGACCGCTTCGTGGCCCTGTGCCGCGAGAGCGCCTGGTTCCTGCAGCAGGAGGCGGGCTCCAAACCCGCCACTGTCCCGACGGGAGGCTCTGCCCAGGCCTGGGGTCTGGCTGCGCTCTTCCTCCCGTCACTGGCTCAAGCTGCGGGGGTCAAAGGTCGGCGGAAGAAGAAGCGGGAGCCTGCCAGCGAAAGAGTCAAGAGTTTGCTGCAGTCCATTAGCACCTCACACTCCAGCCAGTAGGGGGTGGTGGAGAGCTATCAGCATCACACACACAGATTCTGAGGGGTGTGTGTGTTTGTGAAACTGTACGACGCAGAAGGAGCATCTCATTCAGACTTAACTTATGTACTGTATATAACAAAAAAAAAAAGTTTTTTTCTTAAATAAAAAAACATATTTCCAACTTCTATTTTGAATATTGGGCAGGATGAAGCTCCACCCCTCCAGGAAATGCATGAACTGCAGTGTTGATGATGTGGTAAAGAGTTTGTGTGTTGAGGCATAAGAAGAAATAGTGTGTGTGGGTCGCCTCGGCAGTTCAGAGAAAACTGCACAGTAGAGGGGCAGGAGGAGGAAAAGTGAGCGTCGTAAAAATTTCAAAGCAGCCCCTGAGTTCCTTTTAGCCTCAGGCTGCCTGTGTGTGTGTCTGTCCTGTACTTGATGTAAACATGTCCCACAATATTTGACTTTGTTTATGGATTTACAGGCTGCTGTGTGTGTGTGTGTGTGTGTGTGTCCGTGTCCGTCCTGTAAATTCAGGCTGTTAATTGTGTGTGTGAGAACTGAGTCGAACTTGATCTGATACTCTAACCAACCTTCTCCAATCAGAAGCGCACACACACTCCTCTCGCACACTGTTAAAAGTAAGAGGCATTGTGGGCGTGGCCAGACCCTGTTTTTATTGGGTGGAGGAGTGTGTGAAGGTTCGTGTTTTTGGGGGTGTTAGCGCTGCGTTTTTCCTCCGCGGTTACAGGCTTCCGCTGAATTTTGAGAACACATAGACACACACAGTGCTTCTGTACAACACACACTTCCTGGTGGCTGCGTTTAAGAGTTCTTATCACTAAGGACTGTGTGCGTGTGTTTGTGTGTGAGATCCTCTTGCCCCATGTTTGAACTCTCTTGAATCTCACTTTCTACCTTACACACACACACGAAAGAATGTTCCTGTTCTATAAGGGGAAGAGTGTGCGTGAGTGATTAAACTGGGTGGAAATGGTGGTGTGTGAGATTAAGTTGTAATAGTGAGTCAGTCTTCCTCAGTGTGTGTGGTTTAATTAGGCAGTAACACACAGAGACTCACACCAAACACTGTACACAAACATCATGATTGGCTGTCATAGTCCCAGATATGACAGTGACTGTTGTGGGTGTGGCCACACAAGGGGTGGGGCTTCTGTCAGGAGAGGAGATTCCCACAAAAACAAGACACAAGTACATCAGAGTGTGTGTTTCCTGTTAGATAACACTGCTTCAGAGGAACACACACATCTTTGTCTGCATCACGTCATTCTGTGGGAAAATACACACACAGACACTGACTCACTCGTTCCTGTCATCGAATCATCAGGTTCATCGGTCAGGTCGCCAGGCCCAGGGTGCTATTAGGGCTCTACTTTTTACATTGTGTGGGTGTGTGTGTGTAGTTACAGGCAGGTGATGAAATTCGATTACCCTCTCAAGGAAGCCCCTGTGTGGACAAAGACAATCTGTGTGTGTGTCTGCATGTCCTCTGCCAGTCCCTGTCCTGTCTGCCAAACAAAGTGCATCATTGTTTGTGTGTGCATGTGGTAGAGAGACATTGTTTTCATTTTTGTGTGTGTGTGTGTGGAGTATGTGCTTGTTAGGTTGGATGGGAATCTCTAGGTTGACTCGTCTCTGGACAGCAGTGTATTGTTGTTAAAAGTATGTGACACATGCACAGGATTCTTGAATATGTGTGTGTGTGTGTGTGTGTGTGTGTGTGTGTGTGTGTGCTTAGCAATGCTGTCCATACGGCTCACAAGCACACACACATTCATGTTTACACGTCATTTGTTGATCCTGTTTGGGTTTAAGGTCAAAGGTGGTGGGTTTGAAAGGTCAAGGACCACGGGGTTGATAGCTGTGGGGGTTTGAAACAAGACACGCGTGTCCCCCTCAGGTCCTGCTTTCATTTTCTTAATGTCCAGGATTTCCTGTTGGGTTCTCTTCTTCTCTGGCCTTGAGGGTGAAACCTGTGTCTGTGTGTGAGTTCGGGCCTAAATTGTGTTTGTGTGTATGAGCATGTTTGAAACGTGTGGTAATAGCCTAGTGGGTAACACACTTGCCAGAAGACCCAGGTTCAAATCCCACTTACTACCATCGTGTCCCTGAGCAAGACACTTAACCCTAAATTGCTCCAGGGAGACTGTCCCTGTAAATACTGATTGTAAGTCACTCTGGATAAGGGCGTCTAATAAATGCTGTAAATGTAAATGATAACACCATGCCACATCTATCTTTCTAAATAATTCTCTTCATCTTCCTCAGTGCACTCCTGCATAAATGTATGTGTCTAATCAGTGTGTATGTGATGTAGGCTGTTTGTGGAAATCCCATTCCCAGGTCATTTATGGGTTTATTTTATATTATAATATTTTTTACATAGTCCTGAAGATGCAGGACCATGAAATAACAGATTTGCATCTCTGCTGTGATGGCAGCATTTCACACTATTTCTTCTGTCCACCACCTTCACTTGAACAAGAGGTACAGTTTCCAACAGTCCTGAAGGTTTATGCTATGAATTTTTTTCTCATCATTCACTCATGTTAATGAGCATCTCAAGCGGCTTTTGATAATGACTATAGTGAACAAAGCCGCAATGAAGGTAAAAAGAGTCGACTGAAGAAACAGATTCATCAAACACACTTCACTTTCTCCTGATACGACAAAGTGATTGTCACATGTGATACACAGCAGCACAGCACACGGTGCACACAGTGAAATTTGTCCTCTGCATTTATCCCATCACCCTGAGTGAACAGTGGGCAGCCATGACTGGCGCCTGGGGAGCAGTGTGTTGGGACGGTGTTTTGCTCAGTGGCACCTCAGTGGCACCTTGGCGGATCGGGATTCGAACCGCCAACCTTCTGATTATGGGGCCGCTTCCTTAACCGCAAGGCCACCACTGCCCCCATGCATTGGATGCATTGGATTCTTCAAAATGTCTCCTTCATAGTCTCCATAACCACCACAGAGTAGGGGCATCCAGAGTTTTGACTGGTAGTGTATGCGATGTGTTGTGTGGCATGTGTCATGCATTCTGAGTGGGTGTCTTTCCTTGCGATGTTTTGTGTGTGTGTTTTTTGGGCCGGTAGCTGCTCTTCCAACAGCAGGTTTTAATTGTCGCTCCGACTGGGTGGATGCCTTCATGTGAGAGCAGCCCGTTTGTTTTCTTTCGATTAAATCGGCATTTCGGGGTGTTTGCATCTGGACCCAGCCCTGCTGTAGAAAACTCGGTAAGAGAGCAGAAGCACATGTGCTCCATCCCCGGGGAGCCGGCCGCCTCCACCCAGTACCCCCTCTCCCTTACTCCGAATTCCACACATGCCTTTAATTTGTATGAGGGCGGGGCCACCTTGCTGCTCCAGAACTCCGGCCGGTGTGTGTGTGTGTGTGTGTGTGTGTGTACTCTCCCAGCTGTTTGTCGGATGCTTCTCCTGTTTTTGTTTTTTTTTTATTTCAGACCTAGTTGAGGGACTGTATGAAATTTGGAGCTGAACCAACAGTAGGAAAAGTATAAAAGGTCTTTGAAAACCTGGTTTGGACACAGAAAACCTCTTACCTTTTCCAGCCTGGCTTATTATTCCTTATTCCAAGGCTCACGTTCTCCTCAAGGCTCGGTGCTGGGACCTGTTCCTTTTCATCATCTACATGATGTATCTTCTGCTCAGCTCCCTCCTCTACCTCTGGTTTGGTTTGGTTAAAACCAAGTCCCTGATGTCCTCCAGCTTTCTCGAATGAATTAATAATAAAACCGATCACTCCTGATCATGGCCCCAAAGACTTTCCTCCTGAACGTCAGTGCTCTCCTCCTGGATGTTGATAACCGAGGCTTTTTTAAATTTCAGTAACTTATTAAATCCATCAAAAAAAATCCACATCCACCCCACCAGAGTTGGCCTTTGTTGCCGAGCTGTCAATCGTGCAACGTCTGTCCTTGGAAGCTTTCAAGGACCTCCGAAAATCTCAAGGCCTTTAGGTGTGCCTGTGGACAGCGACCCTGGCTTTCCCGAAATTTTTTCCTCTGTATTTAATGCAAGGCAGTAGATTTGTGAGCCCAAGTGGACCCGGAGCCCAGTTTGGAAGGGTTGTGAAATGGGATTGTGGGTGAAGCGATCAGCTCTGATTCAGCAGTGGCCCAAGTCAGACGAACGGATTGTGCTGCGTGTGCAGGAGGAAGTGGACAGCGACCGTTGCTCGTGTTCTCTTCCATCCCGTAGGACGACTTGCAATTTTGCTTCATTATTATTATTATTTTTTTATTGTCAGATTGTTGTCTGCATGTATGTTTCCGTACCAGTATAATCTCTGGTCTTGCATTTAGCTGATAAGAGGCCAGTTATTGTAGCACTGTATTTGTGTGTGTGTGTGAGTGTGATGTCTGCTGGGAATCTGAGGACAGGGTTGAACTGCTGACAGTCTACTGTTAAATACCAGAGCGGAGCGGTAAGGGAAGATGGAGGAGGGGATGGAGGGAAAAATCTGGGCTCTTTTCTGCCTTCAGTTTTCTGTATTGTGGTGTATGTGTGTGTGTGTCTGCACATGTGGGTGGGTGTGTCTGTGTTTCCAGATGTGTGTGTGGGCTATTCTTCCACAAAATGGTTGAGCTGAGCTCTGAACTTTCTGAATTGTGAACTTTTCACACACACACACACACACACACACACACACACACACACACACTGGTCCAGTCTGGTCCAGGGAGGATGAGTGAACCAGGCGGAGTCTGTGGTTTACAGTAATATCATATCCACAACTGGAACAACAAAACCTCCACTCGGCCATCATCCCCCCATCTTTTATCGGGAGGTGAAATCTGGGTTGATTACAAGCCTCAGTCCGTATAAGGACTTCAGTCAGGAGTGTGTGTGGGTGTGTGTGTTGGGAGGAGCATTTAAATAAATAAACCTGCTGGTCATTGCGCTACTCTGTTTCTGCTCATTTTTTTAATTAAGTGTTAAAAGGGGGCAGGGCCAAGTGTTGACTGACACCTGTCCTGTGATAGAGGTATTTATAGTTTGCTGTTGCTATGACAATGATAAGAGGTGTTCCTGGACCCGTTATCGGCAGGAATGCCTTTGAATCACCTCGGCCGGCATTCCATTTGGATGGAGCCAGAATTGGAAGGATTTGGGAATGGGAACGTGCATGAGGGTCACATGCTGCTTCTCAACTGTGTGTGTGTGTGTCTGTGTCTGAACACATTTATTAATCTGGGTTGGAATGCTGTTTTGTGTGTGTGTGTTAATTAGGAGTTGAGTTTGTATTTATCTGGAGTCATTGATTGTGTGTGTGTTTTAGAAAGCTGTTTGTTTGCTCAGTCTCACATTAATTAGGCCTCGTACTTCATCAGTTACACACACACAAACACACACACATGACAGAATTTTAAAAATAAGGCTTATGTGCAGTGGCAAAGCCAGGATATTTTCTGTAGGGTGTCCAGGATGGATCTGTGATTATTTTGGTGTGACACACGTCTTAAAAAAAAATACAGGGCTATTTAAGCACATTAAGTGCACACTTCTACTATATATGGAATGCAGGTAGTGAAAAGATGATATAAGTGCCGTTGTTTGAGCAGAATAGCTCGGCTATGCTCGGATCGCTTATGAAAGTAATAGCGCATCTCACACAATAGAGTATTAATTTTTGATATATAGCTTGTCTGTGAGCACACCATACTAAAATAATGAAAATATAGGAATAAGTACCCTACCAAGCCATTTTTCAAAACAACGATTCAATATCTTGAATGTCTCTACATCTATGTGTGTCTCAAAAAAGTTGTTTTTGGACTACAGTCATGGCCAAAGGTTTTGAGAGTGACACAAATTTGTCAGTTGTTGCTATATTTGCAGTGTTTTTTTAAGACCTCTGCAATTCGCCCTGGAATCAACTTCTGGGCCAAATCCTGACTGATGTTGCTCCATCATGCTGGAAAAGGCATCATTCTTCACCAAACTGTTCTTGGATGGTTGGGAGAAGTTTCTGCTGGAGGATGTTTTGGTACCGTTCATGTGTGAATGGTTTCACATGGGAAAAAAAATTGTGATGGCTGTAAAGCGATGCTTGGTGGCCAGGATTAAGCGAGAAGTAGCCACAGCCACTCCCAGCCACCCCACCCCTACTCCAATGCTTGTATCAATGTGTATTACCGTGTGTTTTATTGAGTGTGTGTGTGTGTGTGTGTCAGCAGAAATGATAATTAATATTAATAATAAAATGAGCGAACATGTTATGGTCTGGGTGAGAGATTATTATTCTTCACTGTGCCCTGGATTTACTGTCCAGATGTTGGCTTCCTTTACATTCAAACTCTGGTACGTAATGGGACACATTCATTGACACAGCTTCAACCTGATGGATGCTGCACTACACCTGAGCATGTAATATATAGACCAAAAGGGGATGTGACAGCTGGCCTACAAGCTCCTCCACTTTTAAAACTTTAATTATAAAAATTGTTGTCACAGTAAGGTTGTTATTAAATATATGGTTCACTGAAGAAAGTCCATGTTTGAAGATATTTGAGTGCTGAAAAGTTTGCTGGGTATAGTATTGGTACTTCTCACACTGGTCCATCAGACTGGCAGAATAAACTTGTATGGCTGGAACTGAGTGGTTATGATACATGCCTGAGGACATGTCAAGAGCAATAATTTAGGACAGCCTAGGGGAGATTTTTCATCATATTGTATGTGGGGCAGTGGTGGCCTATCGGTTAAGGAAGCGGTCCCATAATCAGAAGGCTGCCGGTTTGAATCCCGATATGCCAAGGTGCCATTGAGGTGCCACTGAGCAAAGCACCGTCCCCACACACTGCTCCCTGGGCGCCTGTCATGGCTGCCCACTGTTCACTCAGGGTGATGGGTTAAATGCAGAGGACAAATTTCACAGTGTGTGCTGTGCTGCGACAATCACTTTTTTTTTTTCTTTTAGCTGTTATGGAATGGCATTATTCATTCAATACAAGACAATTCAAACCACATTCAACCATGTGAAACACGTACCTGTCTGCAATCTAATGAAGTTAAAACTACTGAAAATGGTCACGGTGAAACCACACCTGATTCAACTCAAGAACTGGGTGGTAACGAGTTGAGTGGTGGAATCAGCTGTGCTAAATGAGGGTAAAACCAAAACCATGCAGGATCATTTTACTCCAGGACCGGTTTTGTAGCCCCCAAACTAGTCTTTGTATAACTTGTACTAGTTATCTAATGAGTGCAAGACTTGGCAGGTCTAGAAAGTCATTAATGTTAATTATGTTTCCTATAAATGTGGAAGTCTTACACAGTGGTGATTGTAATGTGGCATCATGGGTTGGTGGTCAGTAGCAGTGTTGCTGTGGGGAGGTGTTGTAGGGGTTTGTATGGGTGCAGTTTTGCTGGATGTTAAAGGTCAACCATTTCCAAAGCCTGCAATGAATCTGCCTCCGGTGCCTGCCAGCCCCCCCTTTGTCCCCGCGAGGCCCCAGGTGCCTGCCAGCCCCCCCTTTGTCCCAGGTGTGCCTGGCCGTCCCTCTTTTGTCCCCGCGATGCCGCCATCGCCCCAGTTTCCTGCCAGCCCCCCATTTGTCCCTGGGATGCCCCCGTTTCCTGCCAGCCCCCCATTTGTCCCAGGGATGCCCCCGGTTCCTGCCAACCCCCCATTTGTCCCCCAGGTACCTGCCCGTCCCCCTTTTGTCCCCGGGATGCCCCAAGTGCCCGCCCGTCCCCCTTTTGTCCCCGGGATGCCCCCGTTTCCTGCCAGCCCCCCATTTGTCCCCGGGATGCCCCCGGTTCCTGCCAACCCCCCATTTGTCCCCAGGTACCCGCCCGTCCCCCTTTTGTCCCCGGGATGCCCCAGGTTCCTGCCAGTCCCCCAATTGCTCCTTTGCCTCAGGGAACTGGTGGGCAACTTCAAGATCCTGGAAGTGTTCAGCAGCAGTTGCTTGGTCCAGTAAAGGAGCTGACCTGGAAGTTTCCTCAAATGCCAGTAGAACCCACATCACCCCCAGTGCAGTTTCAGCTGAGGGAGCCGGTATCAGTCAGCAGTGTTGCAGCTACCTGTGACGAGAATATGGTGCACGTGCAGGTTAAGAAGGACCTGTTTGGTTCTGGAGATCTCATCCAGGCATCAGACATCTCGCTGGGAGGCTGTGGGGTTACTGGAGAAGATTCTGTGGCTCAGCTGCTGTATTTTCAGTCTTATTTGCAGTCCTGTGGCAGCCAAGTATTGGTGAGTTCTGGTTCCTCCTCGGTCAGGAATCTGTTTGGAATTTTTCCTGTAACTGAGGCTTTAATTTTTCCCCTCTCGCACAGATGACCAACGATACCCTGGTTTATTCCTTTTCTCTGACTTACGTACCTACAGCCATTTCTCACACTTCTGCTCCAATAGTCAGAACCAGTGGTGCTGTAATTGGGATTGAATGCCACTATTTGAGGTGAGCTCTAGCTTTTCTGATCTCCCATGCTTCTCTGTATTTAGCGGTGCTATTTGATACCGCTTTCTTCTTCCATGTGACCAGGCTTCACAATGTGAGTAGCAATGCCCTGCAGCCTGCCTGGATCCCATATGCTGCTACTAAAATTGCAGAGGAGCTGCTGGTCTTCTCTCTCAAGCTCATGACTGGTAGGTACAGTTGAGACCCCCTGTTTCACTGTGTAGGCTGTTACCAAACTTTGCATTTCTCTTCAGATGACTGGCAGTTTGAGAGGCCTTCCAATGTCTATTACATGGGAGATCTGATCAATTTTGAGGCTTCTGTCAAGCAGTACAACCATGTTCCCCTCCGGGTGTTTGTTGATACCTGTGTGGTCACCGCTGTCCCTGATGCAGCGGCTGCTCCCAGTTCTCTTCATTCAGAACCATGGGTGAGGAGCAGCTTCATTTCTTTATGGCTTAGTTTACGATGTGCTGTGGTCTAATTTTGCTCTCATTTTATTATAGGTGTCTGGTTGATTCCAAGCTCACTGGCTCGTCATCTCGCTTCCTGCCCCGTACACAGGATTTCAAGCTCCAGTTCCAGCTGGAGGCTTTCAGGTTTCAGCAGGGCGACACGGGCTCTGTACGTGTCTCAAGCTAGCCCTTCGCTGTCATGGTTCTACCACCTTTTGCATGGTGGCTGACCGTCCGTATCTCTCTTGTTCCAGCTGTTCTTCACTTGTTTGCTGAAGGCAACAGCGGCGGCTTCCCCGACTGATGCGGAGCACAAGGCCTGTTCTTTTGTTGGACAAAAGTAGGTATAGACCAGTTTGCTGCGTTTGCATGTACTTTTTATTCAGGCCCTGACCTTTCTATGAAGGTGGGCTGGTGCGGGTGGAGAGGACCAACTGTGTAGCTGCTGTGACGGTACTTGTGGGTCCAGGAAGGCAAGAGATCTGACCTCTGTCTCTGGTATGTGGACACTGTGTATTTTAATGGGGGTTCTCCATAGTTGTGCTATACACTGTATTAATCCTGTTTCTCTTCCTTCAGACTCTGGATGGGAGAAAGAACTGTTGTTGGGACCGGTGTTCATCAGGGATTGACCAGCCTGTGTCTCTTGAATTGCTGTTCTCTTTTAATGGCTAAATAAATGCTGAAATGGATTGTGTATCAAGCAGTCCTGTGTTTCCTTTTCAAGCATGTGCTAGACTAGATGGGTCCTCTTTACTAAATACACTTCAGTAGGATATGGGGAAACCATTCATCCAAATATGATTGTGGGGATATTTATTTATTTATTTATTTTTTAAAAAGGCATGAAGGACTCGGTTAGCGGGCAACCTCTCTTGCAACACTAGCGAGGATTCTCACGTAGTTGACTCAATGACAACTCCTGGTGATCGCTTGCATATGCTTTAGTTTGGTCTAACTTCACTTCCTTTCCATATTTATTTGTCCCTTCACCTCAAGTCTGTCTTAGGCATGTACTTCCCAGTCTAATTTCTCCATGTCAGAGTACCTCTTTGCATTACTCTTTTTAGGTCAACTAAATTTTTATTTGTACGTTGCTTTTTCTTATGCGCACTGGTGCAATACGCCTCACATTTGAACAGTGCTCAAGGCCCCTAGAAAGCAAGCCAAATGCAACAGTAGCAAGGAAAAAAATGTCTGAAGAAAGAAACCTTCAGAAGAACAAAGATTCTTGGTGTTTGAAGTATATGCAGGAGTTGCCGTGATTGGTCCCTGCAGAGAATGTTGTTTGGATGCCCATGATGTCAAATAGATTCAGTTGAGTCCCATTAGTATTAAGTGACATGTACAGATTAAATAAGGTCTACACGTATGACAATATGAATTATTGTTTTGTTGATTGAACGCTTTTCTGTATAGGTATGCTTTAACTTAGATTTACACATTGAAACTGTATCTCAGGCCCATGATTTGGAGATTTTCTTTTTTTCAAAACATTAACATTTACTTGTTTCAATTGGCTTTGGCAGGCCCTACAATTGATGCCTGACACACTTTGAAACAAGAAAATATGTAACTAACAATTCATGCAGAAAAAAAAACAGGAGAAACTTTGGGAAAGAGTGAGTCAGAGAGGGACCACCTTCCAGGGTAGAGTGATGCTGAGCACAAGGCCTGTTCTTTTGTTGGACAAAAGTAGGTCTAGACTAGTTTGCTGCGTTTGCGTGTACTTTTTATTCAGGCCCTGATCTTTCTATGAAGGTGGCCCTACAATTGATGGTGCATTATGTCAGAGCAGGGTTGCTATTGATTTTGTCAACAGTCAACAGTCCAATAGGTGTAAAGGCAACATTAGTTATAAAATAGCTCAAATTGTGTATTGGAAAAAGGATCTGTACATGTTTGAGGTTATTGCATGGTGCAGAGCATCCCAGTCCAAATATGGTTCAAAGTGTATGTCCATTATGACGAACCTAGTCCATTTGAAGATCCCTCTAGCTTCAACAGTTATGGTGTTGGTGGCTGTGGTTGCCCTCTAGAACAATTCATGCTGGTATGTCTTTGCAACAGCTGAGTGTCAGGAACTAGGTTTTGCTCTGATAAAGATAGAATAAACTCATGTGGCTGGTAATGAATGGTTATGGTTATGGGTACATATCAAGAGCAACAGTTACATTTATGGCGTTTGGCAGACAAAGTAATCTTACATAAATCAGACTATAAGAAAGTTGCAAGTTAGTCTAAGTATACTCTACAGGAAGCTCTTAAGCTTCCATATGAAAATACTTAGTGACTGTGCTGTTCTGACCTTGAGGGGAAGTTCATTCCACCACCATTGGGGCCCAAGACTGTGAAGAGTCTAGATAAGTGTCTAGTACTGCTCACCAGGTGAGCAGTACTGGAGGGTCGGAGAGTGCAAGGTGCAGTGCGAAGTATAATAAGGGCTGTGAGGTAGGATGGTGCTACTCCATGTTTGCCTTGAATCTGATGTGGGGGGGCAGCTACTGGGAGCCAGTGGAGGTAACGTAGCTGTGGGCTGGTGTGGGGAGTTTGGGAAGGTTGAAAGCCAGTCGTGCTGCTGCATTCTGTATTAGTTGTAGAGGCCGGATGGCATTCAGAGGTAGACCTGCTAGAAGGGAGTTACAGTAATCCAGTTGTGAGATTTCTTGGGACTGAACAAGTGTCTTGGGTGGCCTGTGTTGATTAACAAGCACAGATACATCTGATATTGTACAGGGTGGTAGTAGCCTAGTGGGTAACACACTCGCCTATGAACCAGAAGACCCAGGTTCAAATCCCACTTACTACCATTGTGTCCCTGAGCAAGAAGGACTTTAGAAAGAAATGAGATTAGAGACACTGGTCGGTAGTTCTTGATATCTGCATGATCTGCGGTGGGTTTCTTTAGGATTGGAGGAACCCTGTCAGTTTGAAGACATATAGTACATGTTGCTTATTATTTAGGATTACTTACATTTTTCTGTGGCTGAGCATGTGGGGTGTTCACCACTTTACAGCATGTAGGACCCTATCTGCACAGACACATTGATGCTAAAGCACAAAGCTGTATTTTAACACAGGGGACACATGAGCCAACACCGCACCTCACCCACACTGCACATGTGCATCTTTGACAAATTGAAGTTATTGGCTAGTTATTAGAAAAAAAGTCAGCAGGAAACTATTACATAGCCAATTGATTTTTGATCTGATGTCGACATTTGTGCCAGAGTTGGTTTTATGGAGCACCAAACATGTGCACCATAAAGTGTGGAGACATTCACATTTATAGTATTTTGAAGACGCTCAAAATCTGTAGATACCAACAGCTTAATAACTCAGAAGCCCAGCTGTTTTTTAAACATTTGTAAAAAGAATTTTTAATCAAAGAATTTCCTAAAAAGGAATGTTTTAATCTTGCGATTGAAGATCTTTAGTGACTGAGCTGGTTGGAACCTCTAGTGGAAAGTTCATTCCAACACCTAGGAGCCGAGACAGAGAGAAGTCTAGATGAAGTCTATTTGGGTAGCCTATATCAATAAAAACAGAGGAATCCAGCTAGTGTTGCGGTGAAGGAATCGACACAAGCAAGATCGGCAATGTGAGAAGAGTAGGAGAGGAAATTGTGGTGGCCAAGCGGCTAAGGAATCGGCCCCCGTAATCAGAAGGTTGCTAGTTCGAATCCCGATCCGCCAAGGTGCCACTGAGCAACGCACCGTCCCCACACACTGCTCCCCAGGCACTTGACATGGCTGCCCACTGCTCACTAACAATGATGGGTTAAAAGCAGAGGACACACTTCACTTCACTTTCTTTCTTCTCTTCTTACCGCGAGGTTGTGTGCAGTGACAGAATGGTCGGTGGTCAAAAAGGGTATTGTGGTTGACTCTCGAATGCTCAGATCCAGAAAGATAAAACCTTAAACCTGAAGACATTTTTGCTGTTTTAAGAGCATTTATTTGATCTGAAACAGTTTGGAGGGCAGTCTCTGTGGAGTGAGTTATTAAGAAGTGGACTGCTTTTTTGTAAGGCAGGCAAAAGCTGATTGTAGTTTTTTTTTTTTTCATTAAAATCATGTACTTATTTTTGGCATTCTGAATAACTCAACTGTTCATCTAATCAAGTTAAACTACTGAAAATGGTCAGGGTGAAGCCACACCTGATTTAACTCAAGAACTGGGCGGTAACAAGTTCTACCTGAATCAGCTGTGCTAAATGTAGGAGAACTGAAAAAACGTGCTGGATAAGTGTATTCCAGGACCAGTTTTGGTGATCCCAATCTAGTCTTTGTATAACTGGTACTAGTTATCTAATGAGTGCAACACTTGGCTAGTCTAGAAGATCATTAATGTTGATTATGTTTCCTTTAAATGTGGAAGTCATACACGCTGGTGATTGTAATGTGGCATCATGGGTTGGTGGTCAGTAGCAGTGTTGCTGTGGGGAGGTGTTGTAGGGGTTTGTATGGGTGCAGTTTTGCTGGATGTTAAAGGTCAACCATTTCCAAAGCCTGCAATGAATCTGCCTCCGGTTCCTGCCAGTCCCCCATTTGTCCCCGGGATGCCTCTGGTTCCTGCCAGTCCCCCATTTATCCCCGGGATGCCCCCGGTGCCTGCCAGCCCCCCCTTTGTCCC
This sequence comes from Denticeps clupeoides, assembly GCF_900700375.1. NCBI lineage: Eukaryota > Metazoa > Chordata > Actinopteri > Clupeiformes > Denticipitidae > Denticeps > Denticeps clupeoides. The sequence continues at coordinate 22,166,452 of NC_041708.1, read as the reverse complement.
CGGGATGCCCCCGGTGCCTGCCAGCCCCCCCTTTGTCCCCGGGATGCCCCCGGTGCCTGCCAGCCCCCCCTTTGTCCCTGGGATGCCCCCGGTGCCTGCCAGCCCCCCCTTTGTCCCTGGGATGCCCCCGGTGCCTGCCAGCCCCCCCTTTGTCCCCGGGATGCCCCCGGTGCCTGCCCGCCCCCCCTTGGTCCCCGGGATGCCCCAGGTGCCTGCCCGCCCCCCCTTGGTCCCCGGGATGCCCCAGGTGCCTGCCCGCCCCCCCTTGGTCCCCGGGATGCCCCAGGTGCCTGCCCGCCCCCCCTTGGTCCCCGGGATGCCCCAGGTGCCTGCCCGCCCCCCCTTGGTCCCCGGGATGCCCCAGGTGCCTGCCCGCCCCCCCTTGGTCCCAGGTGTGCCTGCCAGTCCCCCTTTTGTCCCCGTGATGCCGCCATCGCCCCAGGTTCCTGCCCGTCCCCCATTTGTCCCCCAGGTACCCGCCCATCCCCCTTTTGTCCCCGGGATGCCCCAGGTTCCTGCCAGTCCCCCAATTGCTCCTTTGCCTCAGGGAACTGGTGGGCAACTTCAAGATCCTGGAAGTGTTCAGCAGCAGTTGCTTGGTCCAGTAAAGGAGCTGACCTGGAAGTTTCCTCAAATGCCAGTAGAACCCACATCACCCCCAGTGCAGTTTCAGCTGAGGGAGCCGGTATCAGTCAGCAGTGTTGCAGCTACCTGTGACGAGAATATGGTGCACGTGCAGGTTAAGAAGGACCTGTTTGGTTCTGGAGATCTCATCCAGGCATCAGACATCTCGCTGGGAGGCTGTGGGGTTACTGGAGAAGATTCTGTGGCTCAGCTGCTGTATTTTCAGTCTTATTTGCAGTCCTGTGGCAGCCAAGTAGTGGTGAGTTCTGGTTCTTCCTCGATCAGGAATCTGTTTGGAATTTTTCCTGTAACTGAGGCTTTAATTTTTCCCCTCTCGCACAGATGACCAACGATACCCTGGTTTATTCCTTTTCTCTGACTTACGTACGTAAAGCCATTTCTCACACTTCTGCTCCAATAGTCAGAACCAGTGGTGCTGTAATTGGGATTGAATGCCACTATTTGAGGTGAGCTCTAGCTTTTCTGATCTCCCATGCTTCTCTGTATTTAGCGGTGCTATTTGATACCGCTTTCTTCTTCCATGTGACCAGGCTTCACAATGTGAGTAGCAATGCCCTGCAGCCTGCCTGGATCCCATATGCTGCTACTAAAATTGCAGAGGAGCTGCTGGTCTTCTCTCTCAAGCTCATGACTGGTAGGTACAGTTGAGACCCCCTGTTTCACTGTGTAGGCTGTTACCAAACTTTGCATTTCTCTTCAGATGACTGGCAGTTTGAGAGGCCTTCCAACGTCTATTACATGGGAGATCTGATCAATTTTGAGGCTTCTGTCAAGCAGTACAACCATGTTCCCCTCCGGGTGTTTGTTGATACCTGTGTGGTCACCGCTGTCCCTGATGCAGCGGCTGCTCCCAGTTATCTCTTCATTCAGAACCATGGGTGAGGAGCAGCTTCATTTCTTTATGGCTTAGTTTACGATGTGCTGTAGTCTAATTTTGCTCTCATTTTATTATAGGTGTCTGGTTGATTCCAAGCTCACTGGCTCGTCATCTCGCTTCCTGCCCCGTACACAGGATATCAAGCTCCAGTTCCAGCTGGAGGCTTTCAGGTTTCAGCAGGGCGACACGGGCTCTGTACGTGTCTCAAGCTAGCCCTTCACTGTCATGGTTCTACCACCTTTTGCATGGTGGCTGACCGTCCGTATCTCTCTTGTTCCAGCTGTTCTTCACTTGTTTGCTGAAGGCAACAGCGGCGGCTACCCCGACTGATGCGGAGCACAAGGCCTGTTCTTTTGTTGGACAAAAGTAGGTCTAGACTAGTTTTCTGTGTTTGCGTGTACTTTTTATTCAGGCCCTGACCTTTCTATGAAGGTGGGCTGGTGCGGGTGGAGAGGACCAACTGTGTAGCTGCTGTGATGGTACTTGTGGGTCCAGGAAGGCAAGAGATCTGACCTCTGTCTTTGGTATGTGGACACTGTGTATTTTAATGGGGGTTCTCCATAGTTGTGCTATACACTGTATTAATCCTGTTTCTCTTCCTTCAGACTCTGGATGGGAGAAAGAACTGTTGTTGGGACCGGTGTTCATCAGGGATTGACCAGCCTGTGTCTCTTGAATTGCTGTTCTCTTTTAATGGCTAAATAAATGCTGAACTGGATTGTGTATCAAGCAGTCCTGTGTTTCCTTTTCAAGCATGTGCTAGACTAGATATTTACTAAATACACTTCAGTAGGGCATGAGACCAGCCATCTAGCAGTTCACCCCAATAAAAGTTTGTGGGGATTGCTCTTTGAGGCCATGGAAGACTTAATGACTGGTCATCTATTTTATTGCATGATTAAACACTAGTGAGGATTCTCACATTGTTTTAAACCATTCCCTAATTTGCAAGGAACTTGCAAACTATTCCTGTAAAGAGATTTTAGTTTAGTCTTATCTTCAGTCTTACTTTGCTTCCTATGTGGTGTAAACTCCTAATTTATTTGCCCCATGTACTTTTCTAGTCAAAATTCTCAATCTTTAAGTTTTACTTTCAAGTAAACACCTGCATTTTTTTTTTTTTTTTTTTTTTTTTTTTTTTTTCTCTTTCAATTCGTCTCACATTTGAATCATGTGCAAGGCACTTAAAGGAAGCCAATTTGGCCTATGGGTGGCAGTAGAGCGGTGGGTCACTAAGACGTACGGGCTCAGTTCCTATGTTCTGTTTTTCACGACCTGTTCAGGTACGGCAGAGGAACACCTGGTGACCTCGGTACTTTTGTGCGTGAAAACTGTCTCACATCCACAGAGTGCGGTATGTTCTTTGTAGTTTTGCTGTTGCCATGGTGTATGGCATAAGCCATTTTGAGAAGCGGTAAAGGGGAGTCTTTAAAGAACCTGATACTCCGAGGCGGAGAGTAACAAATTACATTTACTCACGTTACATGACATTACTCCAGTAATTTTACCTTTACTCATGTACATTTTTACCCAAGTATTTTCCTTCGCTACATTTGAACATACAGGGAGTGCAGAATTATTAGGCAAGTTGTATTTTTGAGGAATAATTTTATTATTGAACAACAAGCATGTTCTCAATGAACCCAAAAACTCATTAATATCAAAGCTGAATGTTTTTGGAAGTAGTTTTTAGTTTGTTTTTATTTTTAGCTATTTTAGGGGGATATCTGTGTGTGCAGCTGACTATTACTGTGCATAATTATTAGGCAACTTAACAAAAAACAAATATATACCCATTTCAATTATTTATTTTTACCAGTGAAACTAATATAACATCTCCACATTCACAAATATACATTTCTGACATTCAAAACAAAAACAAATCAGCGACCAATATAGCCACCTTTCTTTGCAAGGACACTCAAAAGCCTGCCATCCATTGATTGTCAGTGTTTTGATCTGTTCACCATCAACATTGCGTGCAGCAGCAACCACAGCCTCCCAGACATTGTTCAGAGAGGTGTACTGTTTTCCCTCCTTGTAAAACTCACATTTGATGACCAGTACTCCACCTCCACCTTGCTGGCGTCTGAGTTGGACTGGAGCTCTCTGCCCTTTACCAATCCAGCCACTGGCCCATCCATCTGGCCCATCAAGACTCACTCTCATTTCATCAGTCAATAAAACCTTAGAAAAATCAGTCTTGAGATATTTCTTGGCCCAGTCTTGACGTTTCAGCTTGTGTGTCTTGTTCAGTGGTGGTCGTCTTTCAGCCTTTCTTACCTTGGCCATGTCTCTGAGTATTGCACACCTTGTGCTTTTGGGCACTCCAGTGATGTTGCAGCTCTGAAATATGGTGGCCTAGCGGTTAAGGAAGCGGCCCCATAATCAGAAGGTTGCCGGTTCGAATCCCTATCCGCCAAGGTGCCACTGAGCAAAGCACCGTCCCCACACACTGCTCCCCGGGCACCTGTCATGGCTGCCCACTGCTCACTCAGGGTGCTAGGTTAAATGCAGAGGACAAATTTCACTGTGTGCACCGTGTGCTGTGCTGCTGTGTATCACATGTGACAATCACTTCACTTTACTTATATGGCCAAACTGGTGGCAAGTGGCCTCTTGGCAGCTGCACGCTTGACTTTTCTCAGTTCATGGGCAGTTATTTTGCGCCTTAGTTTTTCCACACGCTTCTTGTGACCCTGTTGACTATTTCGAATGAAACGCTTGATTGTTCGATGATCACGCTTCAGAAGCTTTGCAATTTTAAGAGTGCTGCATCCCTCTGCAAGATATCTCACTATTTCTGACTTTTCTGAGCCTGTCAAGTCCTTCTTTTGACCCATTTTGCCAAAGGAAAGGAAGTTGCCTAATAATTATGCACACCTGATATAGGGTGTTGATGTCATTAGACCACACCCCTTCTCATTACAGAGATGCACATCACCTAATATGCTTAATTGGTAGTAGGCTTTCGAGCCTATACAGCTTGGAGTAAGACAACATGCATGAAGAGGATGATGTGGACAAAATACTCATTTGCCTAATAATTCTACACTCCCTGTAGCTCTGAACATAGTTTTTACATTATACTGCCTAAAAGTTTAAAAACAACTAGTGCTTTTTTAAATATATGACCAGTCCTTTTAATACATCAAGTAATTGACAGTAACTAAACTTTTACTCAAAAACAGGTAATGTTTTACTCTTACTCAAGATTTTTAGATGAATACTTTTTTACTATGACCTTTTATCAGTACTTTTTCCTATTTTGTTCACTGCTTTTTTGTTTGAAATTATATCACTGAATCGAACAAGTTGTATTTCATTTTCTTTTTTGTTTATTTTAAATTCAGGTGTCCATGTTTCGTCATTTTTTGTTGGTGTGAGGAAACAAAAACCAGCTGACTGTTTTCGAGCAGCTAGCAAATAAAGAACCCCACATTAAATGTTGCAGTTGTTTGGTATGAGTGAATAACGACATTACAAGATTTATTTCATATGTTTTTTTGCCCAAAATCACATGAAGTATGTCTCAATGGGCTTTGACAGGCCCTAGAATTGACGCCCAACTCACTTTGACCTTTCTTGCAAACAAGAAAGAACGCTAGTAACAACCCAGGAGTTAATCAGAGAGGGAGCACCTTCCAGGATAGAGTGCATTATGTGTCAGAGCAGGGTTGGTATTGATTTGGTCAATAGGTGAACAGTCCAATAGGTGTAAAGACAATGTTAGTAATAAAATAGCTCAAAATTGTGCATTAGAAAGAGGATCTGTCCATGTTTGAGGTAACTGCATGATGTAGAGCAAGTTTCAACCAGTCCAAGTATGGTCCACAGTGTATGACCATTATGACAAACCTGGTCCATCTGAAGCTCCCTCTAGTGTACACAGTTATGTTGTTGGTGGCTGTGGTGGCCCTCTGGTACATTTCATGCTGGTACTTATTCATGCTGGTACAGCAGCTGAATGTCAGGAACCCGGATCTAGATTTGCTCTGAGAAATACAGAATAAACTCGGCTGGATGGAACTGAGTGGTTATGGTAGATGCCTGGGTATATATGAAGAGCAATAAGGACCCCAATGGTCTATCTAGGACAGCCTAGGTGAGATGGTTGGTCATAGTGTGTATGCATTTAACTGTTATGGAATGCTTGGCAAAAAAGAAGCTTGGGCTTGTCTTCAGCCTGGACGTACCGACGCTGTCTGAGTTCTGAACATTATCAGGAAGGGCAGGGGAGAACTGCAGCCGAAGTTCGTCCACCTGCTATTTCTCTGTACCAGAATTAGGAGCCTTGTAGTCTTGTAGGGCAGACGTCGGTTTCCAGCCCATTTTGTATGTCCACAGGGTTTCGAAGTTAATTTGGAATCTCAGGTAGCCTGAACAGAAGTATTTTGAACTTTTGAACATGCAGCTTCAAAACTAAATGAGACACATTGTTTCCTGCAGATGTTCAGATCAACTCTGTGTGTGTGTGTGTGTGTGTGTGTGTGTGTGTGTGTGTTTCAGCCATGCTCTCATATTCATACTGGCAGTTTAAAAGTGATTCATTTGTTTAAGACTTCAGCAAATCTGCCCCTAGGTGGCTCAAGCCTTTTATGAAAGCTGAGCGCATGCTGAAGCAGTCAGATGTGAGACAGCAGCACCGCGGGAACCAGACATCCTCCACCTAGCAGGGTGGAGTAAGGTGATGGGGCTCTGGCCAGCCTGCGGCCTGGCGTGGAGCTTGTGGTTCGTAAGACTGCTGAGGATGTTGAGGTTCGTGTGTGTCCATGATGCGATAACCAGAGTGGGTAAGAACTGCGCTGCTTGTTAAATAAAGAGGTTAAATACACATACACGCACACACACACACACTCACACACACACACACACACACACACACACAGCAGAAGTTGACTTTGTTGGTGGTCTGCAATAAAGCAGCACTTTATGAAGCAGGGAAGTCTGCCTCCCAGATTCTAGCATAATGTGAGCTCTCTCACACACACACACACACGCACAGAGAGAGAGAGAGAGAGAGTCCGTTTCATGCAAGCTTCCCTCAGCGCCTTTACTCAAACACACAGAGGGAGTGATGCTGTGGGACAGTTCCTTACTGTGGGCTGCAGGAAAGTAAAACTCCTTTTGATTTTAATGAATTTGCAGCTGTTTATTCTATTCCATTCCTTGTGAGTGTGTGTGTGTGTGGCTAGACAGGGACAACATGTCCTGAGATAGGAAGGAAATAAAAAAAATCTTTACATAATTACAGAAGACACAGATTTAATGCCCTGTTTTTTCGACTTCATGTCCTTTCATACGACAGTGAGTAAAATTTCTTCCTCACTCTTCAGTGTTTGTTCTTTATAGAATTTTGACTCTGATTTTTCCAGCTTGCTGTTGGTGAATGTGAGGCCACGCCTTTTTGATGAGCCAGTGAGGTTTTTTAATGGCCCCTGTAATGAAATAGTGTAACATGGAGGCATTATGGTGGCCTTGTGTTTGTGTGTGTGTAGAAATAAACACACTGAATGGTGTGTGTGTGTGTGTGTGTGTGTGTGTGTGTGTGTGTATACACACATGTGAATCATGGGTGTGGGTGTGGTTCGGAGCGAATTCTGTAATTACTCCTCAAAGACATTCTGGGAAGGGAAAGTAGTGGCTGTGGGTGGAGGGGCTACTATGAAGTGTGTGTGTGTTTTGGAAGGGGTGGGTTCCTGTACCATGAGCTCATTAGCAGAAATGCAACACTAATAAAAACATTTGGGAAAGAGATGGGATCCCATCCGGAGTCATTCAACTTCCAAACAGACGAAGTGAAATGATCGCTCGGCCGCTTCCTCCCGAGGGAACGCCGCCGCAGTTCTGGGCTTATCTGGAACGAGACGCAGCCAGATTAACCCCACTCCACCTGATCTGCGCTGATAGCGGCGCAGAGCTGATGACAGTAATACAGTAAATCATGCAAGAGAACGCTGGAGAGTCTGTACGGAGCTCTGGAGTTCTGCCTTTGTGTGTGTGTGATGAAGTGATAAAGGCCTTGCACACAGTTGGGAATTACCCCATCCCTCTCTCTCCCTCACAGTGCCTGGTACAGCGGAACGTAGAGGGGGGGTTACATCACTCATAAACAGCAGCACACACATGTAGTTGATTTTGCCGGCCTGTCTTAATTTTAGTCTTTGTGTCAAGCTGTCATTTTAGTTTTTATTAGTCTTTGTCCCATCCAGACTCATTTTAGTCTAGTCATGTAAACTCAAATTTTGTCTCATTTTAGTCTACTAAAATTAAGACTCATTTTAGCCTTATTTCAGTCAGAATTATCCATGAATATTTTAATCAATGAGAACTGACGACATTTGTCTTTTCTATTTAATTCTATTTAACCCAGTCAATATAGTACAATTACTGAGTAGAACAGACCAAAACTACCTTTCTTTTAGTCACTTCATAATTAAAATAATGTTATTCTTATTTATTTATTTTTACCTTATAGAATTATGAATACTCTAAATCCATTTCTCCCTTTGTTTTTATTCAACAACAATATTACATGATATATTTCATTATAGTCATCTCCACATGTTTAGGAAAACACACACACATCAACACCCACTTTTATCTCTGCATGCTTTGCACAAGCCCCGATACGCAGGAACGCATGTACTCCGCTGTGGGAGTCGCCAGGCACAGGATTCCATCTTCCCTCTTCCCTTCAGCTGCGTGATAACAAGGAAAAACACTGATGAAGGAAAACGAGTGCAGGGATTTACAGGTGGTTCCACGAAGGAAAAGATTTTCATTCGAAACAAGATGAAGAAGTGACCCTGTCACTTCTGTACAAATTGACCTCAAGTGCCGCTGAAATATATTTCTAATCATGATTTATTTATAGGAAATGGCTCATTTTATTCCCAACAGCTTTTGTAATAATGTTTCAGTGCAAAACGAAACTGTATTCTAATATTCAAAGCTTGGTAAAGCCCATTGAGTCAATTTTTGAAAAGTCATAAGTGTTGTCGTCTTGTCATATGAGCTTCACCTGTGACTAATAATGGATCAATTAGATGTCAGGTCTTTATAAAAAGAACCCCAGAACTCTAGACCTTCACACCAACTGCAACTAGACCTCTGCAAACATGCCTAAGATTCACCCTGAGACTAAAGTGTTGATTATTTAGAGGCTGAAGACCAGATCACTGCTGATGTGGCAGACACTGTCAATGTGTCTCAGCGTCAAGTACAGAGGATAAAAAAAAAAAAAAAAATTGAAGAGACTGGAGACATTTTTTGACAGGCCCAGGTCAGGCAGACCCCGCAAGACAACTGCTCGAGAGGACCTTTTGTTAGCTCAAAAATCCAAGGCAGCTGCAGCAGAGCTCCATGAGACCTGGTCCCCTGAAGTCCCTGTCTCAACCAGAACAGTTTGTTGGATTCTGTCTCTAAATGGCCTCCATGGCCTAATCAGTGCCCAGAAGCCAGCACTAAACAAAAGACATTTGCCAAGGCCCACAGCCTGCTAAAAGGATGGACGCTGGAAAAGTGGCAGAAGGTGGATTTTTCAGATGAATCTTCTGTTGAATTACACCACGGTTGCTGCAAATATTGCAGGAGACGTACTGGAGCCCGCATGGATCTGAGATTAACCCAGAAAACAGTGAAGTTTGGTAGCAGAAAAATCATGGTCTGGGGTTACATCCAGTATGGGGGTGTGTGAGAGATCTGCAGGGTGGAAGGCAACATCAATAGTCTGAAATACCAAGGAATCTTAGCTACCTTACATATTCCCAACCATAAAATAGGCCAAATTCTGGGGTCGTAGCAGCCTAGTGGAGACCCAGGTTCAAATCCCACTTACTACCATTGTGTCCCTGAGCAAGCCACTTAACCCTAAATTGCTTTGGGGGGGACTGTCCCTGTAACTACTGATTTGTAAGTCGCTCTGGATAAGGACGTCTGATAAATGCTGTAAATGTAAATTCTGCAGCAGGATGGTGCTCCATCTCCAAATTAAAGTTCCTCAAGGTGAAGATCAAGATGCTCCAGGATTGGCCAGCCCAGTCACCAGATATGAACATAATTGTGCATGTGTGGGGTAGGATGAAAGAGAAAGCATGGAAGACAAAACCAAAGAATATTGATGAACTCTGGGAGGTATGCAGTACTGCTTTCTTTGCTATTACTGATGATGACTTCAAAAATTTGTATGAATCCCTGACAAACCGCATGCATGCAGTCCTGCAAACTCATGGAAGTCATACAAGATATTACATTTGGATCTCACAGCACCACTACTTAATTTGCTGTCATATTTTTGTATTTGCAGTAAATTTGTTCAATTTCTGTATAGGCGACAAAACTTTGATCTTGCCAAAATTTGACTTTTGATTAAATGCTAAATCTTTTTTTTCAGTGAAACTAATTCATTTCAGTGCATTAAACATCATTTGATAGGGTTTTAAGCTGTTCATATGAGCTATTTCTAACACCAATAGATTTTTATTCATGTTTTATTGAATTGAATCAATATCCTAATAAATATTCTTTAAAATGTTATTAATCATGGAACATGATAGTCATACCAAGCCATAACCAGTTAACAGAGTAACACTGACCAAAGCACACTAACACCACAAGTCCTCCAGATCCTTCTCTCTCAAGGTCAAAGGTCACAGAGATGCTCTGGTTTCTGTTTGACTTACAGCATGAACACACCTGATTCAACTGTCTCTGAGTAAAAAAAAAAAAAAAAAAAATGAAAGTGTGTGTGTGTGTGTGTGTGTGTGTCAGTTCTTGGCTGACTTCTCCATAGAGAGTGTGTGTGTGATTTTGTTCTTGGCTCTTTTATATGTGTGTGTGTAGCCGGAGCCAAGAGCTTGTTCAACATCAAAGCAGATCAATGGGCTTGTGTGATTGCAGCTGCAGTGTGTGTGTGTGTGTGTGTGTGTGTATTGCTGAGCTGAGCAGGTCAGATCCTCATGTGCTGAACACACCCAACTCTTCCCCACCAAGAGCAGAGGGTCCTCCTCCACCTAGATCCAGATCCAGGCCTCGTGGTCTGATTCTGACTGCCTCCCAGATACAGGAAGGCCTCAGTCCCCCCCCACCCGTCTCTGTCCCCACATCAGCAGGCCGTCAGGAGGATGGAGGCGGAGACATGGGGAGCGTCCCATGTTCTTAGAATCTGTGTCTGTCTTATAGTGTGTGTGTTGTGTGATCCCATTGCGGAATGAAGTCGGCAAGATTTGAATGTTGTCAGAGGCCTAATTGAATGACGTTTCAATTGAGCTCGTTTATTACTGAGGCTTTATTTAGCCTCGTTTACTCAAGGATTTCCTGTTCCGGCAGAACAAGGGCTCTGTTGTGTGATGCACAGATCTTCAGAAAGTTGGTACTTTCCGGAGGAAACACTGCCTAGGTTTGCAGTGTGTGTGTTTAAAACACCCTGTCTGCAGCTTATGTCAGTGAGTCTTCAAGAAATTAAAAATCGTGAAAAACTAATAAAAGTTTTGGGTGTCATAAGGCTTCTATGGGGTAGTGGTGGCCTAGCGGTTAAGGAAGCTGCCCCGTAATCAGAAGGTTGCAGGTTAGAATCCCAATCCGCCAAAGTGCCCCTGAGGTGCCACTGAGCAAAGCACCGTCCCCACACACTGCTCCCCGGGCGCCTGTCATGGCTGCCCACTGCTCACCACTGCAGAGGACAAATTTCACTGTGTGCACCGTGTGCAGTGCTGCTGTGTATCACATGTGACAATCACGACACTTCACTTCACTTCTAATGTTTTGTTCTGTTTCAAGTCAAGTCAAACAGGGGTTTATGCAACAGAAGACCGCATGAGTGCCGACTGGAGTATAAATCGTTGACAAGGAAGCTGACAAATGTAAAGCAAAAATAGAGAGACTTGGCATGTGCAGGTTCATTAATGTCAGTTTATAATCATATTTATCTGAACTGGAACATGGGTCATCGTGGGTCCATGCAGCTCAATGCATTGAAAAAAAAACAAGCTTTTATAATGTATTCAATTAGAATACAATATAACCATTCTGGTGAGTGGTGTGGTGTGTGTGTCTTGTCCATCTCAGCAGAATATGTGTGTCCAGGCCAAACCAGTAAGAACCACAAAAGTTTCCAGAAAAAGGGATTTTTGGAAAAGGGTCGGTTTACAGTGTGTGTGTATGTGTGACTGTCTGTGGCTGCCGTGACCACAGAACGCTGCAAGGTTCCTGAAAATAGTGGCTTTAAATGACAGGTTCCATCGCCAGGCCAGACGAAGAGGAGCTGCCCCCACAGCCTGGTGCTGGTGTGTATGTGTGTAGGAACCCAGCCATGTATTCCGATTACAGCTATTTCCTGAATTGTACGTCCAGCCGCCCCGCTTTGCTGCGAGTGTTCGTGTGTTGACCTTAGCGTGTCGAGGCGGCCCTGTCCAACGTTCTCGTTACGTGGAGCGAGGCAGGAGGCCACGTTTCAGCCCTCAAAATATCTTTGATGTGTTTAGTGTCTGAAGAATTCCTGTGTTTTTTTTTTAAAGACAGTTTCCTTTTATAATTTTTTTCTCAACTGGAGAAATATTTGGCAGCCTGAAACGCGAGCCGTGCGGCCGATGCAGGAATGAAACGCACAACACCGAGGTTTAGGAGGGTTTAATCCAGCCTGATAGCCCTGCTGACCCACTGGCTTTCAGAGCCCATTAACCCCTTATCAGGCCCCACAAGCAGCAGATTTATGCCGCCTCTCTCTCGGCCGCTGGGCTTTGAAGAGCGGAACCTTGTCCCCAGATTTATGTCGAGCAGGACCTGTAAAAAGTCTCTGTTTATTTCACTCATGTATTTATACCTTCCTCTTTTTTTGGTAAACATAAAATGAGCGCTTGTGGCAACCGATTTCCGTAAGTATGAAAATGAAATGTAATGAAAAGTAGTTATGAGGCAGCCAGACAGGCTCAAGTAAAGATTACTAGCGTATGCGGCCGGTCAGAATGAGAACACTCGGTCAGGGGTGGTCTTCCGGGAATGGCGGGCCGAGGCTGCTGCTGCTAAATGCAATTAAGCCACAAGCAGGGTTGGGCTGTAATACTTTGTGAAAGGCAGAGATGCCATGTAATGTGTTCTGTTATGACACTTAAGAATACATACAGTACCGTCACAAAGTCACAAAGTCACGAGACATTGATCAAATGTTGATTTACCTAAACCGTTTATCGCAGAACGGCTGTTCTCCTGTTGTTTTCAACTTTAGATGTTTTTTAAATGTCACTAGAGGGAGCCTGCGTACGACCTGAGAACCAATGATTTAAAAAAAAAAAAAAAGAGACAATTAATCATTTGGTTTGTGATATTGCAGAAAGAAGTATTTAATTTTTGTTAAGATAAACTGACTGCACCATATAGAAGGGGAGCTGGGATCGGCATCCGGCCACAGACGAGATCCTGCGAACGGTTCATTTTTCATGGTCCCTTGACGCTGAACCTACTTGGTGTGGCTGCGAACCACAGAACAATACCGAACTGTGGGGCTGATGTCAGCATCTGCGTGTGGCAGGTTATGGCGTCCCACATCTGACTGGCACGTGTAGTACTGGGGACCACTTCAAGCGGGACGAAGGTATGAGCTAATGCTGCAGCCATGGAAGGTCTTTGTCGACACGATTGGCTTCTTTCCGACTTGTTTGCACTCTGCGGCCAATTTACATTTCTGCAATTTATCAGACGCCCTTATCCAGAGCACCTTACAATCAGTAGTGACAGGGACAGTCCAACCAGGAGACACTCAGGGTTAAGTATTTAGTAAGTGGGGTTTGAACCTGTGACTGTGGTCCTCTGGTTCACAGGCGAGTGTGCTACCCCCCCTAGGCTACTACCAGCCAATTTATTAGAGACACATACCCCTTCTGGCCACAGGACAGTGTCCGTGGGACAGTGGTGACCTAGCTGGTCATAACTGAAGGGTCCAAATCCTGAACCGCCAAGATGCCACTGAAGTCCCCTTGATGAAAGCACCGTCCCCACACACTGCTCCCAGGGCGCCTGTCATGGCTGCCCACTGCTCACCATGGGTGATGGTTAAATGCAGAGGACACATTTTGTTGTGCTGTGCTTGCTGTGTATGACACTTTCACTGCCAGGTGGGGGGCAAAAAGAAGGGGCACGGCATGGTGACCTCCAGCGTACATCTGCACCATGCTGTCCCATATCTGCGGCGCATTAGGCCAGCGGGGTCAGTAGGGGGTGATTATTTATCCTCTCGTTGCCACCCCTGCAGCGCACGGTACGGGCGGAGCCCCAACTTTTCCTCCCGAGGCGATTAACAATGGCTAGGTTTACAGGAAGCAGATAAGCATCGAGTAGGTAATTTCAAGTCAGCCGGTGGGGGAGTCTCACTGTAAACATGAAAATGTGCCGAGGGGAGGTGGGCGCTGCGCCGAAAAGCACACATCAAGGAATCCAGTGGGATGGCGATTCGTAGCACGAGGCCACGAGGCAACACCGCAGCTCGAGCAGCGGTGCCAGCAGGCCGCGCCCCTCGGCCCCCCTCGGCCCCGCACTCGGTTATGTGCAACATCTGTGTCAATATTGTGCAAAGACGCAGCTTCATCTTTTCAGCAGAGGAAAACAGAGCACTGCTCCCAACCGAGAGCACTCAGACGTGAAAACACTCAGGTGTGTGTGTTCCCTGAGCGGTCATTTACTGTATTTACCCACTCGGCCCTAGAGCGTTTGTGCTTGCTTCATATTGACCGGCTGCAGTTCGAACCGCTCCGGACCACTTTAAGGACTCGGTGCTGTTCCTGAAGATCCATCCATTTTACATTTACATTTTTACAGCTTTTATCAGACGCCCTTATCCAGAGCGACTTACAATCAGCAGTTACAGGGACAGTTAAGTGTCTTGCTCAGGGACACAATGGTAGTAAGTGGGTCTTCTGGTTCATAGGCGAGTGTGTTACCCACTAGGCTACTACCACCCATTGGTGCTCCACCCATCCCGCACTCCTGCAATTTATTAAAATGCTAAATAAAACCTTTTAAAGATTCCAAGGGACGAGAGGGATGCTGTTCGGGGTGGGCTGGCGTCCTATGAACAATTTATGAGTTGTGAACCAAGTAGAGAAAACGTACCGATAAAGGCCTATAAACGAGGTGCGTGTGATAACCGCATCCTGAGGATGTCAGAGACGTGGAGGGGCGTGTGTGCGCCCACGATGCGTGGTCCCGGGGCCCATCCCCTCGGCGAGAACTTCTCCTCCAGCCGGTCCCTCCTCCAGTCCAGTCCAGTCCTCCTCAGCTGTCTGGCCGGTGAGGAGGAGGGGGGTTACAGTCGCTCCTTTTATTCGCTTTTTATGTCGTTTTACCGCAGGTCGCTGCGCAACTTTTTTTTTTTTTTTTCTTTCGTTCTTTCTTTTTTTTTTCTTCTTTTTTTCTTCTGGTTGCTGCTCGTTTTTGGGAAGGTGGGGCGCCGCGCACCGAGCAGCGTTTTCTGCGGAGAACCGGAGGCGATCGTTCCCACAAATCCCCGCCGCGTCTCCCCCGTCTCCTCCTGCCCGGGATCCGGCGTGATCTGGCGGCAGAAGGTCGTTCTGCGGGCGGCATTCCCGGGATGGACCGCTCGTCCCCACAGCCTGGACCCTGCAGGACACCGCGACGCGCGACAGGTATTCCTGCACGACACGGCGTCGCATCGCGTTACGTTGCACGAGACCAGATAAGATTTCTTCTTTGGATGGTGCCGTCACCCGCAACGCTCAGACGCATCTTTTTTTTTTTTTTTTTTTTTAAGTGCAAAATAGGCCACGGGAGGTGCATGAAACAAACATGTCGAATGGGGCTGTAACAACAGCTGTGAATAAAATGCGTGCAGATGTGCATGCAGTACGAATACAGGGATATATGACACGCAAAGTTCTTACAGAAGCCTCAAGTCACCTCCTGCGAGGACGTTTCCCTTTGAAGTGTTGTTTTTTTGCAGCAGTTTTGGGCCAAATGGCCACCTGCATGACAAATGTTCCCCTCAATGGACTTTTTTGGGGGTTCGCGCTTGCTGAATTGTTCTTTTCCAGGCTTATGCTCTGGCTTTAAAACACAAAAATGCACGCAAACCAGACTAAATTATTCCTTGGAGAGCATCGCTGTACCTTACCTGTCATTCATTTCTGTTTCGCTTAGTTCTCGTTTTCCATCTCTCTTTTTTTTTTTGTCTTGTGATTAATCGAAATCTTTCTAAGGGCAAAGCCTCGGGTGTCAGTTTTCTTTTTCGGTTGGTTTTTCTCCCTCCTTGAAAGCGGGGGGGGGGAAATCGCAGGCATTTAGACAGATTTGCCACGTGGGTTGCACTAAGCCCACGTGGGCGGAGCCTGCAGCCAAGTCCCAGGCCGCTGTCAAAATTGGTGAGGAGGTGCGAGGTCAACAAGCGGCTGCCGCCGGCCTCTCCCCGGCGTCCCTCTGCAAACACCGCACGTGATGAAAGTCGGTCGGAGCCGAGGTGCACCGACAGGCTGCCTATACCCAGCCTTATTCTTGACCAGGCTCGCCGGCGGTTGCATGAAAAACGTCCTGTAGCAACTGGTGAGGCAGAGGAAGGGTGGGGAGGTGGGGTGATAAAATGGCGAATGTGTGAAGAATGGCAGGAGGTCAAGAGGATTATTGACCCTGAACAATGATGCCCGGTGAGTGAGAGAGTGTGAAGTGTTGAATGAGGCTGACTGAGGTGTTGAGTGTGCAGTTTGTATATATATTTTTTTAACTATTGTGTAACAGAGCTGTGCCACAATTTAATAAAACAGAAATTTGAAGGTCCCAGTGATGCCATATACTCTGTCCTCTGGTGTTCTTGAGAAGTTTAAAAACTGTGCACGTTAGAGGTATTATAATGATATGCAACAAAAACTGGTCCACTGATAATCATCACGTTGGAAGTACATGCATCAGCATATTCTGCTGGAGGAGCACAACAGAAACCCGAATAATCTTGAGGAAAGGATATCAACATCTAACCATGTGGTCGAGTTTCCCTGACTGCTCTCTGAAGATCAGAGGTTTTTACGTGACCTCCTGTTTAAGGTTCTGCCTGCAGATTAGGCAGAAAAAAAGACCCACCTCCTGTAATGAGTCCCAGCTTCTTGTTATGTTAAATATGGTAGTAAGTGGGGTTTGAACCTGGGACTTTGTGGTCTTCTGGTTCATAGGCCACTATTAACCTGAACTCTTACTGTTAGAATTAGTTGGACGTATCTTGAGTTGTGCCTGGTCTACAAGGGGCAGGCTAAGTTGGGTATTGGTGGTGTGTATTGAGTTGGCTTGTGTAAACATGGTGTCGAGTGAGTGGGGCCTGTTGTTCTCGGTTTGCAGTAAGTTGGCTTGTCTGCACGTGGTGTTGAATGAGCTGGGCTTGGTGTGTATTGAGATGGTTTGGGGGTGCATGGTTTTGAGTGGGATTGGGTTTTGGGTTGTTGAGGTGTGCTGGGTGTAGTTCTGTATTGAACTTAGGGAATCCTCAGTATTTTTGACATTCGTTTGAATACATATATTTTTTATTTGACTCTAAATCAATTTTCAGAAAACCTGGTAGATAAAAAGATAAAAATTTCCAAGGGAATCAGATCCCACAGCGGACCCTCGACTTTCAACCCAACATCACAGAGCTTCTTTGATCAGTGCCATTCCATGACTCACCATGTTCAGAAGCCCCTTTGGCCTAGAACCAGAGGACAGTTTAGCCAGGAAGAGGCTCTGCCCCGGGGACACGCTTTGGGTGGATGGTGGTCTGGCTCCTGGAACGATGCTGATAAAGCTCCTTTTAAGTTCCGATCAGTGTGTGTATGTGTGTTTGAAAGAGAGAGCAAGAGCGAGGAGCTGTAAAAAATGTCTGCCGTGTTTATATATGTGAAAGTCCTGAGATTGCAGCCACCTCTTCTGCCATTTTAACAAGAACGGCGAGTTTTATTCACGCTCGTTTATTGCCCAGCACGAGCGCTGCATGACATGTCCCTGTTTTTTCCAGCCTTGGCTCTTTGCAGAGTTCTTGAAGATGCCAGGGAGCTATTTTAAAACTGGCCGCAATTCACCTGATGGCCTCTAGAGGTCTCCCCGTTCAGTCACCATCCGAGGACACCGCGGTCACGTCGGCAGTTTCCTCCCCCCAAGGCCAGTTATGGCATTTTTCTCTCCTTGACCATGTCAGATATTGGATGCTATCTTCAGTCATCCGTGTTAAATGTCAGCTCTTGCTAATTGGACCCGATGTAGTCTTTGTCTACAAGTGCAGGACCTGCAGCACCACTCCTCTCGCTTTCCTTCTCTCAATGAAGTCATGGTTGCCGTTAAGAGGCTTTCAATCAGCGGGTAAATGTATAACATAATTAGCCAGGCCCCTACGCCAATCTGGTTCCTAGTGGGACCTGGGTGTAGTAGATTTAATTAGGACTGAGCCCGGCGGCTTACGGGTTAACTTGCTGCTAGTTATGCCTGAGCTTTGGTGTCCTCTCCCATTGGTCCCCGTCTGTCACGGGCCATCACAGATACAGCTGAGGTTCTGTCTTGGCCCGTCTTCAGCGGTGAGGATTACTCACCCCCCCAAGCAGAGGGCCAGCAGGAGCTCTCCAACTCATCAAACCACCGACCGAGGGCTGATTCTCCAGACGAAGATGATCCTTGAAATGTCTGGCAATCGAGAGCAAGCTTCTTTTTTTTTTTAATTGCTTTCCCATGATGCTCTTTTTTGGGCAAGCGCAGCCCAAGAAACCCTGCCTGCTTACACCCATCAGATCCGATCTGCGGAAGGCTCTGGTCCCTGCGTTCTTGCCCATGACCTTCAGGAGCAACGGCTGATTTTTATCTGAACTTTTTACTAAGACTGGAAGCTGTAATGAAATAATTCATCAGTGGGAGGCTGTGCCATTGCTGTCCTACTATAAAGAGATGTTGCTCCTGGGGGGTGGGGGTGATAAAGAAAGACATGGAGCTCCCACCGCTCTTCACAAGTTGTCTCTAAAGTCTGTGTGACCGTGACAGCTGATGTATTAGCCCGGCGTCTTTCGAGGTTTCTGTTTTCAGCCTTTTCCACCTGCATGGATCCTCAGACTTGGAGCCCCACCCAGTGGGTCCTCCCACAGCCCCGTCTGCTCCGTCACATGTCGGCTGCATGAGTCATCACAGCCTGACGTCTGAAACGCTTCGCCCCGCTTTCGGCATCTCCTCACCAGACCACCGTGCGGTTTTCCATCGTCCATAGGCAGCTGTTGTCTGTTTTTTGTCACTGACCGAAAATGCTGCCCATAAATGTGTACTGATATCTCACCATCACAATAGCTTACTAAACTCGGACATCGTTTAATAGATTACTCGATATTGGGAGATTCTTGGTATTTTAAAACCATTCATCAACCCCGGGCACTGTCACAGCCATCTGGCATGATGAGGCTGGTGAACGGAGATGATGACGAAACAGGACGAGGAAGAAGGACTCAATCACAAGACGTCACGCAACCGGGGTTTAATGAGTGAAGAACAGGACAGGGGAGACATCCGGTAACATGGTGAACATGTAACAAAGACCCGACCGTGAACAGAAACAAACAGAGCAGCTTTATACATTAGACAAAGGTGAAAACGATTAGGGAACATTACACATGACAAACATGAAACATGACAACTCCTTTCGGACCGGATCATGATAGGCACGGTGTTGTGTCGAGTTGAATTACATATTGGCCTAGTGGTTAAGGTAGAGGCCCCGTAATCAGAAGGTTGCCGGTTCGAATCCTGATCCGCCAAGATGCCACTGAGGTGCCACTGAGCAAAGCACCGTCCCCACACACTGCTCACCGGGCGCCTGTCATGGCTGCCCACTGCTCACCAAGGGTGATGGTTAAATACAGAGGACACATTTTGTTGTGCCACCATGTGCTGTGCTGCAATGTTTCACAATGACTGTCACTTTCTTTTACATTTACATTTACATTTACATTTGCAACATTTATCAGCCGACCTTATCCAGAGCGACTTACAATCAGAAGTTACAGGGACAGTCCCCCTGGAGCAACTCAGGGTTAAGTGTCTTGCTCAGGGACACAATGGTAGTTAGCGGGATCTGAACCCGCTTTTAATGTGTAATATTAAATGTGTAGAGTGTAATACTCCCACTGGTTTTCAGGTTATGTTAAAAACTACTGAGAAATATTGGTGAACCAACAGATGACACTGTGAACTGTGATACATGTCGTGTCTTCCTCTTGTAAGTCGCTTTGGATAAAAGCGTCTGCTAAATAAAGTAAAGTAAAGTAAAGTAAAGTCATGACCTCTGTGTAGCACAGTGAAGTAGGTACCAGAAATCTTGTCCTATTGAATTGGATGTTATACATATGTGGATGGATAAATATGCATTGCTTGTTGAGTACGACCCATCGTTTTCGTAACTGAACATGAAAAGACCACATCGGAGTTGAGGTCATACAGGTCCGGGCTGCCTTGTTCCGAGCCATCATATGGTGGCATATGGTGGACAGATGGGCCGTTTCTCTTCACCCCTCTCCCATTTTTTGAGTTGCACGATAATTAGAGTGAAGCGTTCATGCTAACCGAGATCATGGAGCGGGGGCCTTCTGACGCCAAACTGCCACATGTCAGCAGTTAGTCTGGCGGGGAGCTGGGGTGTGGGAGTGAGTTTGGGGGCAGGTTGGGGTCACGGGCGTCTGAACCGGAGATGAGCCGACTACAGTGGCTCATATGCCGCCTCGCTTTGACTGCAAACTTGTTGCTGTCAACAGAAATGTGGCAGTTGTTGGCTTTACTGTAAAAATGCATACAGAAGATTCATAAAATAAAACTATAACGCCAAGATGTAAACTTACTTCCCCAAAGTAAGGAAACCTCCTTCGGCCCTGGTTTTCAAGGGCGGCAGAAATCTGTTGCAGACTGACTGCTTAAACTTTTGGTTCTCAGGAGACAAACAGGACCCACTTAGGTTCTGCTGAAGAGTTCTCAGTGGAGCCTTTCTTTGCCATGAAGTCTGAAGTCTGTGCTTGAAATATATATTCTTATTAAATTGGGATATTTTGCGGCAGGGTTTGGGTCCAATTAGGATTGAAGGGTCACTGCAAATCAGTGCCAAGTGCCTGTGAGTGTTCACCTTCATCTGCCCTTGAAACCATCTGTTCCTGGTATTTCAGAGAGGATGACGATGCCCCCATCCTCAGAAATTGGTTGATGGGTATGAAAAATGGTTAAGCCACACGATACAACATGTATGGGCGAATACGGAGTTTCTCCGGGGCAGTGGTGGTCTGGCGCCTTTCATGGCAGCCCACTGCTCACTAAGAGTGATGGTTAAAAGCAGAGGACACATTTTGTTTGCTGTGCTGCAGTGTTTCACAATGACAATGAATGACAATCCAAACCTTTTAAAAGAATGTGGTCCACTGGGCTTTTTTTCTACACTGGAGAATTTGTGACCAGTGTTTCTGGCGGTTTGCTGAGATACTGAAGCTTTTGGTTTCCCTGAGTCTTTGGTTGGTCTGTGTGAATTCAGAAAAATGTGTACGTGGTCAGAAACCTTCACATTTAAGTGTCAGTATATGAATATTTCTCAAGTATTATCTTTTCCCAAGATATCAGAAGTTTACATGGAATCACTTTGAAAGTAAGGTTTGCAATGGATTATGGATTCTTTTTACCACTAGAGCAATTGTAAATATTGTAAAATATCTATGCTACCCTAATTCTGTTATTATCTTGCCCCCACCCGAACCCTGTTTGGTCCTTTGATCATAGAGATTGTGATTTATAAAGTATGTCGGTGTCATCTCTCACTAGCCAGAATCCATTTGACAAGTCATAATTACCCAGAAACCCCATGGGTAGGTGAGCAACAGCTTGTTATTGCCATTTATTTGTCTCAGAAAGGGTTTTATTGAAATGTCGGGCACTTGTCCCTGTAGGCATTGTCTGATGTGCTCTGTTGACTTTCTATCGCATTATGACAGTGGGAAATTGCAGAATATGAAGCCAGGACGTTGAATTTGGGAAGTGTGTTGTATTGACGTTGTGAGATTTACTTACTCAGAGAGGGGCTGATCAACCGAATACATGCCATCTTAGGCTGTGTGTGTGTGTGAGTCTTATGTATTCTTTCAGCTTAGTTTAGAGTAAAATGTTTCTTTATGGCATGAAATCTTTATTCACAAAGGGCCCTATTTACAAAGCGCAATATTTGACATAGTACTTGGGGCTACTTTAGGAACTTAAATTATATTTTTTTTAAACAAAATTTAAAATTAGATGAGCCCATAGTCACAATTGCTCTCATGCACACTACTTTCTCAACCCATCCTGTCCCGTCAATACATGACACACTAATATCTGTTGCCAGAAATCTGATTGTTGCAGGCCAGCATCATCCACAAATTCACCCATTTCCACAATCCCAACAAGAATTTTCTAATTCAAAACAGCCCTCTGTGGACCATGTCCTTTTTCCAACAAAAAGGCGCTTTACTTTGGTTGGTAAACTGGTGAACCTATAAATCCCAAAACAAAAAAATGTACAAATAGAATGCCATAAGGCATGCATACACCTTAATTTGCTGGGCAGTTGGGACCATCTGCTTTTGTGTTCATATGCATGTGTGTGCACTGTTGTTAAATGGGAGGGCATATTTTGACTTTGTCCTGGTGTATTGAAGACACACACATTGTGCAATATACTGTAGTAGCTCAGCTATATTTTATAGACTCATTCCCCTCTTTGCTGAATGGAGGTTAACCTTGGATAGTATGGGCATGTGTGTGTGTGTGTGTTTGCAATATCTGGCCTTTATTCCCTAGTGATGAGAATGTCTTGTTGGGTCGATGTGTGTATAACGTGTGGCACTAGTTCTTGAGTCACAAGGAAGCTTTTGTGTGTGTGTGTGTGTGGGAAGTGGTTTTTGGAACAGGGTGTGTGCATGCCATTGTTTTTCTTCATGACGTGGGCTTTATTTTGATGAAGTTCTTTCCACTGCGGTTTGGCCCACATTCCTTGTCCACTTCTTTACAGCTCTGTTCTAAACTGGATTAGAAGCAACGGCATTATAACTGTGTGTAAAAACGGTTGTCATGTTTGTTGTTTTGTGATTTGTGATCCATTATGAGATACACTGCGTCCAGGTTAGGATTCTCACATTTGCATTGATAAAAGTGTATCAATAATTTTGCATCAGCAGTTTCTGACATTTCTCCTGGCAATCAGTCTACCTCCACGGAAGCATGAAAATTTTAAATCTGGACATATTCAATGAAAGAAGTAGGTGTCAGTTTTATAAGATCGGTAGCTCCATTACAGTGTATACGGTTTCGTCGGGGGGAAAAGAAAATTGCAGGTCATAAACCCTGAGTGGTTGAAGAGCCGCGTCCTTCTCCTGAAGAGCAGTGATCAGTCTTCAGTAGGCTGAATGATAACTGAGTTCATGGTGCTGCGGGTGTCATTACTGCGTAAAGAGTTTTAGACTGCAGAAAGGACACGCCCTTGGGAGCTGGGAGATTGATCATCTCTTTCTTTCTCTCTCTCTCTCTCTCTCTCTCTCTCTCACACACACACACACACACACACACACACACACAGTCCAAGGACATTATTATCCATATCTAGTTGGGATCTGTCACAAAAATAAAACTCTGTTCTGCCCACTCTACCATAGCATATATGTGTGTCAGACCTGACAGCAGTATTTAACCTGACTGTAAGTGTGTGTGTGTGTGTGTGGGTGTGTGTGTCTACCCTAAAGCATTCAGAACTCTGCTGAAGACGCTGGATCTTGTTGTTGATCAATAAAGGAGCCGCAGCTCAGAAACAGGGTGGAAACTGCTAGGACTGTGGTTGTCTGATTTGATGCGTCTGCACCAAATCTGTGGCCTCCGTCCCTTTCTTGTCCGCACTTTATCTACATAACACCTTGAGAGAATTTCTCCTTTTTCGAAAATACATTTAAAAATGGAGCTGATTAGAATTTGGTGGTTAGATGTCAAGGTCACTGACAGTTTACTATTGGTCTGCAGTGAGATGAAAATCATCATTAATATGTCCATAATATGTCCATAACCTTTAGTTGTGCTTCTAGAACACAGAATTGTGACACACGCATATTTAAAAATTTTACAATTAAACTCTCACATTTGTCATGCACATATCATAAATCATATGAAAAATTATAATGAATAATTATAAATTGTAACTCTTGGTAGTAGCCACACTTTTACAAAATCAGTATTTGAAATGAACAATTTAATTACGTTGGTGAATTATGGTTTCTGATATGTTTGGTGCGGCAGTGGGGTGGCCCCACAATATCTATTAAAGAGTTCAGTGGTGCGTGGATGGTTACCTGAAACAGTGAGGCAACAATTATAGTTGAATGTGAAATAGAATTGTTGGGACGCCTAAATATCTCACATTCATCTGGAAACTAGTTTAATAAATTGTAAACTATTGTAAAGTATTAACTATATTCCAACTATTCTTGGTTTTTATATGTACAGGTAGGTAACATGCCCCCACAGATTTACCACATGAAATCACAGACTATGTGATAAGACTATAATGAATTTAATTTGCGATTATGTGGTTGTGTGTTATAAACATAATTCTTTGAGAAGGCTCTAACCCCCATGCATCTGTATCTCAGGGGCATATGTCGTGGGATTGCCTGCCCTCTGTGGGATTATTCTTATGATGAGATTACTGTGTGGTTGTTACTGTGAGGAGGAGGAGCCGGTTGGTTTGGTAATGGAATTGAAGTCCTGCTTAGTCATGTTTAACGTCTCACAGGGTTCTAATCCCTGCAGCCTTATCACAATAGGGCCCACATCTGCAGACATGAGCACCAGCGGAGTCTTCAAAATACAGCAGTTCTCCAGGACTCCATCAGTTTTCCATCACTTCTGTGTGTGCGCATGTGTGTGTGTGTGTGTGTGTGTGTGTGTGTGTGTGTGTGTGTGTGTGTGTGTGTGTGTGTGTGTGTGTGGATTGGGTGTTTGTCGGTGGGATTAGTCTGGGAGAATGATGGTAGCAGGCATATTGAATCATTTCGGGATGTAAGTACCAGGAACACAAACTCCTCACACTTTGATCCTTCACTTGGCTGAGAAGGATTAACCGGGAATATCATTTTAACCCCATGGTAAACTGTCTCTCTCTCTCATTCACAGTGATGGCCTCGCTTGTGCGGCTGTACCAGGACCCTTGTCTTCACAACTGCAAGTAGAAAACACAACTGAGGTACCAGCAACACACACCGACAGAGAGCCATGTACAGCGTGGAGGACCTGCTCATCTCGCATGGATACAAGGTTCCACAAAACAACACTAACCCCCCATCGACTGCACCCCGCTTGTCATCCACTCCCCTCCCCACCGCTGGCCGGAGAGCTCCAAGCACGAACGGTGGAGAGGGATCCCCGGTTAAAGAGAGTGCCGCTGCAGGCAGCAGCAGATCGGTGCAGAGCGGGAAATCCAACACAGAGAGGGACAATACACACAACCATGGTGAAGCTTTCAGCTCAGACACAGGGTCAGTGTGTGTGTGTGTGTGTGTGTGTGTGTGTGTGAATACTGTCATCATCCTGAGCTAGATTGGTTTCCGGTCTGGGAGGAGAGACGAGTTATGTAAAGGTGGAATCAGTCAAGGACTTCTGCACAGCAACACTGGATCATACCAACAGAACCTCCCTCCCTCCTTCTTACTCCCTGTTCCCCTCCTTTTCCCACTCTGTCACTCCCCTCTTTCTATTTTGCCTTTCGTCCCTCCCTTTCTCTGTTTCCATTTTTAATTTCCATTTTCTCTTGTAACTCTCCCCTCTCTTCTTTTAGTCACTCTCCTCCTCCTTCCCCCCGTTTTAACCCCCCCCCCAACACACTCACACTAATCTGTCATCCTTTCTCCCCAATTTTGCTCTCTCGCTTTCCCTCTCTCATGCAAGTGATGTGCTGCTGTGGGACAGTGCTCGGCACCCTGCTGAGCGTGCTCACACCCGCAAGCCGAAACATCAGTAAAACTGCATTTCCCATGAGCTCTAGGATTGCATCGTTGCCGCCTCCCCAGCACCTCTTATCTAACACGGTATTAAAAATATATTTGCTGTTAAATATGCAGTTGGAGATGCAGTGCAAGATCAGACAATATTTAGTGCAAGCTCAGACACTCCTGGTATGTTGGAGCCTAGCAGATGGAGACCCTTCTGGTTTTTATGCTGTTGTCTCTTTTTATGTTGTGTCTTTTTTGAGGTTATTATATGCATGCATGTTTTTCCCTTGGAGGCTATGCACTATATCCTTTTTAACCAGTGGGTAAAAATCATGGTATTTTGTGTTGTTTTAATGAAGTGACCAGTATTAAAGAGACAGAAGGTCAAAGTACCTTCTTTCTTTTGTGTTCTGGGCTAGAACCATGTGAATGTGTATAGCTGTGTGGGAGAAGCATTAAAGATTTTGTGCACATTTGTGTGTTTTTGCTTATAGGTACTATGATGGTCAAAGGAGTTTGTACAGACAATTACAGACTGAGAGGGGCATGTCATATTGGAGGAGGCGGGGACAAGACTTCACCGCACTGCTAGATTACCCTGATCTGAGGGAAGCACGGCCACCAACGGCCCCACCCACCATCTTCTCAGAAGGCACACGGCAAAATCATGAGGCTGAAGAGCTGAGGCCAGAGCGCCGGAGGAGGCCAGAGAGTGGTCGTTGCCCTGAGAGGGACCTGGCACTACAGCAGTGGAGAATGATGGCCGAGCGACGGCAGCATAGCCTGCAAAGTGAGGAATGGCGTCCAGCAAGTGGTATGGCCCGCCATCTTTCCAGCTGTGAGGGAGAGCGATGGGCGCATGAGCAGCGCCGGCCTCAAACAGCAGAGGGAGCTGTGCCCACAAAAACCAAAACAAAGAGCCAGTCACTGCCACGTATGGCTCCACCCACTGATGGCCTATCCTACCTCAGCACCTCCCCTTCCAGCCATGAACTTTTTGGGGGGTACCGCTCAAATGGACACTCACCCCGAGACACTTTCACACGCCACCATAGTGAAGGGGGGCAATGGGTCTCCAGTGGACGTCACGGGGTGAACTCTGCACCTCCCTCTAAAACACGCTTCAGCCGCCCATTACGACCGCCATCGTATGAGGTGCACCAGCAAACTCGAGCATTGGCTGAGAGCTTTGGAGGATATTCGGCACCTCAGTCAAGGGACAGAACCCCCCTGCCTTTCTCCAGAGCAGAGTCCAGACAAGAATATTACTGCCCAGACATGGGAGGGCCTGGTGTGGCACCCCCTGGGTACATCCCTCCTCCCTCCTATCGGAGACAGCCAATCATCAGTGGCCCCCATCACAGTTATGGGGATGTCCTAGGGTCATATCACTATAGGATGGATCCATACCATCATGGGTCTATGTTGGCTGAGGTGGCACAGTGGTATGGAAGACAGACAGGGAGCTCGTGGCCTGACCAATTTCGAGATGGCAGAAGAAGTGTTCCTTGTCGAAAAGTCTATCCTGTATACGCTGACAATGGGCAGGGGGGTGTTCAGTACATTCCTTTTGATGACCCACGTGTGAAACACATTTCAGGTGCTGGGATGGGAGGGAACCTCCTAACAGATGCAGACAAAATACGAAACATTCAGAATGAGATTCCAGGCATCACAATATCAGAAGATAGTGCCTTTGTGTCCCCAGAAGAGACCCTGAGCAACTCCAACATTATTAAATCTTCTCATAATGACATCGTGAATGAGGGGCAATGGCCAAACAGCCTAAAAAGAGGGACAGATAACATGAATTCTACTTCAGACCTGAACCTCAATGTATATCCAGCAGAGCAAAGCCTAGTGATTGCACCTCAAGAGAATTTCAACTCAGAGCGGGGCTATACAGAGACCATAACGAAGGTGAAGACGTTTGAGCCTGAAACTGAGGCTGACAATAAGAAACGTTCAAAGAAAAAAGTGAAAGAGACTATGTTCTGCCTGGTGTCTGTGCCTATTAATATGCAGGCCAGTAGACAGAACCTGGACCAGAACAACAATGATAGCATAACAAGTAAGAATGTGATCTCCTCAGCTCCATTGTGCCAGAATCAGAATCTTTCAGTCAGCACCAGGGGCTATTCAGATCTCACCGAGCTCAAAGCGCAGACTGGTAGCTCTTCATCTTTTAGAAGCTCAAGCAAAGCTCCTCAAAGGAAAGAGATTGTGAATGTCTGGTCTCTGCAAGCAACAGCAGACAAGGAGCTGTGCTATGCAGGGTCGTGGCCTGGTAACCAGTATCGGAACCAAGAGACCCAAACAGGGTCTCCAGAGATTAGCAGGGGACAAGCACACAACCCTCCCTCTTCAGACACCATAAATAATGGTGTGGGGACATGGGATAGTGCTTATGGTTACCCTTTGAAAGGACAGAAGAACCTTAGTCCTTCAAACAACAGTGCTTTTTCTCGTACCACTGTGGTCCAGTCAAGCTCCACTCTCAGCACCTCCCCCCAACACAATCTATCTAGACCAGCCCCTACAGACCATCAGGAGGCCTTTGGACAGTTCCTTCTGAAGCCCGTAGGCCGAAGGCCATGGGATGCTATTGAGGAACTGGAATCTATCAACAAAGAGCTTCAGGACCAAATTGGTGCACCAAAGAAATCTGAAAATAACCCAGAAAAGCTAGATAAAACCTTCGAGAGCACTCCTGTCATAAATAACTACCGAGCTGAGCCGAGTGATACAGCCTCAACAAGAAAAGAATTAAAGAATACCCTCCATTCCGACACCAGTATAGACTTGGGTCCAATCATGGATAACTGGGGGATCCCAGCAGTTGACATTGAATGTGGCCAGGTGAGGAATGCAGCATCTGAAACAAAAAACAGGATTACAATATCAGAAAGGCCAGAAATTGAAGAGACAGATCCTAATAGAAAGGACCTAGACTACACAATAGAAGACATGAGGAGCAACTCCCAAGTTCAGGGTCAAGGCATCCCAGTACCCAAAGAGTCCCTTCTAACAAACGTGGGGCTCACAGTGTACACTCCCGAACCCTGCCAAGTGGAGAGGCAAGGGATACCCCTGCTCATCAGCCAGTTAGGGAAAGGTGCAGCCCCCCAGCCAACACCTGAGATTACTACAGGTCCACATAATGTCAGCTCTCCAGAGGGTATCACACCACCCTGCTGTCCAGCTAACACAAGTGGTTCCAGTTGTAACAGGTTAAATGACAACAGAAAAGAAATTGGAAGAGGACTGGAGAAAATTGCATCACCCTCAGATAACAAATCAAGCCTTCACATTGTCAAACGTCATCGTTTCAGGTTTAGATCGGAAGGTAATGAGGAGGACAATGACTTAGATTCTTATTCCTCCAATTGGACAAATGAGCTCACGTTGGCTGACCATCACCTGGCAACCCTGCTCAGCCAGGAGAAAGCAAACAGCTTGCCAAGTGAGGACCTCAGCAACCTATACGAGGTGCAGTGTGCCAAGGGCATTCCTGAGCATGAGTCTATAGAGCAGAGAGCTGCCAGGATACTGGGGATTACTGTGCCAGCCGAGTCTCTAGTATCAGCTGATCAGAATAGCAGAATACAGGGCACAGAAGTAGAATCCAAAAGGCACGTTAACAGAAGAGAAGTTCAGGAGCTAAGCACAAGCAAACAGATCCGGCAAACAAATCGAGAGTTTGAGGAAGTGCAAAACAAGTTGGTGTTGTTTCGAACACAGCAGGAAGCAGTGAACATGGGAAGCAGGGTACATCATGCAAACAGTAGACAGAGCCTGGAACTACCCGAGTTTCCACCCAGTACACTTCCCCTGTCCCTCCCAGCAGCAGAGCCTGATGACTCAACTCAGGAACTGTGTGGTGTGGAGACGGGTCAGGATGCACACATGAGGCTTAAGGCCTTGCAAAGTCAAACATCTGCTTCTGAGGATGTTCCTGTTCCAGCTGAGGATGCTGTAGAATGGAACCAACACAATTCCAGTATAGGAATGTCTCATAGAACCTCAGAAAGAAGGGACAGGGGAAATTTAGAAGAAGTGAAAAGGATGGTTGAACATATGGAAGTTAGAATTTGCCATGAAGGGGAGAGTGGAGATGAGATGTTGGAGAAAGCAATTGAAGAAATGGAGCAAGATGTGGATGAGATGCTCATACAGAAGGACGGAGAGGAAGGACCCAATCAAATCCAGAAAGACAATAATGGCAGGGAAGTAGAGGGCAAGGAGGAACAACACAACCTGAATGATGATAAGACTGAACAAAACAGGCAAGGACAGGACCAGAAGAAGAAAGATTGCCCGCTCACAGGATACCGCCCAACTCCTCTCCCTCGTACCAACATTGTGCCCAAAAGAGAAATCTGCCTCCCACTGGCTGAGCTACAAGACCTTGGCTCACATTCTGGTAGGCTGTCTGCGTATTTTGAATCTTGTTAATATTCTGGACTAGGGGTGTCTATTGGTACTGATAGTGACAATTGTAGTTGCAGGGGGTTAGCGAAGATTGTACCTGCTAAAGACAGTCTAAGTTGCGACTAAGGGCCACTGCTAAATGGCATAAAATAAAAGGGAATGTATTTCATTTGCATTTGTGCTAGCAAAGTTTGTGCTACCTATGTATGTGTTAACAAAGATTCCACATGCTTGCGAAGATTTTATGATCTAGCAAAGATTCTACATGCAGGTGAAGATTCTACATGTGTTTTTACAGCATATTTACACTGTTATTACTATTACTAACATGAATATGCAAATAGGAAGCTCATGATGTGATGAATGTTCACCTCAAAAACCCAGACAACTCTCCATGTTTGGCCGAGAGGAGATATGGTCACCCTAACTTAGCGGCGCTATGCTAACTCTACCCAACTTACTTATTAACTCAAAGTCCACATATGCAAATCATTAAAAGGCCATACAGTGTGACCACGCCTCTGGCTCCATCAGTCCTGTTTCAACTAAACTATGTTTTAAGTGTGGTAAATGAGTGTAAAACCAAAAAAAAACATGCAGGGTGACCCCTCTCCTAGATACTAGGCTAAAGAGTTAAAGGTGAATGAATTAGTTTTAGTTAATTCCTTTTTTTAATTGACTTCTTTGGTAGCCCAGAACTTTTCACTGTCCTGTATTCCGCTTAGATCTCGAATGCATTAAAAAAACATGAGCGGTTTTTGAAGTTCAGCAGTGATCTACACTCAGATGAAGCTCTCTGGGGTGCGCTGCTCATGACGTTGCTGTTGCTCAGTATCACTGACAGCAGAGTCTCACGAGGGGCCGACGAAACGACTGTATGCTGGTGACGTATGAACTGGTGGTGACAGTGTAGCTCTGGGGTCGTCCTGTAGCCTTGCCTGCTGTGTTGATTTCACTCCAGAGGGAGTCCGGACGCACAAACCTGCACCAGCCAGCTGCCCCACTTCTGTAAATGTTACAGAGACGTACTGGCTCTTCTATAACAAAAACCAATGTGGTTAACATGCCAAAAATACTCTAATTAGCCTCCCTGCATATGAAATAGCCTGCAACTGGCCTTACAGTTGATTGTTGTGCAATGTGGCTCCTCACTGCCATTACAGGTGGGACCGCAGGGACTGCAGAGGTCTGTATGACAGGTTCAGCATGAGAAATTGACAATATACTAATCCTACATTAAGCCATTGCTTGGTTTTCAGCTCTTTGAATTCTCTTTTTTTCTCTTTGGTACAGCTGTAAAACACTGTACTGATGTCTGTGAATAATGTATGCATTAAAACAGACAATTTGTGTGCTGATGGCATGCACCCTGAAACACTTCAGTTTGAAAACTGGGCAGGTGCCTCAGAGGGACCTGGTCAGCAGAATTTCTGATTGTGTATGCTCACACACATGCTCACACAGACACTAAAGTAGGTCACAGAATCTTGATTCTCCAGAAGGAGATGACGATTGATCATTGGCTGACCACTAGATGGAGCTGCTGAGCAGAGTGGTGTTGTCCCAGTGCAGTGATGGAACATGTTCATGTATTGATCAAGCTTTTTTTATCTCTTTCTATTTTAGACTCTTATGATCCAAGCCGGGTGGAGCGAGTGTAGCCAAGGATGCCAAGACATTGGATTCATCACTGTGACCCCGCCGCAGCGCCAAATTCAAAGCTGCAATTGTGTGTGTGTGTGTGTGTGTGTGCTGTTTCAGGACACACTGAATACACACAGATATTTCACCTACGAATGTGGCGTTGAATTCGAATCAGTGTTAATCTGACTGGTTCATGTGAATGTATTCCAGGTGTTTTTCAGGCCTGTGAACCTCCAAGCACAACGGAGGCGTTTTTTTTTTTTTTTTTGCCCCATTTCCATCCGTGTTACAGATGCCAAATGTACCCAGCATTTATGCCAAACACGCTTATTGTCCATGCCAAAACCCCACCAGGCAGGATTTTAATGTACACGGCTACAGAACGTGCTGGTCTTGGCAACAGAAACAGTGAAGCTGGATGCTTCACTGCGGTTTTACCAGTGGACAGTGTTATCTTCTCAGATGGACTGAAATTCTGCATTAAATGAGCAGACAATGTTCTTAAGAGGCCAATGTGACTGAGATCACTGTGGATTACTGACTCACTCTGACACTATGTATACACATATACACACACAGACACTCCATGAAGCAATACACAAGCACTGCTTAACGTAGAGCAATAAACACTCTGCACTTTCACACATCTCTTGAACTCAATTCAGTGTACAGTCTGAGTAATGTCCTCTCAGCTGGACTACACACACTACACACTTTGCCAATTCACACACACTTTCCATTGTGAACATAGACGTCGTCTGTGCTGGTGTAGGTGGATAGAGCATTAGTTACATCACGCCTGTGTGTATGTGTCAGAGATCCTCACCTGTGACCTTTAGCTTCGCCTCCATCTCCCCAGCAAGCAACGTTAGGGGCATCAATGCAATATGCTAGCTAATGCCAACATACAAAACACACACAAACGCACATGCACACGCATATGTGTACTTGCACCCATATGCACATATAAAACATCATCTAATGTATTTATTTTTCTATCAAGCGACCTTCATTGTGTAGAAAGTGAAGTAGCTCTATTTTAAGAAATATTTTATACAGTGTGTAATTTTATATCCGTTATTGCCCGTTGTGTGTTCTTCTTTGACTTCACCTATGTGTGTAGCGATCATAACTTAAACTGTGCTTTGATGGTCGATGGAACGCCACACAGCAGTGCCTTTTTTAACCAATAGGAGAAATGGGAATGGACAGCAATATTTTTAAGAGCATCTTATTGGCTTATCTGTGTTTTATCATGCAGCAATAACTGAGCACCAACGGGATGCACATGCTCTCTGATCTTTTTTTTAATTATTGTAATTTTTTTGCACCAACACCCTCCCACCTCTCTTGCTCACTCTCCACACACCGGCCTCTGCCACATGCACATGTGAACACATCATCATCATGATATCCCTTATGCAGCAGTGCAGTGGTATGCATTATAAATGCCACGCGATTCATTATATATGTTGCACCCTTTGCTTTTTATTTCATTCTTTTAGAATCACTAGGCGCTAGCATGGAATGGATCGTGTCATGGATCGTGTCATGTCATGAGAAACTGCATTTGGTACTATATAGACTACTAGCCAGAAGTAATCGTTATATTTCCTAGTGCATATTTTTACGTGCTGGAGCACCGCAGCAGTATTTAAGTGCAAATGGAGCTATTTTTAGAGTATTTTAAAAGGGAAGTGTTGTTCTGAAGTCTGGGGGTGGGGGGGTGGGCCGTCCTGTTGTACAGTACTGCAGATTATTAATAAATAAATGGTATGCATGGAACACTGCTTTGGTTCTGTCTGTTTGACTGCTTCCTGCCCGACTTGGAGACTCTGCGTAACATTGTTCCAAGGGAAGGGGTGGCATTCATTTATTTATTTTTTTAGATTATGGTCTGTCAGCATACAGGAAATATCAGATTTTTGTACAGACACATACACAAACTATCCCATCTGAAGCCTTCAGATCAGTTGAATCATTTATGATATAGTGATCCGTCACTTTTATGTGTTTTCATTCGCAAAAACGGCCTCTTTTTCCTGTAGCGCTGTCCGCTTCTAAATAATGCATTGTGCCTGTGTTTATATCGATGTGTGTGAGTGTGTGTGCCCACTGTGGCCTGCTCTGTGGTCCATTTAACTCCATCTGTCCGGATCTCATTGTCCTCCAGGGCTCACACCTCTCTGTGCCAGAGATTATTAGACCAGAGGTTCTCAGCAGTCTCTAACCCACCTCGTCCAGATCTTTTTTTAGATATTTCATCCCTTCAGTAGCTGCTGAATCCTTTGCTTGTGAGACATCGGATTAAAGTACGAACAGAATGAAAGAACAATATTTCAATTTAGGGCCTGTGTATACCCCAGTGTCTCTCTATCTGGATGAAATGATAAAAAAGAATGACACGTCAATTTTAATTTGTTGAACTGCATTTTTTAATATATGCTATTATCTCTAATAGCATTTTATGAGCGAAGTCATTGAGGATTCAAGTGAAATAAGTAGGTTTGGGATGAAAAAAGGGATATTACACTTAAGAGTGATAATCCTACTCGAATCTCTTAATATTCTTCATTTAGCACAAACTCGCATGCAAATAGATATTTACATATGGACAAACAGTACCGTGCAGCAGTCAAATGCTTCTCTGCCTCGCACAGTGTGGCGCTGCAAGGCCTGGAGGATGTAATTAGCGATATCGCAAGCACTCATTAACAGTGAGTCATCAGTATTATCTTCTTCTTCAGGCTCTGTGTGTGTGTGTGTGTGTGTGTGTGTGTATGAACTCTAATACAGTAAGGCTTTAAGCAGCACCATCTACTCATCTCTGTGGCATCATAATTGTTTTATTCGGCCGAGGTAAATTCACAGCAGACCTTCCAGAGACACGGCGGCGACCGGCTCCCTCCAGAAGCAGAAAGAGCTGAATTCTGGGTAGCAGAAGGCAGCGCTGTGCTCTTTGCTCAGGAGGGGAAAGACGTGCTCCACCAGCTCATTCAGTCTGCTGTACCTAGCGGGACAGGGAGAAGGGCACAAATGGTAAGGAAGCCCGACCTTGACCCAGAGGTCGCCTGAGGGAAAGACATTAATCATCACAGCACACCAGAATAAGGAGCAATTCCCACTTACGATGTCTTGTTTCCTTTACTCCTCTCCTGGATCAGCTCTCCTTTAGTGTTGACTGTAAAAATGCGGCAGAGAGGCACTTGGATGTGTTTGTAGGCGGACACGTCCTGAGGAAATGTGAAGTTCACACGTAGAACATGTGTAACACAAAAGGAATCGTCTTCTCTGTGTGCGTGTGTGTCTCCATGTGTGAAGCTTACACTGGCTCTGTTTCCGAAGGCTGAGTAGAAAGGCAGAGCGTCGGGCGGGAAAAGGTTCCTGATGTCGGTGAGACACTCGATCTTGAACTTCTCCGGCTTTTTCTCGATCACCTCCCTGAGACACAAGAATCAGGAGAGTGTGAGCTGATGAGAGGGTTCCCTCCTGCCCTCGGACTTGTATTTTCTAGACCTGAACCTGTGGAAAGCTGAGAAGAGGCTGCTGGGAGACAGCATCAGCGGCCCTCGGGGCAGGATAGTCCCTCTGTCGTTCACCCAGTGCAGGTATCCCCTGGTCATTCCGGCCATGCCGATGGCCCGTGCCGAGCAGTACAGGAACTTGTAGCCGTTCCTTGGAAAAGGCAAATGTAAAAGCTGATGTCTTGATGTCGAGGATACAGCGTGTTCTGCCATGGTGAGGCAACTCACTGGTGTATGGTGTGGTAGAGCTTTGCGATGCCTTTGTGAGTCCAGTCTTTACCCAGCTGAGGGAGAATCTGGCCAAAAACATCCGACCTGAGGAAAATTCACAATTTACTGATGAATCCTAATAAAAAGATTCATATTTACATTTCTGTACAGTTTTCTTAGAAGTTAAGTTTGTTGCGTGTCAAATTTCAGACATTCGAGTGGTTAGATGCAAAATTATGGGTTCGGGTCATATTCTGCGAGGAGCGGCAGCATGCAAAAGGCTGTTCATTAAGGGGGACGACTCCCACTCCCCGGGCCAAATGATGGAATGAACGAGCAGAACAAATAAATACCACCATTCAGCTTTATTCAACCTGGAATTTCTCTGTTCTCTGTCAACCTCAAAACTAACAATAAAATTGGACTATGATTATTATTGAATTGCAATAATTGCAATAAAGGATCTTTTAATAAAAAAAAAAAGAACATGCTAAATATATCAATCAGGGTATAAGGTCTGACATTAAGGTGTGTATATACTCTCTCTCTCTCTCTCTATATATATATATATATATGTAAATAGTTTTGATGTAATGTGTAACTATTAAGCACCAACATCTGGTAAGCTTGTGTTTTTGTAGGACAGCATGAGGAGACGGAATGAATGTGTCAGAGTAGTGCAGTATATCCATGGCGACAGTTGCTGCCACAGCACGTACTTGGTGATGGTTCCGTCAATGTCAGAAATGATAACTTGATCGTTCCACTTCCACAAGTAAATAGTGCCTTCGCAGCGACAAGTGCCTTGGTACTGTGTGGTGATGCTGAACGTGACGTCATTTGGCCCCTCCCTCAGCTTCAGGCTGGCCTATCACACGCAAGGTCATTACTTGGTCATCTGTTTCCATCAAACATGTTGTAGAGCATCTAAATGACATCTGCTTCAGGGTCATAATCATTTGAATAATGACAAAACAATGTGCTTCTTTTGTGAAATGTTAAAAATTCATGTATTCATGCAGATGCCCATTGTGTTCTACATTTAAAAATGATTAGTGTGTGTGTGTGTGTGTGTGTGTGTGCGTGTGTGTGTGCGTGTGTGTGCGTGCTCATGCAGGGTCTTACAATCTGGTCCGAGGAGAGTCGGAGGGATTTCTTGTAGGTTTGTGTGACTTCAGTCTTCACACGCTCAGTAAGAGCCGGAGAGCTGAGCTCTTTCTCTTCATCGCTGGAGGAGTCTGCAGCCTGCTGCCTGTTAACAAAAAATATATAAATTCTTCACTTGTTTTCTTGTCATTTAAAAAAAAAGATGTATTTT
Source organism: Denticeps clupeoides (assembly GCF_900700375.1). NCBI lineage: Eukaryota > Metazoa > Chordata > Actinopteri > Clupeiformes > Denticipitidae > Denticeps > Denticeps clupeoides. The sequence goes on along the minus strand of NC_041708.1, from coordinate 22,129,828 downwards.
TAAATGTATTCATGCATTCTATATATTTATTTAAACTGAAATAATACTGTAACATTTTGAAATCTAGAGAGAGAATCTTATAGAGCATTTACATAATGTGTTTATACGCATTTGCAGTTTAGAAGATTTTTATCCACAAGATGGCGCTCTATTCCCTTTTTAAGGACTCTAGAACTGACACTATTAAAAAAGATAGAAAAGGAAACTCACTGCGGAGCTAAGACCCTTTCGGTCAGGGAGGGGCTTCTGTTCAGCAAACTGGACACCTCCGGTTTGACCTCTGACTAAAAAGCGAACACATTACAGCATCTGGCAATATGTGTGTGCTGAGAAGCCGTGGACTGCGTCGCGTGCAACATCCCCACCTGCTTGAAGCTCTTCCTCCAAAACCACCAGCTACCGGACTTCTTTGGCATCTTCTGCTTCATCCACTCCTCCTCTGCAGACTGAGCACACCAGCGCTGGCATTATCAAGGCGAGTTGCTATCTGCGTATGAAGTTACAGGCGAGGAGCTCACCTTGGGTAAACTCTTCTGGAAAACCTGCAAACTGAGCACCAGAGGCGCTGCTAATGTCCAGTTGTAATACCTGCAATAAGAAGAGCAAACGTTTAATGTAGCTTCAAGTTTAAAATGTAACATTTCATGGAATCGGTAAAAACGTTGGACCTCTGGCCAATTTTCACCACTAAGTTGGGGTTGTCAACAATTGCTGGGTTTTCAGCGAAGTCCAGGTAGGTGACGATGTGTTCCATGAACTTCTCTGGAAGGGACATGATGGGTGGTGAATGCTACAGATTCCAGTATGTCTTTTTTAAAGCACGATTATTCATCGGAACCTTCGTTAATCTGGGCGTTGCCACTCAGGCCTCCACACAGAGACAGCGAGACGTGTGGCAGGTCGCAGGCCGAGTCTGACAGACACTCCGTCCCACTGTCTGCGGCGCCACTGCCCACCGACTGTGGCGACTGAGACCCCGAGTGCCGGCCCACCTCCACCCAGTGCTGCAGGGCGGAGTCCCACTCACTGGCAAACGCACACAAGAACAGGAATTCACACAAAAGTCCAACTACAGAAGCAGGCTCTGGTTTGGCATGGTGGGCACCTTTTGGGAAAGTAGCGGGCGACCACGTCGGGCTCGAGAGCAGTGATGTCATCGAGGTAGATGTCCTCAGGCCCCTGGTGCTGACTCCTCTTCCTCACCACTTCGTCACAGGAGAGAGACATGTGACACAGACTTTAAAACATGCAATCCAAATACTGATTTATTAAGGGATTTGAAATGAATCTCATTTAATCGACGCATCGCGATGCGGACGCGGAGAACATAATCGACTATAATCCAAATGATTTTCTTGGTAAAAAGCAGTGACTGTTGCGGCCTGATCTGAGTACAGCAACGCTCCAGGTAGGAGTTTGGCCATCGCTCCTGTTCGAAGTGAACGCTGTCTGAGCTCCATTCACGTTTTTGCTGCGCTTTGCAGCTGTGTTTGTTTGATGCTATTTAACATTTGGCGGGATTTCAGTAGAATTGGATGCAAGAAAAAGCTGCATGCAGCCTTCATTTGATGCCATCTGAACGTGCAGCCGGCCGAATGCTGATTTACTCCAATGATCCGAAAAACGTCCGCGCCACGAACGCCAGAAAAACGCCTGGTTTGGACGTCTGTGTGACCAAGGCTTGAACGGATGTATTTGAAAACATAAATTGATGGGATGACCGTGAGACCACTGAAGGATCAAATCTCTATGATTTATTGACCCTCTACCTCTCTTTTTGACGGCTGGGTCTGGTTTTGAGCTGGATTTGGGGGTCAGCTCAGGATGACCTTCACTCATGTTCCCCAGCAGACGTGCCGCAGCTGGAGGCACCGACAAGCCGTACCGGGACGAGGTCACAGGCGGGACACCTTCATCCGATCTTGAACCCAGGTGCAGTTTAGAGGTGAAATTTGGCAACTTTAGGCCAGATGCACCATTGGGTTTAAGTGTCTGTGGTTCTGGTTTGACGATGGGGCAGGCGGAATCCACTGTACTCTGGTGCAGTGTTGAGGCCGTTGCCATGGTGTTTGAGTTCAGGATGACCCGGAAGTGTGTGCTCTCTGATGGGGTGATAGTCACGGTCTTCAAGGACTCCGACCGCTCCCTACGTCCACCCTGTAAGAGAGGAACTCTTTCAGTTGATTAAGTTTTTGCATCAGTGGTTCTCAACCTGGGCTCTGCCACCCCCCTGTATAATACCAAGAACACACGCAATAGGATAATCAATATTCTGTATAATCCTGTAGAACAATGTCTTTTAAGGCCAAAGTGAAATCTAAGTGACATTGAAATTTTGGGTCCATGGCCAAGAAACTCCCCGGACCTTAATCCAACTGAGAACTTGTGGTCAAGAGGTGGGTGGACAAACAAAACCCCACAAATTCTGACAAACTCCAAGCTCTGATTATGAAGAAACAGGTCGGCATCAAAAAGCTGACTGACAGCATGCCAGGACGAGTTGCAGAGGTCTTAAAAAAACTTGATGTAATTGCAGGAGGCAAAGCAGCAAACTTTGTGAAAACCAGTATTTGTGTCATTCTCAAAACTTTAGGCCACGACTGTACAGTGTAAAAAAATCTCTGACTGCTGTTTATAAAAGTTTGAAATTAATCACTTTATACATTTAATGTGTGTATGCGGGAAGGAATTGGGAACCACTGTTCAGAGTGACCTGCTCTGTTGCACTAATTTCATCTTCTAGTCCAAGTGAACGTTTCTACAAACCTGTGAAGAGAAGGCCTCACCTCAGGGTGTTATGGAGAACAAGAGAAGTTATGTTTTGATTATAATTTGAATGGAATGATGCCAAAAAGAAGCAATAAGGTGAAGCATTGATGAAATTGTGTTGTATTTTACAGTTCAATTCATATTTTTGTCACTTTTAATAGCCACTGAACTCACGGGCAAAAACACTGAGGAATTTTACCTGAAATGATCTGGTTCCACTGTTCCAATGTGAAATTCAAATTAGGATAGGTTTTGAAATGTGGTTAATAGCATTTGGTTTAATAGCATTTAGAATTGTGCAACTTTTGCAACTGTAATCCGTTCCTGCAATATCTCGGTTTTCATTCCGCTGAGAAGCCCCTGCAATCCAACACTCACCCATGTGGATTCTGGCAGCTCGCCCCACGTCCACTGCATGTGAGGCTCGGCCCTGTGGGCGCTCTCTGGAGACTTGATCATCAACTCTGAGTCGCTTTGAGGAGAGGCAGGTTCAGACCAAGGTCTGCTGCAGAGGGGAGACTTCAGTTAAGATCCACATTGGCCACTGAAGACGTGACACAGAAGCACATGTACCAGTCTGAAGGTGTCCAGTCCCCATCTGACAGAGGGTAGCTGTCCTGAGAGACAAGAATCCGGTGTTCGTCCTTCATGGCGAACAATGGTGGACTGTAGAATATAACACACACACACATACACACCACATCTGAGTCTTTTTTACTATTTTTGCATGCAGTTGCGATTGTGTGTTTCATGCTTAATGTATACTAGAGCCTATTGTGGCCATCGGGTGCTCTCCAAAAACACAAATTCAAAACCGGCCAATCTGGCAACACAGAGTCTGTCGCTAACAGTGCAGCAGGCATGGTGACTGGAAGATTTCATTCTGATTCTGACTATAGATTCTAGATACTTTGTGAAGGTTTACCTGCTGGTGTTTGTGTATGTGTCATCTTCTGAGCTCTGATGCTTCTCCTGACTCCCATCGCTGTGTGTGTTTGCCTTTTTCCTCCTCTTCCTCCTCTTCTTCACTCCTCCGCTGCTTCCCCCGTCTTCTGACGTCCCGCACTCTGATCCAACGACATGAGAGTCCTGTCCCCAGAACATCTGGTCGTCTGTCGGGATTGGTGAGGTCATCAGATGGGTGGGGATGATCTCCTGCATTTAAAAAAAAGGTGTTATTTTTAATAAGTCCTCATTATTATTAAATCTAATGTATCAATATAAAAACAAACTTACATTTTCATGTTCAGTCTCCTGTACAAAGAAAGCTTCTCCATTATCTCCCAGCTTCATGTGCAGATCCACAGTCTCCCCGTTCACTTCAATGTCAATCTGTGAGGTCAAAGGGCATAAAAAGCGTGCCATCCTATTAGTAACCCAACGCGTGCTGACGTGAACCCAAATCTCACCACTTTCTCCCGCGACCGCAGCACTCCCAGTTTTCCGAAGCGGATGTGGAATGGCGAGCACTGGAAGGACCCGTCAGGCTGCTGGACCACGACCACATCTATGCAGCCGGACAGGGTGGCCTGGTTGATGCCCTTGTACAGCTCTTTAACAGTGACCAGAACCTGGCCAGCCAGCTGACCCACGTAGTTCATGCTGTTCACCTACCCCGGGGCAAAAAATAAGTAACGTATGCATGAACATATAGTGTCATAATCAGTAGATAAGTGAGGATCATGTCAGGGTCTTTAGTGTAGGCCAGAGGCATCTTACCCTGGTTCATGGAGATTAATGTCAAATTCAAATCAAATTTGTCACATACACAGTCATACACGGTATGATATGCAGTAAAATGCTTTAGCGACTGCTATAGACCTCAATCTTGCAAATATTGCAAGTATGCAGTGAACCAGAATGCAAATATTACGAACATAACCAAATATTAGAATTCTATGTTTTTAACATAAATTATGTGTAACAGGTAGGGTGAAGGTGTGCAAATGTGTAAAGTGAAAGTAAAGTGAAAATTTGTGCAAAATTCTGGGAGGATTGAATCCAGAAGGGATTGAAAGTGCTGGAGTGTATTAGCTTTCCGTCCTATGTTGTGTTGTTGTTGTTGAGAGCTCGTATAGCCTGCGGGACAAAGCTCCTCCTCACTCACTCTGTGTTGGACTTCAGGGGGAGGAAGTGCTTTCCTGATCGCAGCAGAGAGAACAGTCCATTGTTGGGGTGGCTGAGTTCCTTGTGTTAAAGTGTGAAGTGTTAAAGTGACATTTCTATGTCATTTTTTGGGAACGTTGAAATTCCTTCTTCAGACTCTGTTTTTTCTGCAGAAGAAATCACCATTACATTGTGAAGACTTTACCCTCTCTGGATGAAATGCACATCTCACGCTGCGAAAAACATCCTAAAAGACTCTTCACATCTGCTCATGACCTGTTTCAACTGCTGCCATCAGGCAAAAGATACAAAAGCATTAAAACAGAAAACAGCCTAAACAGGAGTTTTTACACTGTTGCCATCAGGGCACTGACAACACTTCATTTTCCTCATTAATTCAATTCAGTTCCAATTTCATGTGCAATAAGACTGACTGTCCACTTATTTCATTTTTATTGTTAATTTTATATCTTTTTGTATTTTATTAGTATTTATACTAGCTTCTCTTTTCATACTTCCCATCCCTGTAAGAAGCTTCACCTGCCACGCCCCACCACTGTTGACATGGTCATGTCAGGGTATAAATGGGATTAGAGTGTTGTGTACAGGATTAACCTGGAGCACTGCTAGTCTCAGATGAGGTGCCGGGTACCGCCCTGTCCCCGCCAATCCCATTTACCAGGGATATTACAGACAGAAAAGTAAACATTCATAATCACAATGGCAACATTTAACCCTAGACACATATTATTTTGAATATTAATAAACTCTTTATTATAAGGCCAACACGGAAACGTCCCGCAGTGGCACAATTTACGTCTGTAAGCTCCTAACCGCCGACAAGCACAGGTTCTCCACAGAACGTTTCCATCTGCTAATCAGCTCAGGGGACTTTGTTAAGGGCTCTGTGTTTCATCTGTTCAACATTTCTGCACCAAACCAGTTCAACAAGAACCTTACTAGGGTCCATGAGGACTTCCAGGATGAACACGCTCACTTACAACTACGACCATGTCAGCTCTGCAAGCGTCTTCACGCCCCTCTGCTTTTCACCTGGTCTGCAAGCACTGGCCTGCCCCCCCATTACTGTCCCTACCCTGGCAGTGCCACCTACCTCAACCCTTCTCAATTCAGCCCATTAAACCCTCTACATAATCACAGAACACACACATTCATGACCTTCACATCTACGAACACACAGGGGAGTCTCAGTCAGACATACAGACCCATGCAGACCTCACGTTACTCAACTTCCCAACAGTATTTTTGAAAAAGTGTAAAGCACACAAATTGTACTCATTAAAAAGTTAAAGCGTTGATATGTAGAGATGTTTTAGAAGAACCTGGAGACAGTCGCTCCGAATTCTTTAAAGTAATGAACGATCTCCTACGAGGAAAAGTCTACAGATGGAGAACAGTACTGATTTGCAGCTCGGGCTCTCTTTCTCTACACACGTCATATCACTGATTCATAAAATTACGGAAATTCTGCAACAAACACAGGCTCAAATCAGTACAAAAAACTCAACTCTAGATCAATCACCGAGCAGAAATAGAGTCAATAATATTTATACATCTGGCATGTTAATTAGGGCAGTATAAACTGCATATTCCTATGCTGAACACAACCTCAGAGGAGATCAAATAAGATGATCCTTTAATAGTCCCACAAGTGGGAAATTTACCAAAAAAATTCAGATTTCCTTATTTAGATGAAATCCCACATTCTGGTTTTTACAGTCTGTTTGGAATTTGACAAACTAACCTTAAAGGACGAGCAGAAGCTGATTCCCAGGTACCTGACATGAAGGTCTTCTTCTGCATGAGGACATCACCGTGGGAGAAGGAGGTGGGATGTGTCCCGTGGACCTGGGATTACCGCGGGCGCGAGTTACGCGAGCGGCTGGATTTAGACGCGTGTTGGACGCGTAAGAGCGGGGTTGCCAGTGCCGCTGTTTTCACGCCACTTTTTAAATCAAAACAAAACAAAACAATTCTGTCAGCTGTCCGATTGTGAACTATAGCAGTTTTCACAGCATGTGTTCATTTAAATAAAAATTGAACTATTAAAATATATTGTACCACGTGATGCGCTTATAGTAAATTGACAGAAGTCAATGAACGAAATAACTGAATCGAATATTTATGTCGTCATTTAATATGTAAACAACATGGATCTACATTTTTTAAATAAACACAGCAATAATCTCTGATGGGGATTGGTGCTGGTTTCTTCCCTAAAATATAACATTGATCATCCACACAGCAATGCTTAGGCACTGTAACATATCAGTTGACAGAATTACACAGCAAACCATGAAAAAAAAGAAATTATGCATATGCTTCTAAACATTTTCTATTAAAAGAGGATTTTTGTGAACATTTTAAATACCTTTACTTGAAACACCTTTCCCATATAAAGTATAAATTGTTACAGCATTGGTAAAGCAGATTGCATTTTGGACTAGTAGTTTTTCTGATTGATATACGTATTAGCAGTGACCATGGATCACCACAGCATCCCAAAGTTCTGAGCCCTTCTCCTCCGCCTGTCTACTTTACTCTTCTCGAGGACCATACTCCTCAGGAGCAGCCTGCTGGTCTGCAGATGTGATTGTTGGTGCTGCGTCATCGTCCCCAGTAGGAAAATTCAGAAGAACAGAGTCTGCAGGAGAAGCAAAAATGCATGATGCCCTCAGACCCAGAAACCTTAGAATACCCTGATTAAACAGAAGAGCTACAAATGCCCAGACGCTTTCAAATTAATAAGCCTCTTGCCTACCTTTCCTCTTCGTCACCTTCTTCTTATCTTTCTTTTCCTTCTTTTCTTTCTTCTCTTTCTTGTCTTTCTTCTTCTTCTCTTTAGGAGCATCACTGAGCGTGCTGGGGGGGCTTTGACATGTAGGACTTTCTGGTGTGGGTGGAGTGGTTGATTTGGGTTTGGGCGTGAAGGTGGGTGGAAGTCCAACAAGCACGTTGCCCTCAGCATCCGTCAGGTATGCCACGCCCCCCAGGTCTCCGGAACCTTCAGTTACATTCAGCTGCCGATGAAGAGCAGACAGAGTGGCGAGATCTCCGCAGTGTACACAGACCGATGCCAAATATACCTTCCATCCTGACCTGTTCATCTATCCAAACCTTTTTACGGCAGGCTGGACCAAATATTGAATGTCCAAGCGAAGGTGCCACTGAGGTCCCCTCAATCAAGGTACCGTCCCCAGGCGCCTTTCGTGGGCAGTGGTGTTACAACAAGGGCGTGGTCAGCATGTGCAGCAACACAACAGGTGGTGCAGTGACAGGAAGTGATGCAACTGTGGGTGATATGGGTCATACAAACACTCAACACTAAACAAATGTTCATACAGCCAAAATATCTGAGACTACGAGTCGGCTGTTCATATCTTTCCATTCAGTCATGTCATAATATTACGTCTCTATGTTGTAGGGCCGTATATTGTGATCAGTGGGTTTGTGTGAGTATGTGTGTGCCTTGACTGAGGGGAGGAGCCTCCCTGGGAGGAGCCAAGGTCACCTCGTTACCTCGTCAACTCTGGCCAATATACAGAAGCCCCTGCCCTACAGACAGGGCCTGAGAGCCCATGGAGGATAGTTGTGGAGTGGAACCGTGCTTGCTGTAGATGTTCTTCCTTTTGTGCTCTCCCGTTGTAAAAATTCTGCTGCTTCTGTCAGTAGTGTTCCTCATGTTAGTTTGTGGGGTTTTGTTGTATATAGCACTATTTGGAAATGAAAATTGTGATTGTCATTGTGATACACTGCAGCACAGCACAGTGCCACAACAAAATGTGTCCTCTTTTAACCATCACCCTTGGTGAGCTGTGGGCACCATGAGAGGCACCCGGGGAGCAGTGTGTGGGGACGGTGCTTTGCTCAGTGGCACCTTGGTGGCCGGGATTCGAATCAGCAACATTCTGATAATGGGGCCACTTCTTTAACCATCTAAGTCCCAGATATCCACTCCCTCTTAACCCCTAGATGGGAACGTGACATAGAATAATAATAGTAATGACAATTTTGTCATTAATAAAAACACGTATGCATTCAGCCAGGTGACAGTGGGTGGAAATGCAGTAGCAGCTGTGTGTCTGTTCCTCACACTGAAGATACAGGAACCCGTGGTGCAGGTAACTGCTGAGAAAGACCTACAGGCCAAATTACAAAACAAAACCTGAACTGGAAATTAAGCTTTGAGGGGCAGTGGTGGATAAGGATCGGAGTGGATAAGGATCGGAGGTGCCACTGAGGTCCCCTCGATCAAGGTACCGTCCCCACACACTGCTCCCCAGGCACCTTTCATGGCTGCCCACTGTGATGCAGGGTTAATTGCAGAGGACACATTTCACTGTGTCGCCGCTGTGCTTGCTGTGCATCGCAATGACAAAAAACAATCACTTTCACTTCTGATGGCCGTTCCTCTCTGAAGCTGTCTGTGGCAGAACCAGGTTACACAATGGATGGCAGGGAAAAAGTTGAGACAAAAGAAGTGAGGCGCGAGAACGTGAGCTCAGTTTATTAGAAGGAGGTGACAGAAGAAGTGATGCAGATACATGGGCAGTGGTGTTACAACAAGGGCGTGGTCAACATGTGCAGCAACACAACAGCTGGTGCAGTGACAGGAAGTGATGTGATGCAACTGTGGGTGATATGGGTCACACAAACACTCAACACTAAACAAATAGGCGGAGCTGCTGTTCATCTGCCTTACCATGGCATCCACAAATGTCACCAATGAGCAAAAATAAGGCCACTAACTCACACTACCATCTAACCCCAACCATATGGGTTCTTATTTCCAAATTACCATGTACTAAGTTGTATTTGGTTAAACAAAAAACACATTTGAATACATTTTTTGCTGAATTAACAGGGTGGTATTTCAGATTTGTGGAGGTAAATCTTTGGACCAACAGAGTTTCTCAACAATTTTAGCACCTCTTTCCTGTTATGAACAATAAATGAAAATTGGGCGCAAACATTGATAAATCTAGTACCCAAGATGAACTGGATGGCCCACGCCTCGCCGCCACTTGGCTGTTACTGGTTTTGTACATATTTAATGGTTCGGATGGTTTCCCCGCTGTTACTTTTTCCCGGACTGGTGCACCTCATCGGGGATGAAGACACTTACGGTGAAGTCCCCGCTCTCTGTGCCGTACTTGTTCTTCACCAGGATGCTGTACTTGCCCGAGTCGGCCGTGTTCACCTGAGTGATGGTGAAGCTGGCGAACTTGCCCGACTCGAACTTCAGGATGTAGTGGTCGTCAGAAAACATCTCGCGTTCATTCTTCAGCCAGGTGACCTCGGGCACAGGGTCGCCCGAGATATTACACGTCAGGTTCAAAGCCTGTTCAGCCATAAACCATAGGTTGTGTATAATAATCATAATAATAATAATAACAGAATTAGCCTACAAAAGTATCATGATCCTACCTTGCCCTCCTGTATGGTGACCACGTCAGGGAGACCCCCAGCAACACGAGCACGATCTGGAACAAAAAGAACAGAATGTAGATTATTAGTGACTTAACATTTACTGTAGTTCCAAGTCATTTTACAGTAGATTTTTTTTTTTGTGTCAATTGATTTTGCAGAATTTTACAAAAACAACTCACTTCTCTCTGCAATGGCTGCAGCTCTACAGGAGAACAAAAACGAGACAGAGAGGGGTGGATCAGAAACACAAGTACACATGAACAACTAGTCAACTAATAAGGCTAATTAGGTGGCATGTCTGGAGAAAAAGCCAACCCTTACTTCAGTCTCTGGAATTCAGCGTAGGCATCATCAAATGCTGTAATAAAAAACACACAAGGAACACAAACATTTAGCAGCAGCTCATTTGCTGTGGTCTCATCATTTGCAAATAATGAGCTGTGCTGAAAGGAGTGCATTGGTAAAGCCTGAAACTGATGTGTGCAGCCCTGTTGAATTACATCAAAATGCAGTGTTGCCAGACATTTTAAACTTTTTCAACTACAAAATGTGAAGAAAACATACACAAAACTGCCAAAACTATTTGAGTAAGTATTTAACTGCCGCAACGTCTTTAGCATGTCTCCCTCGATACCTATTCTAGACAAATACAAATTCCCCCAAAACACCCCAGTCTGGTAACCATGATTGCACAGTCCTATGATTAGACAATAGTTCCTACTGTCTAAGTCAAGATTGCCACATTTACTAATACTAAACAATGAGACTGCTGCATTTTACCTTGGCCAGCCAGCTCCACAGTCCGTCGCAAGCCTCCCTTCCCGTCAAAGAACTCGATGGCGTACTTGCCCTTGTCCTTATCTGTGGGCTCAGAGATCTGCAGCCACAGCTGCTCTCCCACCACCCCACTCTTGATGCGCTCGGTGAAGGCAATGGCAGCGTCACTGTTGCACAGAGAGAGAGCGAGAGAGCATGTTAATACATGTGAAGACCTCCAGATTCAACTGCCACTGAACGGTGACGTACTTGTGGTGCCAGGTGACATGCAGCTCGTCGTTGTAGTAGCTGACGAACGTGTAGAGTCGGATGCCCTCCTCTGTGCTCTGGATCTTTAGCGGGGTGGAGGAGTTTGCTGGCCAGATGCAACGATTGTTAGAAGAAAAAGCAGCCATGTAGGATATGACATGGGAGAAAGGACCTTGTTATAGAATTATGAACCTCATGTATCATGGGTGCACAGTAATAATAGCAAGAATCTGAATGTGAACCCACCAATCACGCTGAAGACCATGTTCATCAGCTCTTTGAACCCTGTTGAAAGGAATTGACTGTTTTGTTCAATTTGCTTCTGTAGGACACGGCTGGGGTGCCTTAGAGGCATAGAACATCTGAACTGGACTTGTGAGGTCAAAGGTCACCTTGGTCTGTGAGGTTGAGCGTCGATGTGTCACTGCCACGGTCATCCTTCACGACCACCTCGTACACTCCCGCGTCCTTCTTGGAGATCTGATGCACAAAGCAGAGAACACGGGTCCGTGAGTTCGAATCCAGCCGCATGATGGCCGCCGTGTATAAACATGGAAAAGGAACGCGGTTCGGAAAAGCCGGGCTTTTCTCCCCTGCGACAGATGCTGCAGGACACTAGAAGCAAAAAAGCCCAAAAGACACAGAGGAGCGCAGAGACAAGCGAGAGCCAAGTGGTGAGACACGAGGAAAGGTCTTTACTTTACTTTATTTTATTTTGCAGACGCTTTTATCCAAAGTGACTTACAAGAGGAAACTAGCAATTCTTGTTCGATTTCTATAGATTTTGAGTTTACAAAACTAAGAGCCCTGATAAGGTCTAACTTGTCAGAAAAAGAACATGCTCGGAAATTGTTAAGTGCTAGACGAAGAAAATTTTTTTAATAAAAGAGGCACATGTAGCAGGAGAGAACGGGGAGAAGGCGAGAGGGGCGGGCGGACGGATGGAAAGACAAGATGAAGGGCATTCTCAAGGGCACTCGCAAGCAGACTGGCCGCGTGGCAGACGGCTTAGAGCTCAGAGGTGTCCTGACTTTCAGGTTCTTCCAAACGGAGAGGTCGTCTGCTGAAGCAGTCCGCTGCAACCAGACACATGAAGAGGTTTTACGCCGCCCGCTTTTACCTGCACATTCGCTCTGCCCTGGCTTCCATCTTCCATCACCTGATTACCTGCCTACTTGCTCGCACACACGTAACATTCACGTATCAAATTCAAAACAGGCAGAAACAGTCAACACAAAAACACATCTTCATGGCTGTGTTACATACAAAGTGAACATAAAGCAAACAAAGTGTTTTAAAAATATATTTTTACTATTTGCCATTAAAATACCCCAAATACTACATTAGAAATACCCATAAAACACTTTATTTAAAATGTAGTTATTTATTTATTTTTAATAGACTTTGGATAACATAGGAGAAATACTTTGACGTGTTACTATGCTTCTTTAGCATTCGTGATTTTTGGTATTAGTTTGAATTGACTGGATGAGTGTGTGTGTGTCTGTGTTTCTTCACCTGAGCGATCTCCAGGGTAAGCACACCCTCAGCGAAGTCAAGCTTCTCGTTGGCCTGAACCTCCCGTCCATCTTTATACCACAGAGCGACAGAGTCCTTCTTCATATTCCCTACCTGCCGAGAGAAAGAGACTCACCTGATATCGTCTACGCACAGAGAGAGAGCGAGCGAGTGGGCGAGAGAGGGCATCTCACCTTGCATTTAAGCCTCACACAGCACTCTGGGGTGACCTCATAACTTAGGTACTCAATAAAGTGGGGACCTACCGGGAAATACATTTTGAAATGAATTCAGTGGCACACACAGTGAAATTTTTTGATTATTTAGATGCTTAAAGGCACAGTACGTGTGTGCGGGGGTTGTGACGAATGTGTAGAGTCAGATGCCCTATATTAGATTCAATGTTAATTTAAGGTTATTTAATGTTAGTGAAAACACACAGAGCATTACCTTGCTTTCTGAACCACTCTTTCCTCTGGAACTCCGATTCCTTCTGGAGCTTTGTGAAAACTGCAACACAGTAGATATCAGTTGTGTTTTGACATGGCCAGTGTATGCTGTGTGGTGTTACAGTGTGTGTGTGTGTGTGTGTGTGTGTCGTTGTACCATCTCCAATGAGCACGAGGCTGGACTGGTTGGTGGCTTTGCCATCCTGGAGCTGGAAGGTGAACGTTCCCTCGTCGTCTTTGCCCAGAGACTCCATAAACATCTCCACAACCCCAGTGTTCTTGTCAAAATTCATCTTGTATTTCTACATGACAACACACACACACAACTTTTTATCAGAGGCAAAAATATTCAAGCGGTTCACAAGCGGATCATACATATAATTTTTTCATGTAGGGTTGTGTTTAACACCGCCATTTAAAATGGCAAAAATATATATGCAAAAGGAATATTCTTTTACAGAAACAAACCAAAAACAATCATGGCATGATGTTTCTAATGTCCAGTGTTGTCACACTGGTTTGACATGGCGAGGCAGGTGATCTGGAATGATGGTTGGACATGACTATGAAGAAGGACACATACGCACACATCACGAAACAGGGGTTTAATACATAGTGGACTAGACATCCAGTAACAAGTAACAATGACTTGATGGTGAACAGACAGGAACAGGGCAGCCTTATACAAACTTACACGAAAATGAAACTCCGGTCCGGATCCCACACCCGGAGTAACCCCTTCCAAACCGGATCATGACAAGTGTGTATAATGCAGACTAATTCAAACGTGTGGGTGAGTTAGGATGGTAACACACTCACCTATGAACCAGAAGACCCAGGTTCAAATCCCACTTACTACGATTATGTCCCTGAGCAACACGCTAAAACCTGAGTGTCTCCAGGGGGACTGTCCCTGGAGTCTGCTAAATGCTGTAAATGTGTGTGTGTGTGTGTGTGTGCGCACACCCACCTCTCCCTGGGAGATAAGGTTGTCGTTAAAGACGTACTCCACTTTCCCGTTAGCGGACATCTTCTCAGCCTGTAGCCAGAAACGAACTCTGCCCTTCTCGAGCAGCTCCACAGCCAGCTCGGACTTCAGCGGAATAACTGTGGAGGAATCATGTCACATGTCACTTCACTTTCAAAATGTGGCTCAGGAGCGTCCTAGGACAAAATGTTCGGCTGCTGCACTCACTGGGGAATTTGTGGTCATGGCTGATTTTCAGCAGCTCTTTCAGTCCTATCAGAAGGAGAACAAAGTCAGGATCTTGTAGTTACCAACAGTGGTGGCATAGCGGGTATGGAAGTGGACTCATAATCAAAGAGTTGTGGGTTCACCCACCTTTCATGGCTGCCCACTCTTCACAAAAGGTAATGAGTTAAAAGCAGAGGACATATTTTGTAATGACTAACCCTCCTCAGTGAGCGTGTAACTGGATGATGCCCCATTGGTGTGTGTGACCAGACAGGAGTAAATTCCGAGGTCTTCCTCAGAAGGACTGTTAAACGTGGCTCTCGACCTGTCAGAGTAAAGAAAGAAGGAAAACGTGGTATTCCAATAACACACACAAAAACACACACATTCCGACATTCAAACACACTCACTGGCTCCCTTTGGTTTCTACGGTCAGACGCGCAGAGTCGGTGAGCTCCTCATAGTTCTTGGACCAGACAAATTTGGAGTCCGACGTTAATTCGCTGCACTCAAAGATGAGTGAAATCACACCATCGCCGTCAACGTCCACTCGGATGTCCTTAGAGCCTGGGTTACGAAGATAAAAAAACAAAGGTTAAAGAGGTCAAACTGGTCTGCAGAGTTCAGCTGTTGCACTCCGGGTTTGTTTCTCACCGCACCTGGTTTGGTCTCGGCCGGGATGGGCTCTGTGGGTTCTGAGGGTTTACCGACTCCGGCCTGGTTCTGGGCACGAACGCGGAACACGTATGTCTCTCCTTCCTTCAGGTCCTGAACCTATTACAGTCAAGAGACTGAGTGTTACTTATCTTCCATATACTGTATATAGACTGCTCTGGCTCCACATTCTGGGGCGGAGTTCATTGTGTTTTCCTGATGCCCCGATTGTATTCACCTGTTGTCGTGTATAAATGTATCCTGACTCTATCTAGACCTTGTCTGCTCACTGTATTTTATTGTGGTCTGAAGTGAGTGTCTATGTGCTTTGTTATTTAATAAGTCCCTGTTTTGTGAGTCGCGCATAATTAGCAGATGTATGCACACCTTATTACACACAACGATGTATATCATTTTTTTTTTAAATGATATATACATGAAGAATATGGATGAAACACAATCCTCTAAAGTGATATCAGGCCTCATTTCCTGATATAATTTCTTCCAGTTAAAATTGCTATCATTCTTTTTCTTTCTACCCCATGTAGGTGTTCAAATACTGAAAGGATTTTGTTTAATTCCAAGGATACAACGAAGCAGAGATATATTGGTAGGTGTGATTTGAAGATGATGCATCAGTTCACCAGTTAATATTTCTGTATAATTTTGCTTAGAAGTAATTATTTGTCTTGACTGACCCTAAGAACCAGTGTTCATTCTACAGCAACTGGTCACGTGACATCATTTCCACATACTTGATTAGGAGGTATGAGGTTTAAACAGACTGAATGTTCCTCTCGGTCAATCAGAAAGCGAGGTTGATAATGGTTATGGTGTGCTATGTACATGAACACACACCTTCATGTAGGTCTTGGTGCAGGACTTCTCATTGACGCCTCTCCATGCCTCAATCGGGGCATCAGCCTCCTTAATGTCGATGTAGTACCCGTTCACCCCACTGCGGCCCTGGTACACAGGTGGTTTCCATAGCAATACCAGTGAGTTCTTACGAACCTCCAGTGCCTGGAGGTCATGGGGAGGTCCTGAGAAAAAAAAACGTCAAATTTGCCTTTTTGGTGTGTATATATGTGGACACAGTTGCATTACATTTACTTTTTTTTCCTTTACAGCGTTTATCAGACGCCCTTATTTAGACCGCCTTACAGGGGTGTTGAAATTGATCATATTATCGATGTATCACGATGCAGACAATATTGCAGCAATGCAGTGCAGATCATATTCGATTACATCATAACAACGTTGCTTGGTGATTTTCTGGCGACGATATAAAAATTCTGGTTAAAAAGACTGTGGAAGCCTGGTAATGACTGTGGAAGCCTGATTAGTACAGTGGTGCTCCGTTTCATGCTGTACCGTGTGGCACCGGCAGCCTTGTCCTCGCACTTGAATTTTGACCGCTGTGTGCCGCAAAATATTTTCACGTGACCAATATAATCCAAGCGGGCGAGTTTTCTTTCTGCCCCTTCAAAACACACACACTAAGCTGGAATGGAGAAAAAAATCCAGAGATCTACGACACAACATTATTGTCCTACCAGGAGCTTCGAAAAACACACTTCCACACAGGTGTACGAGACTTTAACTCTTGTATTTGAAAACATCATGTGACCCTGTCGAATATTTATGGGATGCATATTGATGCATCGATATCGAGGCACTGATAATCGGAATCGAATCATGATGCCAGTGAAGGTTCACACCTCTAGTGACTTACAATCAGTTGTTGCAGGGACAGTCCCCCCTGGAGACGCTCAGGGTTAAGTGTCTGACTCAGGGACACAATGGTAGTAAGTGGGGTTTGAACCTGGCTCTTCCGGTTCATGGGCAAGTGTCTAACCCACTAGGCTTCTACTCTACCCTTGGGGCGGGGGTTTTAGTTTAAAATCTTCAAACTTCATTGACATGATGCTAAAATGTATGTAGTGGACCCACCGGGCACAGCGATGGTCCATTCCTCACACCTGAAGACCTCACTGGGCAGAGAAGGGACACCCACACCAGCCATGTTAGCCGCGCGCACCTGAAACTGGTAGTTCATGTTCTCCTTCAGGTCTGACACCTGCGGAGAGAGACAGCGAGGGGTTAGAGGAGGCAAGGTCAGAGCAAGATTTTACTGAAACAACTTAACAACACAGACCCTGTACGCTCTCTCTGTGATAGAGTGGATGTTCGCCTCATGCCACTTCCCCGGCACGCCGGCCACCACCTCACGATAGTCCACAAAGTACCCAGTGATGTCGGCACCGCCAATAAAGGTCGGCTGCTTCCAGCCCAGGACCATGGAGTCACGCACGCTCTCCAGCACAGTGATGCTGTAGGGTGGAGCAGGGGAGGCTGGGAAGGCAACGGGTCTAAGTTAGAACTTAAATAGGTGTGATTTATATAACACTCTCATTGGCTGGGTGTGATTGTCTGTTGTTGTTGTTGTGTGTGTGTGTTTGTGTGTGCATAATGCATGGGCCGATTTGCTGACAATGCTAGTGGGCATGTCTGATTACATCTGTATTTGTGCGTTAATGCAGGTGACCAGGAGTGCTGCCTTGAGTATCTTAGCAGGATCCGGTGACAGTAGCGCGTGAGTTAAGGTAGTGTAGGTTAACACAACACCTTACCTTTGGTCATACTTTTATCCTCATACAGACGCCACTACTTAGTCATTGTTTCTTACCTGTGAATTTGAGTGATGTTCTGTGAAAGTGAATTACCAACCATTGCTATTGTACTGTGCTGCACTGTACATTAAAGAACGCTAGGGTTCACCATAACACTACATATATAGTCAATAGATTAAAAAGTACAGCTGGGGAACAAGGAAAATGTTAACAGCAAAATAACATTTTTAAGTATAATACAGAAGAAGGAGAAGAGGAAGGGAGAAAAAAAGACAACTCTTAGGAATTCTTTCTTCAGGGTAAAGATCCAGAGAGTTGTTGGAGGAACAGTCGGCTCACCTGCCGAGTCTCTCTGGGTTCTGTCTCTCTCCCGATTGGACGAGGCTTCTACCGCAGACTTACGTGTCGTGGCCTCATTGGCTGCCCCGGTGTCTCGCTCCAATGCTGGTTCTGACACCAGCTCCTCTGTTATTGGCTCTTCAATTGAATCTGACATCACCAGAGTTATTGGTTCTTCCTTTGGCTCTGACACCATCTCTGTGATTGGTTCTTTCTTTGGCTCTGACATTAGTTCTGAAATGGGTTCTCCTACAGGTTCTGACAGCAGCTTAGTTACCAACCCTGAGCCCTGAGGGCCCACTTCAGAGTCTAATTGCATGTGGCCCACCTGAGAGCCCAAATCTGCACCAGTTTCTTTGAACAGGTGGGCTTGTGCTGTGGATTCGTCCACCTGGCTCCAGTTGAACCTCTCGGCCCTTTTGGTTCTACTGAGCATGCTCTGTGGCCCCTGGGGGCCGCCCTCCCCAGCCCCTCTGTCTGCAGTGTGAGCTCTGAGCGCTAGCGCAGTGTCAGGGGACGATTGGGGGGACACATGCCTGCCCTCCAAACGTGGTCTGTGCTCGGTTAGTCCGACCCCGTTACCCCCCGATGCCAGACACACACCATGAGGAATACCGCCCCCTATAGGAGTTAGCAGAGAACAGCAAAAGAGAGGTAGGGTTAAGATCAGGCAAAATAATTCATCATATTACAGACTCACACATACAGATATTATCGATACACAACTAAAGCAAAATTATACAACAACCAGATCTCCACACCGTTACAAAACCATAATGTAAATCACACACTGCATAGACAGCACTGCCAAAACATTACATGGTCTGAAACCAGAGCCTTCAGTGAAATTTATTGAAATATTCGAAAGGAAAAGAGAGGCACACGTAAGAGTCTTCATCTGACTGCATTGACAAAATAAAGACAAGATGGCTGAGCAGACATCTTAAAGAAGAAAATAAATTTAGTGTGAGAAATGAGATTTTGGGTTAGGGTAGTACATTCAGCAACATTGTGAGCGCATGCAGACTTTGCACCAACCCTTGATGAAAACATCACACAGCTTTTGGTAACCAGGCAGAAAGGGAAGGACAGAAAGGACACAGTGGGAATAAATACTGCTCATAATTAATGATAGAAAAGCACTAGAATTAGCACAGAATGCCAACAAACATTAGCTTTCCCGCTAACACATATATTTGGAAGTCTGAGGAACATTAATGATTTAGCCAGACACCTTTACAATAATATTATTACTGGTGCTATTGAGTTGGCTGTGAAGAAAATTAGGTGGTGTAGAGATATAAATATAGATGTCGTAATTATAGTAATAATAACAACAGGCTAATGCTAAGCTAATTTAATAAAATGACTTCAGTCTAACCAGACCTTAAAAGCATAAACTGCTGCAATTCTGCATCACAGGAACAAGGAACATGGTTACAGAGGACTAATTTAGTTCATACTTCATTAGGAACAACTGTACTCGATTGGCTAACTGCTAACATTATTGAACCGTATCGGCATGGTTACCAGGTGTGTTTCATAACGGTGAACAAAGCATGCTGCTCGGCACAAAGATTCACAGTGACAGTTGGAGGTCAATGCAGAGAGGCGAGGCATTATGGAATATAAAGCATGAAGGGGGTTATTGGAGGTATTTGAGCACCTTTAAAGGTTTGGGGATGTGTGGGTGGGGCATGGGGCAAGATGGGTGGGTGATTGTGAGCTGGATTGTAACCACCGCTATGTTGGATCACATGACCCAATCAAGAAGACGGTCTACAAGTCCTGACCCCGCCTCCAGGACAAGGTGTAGGCGGGGCTGTGGAACAGGTGGGAGTGTTGACGGTGCAGCAGAACTTGGTGGGTTAAGCATAGGAACCATGGCTCAGAACACGGAATACTGGCAAGTTGGACAGCTGATGGAACACAAGTTTGGGATTCTCCAGATGGACAGAGGAAAGAAGACAAGACTAATGGAAAATACCATTCAGAGGAAAAAAGTTTTTTTTCTACACCAGGTGTCTTACATCTGTGAGATTTCATCAGTTCTTCATCCAATATAAACAGATCTCACCTAATGTCATCAAGTCTGTATTTCCATTATTTAAATGAATTGTTCCCATCAAACTCTGACAGACTCACCGATGGCGGCCTTCACCTCAATGGCCTCAGACTCCTGTGAGCATTCGCTCAGACCTGCAGCATTCACCGCTCGCACTTTGAACACGTAGCTCTCGTCCGTGGTCAGGCCATGGCAGATGAACCTAAACACAAGCCTCCAGGGTTTTAATGCGCTATTTGCTAGTGTGTTTAAATGATGTGCATTTTAAATTCATTCCTCCAGTTCCACAGGGTGCGCTGTTGGTTACCTTGTGCCTTTGATGGGTTTGTTGTTGCAGGGCTCCCATTCATTTTTGCCGGCGAGACTGGTCTCGATGTAGTAGCCGATCAACTCTTTAGCGTCTTTTGAAGCTTCCCAGGACACCACCACGGATGTGTCAGTGTTCCTGGTTGGTACCACACGCCCAGGGGCTGATGGGATATCTGACAACGAGGGAACAGACCTTAATAAATTTAAATATTTGCAAGCTGACATCATGCGCATTTTTTTGGACATATCCAGTGAATTCTGAAAAACACATTTGTTAACGAATAAAAAACGTACATAAAAACTAAATGTGTTCAGAATTCATGTAAATTACATTTCTGAGACAGATGTATCATTGTATTTGTTCAAATTCAAGTTCAGTTATCATATGGGACAAGTGATTTAAAATAAAGATTTTAAAAGATCTAACTTTTGTCTGTGTTTTGTATGTATTTTATTTCAGCCTTGTAAAATGTAAAATGTACTGAACATAGATATTTAGGTATTCTGATAATGTATCTCTTTAAGTGAAAGTGAAGTGATGTATTAATGATGTATTAATGTATTCCATTATATCTTAACCCTATCTGCACAATCATGATGAAATTATTTCATTGTTTCTAGTAAGTAAAATGCCCGACTGGACCTAGTTGGTATGTCCCAGCCTTGGAATGTCCCTTCTCTGAACTCACTCAGTTTGTCTCCAACAGTGGTGGCCTCAGTGGCATCGGAAGGCTCCCCGACACCCGCAGAGTTGCAGCAGCGCACACGGAAGCTGTAGGACTTCCCCTCGGCCAAGTCAAAGAGCGCAAAGCGCGGGGACTTCACCGGGATATCTGTGTTGACGCGCTGCCAGCTGTCTGTGCCCGCCACACACTGTCACGCACACACACACACACACACACACAGACTTTGGCCACTGAACTTCAGCAGACTGTTGAAGTAATGCAACATCACTCACCTTCTCAACGTAATACATGACACCTTCATGGCCCTTTTCACTGGGCGGTTTCCAGCTCAGTACCACGTAGTTCTTTGTCGCCTCGATAACCGCCAGGTCCAGGGGTTTGCCAGGGACCACCGCCTCTGTTTCCGTGGAAACACAAATGTTTTCAGTGATTATTTTAGCGACGGTGGCCAGGACTGACAGAGTGGAAGCACTAATTGGTGATAATCCTTCCCGACCTGATGGCTCTTCTTCAGTGACGATGATCTGGCCGGTCCAGGGAGCCGAGGTTCCTACGGACAATATAGAACATGAAATGCATGTAATAAACAGAGGGATGAAAAAAAGAGTGAGAAATGGCATGAAGGGAGAGCGACACCTTTCCGAGCGAGATCAGCTGGGTCCATTGCAGCGGCAGGCTCAGATACACGGGATGGGTAGCTCATGCCGGCTTTGTTAATGGCTCTCACGCGGAACACGTAACTCCGCCCCTCCACCAAACCGGTCACCGGGAATCGGGCAAACTTCACTGGGGTGTCGTTGCATTGAATCCAGTGTGTGGTTCCAACTTCACACCTGATGAAATAGCAGAGAGAACAGAACATTTGTTTTTCAGTCTTTATTGTGTAATATATTGTATTGTATGGTATGTTATGGAAGTGAGGTAAAAGCTGACAACTGACTGAAAGCCCTGTGAACGGCCGATTATGCTGCAACATGCTGCAACCTACCATCACAGGTTGTAACTTTGCTAATCCTACAGAACAGAAGACTGTCTGCAAACTACTGCTAGCTGTTTAACCTTTGACAGGGAAGGATATTCATCCATTAATCTGACTTACGCCATTATACTGGGCGCCAAGTTCTTATTTACTTGCATAAATTACATTCAGTTTTTTTGTTACATGTAGTCAGATTTTTTCTTGATTGGCAACTGGCCTTTTGTGGACAAAACGACTTTTTGTTGTGAAAGTGACAGTAGCCCTTGTGGGTAACACACTCAATCAATTTCTGTTGTTGCTGAAAAGCAATCTGTGGACAAAATGACTTATCATGACAAAACAACATACCTTGGAAGAAATTACTTTCTGTGGGTCACAAAGTGTATTTTGTAGATGAAAAGACATTCAGATTTTATCTAAATGCATTTTGACAACATCTTCATATAATACAGAGTCTGTCCTCCAAATCACAGGTGTCATTTTCAGCACAAATTGAATTCCTGTTTTTATTTTGTGAATAGAAGCGACAACTTCTTGCTTTTGTGTACAAATATTAATGTATGGGAATAGTCTAATATGTGCAGACCTGTAGACCACCAGGTTCTGACCAAAACCTACCTGTCCACAAAGTAACCCAGGATGGGACTGCCTCCGTCCACAGCTGGCTGTTTCCAGGTTACTATGATATAATCCTTATTGACATCCTGGCAGTGCACGTCCAGAGGAGCACCAGGAGCACCGTGGATCTCTGCATCTGCATCTGTAAAACACACATACATAAAAAAACATGGGAGTCATTACACACGATGACATACATAGAAAAATGCAACTATATGCATTCAGAGCAGACATTCTGTCCATATGCACGCATACATGCACACTTGTAACATGTACAGAATTAGACCTGAAACCAGAAGCCAAGAGGATCTTTAAACACCAGCACCTTCTTCCTGTCATTCCTGACATTTGACAGATATTTATTAAGAGGTTACAGTAATTCAAAAATACTTCAAACAAATGACACAAAACTATTTCTTTATGTGTGTGTGTTTGTGTGTGAGTGAGTGAGTGTTTGCATGTGTAATAAGAAATTTCCATTGTGGAATCAGAGGCCATTAACACCCATTTGTTATGGATCAACAATCTCTCTCTCTCACATACACACATACACACACACACACACACACACACACACACACACACACACAGAGCCCTGTATTTATATAGAGTCAGATGGAACCTTTGTTTGCCCTTGGCCTTACTGAATCCAGCAGCAGCCGGTGACATGTGTGGAGATGCTAAAAATACCACATCTGAATTTTGTTATACGATGAACATCACGACTATGTGAGCACATGATCGACTCTGACCTCTGACGAAGACGTAGGCGGAGTGCGTCTCGTAGCTGGACTTGGTGGTGACGCGCAGCGTGTACAGGCCCTCGTCCTCCTTGTTCAGGTGCGTCAGGGTAAGGGTGGCCCTGTCTCCACTCCAGTGCATCTGAGCCCATTTTGATGGAACCAGCAGCTTATCTGACAACCATATGTTTGGTGTGTGAGAAATTGAACTTAATTTCCAATATTTATAACATATTTGACAGCATGATAAAAGTCCATTATTACCATCTCTGTACCACTGAATCTCAGGCTGGTAACGGTGCAGGGTGGGGTAGATGATGACCGAACAACCAAGGCTCATAGTCTCGCCCTCGCGGCCAAACGACACACCAAACTTCTCCACAATGTGAGTCTCGAACGTCACGCCATACTCGGAGCACCATCCAACTGCAGAACCATACCACACCACAGAGGGCATCAGGACAAGAACAGGATTGTGACACTTTTTGGTGATCAGAGTCTGATCAGGTCACGGGCATCGGGTCTCATGCCGGGATGAGCGTTGGGTGACATGACACACACACACAAAAGTGACAAAACCCGAAAGCCTCAGAAAAACGTGTGTGTGAAGAATTCGGAGCAACCCAGAGGAGATGAAAGCATGGATCCTGCAGAGGTCCAGACAGAGGACGGGTTTCACAGACACACAACGCTGGACAAGACTCCATGCAGACGGGCACAAAAACACTCAATATTACCCAGTAACGCCTATTGAGTGTGTCTCAGAACTCCAACCTTTGACGTTTACATACCTTTACAAGGCACCGGACCAATTATTGTAAACTAAATGGCATATCAAAACTGTTCCAAAACCTTATAAATGGTTTAACATTTACAAGACGTTTTTAAGGGAAATGCGTTGTTGTCATCAGGACCAAGAAACAAAGTTTTGATAGAAGAAGATGGCGGTCGTGCACAAAGACATGGTGAAGCGCTACTGACAAACTGACAAACGTCACACAAATATGAAAGGAGTGGCAGTGGAATGTTCACGCAGCGGAGTCCAAGAGCTTTGTTACCTTCTGCCCGGGACCTTGCCCTCGCTGCATCCAGCCAACAAAAGACAGAACACCCATCAGTACAGCGCAATTAGCACGTTAGCATCCTAGCTCGCCTTCACATTGACGATACGGAAGGCTAATGCCTTAAATCGCTCCTTTCCGTGCCCTCCATTTGAAAGCTATCAAATGAGCACAGAATTAAGCGGATGCAGGGAACTGTCTCTTTTGTGGTGACTTACGCTGTCGGGGGACAGGGAGGGACTCGTCAATTTCACCCTTGAACCCTACAAACACAGCATGTGGAAATTGATTATTTGTCCCATAAGGGCATGCTCAGATTTTGTGAAGTTACAATATATACACAAGTATAAGCGGATAACATGTTTTTGTGGTTTCACTTCACATGCTCACCTGCTAAATTTGACATGTTTTAACCACTGTAGCCAAAGCAAGAATGCTAACTGTTTTAAAAACAGGCTAATTAAGTTGGTGTTTATCTGTATTTCATGGTTGTTAGTGACAGAAACTTGCTGATGCTGACCTTTGGGCTATTAAAGGTCACACCAAACTGATGTGTCCTTAAAATTAACGTGAAAATTGACTTTTTGAATAACAGCAAAACTTTACTAGTCTAAACATACTCTTGACGACGACAGAGGCGAAGGCAGACAGCTCTCCCTTGCTGTTCATGGCAGACACTCGATACTGAGCAGTGTCATCAAAGTCACATCTGAAATGAGAGAGCAGCGAAAAACCATCAGGGTACCCCTTCACGTGCACATTACAAACAAACGCGTGCTCTATAACTCTTTATATTTCTTGGTCTTAACGACACACACACAAAAGCAGTAAATCACTCAGAAGCATGTGTGGCGAGGCTGTAAAGTGTTCCCTGAATCCCAGATTGGGGAGCACTGGGGTATAAATAGAGTCGGCAGTGATGTCACAAGTGTCGGATTCAGCGGCTTGGCATTTTAGCTCGTTGACTGTGAGACTCTCATGCACCCCGAGCTCAAAGTCTGCTTTAACACTTAGCGTTTAACGTCTGTGTGTCTGAATTTCGCTGTTTTTTTGCTGCTTGCAAGTTATTAAAGGCCCGGCACTACTTTGTGTATGTGAGTATTTTTAGATGTGCTCTTTATTATCAGGAGAGGTTGGAGTGTGGCCCAGATTACAAAAGCTGAGTGGCACTATGACTCTTTGTGTGTGTGTGTTGGGCTGTAACGTTACACCACATGTAACATCCACGAAGATGCTTCCCATCCACTAATTAGTGGCAACTAATTATGCTGGTTCCTGTTGCTTGCAGAAGAAAGTACGAAACATCATTTTGCAAAAATCACTTTTCAGTGTCAATCTATGGCCAATCGTGAGGTTTATTGTGGGTTAAACAGCTACATTGTTGCAAGCGAGAAATAATGATCACTGCTAATGCACCCGCCGTAAAGTTTAACACAGTCAGTTCATTTCAACACATTAGATGAATTGTAGAGATTAACATGTTCATTTTAATTTCTCACATCAGAGAATGATATACTGTGATATACCTGTTGATCTCCAGGGAGTGAACATTGTAGCTGCTCTCCACCTTGTACTTGCCAGGACTGGACAGAGGGTCAATGCTCACATTGTTCTTATACCTGGAAAATAACAATCAATCGCCACTGTAACAAACAATGTCTGGTGGATCACAGAAATATATGGAAATGTTAAGATATATAAAATGTGTGTATAAAGTATAGAATGTTTAATTGTGGACAGAGTAAAAAAAAAAATTATAATAAATTTGGAGTTGGTTCATGTGAGTGTTGGTGAATAAATGAGTCTTTGCATGTGTGTGTGTGTGTGTGTGTGTGTGTGTGTGTGCACTGACCAGACAACACGTGGCTCCGGCCAGCCACTGATGGTGCAGTGCAGCCTCACACACTGCTTCTCCCACACAGTGTGTGAGCGCGGTTTTATCACAAACTCCGGGGCATGCATCAGGTTGTCCTCGTTCATGCGCTTGTGGTGCTCCTCGTTTTCATGGATCTGAGGGGATGGCAGCAGCGTGATTTTGCCCAGCATTTCATGAACAGTTTCGCCTCTGACATCACACACAGATCAGGCTAGTCACAATGCGCTGACACACATGTGCCTAAAGGCCTATTTATGCTTCCAGTGAAGATCAAACTCTTACAAATATAATTTGTATGTTTAGTGTAAATAGCACTTTTATCATATTATTTCCCCATGACCTTTCAACCTTGACCTTTTCACTGGAAGAAAGAATAGGCCACACAATCACAGCATCCAGAGAGGCCTTTGTTAGCCCTGTCCATCCCGCCATGTAATATTTACTAACAGCGCGTGTGCTGTAATGTTGACATCCCCGTGGCTCGCTATGCCCTTCAAGACCGCAGGAATCGCCACCTCCTCTAGACCCCCGGTGCTCATTAACACACAACACCACCAACAAGCCCCAAGACACTGGAGTGGGACACGGTAGGAGCTAAACCAGGGCCTGTTGGCACGCAGCGGGACGATACCAGATACTGAACTTTGCTGCTTGGACTAGTGTGTGGTGGGGTGGTGATGTTGCTGCACAGACTGACCCTCTTGCTGAGGGAGATGCGCTCGGCAGACTCCCTCATGACAGCTCGGCGGGAGGAGTGCTCCCTGCGCTCCGTCTCCACGCTGCTGGTGAACAGGTCCCGGCGGGCCAGGTACCCGGCCGTCTCCTTCATATGAGTGTCCTCTGTGTCAGTCATCCCGCTCGCATACTCCTTACTGAGAGGGAGGTCAGGGTGGGGGTCAACAATAGCGCAGATGCGTTAAAAGGCCTGCTCCACCTCGTCTAAAACTTGTTTAACCAACACTGACATCTGCACCAGCACATCAACCCTCCAGAAATGGAGTGTTCGAACCCTCATCCACAACAGGGTGCTTCATTACCTGCCCCTGAAGATGGGCACAACATAGCCAATGATCTGGTTCTCCTTGTCCATGGCCAGATAAGTGGGCTTGGCCCTCTTGGGCAGGGGACTCGACGCACTGTCCTCCAGGGGAGTAAAGCTTGCGTGGAGGCTACAGCGGCAACACAAAGAGACATAAAGTCTGATCTAATCACGTTATCAAATAATGTAGGCAGGTCGTTAGAAGGGGACTTTTTTAGGAGGAAAAGGGAGGGAATAATGAGTGCAGAATGAAAATTAAAAGGATCAACAAACATCTGCAGGGTTGGTTATTATGGGATGTTGATCTTGACTTCAGAACTTCATGAGGTGTAAAGAGTGTTTTGGTCATTCTGCTTCTCCATCTAGAGAGTGGCAGCTCTCAGTTGAATCTGGAAGTTGTCCCCTTATGATGTCATAAGGAGAAAGGTTACCTCCCGTTTCTCATGCTTTGCCTGCCCAGAGAATTTCCCACCCCTCCCCTAAAACATTATCTACACCAACCGTGTTGAATGTAAAAATGAGCACAAATGTGTTTTTTTTTTTACTTCCGTCATGCGAGACTCAGTGGATTAATTTGATTCTGTTCTGGAAAAAGATCTGCGCCAAACAAATGCCTGCTAAACTTCTGTAAGCCTTCTCCTCTTCGTCCCGCCTCTCTCCTCCCCATTAGCATTTAAAACTAGAGACACAGAAACGGCGCGTCCTGGGAAAACTCATTGTGGGGCTGGATCAAAGTGGCTGTAATTCTGCATCACGGCCGAATTTCGGACAGAGATGTCAGATACAGTATTAGGGGACCAATAAGACTGATATAATAGAAAAATATCATAGGACCTTTAAGGATACGACAGGCATTGGGCTCAGCAACCCATATGCATGCACAATGGGTAGTTTTGATTTTTATATAAACATAGCAAAAAGCAAAGTCTTTACGCACTTTATGTAAGCTATCGTAAGGGTCTCGACTGAATTGGCAATTGGTAACGTGAATGAATAACTGCCTCAAAAATTAGTTCAATTATGTTTTTTGCTTCTGACCTAAACATTTCAGCACCTCTGCTCTTCACAAAGGCCTTTCAATTTAGCAAAAACTCAAAAATAAATTAGCGTCTGAGTGCCAACTGCCTCCAACAGGGCGAACATACTATAACTGAACAACATCAGGCAGTGATGCTCCAATATAAATATGAGTAATCAACTGCATGCCATCATAACTATGCATAATAAACAAATAAACGTATGTATGTGTGAACCAGTGCTGGTACTGATGACCTCATTTACATTTCAAAAGCTTGTGGAACAATATTGGAGCTCATAAGATTGTGATTTGGCATGCCGACTGCATGCCTTTCTCAGGGTTGGGTTTCCATAGCAAGACATTATGACACCACATTCCCTGCTGCGACCAAAACCCAGACAGCCTGGCCGTCATACAGCTGGATCACCGAGATCAGGATGACAAGAGTGAAACTAGGCTTGAACAATGGCGCTAGATGGACCCACTTAAAGCTCTGTCCCATCTGTAATCTAACAAAAGACTCAGCTGTAGACAATAAATCACGGACTCTGGACAACAAGGACCTGCTTCTTAGACTTCACCGTCCGGCTGGAGACCACTGAGTGTGGCTGAAGACATGTGCTGGGTTAAGGTTAAGCACACTGGGATTTCTCGAGGCATGCAGGATTCACAGGCAAGTTATTTTAGAGTTTGTTCCAGGGGGTCAGGGAGACATAGGAGGGTGAGTCCTCCGCTGAGGCGAGGGATATTACAGTGGATACGAGGGGCAGCAGGGTGTGGCTCAAAACAGCCGATTAAAGGAGAAATGTGAAAGAGGTGGAAACCACAGCTCTTTGGGGCCACGCCCCCTTACCCCCTGGAGCTGCTGGCGCTGCTGCTGCGGGCGGAGTAGCTGCTGCTCGACATCTTTTGGTACTGGCTGGCCGTGGACTGCGTCTCCCGGCCACGGTACCCACGGTCATAGTGGCGGTGGTGTTTCTGATAGAACGGCAACGATCCCGACATCCTGCTTGGTACTCCTACTCCAAAGCTATGTTTCCCAATGCTACTTGTCACCTGAGTATCTTTTGCTGATGGTGGAGAACAGGGTCTCTGGCTGAAAATGTCATGAGTGCCCGTAATAAAAAAAGGCAGCGGTGACAATTAGTTCATTCATATCAGTTTGGTTCATTCAAATCAGTTAAAAAAATGTTTATTGTGTGGCTGTGGTAACATTGGTGCATTCGCTTTGTTGAACAGTTGAAAGTAGGATGCTGTTAACACATCTCAGATGGTTCAAATCTCAGATTATCTGAAATGTTCAAGACTCCTGACCTGTGAATCTGGAAGTCCTATACAGGCACATGCACCGAGCAATACAACAAGAGAAGAAAAAAACCCAAACAAGCATGCACAGGTTAACAGAGGCATCAACAACCTGAATTTTTCCATAAAAGCAGGATTTCACAGTCAGATGGCATTAAGATGGAATCCATGACTGACCATCAGAAAAGCTACTTAGCCAAATTCTTACTAGAAACTCATAACTTAACCAAGAAAATCCATCAGAAATCTTGTTTAGTGGAATATCCCCTCACCTAGACACAATGTGACTTCTAGATTACTACTGTTAAATGAACGCCATCAAAGCTGTTAGGTTTATTATTATTATTACTGTACAATAATTCTATGCGTGCTACTCAACATAGATATATAATTCTACTACTAAAGTGCAAACAGCAACAAATCGGTGAGACAATGCAGAAAAGCATGAAGCAGAATGAAGTTCCATCACGCAGTGGCCCTACCTTCTCCAAGCCGCGCTCAGACGTCTGAAGGGCCACTCGTCCGCCGCTCCAGCTGACAGGCACAGAAATCCATGCAGAGTCGCGCTGCGCTCCGAGGCCTTTTATGGCCAGTCAGGCCGTTAAATTTAGCCGTGGACGCCAGGGAGGCCAGGAACTCTCACCCCCTCTCCACAGAGCACAAACCTAGTTTATTATAATTGTTTTTATAATGCCGTACTGCTTTTTCACAAAGCTTTCTATTCTGCTATATTTACTTCCATTACCACCGGTATGGAATATGGTATTAAACAATATCCAATAATTTAATATCTAACAATCTATAATTTCACACATATAAAGAATGAATATTGCAACCAGCAAATAAAAATTTGAATCTTATAACAAGAATCAATTTAGAATCAGTATAAGATTGAGTGGAATAAATTATTGTGTCATTATCATCAAATTTATACATTGGGGACTAAAGACAGAGGCAATTTTTTTATTAGTACAAATAATAATAATAAAAAAGATTGAGATGTTCTTTAGTTGTACAAAATATTTGTGCATGGATCATATGGAGCTCAGAGACTAGAGTTAATGTTTTCACTGCGAGGGCCACAGTTGTGACAGGGACTAACTTTAGCCCTGCTATTGTTACCTCTGTCACATACGACACATACCAGTAGACAAAGGAGCCGTGTGTGTGTGTGTGTGTGTGTGTGTGTGTGTGTGTGTGCAAACCATTGAACTGTGGCATTGAAGAGCACAGCATTACGGCAAGATGGCAAATATTCAGAACTGACACATGCAACTGATTGAAACAGAACTCTGACTACTCACCATCTTGCCATTATGTTGTGTTCTGGCACGTTTGTCGTCTTCATTTCCAGAATTGGGCATTATCTTACCTGCAGCTTTGCGATTGGCTAGAAGAGGAATTAATCTGATTGGTGGATGTGCAAGCAAATCTTTTTCTCATGGGGCTAGTCAAATTGGTGATTTGTATGCACGAGTTTGAATTTGCACTAGCAGGTTGGTATTTCCAATCCTGCTTGGATTCTTGTATGCAGTTTTGAGATTTTTTTTTTCTTCCCCCATCAGCTAGAGCAATGTCTAGGAGGTGATTTGGCAGCTAATGGATCCTTCGTTCCAAGATTGGGCAGTGAGGACAAATGACTGGTCGGTGGATGGTGAGTTTTTTTTTCTTCTTTTTCTGAAAGAGCAATGTCCAGGACTGTGATTTGGACACTAAAAACAATTTTTTTTCATCAGGTGGGGCAAGGTCAAGGAGGCAGACATAGGAACTAATGGCACCTTCATTAAAAGATTGATAACTGATCATGACTAGTTGGCTGGTGGATGTCTGGACATGAACAAACACCTGCAGGTGAGGATTTTCTTTTGTTCCTTCAGGTGGAGCAATGTCCAAGAGGCGTATATAGGTCCTAATGGCACTTTCATTCCATGACTGGATGTTGAGGACAACTAACTGGATGTCAACCAACACTGGAGGTGAGCGTTACTTTTGCTTCTTCAGATGAAAATGTCCAGGAACCGTATATAATAACATCTTCGTTCCAAAATTGGACACTGAACACATCTGACTGGCCGTTGAATGTCTGAACATCAACCAACACTGCAGATGAGTGTTTTCTTTGGTTTCTTCAGGTGGAGCAAAATCCAGGAGGCGGACATTAGCGCTAATGCTCCCTTCGTTTCAAGGATGTAAAATTAAGACAACTGAGTGGCTGGTGGATGTCTGTATGTCAACCAACACTGCAGGCGAACCTCTTTTATGCCCATTAGGGTGAGTGTTAGAGTTATCCATCTTATCCAACACTTATAAACCAGAGAGATATGACACGAAGCAGTTGAGCTCTTTTTACTTGCAAGGAGAGCGATCAGAGACGATCATGCCTCCAAAAGCTCTGCCGTCTCTTCCGCTTCCTCTCTTTTTATTTAATAAAGGGCGGTACATTCATCACAGGATCACACCATATAAGCTTATAATTTGCATGTAGGGTTGTCTCTTGGTAGACGCTCCATCGCAAGGTCTTCTTGTTTTTTTGCTTCGCTGCGGCTGCAGGCCTCCTCTTATCAAGTCGCGGTCATTCTGTTCTGCAAACAACCTTTAGCCCACCAGTTTCTCATCCAAGAGACTAATGATTAAATATAGTGTGCATATTAAAAAGAATAATACAGTTTAATACATGTGAGATATAAATGTCAAAAAGGAAATTAAAGGTAATTGCATGATAACTTATAAACATTTTCCAACAGTGAGGAATGTCCAGGACTGCGATTTGGACAAAAAAAACAATTGATTGACTGTTCTGGATGTCAACCAGCACTGCAGGTGAGGGTTTTCATTTGTTCCTTCAGGTGGAACAATGTCTAGAAGGGCATGTAGGAGCTAATGCCGGCTTCATTCCATGATTGGACACTGACAGCAGCTGACTAGCCAATGACAATGCAGGTGAGTGTATCTAAAAGCTAATGGCACCTTCGTTCCAAGATTGGACAATGAACACAACTGACTGGTCACTGAATGACTGGACATCAACCAATGCTTCTTTTTTTTTCATTAGGTGGATCAAGGTCAAGGAGGCAGACATAGGAGCTAATGGCACTGTCATGATCTGGTCCGGCAGACCGAGTTTCATGTTCGTCCTGTGTAATGTTCCCTGATTGTTATCACCTGTGTATCATTGTATAAAACTATCCTGTTTGTGTCTCGTCGCCATCAGGTTTGGTGTTTGGTGATGTTCCCTTGTTGTGTGTATTATGTATTAAACCCCTGTCCTGTGACATCGTGCGTACGTGTCCTCCTTCCTCAATATTGTCCAGCCCACGTGACAGGCACCTTCATTAAAAGATTGATAACTGATCACAACTAGTTGGCTGGTGGATGTCTGGACATGAACACTGCAGCGTTATTTTCCATCAGATGGAGCAATGTCCAGGAGGTGTATATGGGAGCTAATGGCAACTTCATGCCACAATTGGACACTGAGGACAACTGATTGGCTGTTGGATGTCTAGATGTCAACCAAAACTGCATCTATGTGTCTTATTTTACGTCTTTCGGTGGGGAAATGTCCCGGAGCTGATTTGGCAGTTATTTGATCCTTCCTGCTATGATTGGACTTTGAGGACATTTACATTTACATTTACGGCATTTGGCAGACACCCTTATCCAGAGCAACTTACAACGTGCTTTCAAGTTACCATCAATGAAGAGATCTATTCCGGTTCACTAGGACCCCAACTATGAATACAATCTTTTTATTCACTCTGTTGTAGATTCTGTACACAAGTTCGACAATAAGAAAAGTTACAAGGTAATCTAAATATTCTTTAAAGAGGAAGGTCTTGAGCTGTCGTTTGATGAGTGTCTTCCTTTCAGAGATGGAGGGACCAGTTGAACAGTACTGGAGGCTCAGAGTATACAAGGTGCAGTGCGAGTTGTAATAAGGGCTGTGAGGTAGGATGGTGCCACTCCATGTTTGGCTTTGTAGGCCAGCATCAGTATTTTGAATCTGATGCGTGCAGCTACTGGGAGCCAGTGGAGGGAATGTAGCAGAGGGGAGGTATGGGAGAATTTTGGAAGGTTGAAGACCAGTCGTGCTGCTGCATTTTGTATGAGTTGTAGAGGTCAGATGGTACATAGTGGTAGACCAGCTAGAAGGGAGTTGCAGTAGTCCAGTCTTGAGATTGGATCTACATGAGCGGGAAAGATTGCTGATGTGAGTTGAGAAGGAGAGTTGGTTGTCTATTGTTACGCCAAGGTTGCAGGCTGTTGCAGAAGAAGACAGCTGTGAGTTGTCCAGGTAAATAGCAAGATGTGGTGAAGAATATTAGTTCAGGACAATTGACTGGCCGATGCATGTCTGAACATCAACCAACATTGTAGGTGATTGTGTTTTATTTTGATCCCTTTGGTTGGGCAATATCCAGGAGGCAGATATGGGAGCTAAAGCCTTCTTCATTTCAAAATTGGACAACTGCCTGGCTGGTGGATGTCTGGATGTCAACAAATACTGCAGGTATTTGCAACACTTTCTACTTTTTTCATCAGGTGGACAATGTCCAAGAATGTGGTTTGGCAATTAATGGTGCCTTCGGTAAATGAAGTGATTGTCAACACAGCACAGCACACAGTGACAGTGTGCTGGCAGTGTGACCAGCTCCCAGCAGCACAGTTGGCTTCTCGCCGGCTTCTGTGCTCCCTTCCCCTGTTAGCTTGTGGACGTGACAGACTGTCACAGCCCAAACCAAAAGCGCAGAGGTAAAAGGCAGAGGAAGAAGACCACGTGGATGAACTCAGCCAGTCAAATATCCCTGTGGACAGGGATAACACGGATGACGACAAGAGCGATGATGACGTGAGTTGGTGGCGATCGGTATCGGGATGGCCCCGCCCATTGCACCCGAATGCGATCGTTGAGAGGTCTGTGGGGACCCATGTGACTTCTGGTGTGAGGACAGCGAGTAAGTGATGGACAGCGAGGAGGAAGACAGTGACGTGGGGGTAAGCTAGTGGAAGAAGGTGACATGAAGTGCCCAGCCCCCTGTGGGAAGTACCCATGGTGCCTGGACAGCTTCGCAGAGGCAGCAGGTACATACCAACCCTTCCTAACATCCTGTGATGTGTACTTTGCTGCTCTCCTCTTGCTCTCAGAGGTGGACAAGATAACCACCATACTCGCGCATCTGAATGAGGCAGCGTGGGGCTGGGGTGCAGCCCTTTGGCAGCGGGGAGAGACAGACCAGATGGATTATCGGGACTTCCTGGCGCTACTGAGGTCGGAGTTTGATTGGTCAGAGCCCAATCCATGGATGAAATCCTGCCCCACCACCACACCCAGCACCATCCAGGATCCTGTACAGAAAGACTCCACAGTGTGGGACACAGCACTGACTGCTGGCGAGAGGGTAGCGCCTCCCGGGACCGGGTCCGGCTGCCTGGGCGGGGCAGGGAGTTGAGCTGGTAGCACTGCCAGCAGAAGGCACCACCCAGGGGTGCAGTAAGTGGTCGCCGCAGGGGCCAGGACTGCCTCCCTGCACGGGGCAGGGAGCAATGCAACAAGTGTCAGAGGGGACATGCGGAGACAAGGCCCGCACGTACCCAGAAGGGTCAGCCCTGACTTTTGTGTGAAGGTTGGAGGGACCAAGGCCACCATGTGGGATGACGTCTGGGAGCCAGCCAGAAGGTCCAGGTCCTCCGGTGGGAGGACACATCAGGGCAGGAGCTCTGTGGTTGCCGCCGCCCTCCCTGCCTCCTCCACAAATGTTACTGGTAGAGCTCCGAGGACTCTGTCAGGATTAGGTGCACCTGGATATGCACCTGGGACCAATCTGGAGGGCATTGTTATAAGGCGCTGTTGAGTCGGTGTCTGCCACATTTATGTGGACCGTACAACTTATTTTTGTGTACAGTTGTTTTTCAGTTCTGGCAATCACCACACTCCAGCATGTTTGTTTATGTTCTTCCCTTTTGTTTCCACTGTTTTTGGCCCTCATGCCATTTTCCTTTGTGTTTAATAAATAATTGTTTCCCAGTATGTCCCGCCTCTGCGCTTCCTTTCCCTGTCAGCTCGCAGACGTGACAGCGTGTGCCGATTGCCAGAACTGAAAACAACACTATACATGGGTTGTACGGTACACATAAAAATGTTGCAGCCCCAACAACTCCTTTATAACCACCCTGCTGTCATGCAGATTGGTGCCAGGTGTGTCTCCAGGTGCACCCAGTTGTGACAGTTGCTATTAATCTGGTATGCATAAGAATGAACAATTAAACAGCTATAAAGTTACAGCAATAGTACCCCTTTTTAAACTAGGTAGTTCTCAAAAATATTATTATATATACATATAATATACATTTCTTCAACATGAAATGAAAATCATTAGCTTGTTACTATTAAAAATTTCTCAAATTTGTCCTTGAAACACAACAACTGTAAATGCAACCACATTAGATTAATATCCACATTAAGCACACCATGCAAAGTCCTTAATTGAAAATTCAACCACTTTTCACACCATAATAACATGACCTTTGTGGTAGAGCTCCTTCTGGTTTTGTCTGAAAATTACCACTTTAGCCCAGTCTAATCGCTGTTGCTTCTAGTGACTGTGTCGCTAATGTGTCATGCACTCTTCTCTACACCCTGTTTTTTTGATAATAGACTGAGGTGTTTCATCATGGGAATCGCTTTGACCAACTACAGAGGCTCCAATGAAACAGCATGTGTCGAAGACAGACCGGTTAAGCCGTGAAGGGTCCTGCCCCCTCCTTATTACTACAGCCGACCACCACCAACTCGTCATTCAAGAGAGGTTTCTTCCCATGTCCGTGCAAGGAGGGAAGAACACCTCACTCTGTTATCAAAGAACCATGGTGTAACCCAACGTTCTTTGTTCTGTGCTTCACTCTGGGAGTTATAACCAACTCCTGGATTGCACTGAATTGTGCGTAAAACTATGCTCTAAAATTCCCCGGACCCCAGCACCATGTGTGTCCTGCCACATCCACCCAGCAAATTCACACAAATGTGTGTGGCATAGCCCAGCTACCGGCAGCAAATCTCATGCACCAACACTCCTTGCAGTAGAGCCTAGAAAGTGGCCACGCTCCTCAACGAATGCACCCTCAGGCCGTTTTTGCATACATAACCCAGGGATATTGCTTCCACAATCCAAAAGGATAACCTCTGGCGCAACAAGGGTTTGGTACCACTGGAGCTGTTAACAGCCTGCATTTTACAACTCGCTTTGTAGTAGCTAGCACAAGAAGAAATGCAGTCTTAAGAGACTCAAAAAGGGTGGGATGTAAGGGCATCCAGCACCATGGACAGGTCCCTTAAAGGGACCAGCAGCCGCAACACTGGGAGTTGGAAGCATGCTCCCTGTCACGCCCGTGAGCTGACGGGGGAGAGAAGAGCAGAGACGGGACAGTCGGGAAAGGGATTTTATTATAAATAAACAATAAACACAAATAAACACCAGCATGGTGGCTGAAAAGGGAGATAAAGGGGGACAACATAAACCAACCCGCAGGCATGTGGCGATTGACAGAACTCAAAATATAAACACATACACGGTTGCCAAGTCAAGTTCACGAAAATGCCGTGGCTCCCGAAGGGGCAGAAATCCCTGGCTTTTAAATGCTGTCCGGATTGGGCACAGGTGATCAGTCCAGGTGCCATCAATCCTGACAGAGCCCCCCCTCCAAGGGCTACGTCCTCGGAGTCCCAGCAGTACCATCAGTGGAGGCGGCGGGGCGGACGCCTTCAACCACAGAGCTCCTGCCCTGTTGGGTCCTCCCACTGGTGGGCCGGACCCTTGGCTGGCTCCCCGGCATGGTCTGGCATGGCGGCCCCGGACCCTCTGACCTGCCCACAAAAATCAAGGCCGATCCCTCCAGGCACGTGCGGGCCCTGTCTCCGCAAGTCCCCTCTGACATGTCTTGCGTCCTTCCACTCGCGACGATCCTGGACGGGTGCCATGGGCAGAGCCATCCCGGCACCGACCGCCCAACCGGCGTCTTCCTCATCATAGTCCATGTCTACCTCGTACCCCTGGAAGTCACGTGGGTCTTCACGGACTTCGCGACGATGGTGGTCCCGAGCGTCGTCCACCCTGCTGGCATCCTGGACCCAGGGCGCGATCAACTCCCATGGGCAGCACTCTGGTCATTCAGGCTGGAGCCTGACCACCTCCTCGCTGGAGGAACGCCTCCGTTGTCGCTTCTCACACCCCTGGAAGTGACTTGGGTCCCCACGGACCTCGCGATGATCGTGGACGGGCGATCCTGGCTCGACATGGCAAAGATCATGGGGGTCGCATCCTCTGCGCTCGCTGCCCACGTCACTTCCTCACTGCTGCCGACGCCATCGTCTTCGCTCCACCGACTCACCCGCCGACGTTGTCGCTTCTGGGTCTCGCGGATTCTCCCGTGGGTGACGTCATCATGTGGCGCCACGCGCCATGGCTCATTGGGGAGAAAGCGTTCCACCAGAACGGGTGGCGCGTCTCTCCGCTGGCGTCTGCTTTCATTGCACCGGGCTGTGTCCTTCGCGGCACTTTTCCTCTGGACATTCGGGAAAGGGATTTTATAAATAAACAATAAACACCAGGGAAAAAAGGGAAATAAAGGGGAACAACATAAACAAACCCGCAGGCGTGTGGCAATTGCCAGAACTCAAAATTCAAACACATACACGGTTGCCAAGTCAAGTTCACGAAAATGCCATCGCTCCCAAAGGGGCGGAAATCCCCGGCTTTTAAATGCTGCCCGGATTGGGCACAGGTGATCAGTCCAGGTGCTGACACTCCCCTCATAAACCTGCAAATTAGGGCATTCTGCCCTGCCAGTTTATCAACTAAGCCCATGTGGCACGCAAAAATCATAACATGGTAAACTTTATTCATGGAAAAAATTTTTTTTCCAATTTTTGTTTCTTAAGACTGCACCAACACCTGTAGGAAGTAGAGAATATCCACTATTGAACACTGAAAGAACACGCCCTCCTCTGTGCATCGTGTTCAGGTTCCACCTCTCAGGGGCCAGGAAAGGAAGTGAATTGTAATCTCTGGTTTTAATCATCACTTTTAGTGCAGCCATGAAAGGTGACCGGGGAGCAGTGTGTGGGGATGGAATTTTTCTCAGTAGCACCTTGGCAGGATTCAAAATCCCGCCCTGATCACCGCAGGGGGGTTCAACGAAGGGCTTTCATGCATCGCACTGTAATCTTCACTGTTCAGCGAGGGTTACAGAAACCTAACGTCTTGAGGTGGCTTAGCACAGTTGTGGCGTTTCTGATCACTTGCTTTTTGATTCGAAGCATGTTAGATGATTCTCTATGTACAAAAAAATTATGATCTCCTCCATTCTTAGCGGACACAGTGCCACCTCCATGCATTTGCTTTGAAATTCATAGCCCACACCCTGAAAGACGAACCTGAGGAACTTTTTGTGAGTGGGATATATATCGATATAAAAATATGTGTTCGACAGATTGACCAATCGTTTGCATGAACCACATGATAGAGCATTGTTCATAGATATTTTGTGTTAGGAGGTGCACCATGCCCTTAGCTCTTGGCCTGGATGCAATGGTGCCTGCTTTATTTGCTCGGGATTGACACTGAATACAGCATCCTCTGATAGTAACTTCTCCTGACCATCCAAGAACAGTTTGGTGAAGAACAATGCCTTTTCCAGCATGATGGAGCACCGTGACATAAGGGCAATGAGATAACTAAATGTCTCAGGGAACAAAACATTGAAATTTTGGGTCCATGGCCAGGAAACTCACTGGACCTTAATCCAACTGAGAACTTGTGGTCAATCCTCAAGAGGCGTGTGGACAAAGAAAGACCCACAAATTCTGACAAACTGCAAGCACTGATTATGAAAGAATGGGTTGCCATCAGTCAGGATTTGTTGACCTGGTTCCCTACAGCCACAGTAAAGGGACCAGAGCTGACAGTCAATAGCCTACTCCTCCAAACCACCGGGTCCCAAGTCCACCGGATCCTCCGCTGCACGGCTGCTTGTATGAAGCGACAGGCTGACCGATGTCACCTACCTGCCTTAACATACCACCCCAGGAACAGAGGTTTGAGTCTGCACCCAAGACCTACATATGCCGTCCAATACCCGAAAACTAGCACCCTGCTTCATTGGACCCTTCCAAGTGGCCCGTCGCACCAACCCTGTGGCGTATCAGGTGGCCATTCCCCGCACTCTGCGCGTCAGCCCGGTCTTTCACGTTTCCCACCTCCACAAGGCTCACTCGTCCCCCCTGCAACAGCTTTTGCCCACCCCTGACCTTGAGCCTGCCTGCCCCTTGTGTTAAAACGTGGATTCATGCTCCCCTACCTTCCTGCTGCCCAAGACGTCCTCCTGTCCTGTCCTGTCCTCTGCCTCGGTGCTTCCCACGGATCCAGAAAATCCCTCCCCGCCGCGCTGCGGGGCGTCCACTGCTTCCTTCCCATCCTCAACCACCAGACCTCCCCCTCGCAGACCAAATGCCTCCGGTCCTCCTCCCCAGCTCGTCCAGTGTCCTCTCCCTGTATGACGACTTGTCCCCTCACTCAAGGCATGTCTGCAAGTGCGTCAACAAATTTGCTTTGTGACAGGTTTATTACCACCGTTAACAGGAGATGCTGTTCCGGCCACAGCTCACACCAACTCCTTCGGCCCACCCACTAACCTAGAACACCACCCATAAACACAACATTATACAACTTTATGCAATCAATGTAAATGTAATGTAAAATGCATTACAAGGTTCTGGAGGGACCTAGCCATTCTCCAGACCTCAATCCAATTGACACCTCAGAACATCAAGATCTGCAAGAACAAATGAGCCAAAACACCAGCTACAGTTTTTGCAAACCTGGTGAAGAACTACATGAAACGTTTGATCTCTGTCATTGCCAAAGAAGGTTACATTAAAAGTATTGAGGTAAACTTTTGCTATTGACCAAATACTTGTTTTCGGCACCATTATACAAATAAATAATTTAAAATAAAAGTAATACATTTTGATTGCATTCCCCATTCATGTCAATGGGCAACGTGATTTCATAAGAATTAGTTTGTTATTATTCAAATTAAATCGGGTTATATATACATATCTGAGATTCAGATCAAACCTTCCATATTGTCCACAAAATATGTGTGTCAAATTTCAGACTTGTAGTTTCTTCCTTTTACTTCCTACGGAACCATAATCCTAGTTATCCCATTCATTTCAATGGGCAACCTTAAATCTTTTAAAGAAATTCATAGTCACTCGACACAACGAGTTTGGTTCACCTAGGTCAAGCCATTGAGGCATTTGTCATCCATTATGTAACCCTCTCAGATTTAAGGTTTGGCTAGTTGTGGCTCCTGGAATCACCAAATTCAAGCCAAACCACCTAGGCTGTACAACTGATGCACCATTAGGGTTTGGAGGTTTTACCATGAACCGCCAGCCTTGTGCCGACTGGCAAGTCCTGAAGATTCAGCTACATTCTAGGTTGCCTGTCCACAACTGTGGGGCCTAGGGTCACCAAAGTTGATGCACGGAATCGGGCACATGCCAGTTTTGGTGACTGAGCCTAGAGATTCCAGGTTATTCCCCAGTAGGCCCCAAATAAAGCCTCATAAGTGCCAAATTATTCCTAAAAATCAACACAACAAATTTGACAGCCTGGTAGTAGACCTCATCCTGATGTGACATGCCTGTTTTGGTAACCGTTAACCTAGTGGTTCCATTTTGTGGTTCCACAAATGAAGCCTTGTAAGTGCCAACATTTTCATAAAGCTGAGCGACACGCCTAGACTGTGCAGCCAATGCACCGCTAGGGTTGGGTGATTAGTGTCACAGGTAGTAGGCCACACCCTCATGATAAAACAACAAACAAATATATTGCCAACATTTCTGCTTTGCCTATTCATTTATATAAAATCAGGAATTACAGATACATGTCTGTCTTTCATTTAAAAATATCCATACCAACACTTGCCATTACACCTATTGGGCTCTCATTGAATCTCTCACTCACAACACACTCTCCCTGCTTGTGAGCACATTTCCAAAAATATCCTCTACCACACTTATTTCCCAGCTCTGTCCCTCTGCCCCAGGCAACCTGTATTTCGGCAGAACCTCCAAAAGTGATTAGGAAAACTCCACAAAACACATGTAGATGGAATTTTAAAAATTTGTTTTTGAAATTCAGATTAAGGCTTCTAACCCATACTAATATTTATAAGCCATGCTTAATAGTTTGTCTTTACTCTGGGTCCACAAACACAAAGAAAGGGGACAGAGGAAGAGATCAAAGGTGTAGAAACCAAACTGGTGATATATTTACAGCTCATGAAGGCTATAAGATGCTAAACATGATTTGGGCATGGTAGCAGTCAACATTTGAGCATTTAAACATGGTGCAAATATATAAAGATATCTTTTACGGCGGCCACATCATCTTCTCAACATTTCTGCGATAAAATAACACGTCTGTGCAAAATGCATGTGCTTTATTATTCCCTTTTCCCCTTTCTTACTGTGCATTACTGTGCATCTGCTGGCCTGTAAAATGATAACATGCGCCACACTGCTGCCTCTCAGTGGTCACCAGTGGTACTACAAGAACTCCCTGAAGTTAAAGTTGAACTTCATCATCATTTACATGTTATGCGGTACGTAGTGAAACAAGCCAAGGTTTCGAACCTGGTGCTACATGTAACACTCGAATCAAGTTACATACATAAAGACAAACTGGGCTGTGGAGTAAATGTGAGGAAAATGCTAAGACAGCTGAACTTTTTAATTGTGTAAGTCACATTACAGGTGGTCAAAAATGTCTAAATCACAAAAAACTAGCATTTTAACAATGGTGTGTGCTCAATAGATAGATAGATAGATAGACATAATACATAAAGAACTATGGTTGAAGGAGTGTTCTAATATTTTATTAAATATAAAAGTTTTAATGTTGCTAAGTTTGCTGGCCAAAAGCGTCTGACAGAATATATTTGTATTCTGATTCAGACGAGTGAACCGTCATTCATTATGCTTTCATCATCTATATTTATGTCCACATCCATCCATGTAACTAAACATCAGTGTAAACGATTCGTTTTGTAATTAAACGCGCAATATAAGATACCTCGTCTTCAATTAATCGTTATTTTTTGTCCTAACAGGACATTTCCCATCTTTTCGCCGTAAAAGGCGATATTTGAAGGAATGCAGGAGTAGACGTAGGCAGTGGGCGGAGCCAGCGAGAATACGCCAACTCTGTGGAAGTGGGGGGCTTGGTGAGTCAGCAGCAAAGGCCAGAACTGAGAAGTACCTCGGCTGTTTTTATTATTTAACCTACCTTTTAACGTATTAACTGTGTAAATGGTTTAGATACAATAACAATATATTAGTAAGCGACTCCGTGTTCGTTATGATAAAAGCGAGCCCCTATATTCTCTCGATTGGTTCCGTCCAGGCTTCCTGTGCGGAAACGCCGCAAATATCAGGAAGTTGGGGCGGTGGTTGTTTGAGGCTGGTGCTCTTTGGTTCGAGGTGCGTTTTTTCTCTTCTAATTATTAATGTCTGAGATTATAGCAAACATGTCGTTATCTTTGCCGTCTTCTTTGCGGTATTCGAGCAGCTGAAACGTCGGGTTAGCCGCGTTGGTGCTGCGTTGCTAATAAACTAGCGGACGCAGGCGCCGCGGAATAAATGTCGGCCTTCAGCACCATTTAATTAAAAAACATCCACTCGCGGGAGACGCTTGTGGGGCTTTGGCGTTTTCTTCCGCGGCTAATTCGCTTTTCGACGCGGTCAAGCTGCGTGAGAATGGATTTAAGACGGAAACGACAATGGTCGGGATTAATAGCAGCTCAGTAGTATAAATAATGTGAAGTAAGGCAGTAAGGAGGCGTAGTGAAGACAGATGTGAAGTTGTTTAGTCTTCTGTAACAGCTTATTAAAGTGCTCAGCATATCCATGGATGTGGGTCGGGGTCTGATGTCTGTTTCCAGCAGCCGCTGGATGTAGGGCGCTGCGGCTATTTTTGTCCCGACTGGAGCATCCCCGCTCCTGTCTGATCTGTGGGGTCAGCAGTCGGAATCGCTTCTTCCAGGGTCTTTTTATGCCGCCCTGGCTTAACTAAATTTATTTTTTTCAGGGGCAAAAACATCACAGAAGCCAAAATGTCGAGCAAAAGGACCAAGGCTAAGACCACCAAGAAGCGGCCTCAGCGTGCCACCTCCAATGTCTTCGCCATGTTTGACCAGTCACAGATCCAGGAGTTCAAGGAGGCCTTCAACATGATCGACCAGAACCGGGACGGCTTCATAGACAAGGAAGATCTACACGACATGCTGGCCTCCCTGGGTGGGTTTACAGACTACATTACCTTATCCAGAGTGATTTACAAAATGCTTTCATGCTACCATCCATGAACTAATCTGTTCTGTTTCACTATTAACTCAACTATGAATACAAATCATTTTATTTGCACGGTTGTATTTTTTTTTCTTACATAAACGAGACTTTAAGAAAGTTACAAGTATTCTCTAAAGATGAAATAGGAATATACTGTTCTGACCTCGAGACTGGACTGGAGTGATGTGGCCTGGAGACGAATTTCGGGGGTAGGGGCGTTCGGTATGAACCCCGCCCTGTCTCTGTTCTTACCGGAATGTCAGCCGGGAGCAGCACAGCCCATTGTCCCTCCCGTCACCGATTGTCTTGCGCTTGCAGGTAAGAACCCGACGGAAGACTATCTGGAGGCGATGATGACTGAAGCACCGGGGCCCATAAACTTCACCATGTTCCTCACCATGTTCGGTGAGAAGCTGAATGGCACAGACCCTGAGGACGTGATCAGGAATGCCTTTGCCTGCTTTGATGAAGAGGGTACAGGTAAGATTCCTCAAACAGTCTTCATCATAGTTACTTACAAAATTAAAAAGTTCAGCTGTCTTAGCATTTTCCTCACATTTACACAACAAAATGTGTCTTCTGCTTTTAACCATCACCCTTGGTCCGCATGACAGGCACCTGGGGAGCAGTGTGTGGTGAC
The DNA here is from genome assembly GCF_900700375.1 of Denticeps clupeoides. Lineage (NCBI taxonomy): Eukaryota > Metazoa > Chordata > Actinopteri > Clupeiformes > Denticipitidae > Denticeps > Denticeps clupeoides. The sequence continues at coordinate 22,084,939 of NC_041708.1, read as the reverse complement.
TACCTTAATCAGTGGTACCTTCTGGTTATGGGGCCTTAACTGCTTTGCCACCACTGCCTTGTTTGCTTTTATAAACCATTTCCATGTAAATAATATGTGCATTTTATTCAAAGAACTATTTCACAATATTACACACCTTTTGTAAAAAAAAAAAAAAAAAAACATTTAAAATCAGCAAACACATCAAATAAACATTGGAGAGACCTGGAATACGTAAAAAAAAAAGTTGTGCCCTCTTGCATAATGAACTGGAACCGTGATGATAAAATCACACTTTGAATCAGCAGATTTGTTTGAATTTACATTTACAGCATTTATCAGACACCCTTATCCAGAGTGACTTACGGTCAGTAGTTACAGGGACAGTCGTCCGTCTCCCCCCCCTCCTCCCAAGTAGTAAGTGGGGCTTCTACCACCCTGAATGACCAAGAGTTAGCCTCGTCGCCATCGCTGACCGCGCGTTTATGTTGCGTTTGTGTACCAACGTCCCGTTTCAACTGGAAACACGAGTGGGCTGCAGCGGCCCGTTATACACAATTCCACATTTTACTTCAGATTCTGTTTTATTTGTGGTATTCCGCGTTTTACGCATCGTGGAAATCATAGGGCCCTTATTGGTTGACTGTTTTTATGCAGGCTTCATCCAGGAGGACTACCTGCGGGAGCTCTTGACCACCATGGGCGACCGCTTCACGGATGAGGACGTAGACGAGCTGTTCAGGGAGGCACCCATCGACAAGAAGAGCAACTTTAACTATGTGGAGTTCACCCGCATCCTCAAACATGGAGCCAAAGACAAGGACGATTAAAGAGCTGCAGCCACAAAACCTCTACCTACCCTTCCTACTCTGTGTCTGTATGTCTGTGCTTACCCACACCCTGCTGTGTGCGTATCAATCCTACCTTTACTGCACCAACGAGCTCATGGCCCTGTCTGGGTGCCTGAAAGGGGGCTCTTTAACTCTGTATTAAAATAAAAGTGTAAAATGTGAAAAATGAATACAGTGGGCTGTGGATAATTCTGGAAGGTCAATGTGGTTCCAGCTGAATTTTTACATTTTGTAAGAAATTGAAACTTTTAAAATAAATCTTTCCACATGTTATCAGCCATGAATTATGGCAGCGTTTTTTTTGTTTTGTTTTTTTGGACATTTCACACATTGCTTTTTTAGTGTGATCGGACATCACATTTTTTATCTTTTTGTAGTATGTATGGAGCCCCGTCTCTCAGCTGGTCGCGGTTCCAGTCTCAGGGCGTGTTGCAACGTGCCTACTGCCACACTGCATCTGCAAGATCCACATGAAAAGTGTGGTGGCTTCCTCATACACCTCCCTCATCGTTTTTACTCCATCAGGTTGTGTTTTCATGTGCCAAACGTCTATCTAAGTGGAAATAATAAAATAGTTTAATACTTTCTCAATAATTTAATACAAATCAATTGTTTCCTATAGATTAAATTATTCACCCAGATTGTACACAGCGTCTTGTATTTCGGCTCGGTTTTTACATTTTGAGTGAACTGTACAATATCGCGATATGTATAGTATCACAATGATCGTATCGCGAGATCCTTGCCAATACACGCCCCCTGGATTTAATCGGTGTTTATGGTTTTGAAATGTAGACTCGTTGAAGCGCCGCATTGCCGTCGGCTGAACCGTACAGGCGGGACGAACGGCCACGGTCCGGTGAACCGGGACTCCTGTGCCGCTTTATCGGCGACGGAAGCCGCTCCGGGCTCATAAATGACGGCGGGAAGTTGTCTGCGGGCGGCGGCTGGTGTCCTTTCCCTCCTCTGCGCCTATTGGACGCCGACTGGCGCCCATTAATGACGCAATCACCGCGCGACACCTTGCATGCGACAGCATGCTTGTGCTAAACGAGGTAAAATGCAATGTACGTATTAATTTTTTTAAGTAAGAGTATAGATATAATAAATCGACAGGTGTGGCTTAACAACCTGTAACTTTGGTCAAACCAGGGCTGCTGTCATTCGGTAACTGGGTGACATGTAACAGTAACTTCCGCTTAGCCTCGACAAGGACAATATGACATTATGCCTAGAATGTTTGATGGAAGAAAATACAGCACCATGCACAAGTTTTAGTGAATTTGTGAATGAAAATATAATTTTTAATCTTCCTAAAAATAACGTTTAAACTGTTCAGGAAGGCACAATCTGAAATACAGAAATAAAAAAAGTGGTAACAATGTTGATGTGTAGATATTTTTGTAGAAGAACTGGGTGTCGGTCTCTCCCAGCTCTCTCAATCTACGAGCAAATCTCCACTGATTGAGAACAACGTTGTATGGCAGTGAACACTTTAGGCCGGAATAGATCAGGTTTTTTTGAATAATTAATGCCACTTTGCATAATGATCTGGCACTGTAAATGTAAATAATGATCTGTTCACACTCGTTAGCTGCTGATTCTTCTCAGGATTAACGTGATTTTGGAACATGCTGCTGGACTATGGCTCTGAAGGTTCTCAGGAGGGTTCTGCTGCTCAGGACTCGTCTACACTCCTCTGTCCTTGTGTCTTGGCCTCGCCTCCTGACCGCTCAGCCCACCGGGGGGGGTGTGTGTTTGTGGACATTCTCTGGCCGGCGCTCCCTGCAGCAGGGCAGCCTTCAGACCCGCCGGTCCACCTCCGAGGCCAAAATGGGCGTTTGCACGGCGATCCGTGAGCCCCCGTTTGCGGCCCGCCCACGCCGCGACTCGCTGCTGGACGGCGTGGTCTGTCTCTCCATGCTGCAGCAGCCCAGCCTGGGCGAGGAACGCGCCTTCCATCAGCGGCTCTCCGCCTGCGCCTCCTCCCGCCAGGTCCTGCGCCTCCTGCGTTCCTTGTCCCCGCCCCTGTCCGACAGCATGGCGGCTGCCGTGCTTCACAGACTGGCCGACCTGGAGCAGGACGGCATGGGGGGGCTGCAAGACCCCGAGGTGCTGTCTGATCCTGCCCTGAGGGCCGTCTGTCAGCAGCTGGAGCAGGAAAGCAGACGACTGAGCAACGCTGCTCTGGTGTCCGTGTTGCTAGGCTGCACACGCCTCTATCTGGACCCGTGGAGTCGGCTGATGGTACGCCTGGTTTCCGAGAGCCAGGAGCGCCTGGACGGGGTGGGGCTCGGTGTGGGGGAGCTCTGTGTTTTGGCCCGGGCTCTTCTGGCGTTAGAGGGTCCAGACTGTGCCATGCTGGTCCAGGTCGTGGAGCAGCTCCAGCGCGGTGACCCTTCCCTGTGGAGCTTAACGGAGCTGACAGGCGTCTACGGCGCTCTGGGTGCGGGGGTGGCCAGGGGGGGGCGTTACCAGAACCTGCTGAACACCATGCACACCCACGCCCTTCCTGCAGCGGCGCGGCTGGAGCCTGCGGCCGTCAGTGATATACTGGGAGCTCTGGTGGCACTGGACCAGAGTCAGGCGCTGCCATTGGTCATTGCGCTGTGCAAGCAGGCGGTGCGACACGTCCCCGTTTTCACGGACGCCCAGCTAGTAGCCGTCCTGTCTGCCCTAATGCATTTCGGCCACAGTGACCACTTCCTGGTCCAGGCACTGGAGAGGCACGTGCCCAAGACGGCCTTCACCGCGAGCCCGGAGATGGTGACCAAGGTGGCGCAGTACTTCAGCCGGCGCGCTGTGTGGTCGCCGGCTGTGTTTGACGCGGTGGCAGAGAGCTTCGTTTACCGTGCGGACGAGTACAGCACCGACCAAGCGGCACGGCAGCTGGCGGCGCTGGGGACGCTGGGATACGTGCCACCCAACGCCGGGCAGCTGTTCCGGAAGGTGGAAGTCGTGCTGCACGCCAGGTTCTCGCAGTTCCAGCCGTGGACACTGCTGGAGCTCCTGCATGCCTGCACCCTGCTGCAGAGGTTCCCGCTCAACTTCGTCTCCAGAGTCTTCAGCCCGTACTTCCTCCAGCAGCTTCAAGGTACCGCTTGTCCTCAACCTGAACCTTCAACACACATTCTTCTTCTTACACCATGTCTCAGTTGCATAACTTCAAATGCATTTATGCTTCTCAGGTAGTGTTTCATGTTTTAAGAAAAGACAGGGAATTTTATTCGACAACCTGATGTTATATAAAAGCTACAAAAGCTTTTGTACAACAAAAAGTACATAAAATTATATAAAACCTATATGGAAATAAAATATTCCTACATTCTTATAATATATAATATATACCCGTATATTCTTATATATAAACATAAAGTTCTGCAAAAGTCGTTGAAATCTGAATGGCACTTGAATGCATAATGAAGTACGTAGTTCCTGTAAGACTGCATGAGGAACGTTTTTTTCAACGTTTAAAATCAGCACAGGTCTGTAGTATCTTTGCTGGCTTTACGTAGTGAACCACATCACATGGAGCTGCGTGAGTTGCGTCCATATTCCAGAACTTTATCAGCAGTGTGTCTTCTTTTAAAAGTCATTTAAATTACAGCTGATTATCTACGCCGGAACACGATGGAGGCGCATTTTCACGCTGCACGAACTTGGAGCAAGATAAACTGTCGTTTAAGTTGAGCTTTTCAGGGATATCCTAAATTTAGTTTTGGGAAACATATGATCATGAAAGTGCACCTTGAAAAGTAAAAAGCGTGTTTCTTGTTGCTTTGTCACAGAGCAGGGTAGAGGGTCGGACCGGGTCGTCCTGGCTCAGCTCACTCAGCTCTACATGACCGTCAAGCTGGAATGCCCGTCCTACAACGTGAGTCGCACGTGGACACCGGTCACCACTGCTCAGTCTGATTCATGGCGTATCCATAAGCGCGCGTTTGCAATGCGGCCATGTCCATCTTTTCTCAGGGGCCGAGGCTTTTACCGAAATACCGTGTGAAGTCCTTCCTGATGGCGGGTCAGTCTTTGGAAACCCAAGTGGACCCACAGCTTTATAACTCCGTAAAGAGCGGGCTGGTGGACTTGCTGGGGGCGAGGTCCTATTTCGCCTCGAAAGTCCTCACACCTTACTGCTACACACTAGGTAACACTCACTCGCACTCACGTTCAATTGGATAAGAGATGCATGTAAACCATGTGATTCCACTGTCGTCAGATGTGGAGATCAAGCTGGACGAGGAGGGATACGTGTTGCCGGCCAATCATGTCGATGACGTCTATAAAAGGTAAAGACCCTGTTTCTCTCCCTGATTTGAAAGTATTTATCATTTCTAGCCATTTTATCGGGTGCTGATGGTGGGGCAGTGGTGGCCTGGTGGGTAAGGAAGCGGCCCCGTAATAAATAAAAACATTTGTGTTTTTACGCCAGAATCGCCGTGTGTGTTGACGGGCCGAAGCGCTTTGCAGTAAATGAACGTCGGCTTCTTGGAAGAGAAGCGATGAAACAGAGACACCTGATGCTGCTGGGATATGAAGTGGTTCAGGTCTGGGAAATGTCCTCATTCATAGCACTTATATATGCGGTGGTGGTAGCATCGTGGGTTAGACACTCATCTCTGAACCAGAAGACCACAAAGTCTTTGGTTCAAAATCAACTTAACCCAGAGTGTCTCCAGGGGGACTGTCCCTGTAAGTACTGATTGTGAGGTGCTCTGGATAAGGGCCTAAACGTAAATTTCGGCTCTTCTCTCCCCACAGATCCCCCATTACGAGTTTGAGGAGCTCAAAGGCAGAACGGAGACGGTTGAGTACCTCCACAAGAAGATCTTCCCTCTGAGCTACCGGCTCAGCTGGTGAACGAGAAGACGACTTGAAGGACTTCAACACAGCACTCAGTATTTATTCAGATAGAATAATAAAAGTTGTTTGTAATGACCTGAGGAAAAATTAAAAAGATTAATTTGACTGTGGTTCCTTCCATAACCAATAATATTCCTTCAGTCTGCAAGTTTCACACTGGCCTTACACGTGATGCAACTACTCACATTTTGGATTCGAAGCCATGTGAATGAATTCTTTCACGTATTAGTTAATAACACGTGTGTTTTCTGAATAAACAGGACCACAAGTAAATATAGAATAATTTATTGTATTTGTCTCATGTTGGCAACTGTATTACAGAAAAGTCAGTCATCCCAATGCCTTAAAAAAAAGTGCATATGTTGAAAGACCTAAATGGGACGAATGAATGATTATGAAAGATATTGATTGCAGCAGATACATTCCCAGTATGAAAGGCTGTGCAGCTCGGGTCTCTGTGCACTCAGGCGGAGCTGCTGTGTTGTACAGGCTGTCCACAGTTCAGTATAAAATCGCTTATGTGGAGTGTGGCGGCTTGCAGGGTTTTTATGTGGCAGGGATCTGAGGAAGGCCAAACTCATCCACCAGCACTCCATCCTGAAACGAGAGCAGAGAGGACAAGGACACGTTATAAACCGCCCGGCTCCTCAAAGGGGTAATGTGGTTCTGAAGTTGCAGTATTCATCACTCCTTCCTCTTTTTCCAAATTCATCTGTGGAATACAGCAAAACATTTTTGAATATGCGCAAGGACATTTTGACATTAGTGAATATAATATGAATTGGAGTAGAAACTAGAAAATCAGTTACTTTTTTCCACTACTAATTTTCTTAATAATTATTAGGGTTAAAGTAAATATATGTTGGTCCACATTACAGTATTAATATATTTCCTTGTGCTATGTTTTGTATAAAAATGCAGTCAATTGTTGCTATTCATATCTGGTGACGTGGGGGTTCCCACCCTGTTGGTTCCTTTTTCTCCGGGTAAGCCCTCTGGTATGGCCGGAGCGGTAGACGCTTCATCCAGGTAAGAGCTGTCCTCGTCCAACAGCAACTCGTCGCCCAGAGCATCCAGCTCTGCAGGCAAGAACACAAACGTATGTGTACATGATGTATATTAGTTTAAGTTTAAAGACTTTGTCATTGCACAATCATACTTAGCACAACAACATTGGAAGTCCTGCTCACAACCTGCAGTGCAAAATGCCATAAAAGAATAAAAGCTTAAAAGGTAGTAATATCAAAGAAGATGCACATAACGCAAGATAAATACGTAATAATTACAAATCTGTACAGAAGTGTGCAAAACAAGCTGAATGAGTGAGGTCACGTAGTGGTATGAATTATTTTAGTATAATGTAGTAGTAAGCAGCAGAGTGTATGTAACAGTTTGTGTTTGAGTTAATAATAAAAAAAGTCCTTAATTAAAGTGAAGTAACTGTCACTTACACAGCACATGGTGCACACAGTGAAATTTGTCCTCTGCATTTAACCCATCACCCTGAGTGAGCAGCCATGACCGAAATAGATTACGGGGTCGCTTCCTTAACCGCTAGGCCACCACTGCCCCTTAAATCTATTTGTTTTTGACCTCAGCGCCCTGAATCTCCTGTCTGAGGGCAGCATCTGGAACACCCCATGTGCCGGGTGTGTCGCATCTCTAGCCAGCGGATGTCTCAAGACCAAGGACAGACTGATAAGTACAGGGATTGGACTGCTGAGGACTGGAGAAAATTTATTTTCTCTGATGAAGACCCTTTCCGAGGAGAAAATCAGTCCTGTCTCTTGCCATTAGTGTGGGGCTGCTTCTCATCCAACGGAGTGGGCTCACCCACAATTTTGCCTACAAACACAGCCATGAATAAAGAATGGTACCAAAACATCCTCCACCAACTTCTCCCAACCGTCAAGAACAGTTTGGTGAAGAACAATTCCTTTTCCAGCATGATGGAGCACCATGTGATAAGTGGCTCGGGGAACAAAACATTGAAATTTTGGGTCGGTGGCCAGGAAACTCCCTGGACATTAAATGAGAACTTCAATTGGTCAATTCTCAAGAGGCGGGTGGACAAACAAAAACACACTAATTCTGACAAACTCCAAGCATTGATTATGAAGGAATGGGTCGCCATCAAACAGAATTTATCCCAGAAGTTGATTGACAGCATGTGGGGCCAATTGCAAAGGCTAATTGAAAAAAAAAAAAAAAAAATGCAAATATTGACTCTTTGCATAAACTTGATATAATTGTCAATAAAATGCTTGTAATTATACTTCAATACACCACAGAAACAACTGACAAAAACACAATGTAAAACAGTTTGAATATATACACATTTCTACCCCTCATTTATATTTTCAGGTTGTATAACGTACTTTTATACTGTAATGTTGGAATCGTTTTTTTTATTCTTTCTGCCACTCTTCTATGGTTCACTTTCTGCCATGACGATGCAAATTTCCAACAATTCTCAGGTCTGTTCCTCGGCACTGATCACGTTACTATGTAACTATATTAAAAGATTCAGGATTTCTGTGATGTGGGCTGGGAATTCCTACTTTCTGGACCGATTATTGGGAACTGACCTGCTTCAAGATCATCCTCATCGATATCTGGGGTCCCGTAACTGCGGCTCAGGGCCTCCTGGACTTCATTTGCGTCTTCCATCATGTCCTCCAACTGATCCTGCAGGTCCTACAACACAAATTAAACAGCAGTTAACACTGTACTTCCTTTACCGTATCAAACAAATAATCTTTTGGAAGTCCTATAACTGGCCAGAACCATCAAACACTGGTTTATATACTCCAAATCTGCCACACATAACATACACTACTCACAATAAATTAGGGATATTGTTATTTTCATGAGTGCTTTTCCTATTTATTACCTATTTATTACCTATTTGAATAAAAATAATACCTCAATCTGGTCAATCTTCACGTTCTTATAGGCCTTCTTCATCTCTTTGGCTCCAATCTTCATAGCGTCCACCTACAAAAAAAAAAAAAAAAGTTTCACAGCATTTACCAAACGCCCGAATAATCTGTAGTGACAGGGACAGGCCCCCCTGGAGACACTCAGGGTTCAGTGCCTTGCTCAGGGACACCTTGGTGACTTTGTGGTCTTCTAGTTCATAGGTGAGTGTCTTACCCACTTGGTAACCACCACCCATAATAAACTAACGCTACAGGCTGGTTATAAATCCTGTGGTTAGGTTGGAGTGTGTGTTTTTTTTTTTTTTTACTTTATATATCCCAAACAAAATTGCTCCTCTGCTTTTAACCATCACCCTTGGTGAGTAGGGGCAGCCATGACAGGCACCTGGGGAGCAGTGTGTGGAGACAGTGCTTTAGTCAGTGGCACCTTGGCGGATCGGGATTCGAACCGGCAACCTTCAGATTACAGGACCGCTCCCTTAACTGCCCCAGTTTGGCAATGTGCGTGCATGTGCGTGTACGTACAGTGGTTTTAGTGTCTTTAAGGGTCTGTATTGTGTAGTTGGCCTGCTCCATGTTGAAGGACTGCTGCGTCAGCTGATCTCGCTGCCCCTCGTACCTGCAGACGCACAAGCACCCGAGCTGTTTAACAATCCTGCCCACGGCATGGCGGCGTCCGTGCGCACCGCGAAGCGCGGCTCAACTTACATTCGCTTCTGTTTGAGGACGCGCATTGCCTTCTGCTTCACCATGTTCTGCAACAGGAAACAGGGCAGGATATTTATGGTGTGAATGTCAGGAGGTGAAACGATGTTAATGATATTAAAATACACATGTAAGTTTTTACTTTTGAGGGACCATCCTTCATCTTCTTCATTTGATCTCTGTATTTCACCAGCTCCGCATCCAGCCTGGCGACCTTCTTATCGATAGACTCCGCACGAGTGTCCACCTGACGGGACAAACAAAGAAACAAAACACAGATCACGTGATAAAACGTCAACTTTACGCCGGTGACGTGAAGTCACGCCCCATCCATGCGTTTTACCGGTTTTACCGGCAGCACAGCCGCTCCCTACCTGGAACCACTACAGCCATACAAAACAAGTAAAGTACTCCGGTAATAAAACGGAATAAATAGAGCACCGCGGCAACATCCACACAATCCCGCAGCGAACAAAAGAGGGCAGTAGTAGCCTAGTGGGTAAGACCCTTGTTCGAACCCACTTACTACCATTGTGTCCCCGAGCAAGACACTTAACCCTGAGTGTCTCCAGGGGGACTGTCCCTGTAACTAAGTCGCTCTGGACAAGGGCGTCTGATAAATGCTGTAAGAGCCTCGTTAAAAATGCATCTTTTTATTTGGTTTGGCGTTAATGTTCAGTAGGAACGACGCGTAATCAGCGTTAGCCACGCGGCTAACAAAACGAGCGGCTTCGCTTCGGCAGAGTCGCGAAACGCGGACGCCCCGGCGGTTCGCGGCGACTTTTTCCTCCACAGACGGCTGCCCGTCGACAGCAGCAGCGGGAACAAAGTGTCTTTGTCGGGCTGCGTTGTTCGCGGCGGATTTCCCCAGATGAAAAGTTTCACACTGCGAACTCCCGGCACTCACGTTGCTTATGCAGTCCGTCAGGTTCGGCGCCGGGCCCTTGGGCTTCGAACGGCCGAAAATTCGGTTCATTTTCGGCGACAAGCAGCAACAAAGCGACGCGGTGTAAACACGCAGAAAGCGGAGCGCTCCAACTTTCCCGGAAGCAGTGAGGTCGAGGTTGCCAGATCTTCCGGCAGAAACAGGCCAAGACGATATTTCATTCACGTCATTCTGAAACAAAAAGTACAAACAATACCTGTGTGCCATATGTGTGCCAAATGTCTCCGTTTATAAAATAGCAATAATGAACTCGTTTTCAAAATGAGAAAAGCATTGAACAAAAAACAAGAGCATTCCACTGACTTGTTTTTACCAATTCCCACTGCCCCATAAACTTGATTGCATATTTACATATATGAACTATACATACCTTATTAGGTGTGTATTAACACGCAGTTTCAATCATGAGCGCTTTTCTGAAAACACAATCTCAAAATTGGTTAAATTACGCGGACTTGGCAACACAAAAATCCCGCTGACGCATACATTCGCGTGACTTGTTTGGTTTTCTATTTTTTTTTTGTCATTTTAAAGCGGACATATGGTTATTTCATATATGTATTTTATTTTATTTATAGCAGAAAAAGACTGGTTTGAAATAATTGTGTCTCGATTTAGACTGTTTTGTGTGATAAACACTAGAGGACAGTATTTCACCTAGTACTGTGTGTGTGTGTGTGTGTGTGTGTGTGTGTGTGTGTGTGTGTGTGTGTGTGTGTGTTTGTGTGCCTGAGGCTCATCCCAGTGACTTATTTATCATGTACCTTCCAATAAATAGGAAGTGAATAAAAATGCATATTTTAATTAAAAGGTCAATGCACAGAAATGTAACCTAGACACACACACACACACACAGGGTAGACATGTAACCGACAGGCTTCTCAGAAGTATTCATTAGCATTTAGATGAAACAAATGCGCTGCTGTTTCTTGTTTATTTCTATGACCGCTGTTGTAAGAACACAAATGGAAAAGCATGGAGAAGCAGGCGAGACTGGCATTTTAATAATGCAAGAAATGTGCAGCAAATCCAAGAAGAATGAAGGGAATCTCCAGCCTCGAACCGACACAACTCACATTTGCAATCCTTCACCGATCCTCACTCCATCATGCAATGGATATTTTCTGGGATGTTCTGCTGCAGCTTGACCAAGGGCTTATTAGAGGTTCATTCGCATCTCATCAGGGGTTCATTAGCCACCAGTTTGGTTTAAGAGTCGAGGAGCGGTGAAGTTCTGCTGACAGGAACATGTTCAAAGAGATAATTACCCATCATACCAAGTCATTCTGGGGTCTGCCCCCTCACACACACCTAATATTAACAATCTATCACAGTACAAAGCAGAGCCATTACAGACGCAAGCGATAATAGCCTGTGAGGTGTCCTTATATAATTGGCTAATTAGAAATGTTTCATTAAACAGCCGTTGAGAATTTTGTTTTGACTGTTTCCAAGGTAACCCTACTGCAATGGTTCTCCATGAAATCAAAATTACAAATTTCACATATCGAATTCTTTGGGGCAAGTGACCCAACTGCACTGCAGCTGATTTGCAGTCATTAATAATCCATGTTAATTAATTAACATTCACCCTCGGGCAAAAGGACCTTGGCGAGGTTGGATTTATTACACACGTGAGTTTGGACCATGAAGGCTTGCAGTGTGTGTGTTTCAGAACTCTCTTACAGAACACTTTTTTTCAGCAAAATAATTCCACTGAATGCGTGCAACATGCAGCCATTAATGTCAGTCCTTATCCAGACTGACTTAAAATCAGTAGTTACAGGCATAGTCCCCCTGGAGTCACTCAGAGTTAAGTGTCTTGCTAAGAGACACAATGGTAGTAAGTGGGGTTTGAACTTGGGACTTTTCTGGTTCATAGGCGAGTGTGTTGCTCCACCTTAATTCAAGTGTGATTTGTCAGAACGAACGAGTCTGCAGAAAGTGCATTCGTGGAAACTCTTGGGTCACACATTTCGATCAGGTGGATTATGTATCATCACGCTTTGCCTCGATTTCCCTCAACTGGATTTGGATGGAAGGCAACAAGAGCTGATGAAAAACCGAAACAGGAAAAAAAGCACGTATTAATATAGCATCCACACTGTAGCTAATTTTTACATGTGACATTAACGCAGACGTTCCCTGCCGGCAACTCAGCATCCCATCCCATCGTTCCCCAGTAAGAACGCCTCTTCACTCTGTGGCACAATGTTCATCCATACAAACAGAATATTAAACTCAACTGTGAAATGGCATTACAACATAACATGCTCTGACTTCTGTTAAAAATACAAGAGACACGATAGAAGACAACTCCACGCTTTCAACATTTGAGAGAAAACAGCATTTTGTAGATCAAATCTCTTTTTAGTAGTGGTGTTGGAAAATATCGCTATATACAGCAATAAATTGCAATATTTTACATGGTCATATTTTACCGATACAGAGACATCAAATTTAGATATTTTTGTATATAAATTTAGTCCAACAAATAGTGCTGTCGAGCGTTTTCTTTAGTGAGGTTAGCAGAGGTGAAAGTGAAAAGTGATTGTCATTGTGACACCCGGCAGCACAGCACACGTTGACACAATGACAGGCCATGACAGGCGCCCGGGGAGCAGTGCGTGGGGATGGTACTTTGCTCAGTGGCACCTTGGCGGTTTGGATTCGAACTGGCAATCTTCTGATTACGGGGCCGTTTCCTCACCTTCTAGGCCATTGCTGCCCCAACAAGAATCAGTGTGCGGCTACAACCTCCACTCCTGTATATGGCGATGTACAGCCGGGTAGTTACTGACTGGTATTTGAGGCAGAGTGAAATTCACAAAACATGACAAACCGAACACAGAATCTTGTAAATCAGCTCTGTTTGTACATGTTCAGTGAACTGTAGAGTATCACAATATGCACCATATCAAAATATATCGCGATATAATCGTATTGTGAACTATGTATTGTGATACGTATCATATCCTTGCCAATACACACCCCTACATTTTAGCATAATAAGATGACGCTAATAAAGTAGGCTGTAACATAATCTAAATGTTGTTTTTGTCGTTGTTTTTTTCATTTGTAACATAGATAACATCATTACATTGATGATATCTTAATTGGACTTAATGATAAGGATCCCCACTGCTTTCCCCCCCTTACACCAATGACTGCACCTCCAGCAACTTGGCTGTAAAACTACTGAAGCTTGCGGACAACACCACCCTCATTGGACGGATTCAAGGTTGGTGACGAATCTGCAGGAAGTTGAGCGGCTGGTGCTCTGGTGCAGTCAGCACAGCCTGGAGATGAACATGCTCAAGACTGTAGAGGTGGCAGTGGACTTCAGGTGACATCCCACAACACTGCTCCACCTTGCCGTGTCAGACAGACCAGGGTCTTCTGTGGAGACCATCTCCCAGGACCTGAATATCTTCTCTATCATCAAAAAGACCCAGCTCAAGATGTACTTCCTGAGACAACTGAGGAAGTCCAGTCTTCCACACTGAATTCCTTGGATGGAGGGCATGGAAACATGGGGGACACAGATGATCTTTTCTGTTGTCAGTACAGTCTGTTGCAGTCCGTCCTGAGTTCCTCCATCACAGCCTGGTATGAAGCAGACACCAAACAGAACAGGAACGGAGTGCACGGATGGCAGAAAACATCATCGGTGTCTGACTGCCCTCCATCCAGGACCCGTCCCCCTAAAGAACCAGAAAAGAAGCAGGGAAGCTCATCACAGATCCCTCACACCCTGGACACACACTCTGGCACTCTGGCAGACGAACAGTTTCTGTCCCATCGCAGTCACCCTCCTAAACAGCTGAACTGTCACACACATGGCAACTGCATTTTATACACTTGTGTTATTTCTGCAATCTTTGAATTGTCTGTATATAAGATATTAGACTTTATTGTCCATTTTTGTTGTTCATATTGTCATAGTGTTGTGCAATCGACCGAAATCACATTCCTTGTATATGTTTGCTCACAGACCTGGCCAATAAATTCAAATTCTGATTCTGCGTTCAGCAGGGTAAACCTTCTTATTACAAATGCCAAACCTCTGAAAATGATCTTATGCTTGCTTGAGGCTGAAGGGTTGAACCTTTCCCCTTTTGAATTAAATTATGGCTATAACAAATGGCTATTTTCAACATGTTCAATTTTTCTGACATGCAATATGTTAAGCAGAGCCCTAATTTTAAAACATACACGTAACAGGCTCATCAAACACAGACTTTTATTAATGTTGTTCATGCAATTATTAAATTATTGACTTTCTGACCATGAGCACCAGCGGCTTTGTGACAAAATGAACACAGGGTTCTTTAATCAATACTTTCAACACATACAGTCTTCAAAATTGCTTCTGGAATCAATTTTGGTTCCATATTGATGTCAATAAGCTACATGACTCCGTGGGGGCTGTCCAGCTCCGCGATTTTGTTCATTGTTATCCTGATTGTGTGCAGCTGTTGTGAGTGTTTAAATGTCGCCTATCGCTTCCCTGTCGGGTCCTTATTCTGTAATAAACCCCCCTTTGTGCAGTCGTGGGAATGTGTCCTTCCCTGCACCATGCCGCTGTGACATATGAAGACCTCTGAAGTGTGATAAAAAGGTGAAATGTGAAGGTGTGGTTGGTAGAACCCCCTGCCACCTGTTGTTCTGGGGTCAGGGCGCTGTGGATTCAGGCTTGAGTTACAACACTGCATGCACTGGCCTTTTCATCAGAGGAAAAAAATAAAAACATTTCCAGGATTTACGGCCGAAATTAAAGTTTCATCTTTGCGCTGGAGAAGAAATTAAAGATTTATGCTCACCGTTGCTCGAGGCAGAGTGAGATAAGAGCGCTTGCCGCAGTGAAAGGCCTCCCTGCTCTGCTTTTAAATGTGGGTGGATGTGTTTGCAAAGGCGAGTGTGTTTTCCCCCAGCATATCTGCCTACTCTTCTCCAAAATGTGTCAGACTTAGGGGTTTGTATTGGCAAGGATCTCATGATACGCTACGCGATACGTATCATAACAGTACATTAGGAGTGTGTGTTGTCAAGGATCTCACGATACACTACATATAATGATACATGGTTCATGATACAACACATATCACGATACAGTACCACAGGGGTGTGTATTGGCAAAGGACCTCACGATACGACACGTATCATGATACAGTACCACAAGGGTGTGTATTGCGATATGCTACATATAACGATACATGGGTTATGATAAGATATGTATTACGATACAGTACCACAGTTGTGTGTATAGGTAAGGATGTCCTGATATGCTACGTATAACGATACATGGGTCACAATATGATACATATATGATACAATACCATACAATACTTTTCTCCCTCTACACAAGATCACTTGGTGAGGTAATTTCCTCAGATGGATTATCCTACCACTGCTATGCCGACGACACACAACTCATCTTCTTTTTTCCTCCCTCAGATCTACATGCTGCTTCCAAAATCTTCCAAATCTAACTGACATCTCATCTTGGATGGCAGCCCATCACCTCAAACTCAATCCCATCAAAACTGAACTAATATTCATTCCAGCAGATTCTTCACCACATCAGGATCTTGCCATTTACCTAGACAACTCAGTGCTTTCTGCTTATACAACAGCCCGCAACCTGGAGTAACCAGGAAACTCTCCTTCTCGACTCAGATCAGCAATCTTTCCCACTCCTGGTTCTGTCCTTAGTAATCTCACGAATGGATTACTGTAACTCCCTTCTAGCTGGTCTACCACTATGTACCATCCAACCTCTAGACTAATACAAAATGCAGCAGCTCAAGTGATCTTCAACCTTCCCAAATTCTCCCACACCTCCCCTCTGCTACGTTCTCTCCACTGGCTCCCAGTAGCTACATGCATCACATTCAAAATACTGATGCTGGCCTACAAAGTCAAACATGGAGTAGCCCCATCCTACCTCACAGCCCTTATTACACCTCGCACTGCACCTCGTATACTCTGACTGTGTAGTCACTTATACTGACTACACATCCCCCATTGCAGTCCTTACCTAACTTTCTCAAATAAACACAACACAACATATGTTACCATGAAGTTCCATTTATTTATTGTTAACTATCCTAGCGAACAGTGAGGTGCCCACTGCTTCAGCTCCATTATTCATCCATATTTTCACACAATTACGCATACATGAATATGCGTGCCCTGGGAGAATGGAACAGTTATAGGCCAGTCTGGGACAGGGGAATTTTGTGAAAGTGTTCCCTGTATGATTCATGTCCTTTGTCTTATGAAAGAGTGAGTTGTGAATATGTACGTGTATATATTTTAGAGGTGGGCATAGATTAATTTTCTTAATCTAGATTAATCTCACTGTAATCTTGGAATTAATCTAGATTAATCTAGAGTAAGCAAAATTTATGTAGATTAATCTAGATTCTTGATTAATCTACATTAATCTACATTAATCTAGATTAAAATGGCTCATTTGAATTCTGCCGAAGGCATTCAGAATATGTGTGCTACCCAAATAATGACTAAAAGTAAGTCTTTGAGAACAGGTTTCTCAAGACAGGTGGCGCATTAGACCAGGGGCTCATCTCCTGTTCCCAAAATGCATCACAAACTGCTTGAGAAAGCTGTTCTACTATGACAATTGGTGATGAAAATAAATTATGTTCAATAAGATTCAATAAGATTTACCAACTGTTTATTCAGTTAAATAGCTGCATCCATGTTACCACGTCACGTTTGATGTGGTAATTTCACAGTTCGAAGACTCGTTCTCGCCCCCTACAGTGCAATTCGGTATACATCCGCGCTAAAATATCAAGGTGAAAGTCATCATAGTGTAGCGGTTCTTCTTCTGCATTGTGGAACTTTTTTATTTCGTTTCTTGAACCACAAATGATGAGCTGACACCCAAGAGATTTTCTGTGCAAAGTGTATTCTGTACAAAAAGCAAGGTCGCGTCAGAACATCGCGTCACACATCGCGTCTTTCTGCACCTCTCTCTACAATATACAGTATTAAAAGAACATAAAATAAATATTCACAAAATATCACACATGCAAAATATTCCTAATATGTACATAAATTAAAATGAAAGAAATAACTTTTTGCACACAAACCCCACGCACCTCTCACAGCTCACGCCATGTGTCCAAGAGACCTGAACTGGGTCTCAAAAATAAAAGTCTTTAGGAAACAAGAAACTAAAAGACACAAGAGAGAAGAAATATACTTATATCTAGTGTAACCATTTAACTCCGGCACAATAGCTTGCGTAGTATAGACCCAGCTCCCAACCCAACTTTGTGAATAGATTAACGGCAATATTTTTTTATCACCCGGTAAGAGTCTCACGTTAACGCAGCACGTTTTAATCGCCCGATAAGAGTCTCACGTTCACGCTGCACGTTAATGGCCCACCACTAATATATTTATATACTGAGATCTAGATTTGACCTGAGTAATGACCACCTTCTTTTCCCCCCTGCCATATTGAGCTCACCCAATCAGGAGATGATTGTGGGGTGTATTTAAGGGGACAGTGTAGTAAGATGAGGGCCTTCGTGGGTTAAGGTCAGGTGGTGGTTCAATTAATGAGTAGCATTAGTGCAGCAACTTGCTGTGATTCTTTATCTTTTGTACGTATATAGATACCTATGATGGCCAGTTTCATTTTACTTCAGTATTTTTTTGTTTTTTTTCAGCACTACGACTGGTGTTTGCTTGACCTCTTTGGTGGAAACACAATGTGAAGATGATGTGGCCATTCCTGCTTCACAGCTAATTATATTTGTAATTTAGTCTCTTTTTTCTATTTTCTATAATGTAATTCTATTAACCCACTGAATATAGTACAAGTACCTAGGACAACAGACAAAATCTACAATTTCTTTAAGTCAAACCCATTTCAAAATTAAAACAAGATTATTTTACCATTATATTATTGTTACCTTATAGACTTAAGAATACAGTACATCTTCATTGTAAAACTGTGGAAAATAAAATAAAAAACTCTCTCTCTACACACAAAAGCACTGTCTTAAAACCACTACAACTTGATTTTACCTTTCAGAAAGAGGCATGGCACCATAGAGATTAAAATAATGAACAGTTTCTAATTTATTAACACCAGTAAATTATTATTGCTGTTACATGTGAATATTGTATGTAAAATTGTACCAATGTTACAGAGAAAACCAAAATGAAAAGAAAGAGAAAAGGGAGAGAAAGAGAGAGAAAAGCCATGAGAAAAATAGGTAAAATAGAAAGACTCCGGTACTGATGGGAAAATTCCCCTCAGCTCCCAATGGAAAAGAAAATGGAAGTCCCCAAAAACCACAAGTGAACATACTTTATACATTTGACTCACAGGAAGTTGCTACAGACTGTAAGGTTCCCGGCAGGACCAGGCCTGTCCCAGCAGGGGACATCCTGACACCTCAGAAAAACCACGAGAACCAGGAAACTTAATCGATCCCACAGACTATTATTTACGAAATGGTCACAAGATCAAAGATTGACCCCCACGGACAATTATTACCAAATGGTGGATGAGATCTCTCCCACAGACTCTTCACCCTGAGGATGGCGGGAAAGCCCCTCTCACCTCTGGGGGAAGCAGAAGGGTTCCTTGGGTGTTTAATTTGAGTACAATATATATATGGAGGTATCATGACAATATATGCGTGTTTAGATTTATTCTCATTGGCTCAATGTCCCCTGTCACATAAATTAAACAGATATAAGATATAACAAATATGTTAGTACTAAAACCAAACCATAAACAACATCAAAGGTCTCCAACACTTGAGGGGGTCGTATAGTGACCCCCCCCAAAGTGATCCAGATCAAGGATACAAAAGGGAAGGTAACATGTCGATCTGGGAGTTACTGCATTCAGTCTCTCCCACACGTGCTGCGGTTTTAAGAACTCTGCTACCTGTTCTTTTATCCAGTGCTGTGTGTAACATCTGTTGGGTATGTTGGATTGATTTTCATTCTATCATTCTATCTTGTTTAGGACAATTAAGGAACTGTATTTACTATATCTGTAGAGCTGTGAAGATTATGTATCATAATAAATGTAAATATTGATATCTTTAATCTCCAGTCTTGTTATAGAATATTCTGTCAACTAAAGTTCTTGGTTATAGGGGGAACTTTCTGATCGTATGGCAACACGCCAGATTTATGTATGTTTAAAGAACTTCTTGATCCTATAGCACGTAAGCAGGTATTTTATGTGAACCGTAGAGAGTTCCTTTCTTCCTGCCACTGGTGTGATCAGCCTGTCAGTCGGTGCAAATCTGCATGGTAGAAAGTTATTTTATTAATTATACTTGATTTATTAACTGGCCACTGTTTTGCTGATCAAGATTTGTTAAGTCAATGCAAATTTGCAGACTCTTTAGTTCTCCCTGACTTTATACATTATTCAGTCCCTATTGTCCTCTTCATTCCAACTACCCATTCTAAAGTGAATAGTCTTGGTAGTTATATTGGAGTCAGATAATACAGATCTAAGACTATTTATCCGGTTGATAAATAAATTAGTTTTGTAGATTCGTTGTTTCTGTCATCACGTCCTCAGAGTCTCCCGTCTGGGGCAGACAAAGATATCAGGCAATCTCAAAAAACATGGCTGGCGCTTCACACCTATTATTTACCAAATGGTCGCAAGAACAAAGAACCGGTGCCCAACCCCCACAGACCATCACAACCAAATGGCCTCAAGAACAAAGAGGTGTTTGCCTCTCCACGAGACAAAAGTTGCTGTAGTATTGTGGTCCTGCAGAATGCCTCATCTTACAGATGGCCGTTTGATCCCCTGCAACACTGATGAAACACTAATCAGGGTCCATTGGGATCACGATTGGTTCATGATTGTGCATCTGCTTGGTCGTTCTGCTCCTTCCTGGTCAGTTGGGAATTCAAATGTAGCCGATGGTGGTGGTTCTGTGTCCTTTACAATCAGGCGTCTAAGATCACACTTGCAGGGAAAACCTGCCTTGTTAACGAAGATCAAACATAGCAGCATACATAGAATATTCAACTTGATCAAAGGCTTTACACACTTGGTTGGGTTCTTTGTCTGGAGTCTGATGAAGTCAAAAGGTTGTAATTTTTGCATACAGATTGTACATGTAGAAAAACCTTGTCCATTTTACATTAAAACCAAACCAGAAAAACAAATGACAACAATGATCAGATATTGTAAAGCAAAGACATGTAAATATAGTGAGACGCTTAAAATGATATCAGGGAATTAATAACTCTGTGAATTTGCATCGACTTATTGAGTCTAATCAACAACAGTGGCCAGAAAAATAAAAAGCCCCGCTTGTTGCCATATGATTAGAAAATTCCACCTTTATCAGGGAATTCATAACTCTGCGACTTTGCATTGACTTACTGAGTCTAATCAACAACAATGGCCATAAAATAAATACAAATAAAAAAGCCTCGCTTGTTGCCATGTGATTAAAGAATTACACCTTTATCAGGGAATTCATAACTCTGCGAATTTGCATCGACTTACTGAGTCTAATCAGCAACAGTGGCCGGAAAAATAAATACAAATAAAAAGTCCCACTTGTTCGCATGATTAGAGAATTACACCTTTATCACAAAAAGTTATTATTTGAGATTATAGCATTGTTGAGGTGTTCAGAGAGAAAAACAGTCTCACATAAATATAAATTCTGATCCTAAACATGTTGATCATACTGAACATGAGCATGAACATAAATCTTTTAACTGTGCAATTTCCAATCCCTGATCAGTTATTATCAAATTGTTCACCGCGGGACATGGTTTGTGGTATTCAATGTAATACCAGTAATCTAAAATGTCACAAATCTTGGTTATTACTGTGTACAGTTTGGTTTGTGAGTTCCTCTATTGTGCCAGCTATATCTAAATGCCACATTGTAAGTGATACAGTTGTAGCGCCCCTAGCCCAGCCAGGGATACGCTCCCTGGGTTCCCTCTGAACCTCAGTATTTAACTAGTAAAACTATTGTTAAATTTTGGATATGCTAATTTTCTCCCACCACTTACCAATAAGGAAAACCACTAAATCCACAAATTAACACACCACAAGTATTCTAACACACACAAAGAATTTACTAAATATATTTACAAATTACATTAATGATTATAACATGAACAATTAGATAAAATGATATTTCACTCAACAAACATATAACAACTCAAAAGTAAAAGTCCTCGAACACTCAATAACTCAAAAGGCAAAGTCAATAGTTTAAATAACCCGGGTACCCCACGCTACTCGTTGCAGGCCTGAGTCGCTGCTCAAGTGCGTGGTAGTGAAACATAAAATGGCTGCTTCACTCGCGTAGAGCAATAAACCATACAGGGTACCTCCTTAATCCGTCATCCGCTGAACGGCATGAAGGAGCCTTCTCAGGATCGGTCCTGGTGTCCAGCAGAGCTCGCTCGGTCCTTGCCTCCGCGTTGGTGACCTGACGTCCGCGTCTTCCCTTCCGTGACCCGCGATCGCTCGGTTTCGCAATCGTAATCTAACTCTAATTCTGCTTTTGTAATGGGTCACTGTCCGTTTCCCACTAGCGCTATCTGTTCTGATGGTTATAAATACATGTTTTATGTATCTATTATCTCAGGCTCACAGGTAACTTTAATGCACCTCGCGTCCGTCCTCCATCCTTCACCTCGCCCTTCTCTTCCGGTCTCCCCAACCAATCACCCCCCCGCTCACACACAGTAGGCAGGTAGCACATACATTACCGAAAGGAAATACTTTACATATATAAAAATTTACTAAATGCAAATACAATAATTAGTCCTCCATACAATAAATAAACACCTTATCCAGGCATTTATCAGTTCTATAAAATAAATAAAATAAATAAATAAATATCAACAGAATAAAATATCAGCAGGGCTACACAGTCTTTAGTCCATGTTCATTTTATACCTTGTCAGAGTGGATCTGGATTTGGAAATGCCTTGGTTTCTATGGTCCGGGGCCTTTTAGGATATGTAGATCCTTTTTATTTAAATTAAAGCACAGATATTCTATTCCTCGCTATAGAGTACAATTCAGATAAAAAAGACTTACGGTCGCAGATCCACATCCGAACAAAGGTATCACTTCGGGGTCAGCATTTGTAAAACTGTATTAAAACTACTACATCTTGATGTTACCTGGGAGAAAGAGGCATGGCACAATAGAGGTTAAATGAATGAACAGTTTCTAATGGTCACACGCTCGATCTTGTACTGACCTTCGGTTTAAATATAGAAGACATTGTTATTCTTCCGCAATTTGAAATGATCTCAGATCATTTCCTCATCAATTTTAAAATATGTCTAAGAGGTTTATTAACACCCTACCAGATTTATCAACGCTGATAAACTCACCGTCAGACCCAGTTAAACTTGACCAAGTGACCAAATGTCTAGAATTAACACTGCATAGTATATTAGATAAAGTCGCTCCCCTCAAAAGGAAGATAGTTAGAGATAAAAACTTAATTCCTTGGTATAATGATCACACGCGCTCGCTTAAGAAGACCACCCGGAAATTAGAACGTAAATGGCGTCAAATAAATTAAACGTATTCAGAATAGCATGGAAGGAGAGCCTACTTAATTATAAGAAGGCTCTTAGCACGGCTCAATCAACGTATCTCTCCTCGTTAACAGACAAAAACAAAAATAATCCCGGATTCCTGTTTAACACTATAGCCAAACTAACCAGGAATAAGACAGAAATGGATACTACCACTCAATCTCTTCATAGTAGCGATGATTTTATGAATTTCTTTAATACTAAAATAGTCATGAATAGAGATAAGATTAAAAGCACAACAAATAGCTCAACCGAAATTTCTATGGAAAATAATCTTCTAATAGCTGACCACCGATTAGAACGATTCAACCTTATTAAAGAGCATGAACCAATTAAACTAATCTAGTTGTCAAATCAATGTACATGCGCTTTGGATCCGATTCCAACAAGGTTCCTTAAACAAGTAGCACCTGATATTATAAATTCTATCCTCAAAATTGTTAACTCTTCGCTTAGCACCGGCTACGTACCAAGTTCGTTCAAGGTAGCAGTCATTACAACCCTGATTAAAAAGCCTGATCTTGATCGCAGTCAGCTTTCAAATTATAGATCGATATCCAGCCTTCTGTTTATATCAAAAGTCTTAGAAAATGTCGTAGGCCAGCAGCTGAGCGCATACCTAGACTGCAACAATATCCATGAAGTATATCAATCGGGATTTAGACCTCATCATAGCACTGAGACAGCGCTGGTTAAAGTGGTTAATGACCTGCTGTTGGCCTCTGATCAGGGACGCATCTTGCTGATTGTCCTGCTTGATCTGAGTGCAGCGTTTAACACTATCGATCACGCTATTCTCCTTGCCAGGTTAGAGATTGTTATTGGTATTAAGGGAACAGCCCTTGAATGGTTCAGATCATATCTGACCAACCGATATCAGTTTGTGGACATCAATGGTGTTTCGTCTTCACATAGTAAAGTAGAGTTTGGTGTTCCACAAGGTTCTGTCCTAGGTCCGTTACTTTTTTCCCTATACATGTTACCTTCAGGCGACGTCATCCGCAAACACGATATTAGTTTTCATTGCTACACTGATGACACACAGCTGTATCTGTCAGCAATGCCAGATCAGAGGCAGCAGCTGAACAAAATAGAGAATTGTCTGAAGGACATTAGACAGTGGATGCTCACTAACTTTCTCCTGTTAAACCCTGACAAGACAGAAGCTCTTGTACTTGGGCCTCAAGCAGTCACCAAGTACTCACCAAGTACTGAAGTAAAGAATCTAGGTGTCATCATTGATGCAGGTCTCTCATTCAATTCGCACGTAGATAATGTCACTAGGATAGCATTCTTTCACCTTAGAAATATTGCGAAAATAAGAAATATCATTTCAATGCATGATGCAGAAAAGTTGGTCCATGCATTTATTACATCAAGGTTAGGTTACTGCAATGCATTACTGTCTGGATGCTCTAGTAGGTGCATGAGTAAACTCCAGCTAGTACAGAATGCTGCAACCAGAGGTCTAACTAGAACTAGGAAATTTGACCACATCACCCCAGTCTTACAATCACTGCACTGGTTACCCATCAAATTTAGGATTGACTACAAAATCCTACTTTTGACCTATAAAACAATACCTGAGTGAACTTTTTGTTCTTTACGACCCGCCACACCCCCTTCAATCAATGGGTGGTACTGCTGGTACCAAAAGTGCAGAAGGTCACAGCTGGGAGCAGATCCTTCTCCTATAGAGCTCCGCAGTTGTGGAGCGGCTTGCCTGTCAGAGTCCGGGACTCAGACACAATCTCAAAACCTGTTTTCTCTGGCTTTTTGTTAAAGTCCTAGACACTCATTTCACTTCACTTTGACACAGTGTCAATTCTAAAGTCCAGTTTATCACAGAGTCCCCCTGTTAGACAACCCTACAACTGTAGGACTTATTATTATGTTTTCGTTCTTTCTTTCCTATTGTACAAATCATCACCGCCCTGCACTGATACCATTTGCAGGCTCACTCTACCCTGGAAGGGGGTCCCTTTCTGTATCACTCCTTTCCAATGTTTCTTCCTTTCTTTTTTTCTTCTTTAGTTTTTTTTTGTGGAGTTTTTCCTTGTGTGAAGAAGGGTCAAGTGTGGGGGGTGTCAATTGTAGGGCTTGTCAAAGCCCATTGAGACATACTGTATGTGATTTTGGGCTATATAAGAAATATATGTTGTTGATGTTGTTGTAATCTATTAACACCAGTATATTATTATTGAAGTTACATGTGAATATTGTATGTAAAAAAGGTACCAATGTTACAGAGAAAACCAAAATGAAAAGAAAGAGAAAAGGGAGAGAAATAAATATGTAAAATAGAAAAGACTCCTCAGCTCCCGATGGAAAAGAAAACGGAAGTCCCCAAAAAACCAAAAGTGAACATTCTTTATACATTTGACTCACAGGAAGTTGCTACAGACCAATCATAATTAGTTGTTTCTGTCGTCACACCATCAGGGTCTCCCGTCTGGGGCAGACAAAGATATCAGGCGATCTCAAAAAACATGGCTGGTGCTTCACACCTATTATTTACCAAATGGTCGCAAGAACAAAGAACCGGTGACTGACCCCTACAGACCATCACCACCAAATGGCCTCGAGAACAAAGAGGTGTTTGCCTCTCCATGAGACAAAAGTTGCTGAAGTATCATGGTCCTGCAGAATGCCCCATCTTACAACATACACTATTCATCCATATGGACGTCCTACCCCCCCATCATGGACTAATTTGGGTGGCATGCTGGGAGTCGTGCCTAGGTGGGAGGGTACTGTCATGATCCGGTCCCGATGGGGCTACTCTGGAGTTAGGACAGGAGTTCTGTGTTTGATCTGTGTAATGTTTCCTGATTGTGAGGAATTGAGGAAGTGACATCACCGAATCGGAGAAACAGGAAACCGAAACACTGCATAATAATGTTAACCAAGAAGAATTAACATATTGTCTCGTTTTTGTTAATAAAAATAAAGAGATTTTTACTATTGTTTTTATTAAGCAAACCATATTTATATTAGATATATTTATAGTTATCAACATGTGACTAAGTAAAGTAAAACATGACCAGCATTTACGTCTCGTCTCGTTTTCATCACGTCATAAATGTTCCGTGACAAATAACAAGACTAATTGCAATATACTGGACCAGAGGGAGGAATTTATTAGCTTTACTTTTCTGAACAATGGTATATTCTATCTACCCTGATTCCGTTCCATGCAGCCCGGTGATGCGCCACATGAGGGGTGTTTTGAAACAATTTCTATTTTGCTCAGGAACATGGGAACATCTGCTCTGGAAAAGGTTGGAGAATAGGGTTCAGTGCATGGCCAAGATGAGGAAAATTTCAATAAGAAAGTTAATTTAATTTGCTCATGCTCAACAATGGCATGTTGTTAATGAAGTGAGCTCATTTACATTTACAGCATTTATCAGACGCCCTTATCCAGAGCGACTTACAATCAGTAGTTACAGGGACAGTCTCCCCGGAGCAACTTAGGGTTAAGTGTCTTGCTCAGGGACACAATGGTAGTAAGTGGGATTCGAACCTGGGTCTTCTGGTTCATAGGCGAGTGTGTTACCCACTAGGCTACTACCACTCATTAACGTGACAGGAATCAGCATCAAAGCACCAGTTCCTTTGCTTAATGCAATTCATGCCCAGAATATACATGGAACCAAGAACAAAGATGACACACAGCACACACAACACAAGGGCCAATATTGTTGAAAAAAATAAAACAAATCTGAATAAAGCGTTTTCGCACCAGCCCCATAAATCAAATGTGCTGGCATTTCTGGGGAAAAGGAGAGAATGAAGGGCAGGTTTGTGAATAAAATATGCCAGTGGTATACTGGGTTTGACAGGTTAACACATCATTGTGTGTGTTTCTGTGTCTGTGTGAAAAATAGGCAGGGGTCATGTGCGGGTAAAGCATCTCAACTCATTTGTTGCTGTTTATCACTCCCACCCTACTGTAGTCGACTGAGCTGAGTGGATGTTCTGCTGTCCTATGCCGCTATTGGCTACTTGTTCTCCTCCCAGGGTGCATTGAAGTCTGGTTTTCATTTTTATCTCTAAAAAAATAAAAGAAAATAAAACCAAGCTTACCCAATCCCAGGAGCCCCGTCGGCGCTGCCTGAAGATGGATGCGGTCTGTGAATACATGGAGAGGACAGAACCCTTTGGACAAGACCAAATTTATTTAATTAGTCCTTTTTTTTTATTGCCTCTAACATCCCTGAGTCAGAGGCACAGAAAAAAATATCTTATGTAAATATCCTCACTGGAGAGTTCCAGAAATTCAAAAAATCCAGAAAATCTATTGTGTCTCCTCCTTGTTTAATGTTGTGATGTGCACATGGAGATGAATTCTTAGATTCATAAGCTCTTCACCTCAAGACGTTGAATTGCCCATCCATGCAGAGGTATCTCCGTGTGGCAGGCTGAGGCAGAGGAAGGGCGGTCTGAAGCGTTATTGGGTGGAAACTCCCACGTTGACTATAAACCCGTTTCCCTGATTAGCCCCCTTATGTTATGCATTTAGTCAAGTCATTCTTTTCTCAATGATAATGTACATTTCAGATCTTTGCCATGTATACTGCAACGGAAAATAAGATGGTTTTAATGATCCCACAGTCCAACAGCAATAAAAAAAAAAGACATCAGGTGAAAAATGTCCAGAGCAACCTGTTGAACGTTTCCGCCATGGTTCCGCATGCAATGCAATAAAAATACAACATAAAGAAAATAAGAACAACAAATTATAATTCAGCATGCAATTGTGAAATAAATAAATAACTAAATAAATTTAAATTATTTTTTCCAAAATTGCTGTTCCAATGGTCTTGTCTCCTCGTTAGAATAGTGGAGATGATCCCTGCCTGTCATGTTGAGTTACCCAATGGAATATCAGGTGGGTGGCCAAGTGGTGGCCTTGTAGGAAACTGACTTCATAATCGAAAGGTTGCATGTTCAAATCCCTATCCACAAAGGTACTACTGAGGTCCCCTTGATCAAGGTATTGTCCCCACACACTGCTCCCCGGGCGCCTTTCATGGCTGACCAAGGTTCGATGGGTGATGCAGGGTTAAGTTCCCAAAATTTTGTACACTTCTACAGACTAAGCGTTAAACTTACAATTATTTAGAAATGCACTTGAGAATAATACCCGTGACATTTTTGTGTAATGTTTTATTATGTTGTTGGAATTAAGGGAATAGCCCTCTCCTGGTTCATGTAATATCTGACTGATTGGTATCAGTTTGTGGACATTAATGGTGATTTGTCTTCACATGGTAAAGTGGAGTTTGGTGTTCTGCAAGGTTCCGTCTTAGGTCCATTGCTATTTTCCTTATACATGTTACCTTTAATCACGTTATTCATAAACACTTTCACTGCTATGCATACGAAACAGTTGTGTCAGCAATGCTAGACGAGAGGCAGCAGCTGAACATAATTGTCAGAATTGTCTAAAAGACATTGGACACTCACCAACTTTCCTCTGATAAACCCTGATAAGACAGAGGCTCGTGTACTTGGGCCTCTTGCAGCCAGACGTATTCTGTCTGACTACATCATAACTCTGGATAGCCTGTCTATCTCACCAAGTACAGAAGTAACCTAGGTGTCTTTACTGATGCAGGTCTCACATTCAATTAATGTTTGCCAGTGTTTGTTCTCTCTGAGGCATTGAATCAAGCACCAGACCACCTCCAGAGTCCAATGATGAGACCACCAGAGGGATCCTGGTTTCTAACAATGAGCTTCTGACAAGATGACCCAGCATGAAAAGTACCAGAGGGTTACTCTGCACTGTCCAGTACCTCCAAACATGGACAGATCCTCTATACTGCATTTGGACTTTTCCACCACTACAACAGTATGACTTTTTTTTTTCCCCTTTTCTTGGACAAATCATCACCAACCCTGCACTGACAGCAATTGCAGGCTCTATCTACCCTGGAAGGGCATCCCTCACTGTATCACTCCTTTCCAAGGTTTTTCCTTTCTTCAAATCTATCTTCAAATCCCATTGAGACATTCTGGGATTTTGGGCTATATATGAAATAAATGTTGTTGTTAAGTACTGTTTCCTGAGGAACACCAGTTTAGAGTCTGTGTGAAGCAGATTTGGATCCTTTCCAAGTCACTTTGTAAGACCAGTCATCAAGGATGTTTTACCTTACAGTTAGAAATACAAATTTTATCAATGTAAATTCTCTCTGTAACCCATTTTAAACATGTAGGGTTTTCAAGCAGCATTAAAATCTATATATGGCATTCTGAATAACTCCTGTTTACTTGTCACACTAGGCCTATATAATTCCTCTCAACTGTTCATTTTCACACAGTTGCGTAGGCACATTCACCACAAACACATTCAACCATGTGAAACACGTTCCTGTCTGCAATCTAATAAAGTTAAAACTACTGAAAATGGTCACGGTGAAACCACACCTGATTCAACTCAAGAACTGGGTGGTAACGAGTTGAGTGGTGGAATCAGCTGTGCTAAATGAGGGTAAAACCAAAACCATGCAGGATCATTTTACTCCAAGACCAGTTTTGTAACCCCCAAACTAGTCTTTGTATACCTTGTACTAGTTATCTAATGAGTGCAAGACTTGGCAGGTCTAGAAGGTCATTAATGTTAATTATGTTTCCTATAAATGTAGAAGTCTTACACAGTGGTGATTGTAATGTGGCATCATGGGTTGGTGGTCAGTAGCAGTGTTGCTGTGGGGAGGTGTTGTAGGGGTTTGTATGGGTGCAGTTTTGCTGGATGTTAAAGGTCAACCATTTCCAAAGCCTGCAATGAATCTGCCTCCGGTTCCTGCCAGCCCCCCATTTGTCCCCGGGATGCCTCCGGTTCCCGCCAGCCCCCCATTTGTCCCCGGGATGCCTCCGGTTCCCGCCAGCCCCCCATTTGTCCCCGGGATGCCTCCGGTTCCCGCCAGCCCCCCATTTGTCCCCGGGATGCCTCCGGTTCCCGCCAGCCCCCCATTTGTCCCCGGGATGCCTCCGGTTCCCGCCAGCCCCCCATTTGTCCCCGGGATGCCCCCGGTTCCCGCCAGCCCCCCATTTGTCCCCGGGATGCCCCCGGTTCCCGCCAGCCCCCCATTTGTCCCCGGGATGCCCCCGGTTCCCGCCAGCCCCCCTTTTGTCCCCGGGATGCCCCCGGTTCCCGCCAGCCCCCCTTTTGTCCCCGGGATGCCCCCGGTGCCCGCCCGTCCCCCTTTTGTCCCCGGGATGCCCCCGGTGCCCGCCCGTCCCCCTTTTGTCCCCGGGATGCCCCCGGTGCCCGCCCGTCCCCCTTTTGTCCCCGGGATGCCCCCGGTGCCCGCCCGTCCCCCTTTTGTCCCCGGGATGCCCCCGGTGCCCGCCCGTCCCCCTTTTGTCCCCGGGATGCCCCCGTTTCCTGCCAGCCCCCCATTTGTCCCCGGGATGCCCCCGGTTCCTGCCAACCCCCCATTTGTCCCCCAGGTACCCGCCCGTCCCCCTTTTGTCCCCGGGATGCCCCAGGTTCCTGCCAGTCCCCCAATTGCTCCTTTGCCTCAGGGAACTGGTGGGCAACTTCAAGATCCTGGAAGTGTTCAGCAGCAGTTGCTTGGTCCAGTAAAGGAGCTGACCTGGAAGTTTCCTCAAATGCCAGTAGAACCCACATCACCCCCAGTGCAGTTTCAGCTGAGGGAGCCGGTATCAGTCAGCAGTGTTGCAGCTACCTGTGACGAGAATATGGTGCACGTGCAGGTTAAGAAGGACCTGTTTGGTTCTGGAGATCTCATCCAGGCATCAGACATCACGCTGGGAGGCTGTGGGGTTACTGGAGAAGATTCTGTGGCTCAGCTGCTGTATTTTCAGTCTTATTTGCAGTCCTGTGGCAGCCAAGTAGTGGTGAGTTCTGGTTCCTCCTCGGTCAGGAATCTGTTTGGAATTTTTCCTGTAACTGAGGCTTTAATTTTTCCCCTCTCGCACAGATGACCAACGATACCCTGGTTTATTCCTTTTCTCTGACTTACGTACCTACAGCCATTTCTCACACTTCTGCTCCAATAGTCAGAACCAGTGGTGCTGTAATTGGGATTGAATGCCACTATTTGAGGTGAGCTCTAGCTTATCTGATCTCCCATGCTTCTCTGTATTTAGCGGTGCTATTTGATACCGCTTTCTTCTTCCATGTGACCAGGCTTCACAATGTGAGTAGCAATGCCCTGCAGCCTGCCTGGATCCCATATGCTGCTACTAAAATTGCAGAGGAGCTGCTGGTCTTCTCTCTCAAGCTCATGACTGGTAGGTACAGTTGAGACCCCCTGTTTCACTGTGTAGGCTGTTACCAAACTTTGCATTTCTCTTCAGATGACTGGCAGTTTGAGAGGCCTTCCAACATCTATTACATGGGAGATCTGATCAATTTTGAGGCTTCTGTCAAGCAGTACAACCATGTTCCCCTCCGGGTGTTTGTTGATACCTGTGTGGTCACCGCTGTCCCTGATGCAGCGGCTGCTCCCAGTTATCTCTTCATTCAGAACCATGGGTGAGGAGCAGCTTCATTTCTTTATGGCTTAGTTTACGATGTGCTGTAGTCTAATTTTGCTCTCATTTTATTATAGGTGTCTGGTTGATTCCAAGCTCACTGGCTCGTCATCTCGCTTCCTGCCCCGTACACAGGATTTCAAGCTCCAGTTCCAGCTGGAGGCTTTCAGGTTTCAGCAGGGCGACACGGGCTCTGTACGTGTCTCAAGCTAGCCCTTCGCTGTCATGGTTCTACCACCTTTTGCATGGTGGCTGACCGTCCGTATCTCTCTTGTTCCAGCTGTTCTTCACTTGTTTGCTGAAGGCAACAGCGGCGGCTTCCCCGACTGATGCGGAGCACAAGGCCTGTTCTTTTGTTGGACAAAAGTAGGTCTAGACTAGTTTTCTGTGTTTGCGTGTACTTTTTATTCAGGCCCTGACCTTTCTATGAAGGTGGGCTGGTGCGGGTGGAGAGGACCAACTGTGTAGCTGCTGTGATGGTACTTGTGGGTCCAGGAAGGCAAGAGATCTGACCTCTGTCTTTGGTATGTGGACACTGTGTATTTTAATGGGGGTTCTCCATAGTTGTGCTATACACTGTATTAATCCTGTTTCTCTTCCTTCAGACTCTGGATGGGAGAAAGAACTGTTGTTGGGACCAGTGTTCATCAGGGATTGACCAGCCTGTGTCTCTTGAATTGCTGTTCTCTTTTATGGCTGAATGAATAAATGGTTAGTTGTATCAAGCAGTCCTGTCTCTCCTTTTCACGCATGCACCATTTATGACTAGACAGGTCCTCTTCAGTAAATACGTTTCTCTAAGACATGAAGCAATTGGGATGGCTTTTTGGAGGTATGAAAGAACTAGTAAGCTGGAAACCTTTCACTTGTGTGAGACATTAGCAAGGATTCTTCTGTAGTAGACTAAATTAGTTTTATTGATTAAAGCTTGTCTTATTGTATGACTACTCCTGGTGTTTGCATATGCTTTAGTTTGGTTTTTAATCCTCATTCTTAATTCACTTCCTCTCTGATATTGTAGAGAAGGACTCCACATGAGTGGGAAAGACTGGTGATGTGATTTGGTTGTCTAGTTACTCCATGATTGCGTGCAGCTGCAGAAGGAGAGATCTGTAAGTTCAGGTAGATAGCAAGATCCTGATGTGAAGAATCTGCTGGAATTAATATTTTTTTGGATTTGGTGTGTTTTAGATTCCATCCAAGATTAAATGTCTGTTAGACATGCATAGATTTTGAAAGTGGCATGTATGTCTGAGGGAGGAAGAGAAGAATTGTGCCTACTAGTACCCAGCTGGGAGCAGAACTTCTTCTTATAGAGCTCTGCAGCTGTGGAACAGCTTGCCAGTCAGTGTTCAGACACAGTCTCAATGTTTAAATCTAAACTGAAAACACATCTGTTCACTCTGGCCTTCTGTTAAAATTCCGGACCGTGTCAGTTTCACATTTTCATTGTGAAACACTGCAGTCCAGCACACAGAGACACAATGAAACAAGTCCTCTGCATTTAAACATCACCCTTGGTGAGCAGTGGGTAGCCATGACAGCCTTCTGATTACAGGGCCACTTCCTTAACCGCTAGGCCACCACTGCCCCGTTACGGTACCGGGCCACTGTTGCACAAATATAACACTATAAGCACATGTTTCAGTGTCAGACGTACAGTGCCACCATCTGCCGCTGCTTCTGTTTGTTCTCTCCAAGGCACTGAATCAAGCGGCCAGACCACAGAACTGCATCCATTGCCCATCCATTGTCCAGATGCAGAACTGCATCCATTGCCAGATTGGACATTTTCTTCCCATAACCTTCACTATTTTAAATGAAATCTTGATTTTATCCTTTGACGTGTCATTTCAAGACAACTCATTGGCCGTCAGACACGGAGCAGGGTCATGGCAGCATCTGGCTTGGTGTTACTGGCAGATGTGACGTGAAACACTGTTGATGTTTTTGTTTTGTGGGATTAAGGAGGGATTGACATGTAATCCCAGCAGAGACAGGGAAAGTGCTGTGATTGAGTGCTCTCACACACAGAACACAATCTCACACTGCTTTTCTTCAGGGTTGCATCAGAAGCAGATCTGAACCTAAAGGCTGGTGTGTATATGTCAAATTTGCATTCGTTTTTGCACGGCGTGCGTTCATGTGTTTATTTGTATTTGTGCTACTGTTCAGAGTTACAAACATTGATGTAATATGTGCTTTAATCTACGGTTTTAATCTTTGCTTCTTTTTTTTTTTTTTCCTGTGATGGGGAAACAGAGCCTTGTAGGATTATTGGACGATTGCTAATCTAATAAAGTTGGGTGCTGGGGTCTGTTTTTGTGTCAATTCCCATGTCTTGGCCTCAGTTTTTGTACTCTACTCCCATGATCACCTTCACTCTGTCTCCTACAGCAAGCTTGGGGGAAAGTGGGTTGACACACAAACACACACACACACACACACACACACAGACGCCTGCAAACGCAGGCAGAAATGCAGTATGTATACAGCGGGGAAGATGTGTCTATAGAAATGCATGCATTTGATATTCTCCATCACACTCACACACAAACACAGTGATTTGCCTACTGACTACAAAAACTATATTGTGAGTGCATTTTGTGCGTGTGTTTTTGAATGAAGGTTAGCTGCACGCTGTGTCTGCCTTGCTCATTCAGCGTAAGAATAAACCGCGTTTAAACGGCCAAAACGCACACATAAGCCAGCACATGCCCAAAAACTGGACGCTTTTTCAAGACCATTGTCCCCTAATGATGTCATTACGGAGGGTAAGACCCATATGGCCGCTAGTTGCGTGCCAGCATGTGTCATTTTTGTTTAACAGGCCCATCTGGAGTGGTGTCATCGTGTTGCATTAATTATATATGTCGCTGAGACGGCCGAGCGGAAAGGCAGAAAGAAGTTTCACAAGCACAATGTGGCTGAACTGCCAGTGACTCGGCTGGGCTGGGGTCAGGATATCTGGGCTCTTGATCAGCGCGAATCTGGGGATTATCCCTACTACCAGACCAAATTGTATTTTCAGTCCAGATTCGACATTAATCCCTGTTCATGAAACTATTTGTGGATTAGAAAGCTGAGACTGTAACAATAACTACATGTTCATTATCTGCATGATTTTGTCAAATTTGATTTCTTTTGGTGAAACAAACAAACAAAAAATGTGGCTTTAACAAGACAGCAGGACATGCATACATGTAAAATCTGACAGCATTCAGTGTAAATGCATTTTATCCAAAAGAAAATATCCATGCTTATTTTTATATAAAACAGACATTGTGAAATGACATTATTAAAGGGGTCACACAGTGCCTTTCAAGGTTGTGAGTTTGTATCTTGGATGCCAATCCATGCACCCAGATGGGCTCTGTAGGACCCAAAACTGAAGGACCAAACATTTTCAGATGTATTTTTTGATAGCTGTACCATCCTCTCATGTCTCCATGATTGTCCTCTTCCACAATGTTTGACTTCAATTGACTTCTTTTCATACAATATCCCACACAAATTTCTCTGATGAAAAAAAGAGAGAACTCAGAGCCAGGGCAGGAACCCATGTGCTGATCAGAGGTCTAGAACCTGGGAGACCTAGCATTAAATGCATGCTGCACTTCCTGTTTGTCTGAAGTCACAGACATGGGAGCGCGGAGGAAGGACTCTGCTGCGGATGCAACATGACTGCATTTGGGTCAAGATACATTTTTAATTTTTCCTTCACCTGTAGCAGAAAAGCCATTTAAAGAGAGATACCCTTATTTCTGCAGAGTGATGCTGGTGTGGTTTAGACAATGTGGTTATTGCAACACCAAATTGGACAGGATGCACCCAATCTGGCAACGTTTGAAACAAACCAATGCAATGGATGCAAAGGTTGACCATTTCATGTAGTTTACAACATATTCTGCCTACTGTATTACCACACTTCTAGCAAAATATGGTACGCAAACACACTTAATGGACTGCCACCTACTGACCTGGCATACATGAAACCACACTTTCTCTTGCATTTGCATTCTGGTGTGCAAACAAATATTTTGGAATGGCTGTCCCATACGTCACCTTGACTGACACCATGGTCATGTATGGCGCAGTGTCACATCCCTGTCTAGGGGTCAGGAGACGCGACAACAAACGAGGGGAATGTGTGCAGTGGGAAGACACAAATACCAAACCCAAGTGAAATATTGTGCTTTTATTTACAGTGAGCAGTGAACAACAAACCAACCAAAAGTGCTATATACAACAACTACACAATTCACAGGAGGACAACACACCATGAAAGGAGAGACAAAACAACTACACAACAAAGCCACACTAATCACTAACACAACAACAACTCTTATCCAACTCTAACACAATCCAAAACTCCAACTCTAAACTCCAAAACTCTCCTCTTGCTTCCTCCTCCTCCGGCTCCACAACAATGAGCCCTGAATGGTGGCTGGAATGGTCCTTATGTAGTTCTCTGTCCTGTGCGTTGATTGGCTGCCAGTTGACGAGGGAATTGGTGGGTGGAGCTGTAATCAAAATCTCCTCCCCCCAGCAGCCAGCCTAAAAGAGAACACGCACAAAACAGAGCACCCCAAGCCATTTTACGGCCTAAAGGACGTAACAGCAGTCTTTCAATTGTTCTCACCCTTTCATTTGTTCTGACGAAGTTTGTTACCTGTGGTCAAAACTGTCCTCGTTATCCCAATTGGTCGTCCTGGGGATCAAACAGGTGCAGTAACGTACTGCGGGCAACAAGATCTTGATTAAACATCAGCACCAGTCAACCACAAAAAGCACAGAAAATCAATGTCACTCTCCAACACCCCGGACTTAGGAAACGTGATGCGAATGCCAAACCCCGCCGGAGCCGACCCAGGAAAAATACTCCACATGGGGTAAAATGCAGCCAAATAGATTACGTGGCTGATGGGCATAGCAAGGGCATTGAAGATGAAACGTGGCTGGGTCTTTCAGCATGACAACGATCCCAAATACACCGCCCGGGCAACGAAGGAGTGGCTTCGTAAGAAGCATTTCAAGGTTCTGGAGTGGCCTAGCCAGTCTCCAGATCTCAACCCCATAGAAAATCTTTGGAGGGAGTTGAAAGTCCGTGTTACCCAGCGACAGCCCCAAAACATCACCGCTCTAGAGGAGATCTGCATGGAAGAATGGGCCAAAATACCAGCAACAGTGTGTGAAAACCTTGTGAAGACTTACAGAAAACGTTAAACCTCCGTCATTGCCAACAAAGGGTATATAACAAAGTATTGAGATGAACTTTTGTTAGTGACCCAATACTTATTTTCCACAATAATTTGCAAATAAA
This sequence comes from Denticeps clupeoides, assembly GCF_900700375.1. Classification (NCBI taxonomy): domain Eukaryota; kingdom Metazoa; phylum Chordata; class Actinopteri; order Clupeiformes; family Denticipitidae; genus Denticeps; species Denticeps clupeoides. Next base: position 22,048,201 of record NC_041708.1, on the reverse strand, counting down.
TTATTTTAAAAATGATTTTCTGGATTTTTTTTTTCTCATTTTGTCTCTCATAGTTGAGGTATACCTATTATGAAAATTACAGGCCTCTCTCATCTTTTTAAGTGGGAGAACTTGCACAACTGGTGGCAGACTAAATTCTTTTTTGCCCCACTGTACGTGCTGGATAACAGGCGTGAACCTTGCCTGAGTTATAGCACCACCTACAGGTGTGGAGGAGCGTTAAAACAGCGTTCGGGACATTCTCTGTCTCTCCGTGTGGATGTCAACATTTCAGATAACGCTCCAGTGTGGATGCAAGTAATTTTGAAACCAAAAAAAATAATAATGTTTTTGAAAAAACTGTTCTCGTGTGGACTAAACCTTGGTTTCTTCCCGGTGTTTGTTGATGTTATGTATTAGTATGCAGCTGATTGGTCTACAGTTCTTTAGTTGATTTATTCCAAGATTTATGGGCTAGCAAGCCTGAATTAGCCTTTCTTAGATGTGGCATGAATACATGGACTCAACATGACCAGACACCCCTATACGCATCATATGTCTCTGCTGGTAGAAGCAGGTTTCCCCAGCAAATCTTCACAGTTGGACCTGAGGTTTTTCAGCTGCACATTTAGAGCTACAAAAACTTCAGCACATGTACAATATAATGTCGATAGAACAGAAGATCAGCGCAGAGAAGCTGGTGTTCTTGTATTCTGCATGTTCTCCTCAAGTCTTCTCATGGTTGCAGTCCTAAGAAAATTGCTGTGTCTGTGCGTGTTGTGTGTGTGTGTGTGTGTGTGTGTGTGTGTGTGTGTGTGTTTGTTTCCAGTGGGGCAGTGGTGACCTGGCTGGTAAGGAACTGGACTCATAATCGGAAGTTTTCCGGTTCAAACCCCGAACTGCCAAGGTGCCACTGAGCAAAGCACCGTCCCCACACACTGCTCCCTGGGCGCCTGTCGTGGCTGCCCACTGCTCACCAAGGGTGATAGTTAAATTTTACATTTCGTTGTGTGCACCGTGTGACAATCACTTTCACTTACAGTAGTCCTGGCTTTGTTGCTGCTTTGCACCTGATGATTGCTGTGAAAGGACGTCTCCAGTTTCCCCTGCAAAGTGGATAAAATTGAGTCTACTGCAGTCTAGCAGTCATCTCATCTCCTATTCCCTCTGTAGTTAGCAGAATAATGAACATTTCAGCATGAATATCCTGACTGCAGGAACCTCCATCAAAAAACGTCATACAAAAAAAATCCCATCAAGGTGAACAAGAGTTTTTCTTCCCCGGGTGACAGACGAGAGAGATGGGAGCCGCCACAAGCCGACGTGTCATTCTGCCGCAGCAGGATATAATAAAGTTGGCCTCACTCCACGCCATCACAGAAGAGACATTCACATTTCGGCCCTGTTTCATTTTTCCTGACCGCTTAATGCAGCGCATTAAAACACCGCCTCTGGTGGCCATTCATCATTGTCACCGGAACGTGGTGACAGCAGCCCTTCTCCTCTAGGCTGTTTTTTATATATATAAATCCCACTATGCAGGTCCCCATGCTGGCTTTGGTTTCTCACTTTTGCGCCACAGTTTCAGCTCAACTGACCTCAGAACACCCAACCACAGGCCTGCAAATGCCAGCTTGGTTTTTGTTGGCTATCGATTTATTTGCGTGAAATGCGCATTATATATCCGTGTGTCCCTTTTGAAAACACTTCACCCTTGTGCACTTTTAATATTTGAAATATTATTGCCTGCAACCAGGCAGATACTGAAATGCTTGATTACAGTAATGCTGTCTCTTCACTGGTCAACCTTAGAAATCCCATAAAGGTCATTTAAAAATGGACCTTTTCTGTCCTTTTAAGGCCTTTACATTGGTTTTTAAAATCACTAAATTTGGTTTACACCATGTAGGTCACTGACACTGACCTCTTACATATTCCTCAGTTATAATGAGATGGTGTTTAGACTCCAGGGATCACACCTTTACTACATTATTCATTTAATCAAAATTGATCTAGAATTCTTTCTGATTTGTAATTTGTTTACTTCATATTCTTTCGCATTGCTCTACTATTGCGTTTTTTTGCACACTGTGGATATGACTTTTTGGCCTTGAAAGGACAGTTTTTTGTAAATAAAAAAATGAGACGACAGCTACCAAATTCCAGAACTTTAATGTGGCCTGATACAATTTACAATTAATATGATTGCCTGAATTTAAAAAAGGGGGCTTGCATAAGTGTGCACACCTGTAAACTAATACTTTGTTGCTCCAAAAGTCCTTTATGAAGCCTGAATGGTAGATGGATTGAGTGAGGGGACGTCTATGTTGAATGAGTGTGGAGCGCCGATGCTTGTGGCTCCACCACACTCAGGTCTTGCTTTATATTTGAGTCGAGCAAATTTTGCCCCCACAGCAGCAGAGTGGCACTAAAACATCCCACATCCAGCTGCAGATCTCTTTTTTTTTTTTTTTTTGCTCCTCCATCCACTCGGCTTTTCATTGTATTGCTCCCCTTGTTTCTTTTGCCCTCTTGTCTTGGCGCTGAATAGGTCATGCCGCAGATCTCGGAGGAAATAGATTCACCCCCCTTCCTCCCCACAGCACTCTCTCAGTCTGCACCCTGCAGATAATGCCATTTTCTGGACTTCAACATTTCTGTCTTCGAGTCTTAATTGGCTGTGAGGATGAGGGAAGCCGAGTGGTTGACTGGTAATGAGGTTTCTGTCTTAAATAGTTCAAAAGGAGATCCGCTTGTGAGATATTTGCATTTGTTCCCCTTTTTATGGCTTCATTTCCGCCTCAGTTTAATGTGTCATGGCAGGCAACATAATGCCCCGTTTTTAAAAAAAAAAAAAAATTCTCTCTCCAATGTCTACGGTTCACCATTCTGGATTAAGTGAATGGCTGAACTTCTAAGCAAAATGATGAGTCTCATCACATCACAATTCCTCTGACATCTGTGGAGGCTCATGGTAGCTCTGCAAACATCTAAATTTATTACGTGGCTACTACAGGAGTCAGATATCGAATGGAAACAGGGAACAGACATTGTTGGAGAGGGAGAACAACGTTTCCAAAACCCAGAAGTAAAATGATGTTTTCACTAGCATGGTTTAAAAAGGAAGCCGCCTGTGCATGACTGCAGTCACTGCAGGCTGCGTATGGTAGTAGCCTAGTGGGTAAGACACTTGCCTGTGAACCAGAAGACCCGGGTTCAAATCCCACTTACTACCATTGTGTCCCTGAGCAAGACACTTAACCTTAAGTTGCTCCAGGGAGACTGTCCCTGTAAAATACTGATTGTAAGTCGCTCTGGATAAGGGCGTCTGATAAATACTGTAAATGTAATTGTAAATTGTAAATGCGTATAGGTGTCATTCACAGAATTATGTGAATTGCAGTTTGCTAATCTAACAGCATTTGCATGCACCTTGCACAAAACAACCGTGAGTGTATTTGAGAATGGATTTCCTGATGTTTTAGGCGGCCAAGGCCGGAAACAGGTCTTTTTATTGTCCTTGTCCCTGTTTATTGACCAGCAGGTTATCTAAATCAGGTGAGATAAGCAGGCAATAAAGGCTGAGGTTCTTTTCCCCCCTCACGCTTCAGTGCAGTCTGTCCACCTGTAAAACACATAACCGTCTGGTAATAACATACATCAGAGGATGCTTATTACACACAATATCATGCAGGTTACCTCAAAGCAAAGCATGCACGTTCTCCCAGCGTTCTTTCATGTTTGTCATACATTCTATTACATGATCAGGGACAATGCAAAAGTTGTTAAAAGCCTGTGGAACCTTGTCCATTGGTAGGTGACAGTAGAGTGGAACTGTCTGTGGTGCTGAACCACAATGGTTTAAGAATGTAAGAGGGCGTGAAGGATTAATGTCATGAAGCATTATTTTACAAACTATAGCTTTACATAGTCATTTTATGACACTCTCAACATGAAATGTTCATGAAATATGTTTAGACTGCTGAGTTCACACTTTTCTCTAAAGCATTTCACTGCATATCATACCGTGTATGACAAATAAAATTAATTTGAAAACCGCACCTCTGTCATTTCAGATTGCAAAATGTTTAAATAAGATGTTGTCCTTGTTTACATGTGATTATTAGCCCAGCTTTTAGCTAACCTGTCTAATTGCTGTGTATCACATGTGACAATCACTTCACTTTGTAATTGCTTACCATAGATGGAGAGCGTGCTATGATGAGAGATTAGAATGGGTGTACCCACTAGTGGTCATAAAGGACATCATCAACACCATTCACGAACCACAATGATTGGCGTAGACAGAACGTCATAAGGGGACAAATTCCAGATCTGAATATCTGAGCTGCCGCTCTCTGAATGGCGAAGCAGAATGACTAAAGTATTCGTTACACCTATCACCATTTCTAGCCACTACAGGACCATAGACAGGAACTCGTATTAATGTTGAGTTTTCATGTTAGGGGACCTTTAACATTCACACATTTAATAACATTCTGTAAAAAGCTGATCAGGATGCTGATAAATGAAATCATATATGTTGAGCGCAGCAGAGTAGCCGGGCCCTCATAAGAAAAGGCTCAAATAAAAATAGATGCATCACTTCCAGGCAATGAAGCAGTTCCAAAGGGGCTTCTCGAGGTGTATGGGACCCTTGATAATGTTGTCAGGAATGACAGACTACAATTAATATAGTTTTTTTTTGGGTGGTACTTGAATGAGAAATGGATCGAAAGGACCGGTTTGACATTAACAGAAATGTACATGAACAGCAGTGTACTGGCCATCCGGGTTCACGCAGGGGGTCCGATGAGTTATAAAAAGTCAGTGTCCACCCACCCCCATGCGCTGACTAACACATTCACAGATTTCTCACGCGGCTGGAGATCCCGGCGGGACATCGCGCTGTTTCTCGTGCAATGGGGAGGATTTTATTTACGGTTCATCTGAATCATCGAAATTAATTAATTCCACTCGCTGGCGCTGTCCTCACAGCACCGTCACATACAATTAATTTGCAGTCTAAACACGCTCTGTGCACCTAACGTCTCCACTTGCACCTTCCACTCTGCGGGGTTTCATGAGACCCGCCTGACAGTTAAGAGATGCCAACCCAGTCCTTTCTACTAAATGGACTGAACAGTCCTTCCGGCTTTTTTCGAAGGAACTAAATGTGATTAATCATCCAGTCGTAACTGGCAGCAGCAATTTTGTTAAATGGTTTAATTAAACGCTACTGAAAAAAGATGCAGAACAAGAGACAGAGGGAGAGAAAAGATTAATGGAGACAGACAGAGAGAGAGAGAGAGAGAGACAAGAGAAGTAAGTGGTAGACAGAAGGCCCTGTTTCCGAGCACTTTGTTAGAACTTGCACTTAAGTCACATTCTGAACATTTTAAATAAAAAAGTTTATAACCTGCATGTTGGTGGTGCTAGTGGGCGTGGTCACATTTGTGTTCAAGAGTATTAGGAGAGAACGGAGGGAAACTGGGGAGAAAGGGAGAAGCTGGACCTTGGCGAGAGAGGGTTTCAACCCTCCAGAATGAGGAAGCTGGCAGTCATGTCTACAGGCTCCTCCCCTTTTAAAAACTCATCTTCTGGGTGTCAGAAAGAAATAACACGGCAACGAAAAGCCCTGGGTGGGTCTGCATTCAGGTAACCAGCATGCAGCCACTTCTTCGTTCTCTACGTTTATGTCCGTAAATCCAGAAGAAATATTTGATGTGGCATCAGTGCTACATCTGAAGATAAAGAGGGAGTGAGTGAGACAAAGAGAGAAAAAAGAGAGAAGAAAAGTTTTTCAAAAGGCCTCTGGTCTGCGTCCGCAGTCAACATTAGATGAGAAAACTTCCTGTTCCCTCAAGACGTGATCAATCCAAAGTTTCTCTACTACAGACACACACACACACTCAGGACTGTGATACACGACTCCATTCCCAAGCCAGGAGAACGAGTGGCGATGGATCTGTGTGTGCATCCCCCGCTGACAGAGCCTATTTGGGAGACTAATGCTTGCTGTCTCTAGGTGAACTTTGACATGGGAACTGATTACCCCCGTGCTCCCAGAGCCTGACTCAGGAGCCATTTGGGTCCATTTTGTCTTAAAGCAAGGGCAGGTATGTCACATCATGGGAGGAGGAACACTTAAAAAAGTTCCAAAGTCTTCGTCTGCTGTTCTTTACAGCTTCTTGTCCGGTAAATAAATATTACTTTCATTAGAAATAAATATCGGTGCATCGTCACCAAAATGACGACAGGACAGTGGAAGTTTTAAAAAAGCAATCGGTCAGGAACCATGGAACCATGTAAATTCTCTGGCAGAATGAGATTTATGGAAGGTCAGTCACCTGTGAGTCTGTGTCGGGGCTATTAGTCTCCGCCACTCCCCCTCTCCCTCCTTCACACTGAGATCTGAAAAAGCAGCTGATGGAAGCCGCATTGTCCTTCGGCCAGCTGCCCTCCTGTAAATCTCGTCTCGCCGCCGATTCTGTAATCATGCAGACCCAGTCCTTTCACATGCAGGCCCTGTATACTCTGTAATCAAAGGGCTTCTGGGAAATCTCTGCGTGTGAGCAGCGAGTCGGTGAAAAAAACAACAGCCTGAGACTGAAGGATGAATCACTATGACCGATTAATTATCAGTCAAGCCGCCGGATTAGATCATGCCCCGATTCTTGACCGAAAAGCCTCTAGAAGGGCTCTAGAGAAGGTCACAGGGTTAAGTGTTTCCCACTCATTCTGTTTAACTATGACAGAACCAGCACAGAGATCAACAGCAAGAGTTCATGCTGTTTTACCTTTAACTGTAACTAATTTATATACTGAACATCCTGATGCTGTGAGACCAAGGTGTCCATGGGGCCACCATGTGGCTCCAACTTAATATGTGTGCTGGGTCCTAATAACCCCCAGGTTTGGGCACTGGGCAATTAGAACCCACACTCCATTGTCAATCCATCAAACAATCAATCTTTATTTATATGGCACTTTTTACAATGCACATTGTCACAAAGCGCCTAACATAGAACAGTGCTCAAGGCCCCAGGTGAGCAAGCCTGAGGCAACTGTGGAAGGAAAACCTCCCTCTAACCGAAAGAAAACCTTGACAGGAACCTAGACTCAGCAAGGGGAACCCATTCTCCTCTGGTCAGCACTGGATTACATGTTAAATGAAAAAATCCAGAAAATGTCAATGTCACGTTTGGAGGAAACCGATCATCTCCAGGCCAATCCCTACATTGAAGCATGGTGGTGGCAGCATCATGCTTTGGGATGTTTTTCACCTGCAGGAACTGGGAGACTAGTTAGGATAGAGAGAACGATGACTGCTGCAATGTACAGAGACATCCTGGATGCCAGATCCCAGACTTGAATCTGATTGAACATCTCTGGAGAGATTTTAAAATGGCTGCACTGATGCTTCCCAACCAACCTGATGGAGCTTGAGAGGTGCTGCAAACTGGAATGGGCCAAATTGGCCAAGGATAGGTGTACCAAGATTTTGGTGTCATATTAAAAAAGACTTGAGGGTGTAATTGCTGCTAAAGGTGCATCGACAAAGTATTGAACAAAGGCTGTGAAAACTTATATACATGTGGTTTCTCAGATGTTTTATTTTTAATAAATTTGCCAAAACCTCAAGTAAACATTTCATTATGGGGTGTTTTATGTAGAATTATGAGGGAAAAAATGCATTTACTCCATTTTGGAATAAAGCTGTAACATAGCAAAATGTGGAAAAAGTGATGCGCCGGTGTCACGATTTGGTGCACCTGCAGACGCACCTGGCACCAATCTGCATGATCATCCCCGGCATCCAGCAGCAGCACAATCACCGGTCCCAGGGCCGCGGTCAGCCTGTGATTTTAATGGTCATGGCCTGAGTCGGTGGAATTCGAGGGAATTAGCGGTTTCAGGTGCTGTGCAAGTGTGGAGTGTCTCCATGTGTGCAAGATTCTTCCTTTCCCCGTCTCCACTTCCCCTTTCCCGAAGCGGAATTTTTTAAATCCCATTCTTGCCTGGGTCCTCCCCCTTCCTTGGTGTCATGACAATTGGGGTCAAACACAAATCATACATGATTTATTGCACTTTATTCTCCTGCTCAGGCCACATCTAAATTCACAACCTCTACCTCTCCTAACTCATACATATACAGATGCGTATGTACACACACACACACACACACACACACTTCCATTATTTAAGAAGTGTGACAGAACTGAAATAGCTCTCCATTCTGTCTCGGCCTCTTCCACAGCATAAATTTGTTTTGACTACAGTCCACTGAAAGCAAATTGGATCTTAAACATTTGTTTGATAAGATTTACGTCACAATCCTGCTGCACCCACTGCTCTGTTATTTACTACAACACACACACACACACACACACACACACACAACCAGATGGGCCTTCGTTTCCGTGGAGCAGGTTTGCATGTGTGTTTGTATGTATGTACAGATGTGTTAAATTCTGATGCCGCTGACGTTACCACGTCGTCCTGAGAGGTTCCCCAAACACGATTGTCCGGGACACATCATCACTCACCACGCCAAACACACCGAGCACAGCCATCACGACTCAATTGACCTCATGTCGGCCCGTAAATCGAAGCGGCAGCGGCTTTTTAACGTCAGTGCCAGGATTCATCACTTTCTCCTCCCGCCACGCCGGAGTGACGGACCTGAGCGTAACACCTGAACCACTGGCAGTTAATCATCGTCTTAATAATGCCCGCCACACCACCACTGAAGACCTGGTGGAGATGGTGCAGCTCAGACCTTCAGGGGGGGGTCAACTCTAGTGCTATTTCTGTCACCAAATTGTTTGTTCTGTCAACAAAAACAAGACAAGACACAACGGTCATGTGATGATAACTATAATGAAATATATCATGTAACATTGTTGACGAATAAAAACGGGATTCAATGTTGTTTACAAAGTAATGACTAGTCTAAAATGTCTTCATTTTTGTTGACGAACAAGATTTAATCGCATTATTATTATGCGGTATTATTATGCTGAGGTATATTTTAGCATATTATTATGCTGGGGCAGTGTTGGCCTAGTGGTTAAGGAAGCAGCCCTGTAATCAGAAAGTTGCCGGTTCGAATCCTGATCTGCCAAGGTGCCACTAAGCAAAGCACCGTCCCCACACACTGATCCCGGGCGCCTGTCAAGGCTGCACACTGCTCACCAAGGGTGATGGTTAAACACAGAGGACACATTTCGCTGTGTCATCGTGTGCTGTGCTACAGTGTATTCACTTTCACTTATATATATCCATAAATATTTTTGTCAATTTTTAGTCAACGAAAACTGATGACATTTTAGTCACCCCGCTATCCCATTGACATGGACAGGACAGATGGGCCACAGGAACGGGGGAGTTTCATTAATAATTTACTGCTCACATGTACAGGAAACATAAAGCATGTTCAGAAGATAGCATAAATGAGATATACAGAGAAATGATTGCCTCTACTTCAGCTATTAGTGTATGTAAAGATGCTTCGTAGAGCTCAAATGATATCACAACAAATATAAGCTTTGAAATGACAGAACATTTCAATGAGACTTTCCTTAGGAATGTATCTTTGTTCTACCTAAAACTGCAAGGGCAGCTTCTACTTCCAGCTTCAACAATACAGATAGTTGTGGAAGAGATGCAAAATGTGCACGAGTTGGGACAGGATTACACTTTATGTAAACTACGGTCACTTTAAAAAAATTACATGGGTCTAACTGATGATGCTATTGCTAAAATATGTGATTGTATTGTAACTGATTGTATTGTAACTGTAATTTTTCAGGACGATCCTGCTATTCTTCAGGACGGTTCATGCTGAGTGTGGATTCGAAATATCATACACGACAGCATCCCCTCCTTCATTTCTGCCTTGTGCATGATGTTTGGGAGCTATTATTGCTTTAACATACCATCAGAGCTTGCATCAACCTTGGAGTTTCTGCAGAGGTGTGTATTTGAATTGACTTTATCCAACTAATTAACTTTATTAAACTGGGACAGATATAAAATAACTGTTGATTTAGGGTTACAGGACATGTCATGCTACTTTATTTACTGTTTGTGATCTTACAGCAATGGTTAAATAATACATAAAAAACCCTTTGGAAAAAGATGAAAACACAGACAACAGTCTTCATGTGAACCCTAGGGTCCTTACCTTGATCCTGGAACTTTCAGACCATGAGTGGCATGATGTCTGAAAATGGACTAAAGACAGTAATATTTAAAACATGTGATAATGTGCCACAGTCACAAGAGTTGTATTTTTTTTCTCAAGCACAGTTCTGCTCAGTTGTTCAAACTGAAGAGGCAGGTAAAAGTTTCAGACAAAATTTTTGTTTTTATCAAGTTATCGAGTTGTATTACTCTTCTATTTCCTCATGTTCCAATGAGGCCTAACTGTAGTCACTTGCTGTGACCAGGACACCTGTGTAGTAGTGGCTGGTTGTGCGAGCTATGGGTTGACAACCTCAGCACCGAGTGTTTGTGATTAGTCAGAATTGTTGATTTATTGTTGTCTTTGTTTTTAAAATGAAAGCCTTTATTGTACTTCATTGCACATAATTAGCAACCGTTTGCGAACTGTCTGCACTTGTGAGCACTTTCATAATTGTTATAGGTTATTATCTCTACTACCATTATGTAGCTCACAAAAACATAGCAGTGTCCAAATCATTTATCATATTTACAGATGTTAGTTTATTGCTGAATTACTCAATCAATAACTAACAATTATGCATGTGTTCACATAGATAACACACTTAGCAGACTGTTAGCCTCATAGAAAAATATATAGAACAATGGCAATGTAACAGATGTCAGGAGATTTTTAGGAAGAAAGTCTTCTCCTCTTTTTATCTGTTCTCTTTCAGGTCCATTGAGGTCCTCACTAATTTGTTAATTACTTCTATTCCCAAACTTGTAAAGTACATATTACAATTATGTATGTGGAGGAGTGATTGAAGCTTTGTTGAACTTAATAAATACTTGGATAAGCTCACTATTTAATGTGTATTTATTTGTTTTTAAATCCTTCTTTAAATTAGGTTTGTTACTGGGTAAAGCCAAACATTTGTAAGAAGGCAGTGTAGTTTAAATGGAATTTTCTGTCTGCCTACCAGAAGCTGTTTTTATGTAACATTGAAAAATAATTATAACTGATGATAGAGAACTGCTGGTAGGCAGTTTGAGTTTATATTTGAGACCATTTATAAGAGTAATAAAACATGATAGTATGCTTTTAAATTGCAATTAATATAATTTACAGAGAATTCAGTTCCAGGATTTAGAAGGTTTCACAGTAGAATTGTTATTAATACTGCAACACACATTATAATATAAAGAACTCTTGAGTAAATTTTGCAGGAGAATGCAGTTAAAATACGGTATTATAATGTGGGTTTTAGAGTTAAATAGTGTTGTTTTTAAAATGAAATAGAATGAAATGCTGTAAATGAGATTCAATGTCCAATAAGCATCAACTACATGTAAATATTACCAAAGAAAATGGTTTGAAAACAAAATTGTTATGCTAATTCAACAAAACATGTCCATTAGTGTTACATGTTTAAAATGTTTTTTGTCATTTACAACAGTTTTAAACTGTTAAATTTACAGATTGTTCTGTAAAGTTTTTTTACATTTGTAATTTTTACATCATCGTATTGGCAACCACAGCTGCCAGTATTTTTTCGTAAATTATATAAGTATCAAGCACGGCTGCAGGATAAGGGCATGTGTGAGTTAAGAAGGCTTTTCTTGGGTCTGTTGGTCGTTGTGATGCACCTGTTGTGTCTCCCTGAGGGCAACAGGTCAAACAGATGAAAGCCAGGCAGGAGCTGTGAGGTGGGAGTGGGAGAGGGAGGTGTGAGAATATTTCAGTCATCCTGTGATAACGAAATATGACCTTGCCGGTGAACAGGCTGTAAAAGTTTAGGCTACTGACACTCAGCATTGACAAACTGATGCTAACTATCTGGGCAACGTTCTCTAACAGTAGTCAAGTTGTCGTTGTTTGTGCCAAACAATTTATGAATTTGTTGTAACATTGAAATAGAAGAGCGCTTACTCTGTGCTTGAAGTGATGCTTGGAGCTTCTATGGATGGGGTCATAGAAGCTCCTGGAATTTCATGAATTCCAGGATGCCTTGAGACGTTACTCAAACTAATAAAAACTAAAATGACAGCTTGACGCAAAGACTGGACTAAAACTAAAATGAAGATTCTGTGTGGCATTCCACCTGAGGTTGTAGGAAGTGACGCGAATGAGCCTGGACAACACACCCACATGGACACACATGGCCAGCGTCCTTGCTGTTGGAACAATAACAGCGAATGACTCGCGTTAGCGCTCCCCCTAACCATCTGTACCGCTTAGCTAGTCAGCTTCACTACCCACACGCAAACACACACACACAGGCAAAATACATAACATGACATGTCACCATATACATTAGTTTCAAATCAAACCATTTTCATGTGTACATGTGTAAATAAGAATATGTAAACAGGGCCAGAATAGGATCTCAGGGTCAGTCCCGATGGTTTGTCACTTGACCTCTGACCCTGCTGCTGGGTTGTTTATAGACACATTAGTCGAAATGTGAGCCAGTAATTGATGTGTCCATGGCTGAATTTATTATGCTGGCACTAATTATACAGAGCATAAATAGTTTAACAAGCTGTAATTAATTTTAAATATGTAATGTGTCAACGGAGCTGCGTTTTTGTTGACTGTACACTACGACATATGTGATTTGTTTCATGGAATAGAGAGGGATATTAAATTCATATTTTGTCATGCATTTTTAATTTGGATTTTAATGTGAAGGAAATACTTAGATCTAAGGAAATACTTAGATCGGGACCTAGTGACCTAAATGAGGGATTTCTAAGATGGACATTTAAGGTTGCTCTGGATAAGAAAATGCACTGTGACTAATAATGTACAACTGAGGCGACTGGCAAGGTGATAGGTGAGAAGCGCTGTGTTCGTTGGAGTTTGTCACAGTCACACCTCGTACCATTTAATTTGGATTTTAATGTGAAGGTTCCCACCTCTAGAGGGAAGACATGGTGCCAGGATGCAGTGTTGGAAGAAGTCTAGCTGACGGGGGTCGAGCGATGCTTTCACTGATCATCTGCTGGGAAGTCTAAAATAGTTCAACAACGATTTTAGAGACACAACCACGAGTTTCAAGTTCTCCTGATCTGAATCATTTACATTTACGGCATAATGATATGCTAATTCATGCACATGCATGCCACGCTAATAACTTCTAATCCTTTGGACTTTGTGAATTTACTTTGTGCATAGATCCTCAGTCTCAGATCTAAACTCACCCCACTGTTGATCTCCGAACAGTGGACCTTTAGAGCACTAGGTCCTAGGTAACCATGGAAACCCTGTTTTATAAGTTGCAGTGCTGCTGAGCTGATGCAGAGGGTTCGAAATGTGGCATGCCAGTCCTCACCCATATATCTGTTTAAACAAGTGCAGCCTTGTCAGACACACCTGACAGGGTCACATGACAGGGCTAACTGAGCAAGAAATCAATAACAATCATCTTCTCAGCCGTGTTTGACACATTGTCAGCAGAACTTTTCTTGACAAAAACAAAGGATGAAGCCTGGCCATCAGAATCTATCTCTGTGTAAATTTTGATGGGTCAGTGATTGTTATGTTTGTATTTGAGCCCTATTTTCCCGGTGCTAGATAAGACATTACACATGGGCGTGTCCACTAACGTCAAAGAATGTATGTGTTAAGGATTATCAGAAATAATCAGATGGAAGTAAGAAAAGGCTGCTAGTTTTCTGTATCTCGGTGATGAGGAGCAATACGTTCTGAAACATAGAACATGAATGCATAAATTAAGTTATTCTGGACAATTTAAACCAATCCTGTCAACACATCACACATCCAAGTGTAGCGAAGAGTCCATCTCCTCCCTTTCTCCTCTGTTTCCCTCCGTTCACTAGACTCCCATGTGCACAAACGTGACCACGCCCACTACCAACACCAACATGCAGGTTATCAGGTGCTTTAATTCCTGCATTCTGATGGGGATCTTTAACCCATCTGTACCCATTAAATTACTCTTCCTGTTCTCTCCTTTGTACATGCAGCACTGTGAGATGAGATGATGCCCCCAAGTTATACAGAGATCAAAAATGCATGTGTAAAACTGTGTTCACACAATTCAATTATTTTACTCTTGTTCAATCTTACTGTTTCAGCCTTTATTTTTGGTGAACTGAAGAAGTTCCTCGCAAAGTAATCAGGGCGGCTCATGAATCAATTGTGCAAATCGGATTGGAGATTCTGTGTCTGTTCAAGGGAGCCGTAAAGCCCCACTAAATGCAGAACAATGCTGAACATCAAAACAGTAGATCGTCAGAGAGTAAAAAAAAAAGAAAAGAGAAAGAAGGTTCCATCGATCCCTCGCCTCCCCCGGTGGAGAACAGATTCCGGGCCTGTATGTGGGAGGGAACAGGAGGAGGAGTGTGTTATGTGGGTACCCATGCAGATTAGAGTGTGAGATTACAGCGTGGCGGTTCTCTGCTTGTCAGCAACCAAAAATACTCGTTTCATCTGACACACACACACACACACACACACACACACACACACACACAAATGCAAAGAGAGAGAAAGAGTGACACAAAAGAGTATAGCATGTTGTCACGTCTGCGCTGATTTCCATGTCAGATTATTGCCATGTAAATCTCAGATCGGTTTTCTATTGAACATCTACAATCAAATCACTTTATTAGAAACACCCATGCTGAGCTAGAAACTGTAGGCCAGCTGATGTCACCTACAATTTCTGTTCATTAGGGGTCAGTTTGATATTTTGGATGGTTGAGCACCATCTATTCAGCAGCAGAATCATATCTGTGGTGGGATATCTGAAACAGATTATGTCGGAGCACATTTAAGGTGCAAAGTGTGGCCGACGCTTCATTTTAAATGTTAAAAAAGTGAAAAACACATTGAATGTTTTATACAATACCGTGCTCAGTGGTATCGGCTTATGCTGATCTCGGTGCATGACCAGTAAATAATCGCCCACTGAGTGTAAATCACTCTAATTCACTGCTGTCACCGTGGAACGGCATCTAATGGCCTGTGACAGCGAGCCCAGGTATGAGAAGATGTCCTCCTCCCTCTGTTTACAGAGCAGCCTCAGACACACATTCTGTGCTGCAAACAGGGGAAAAAAAGGTTAATATTTTATGTCAAGGTTTCTTTGGTTCTGCAAGTCCCACAGGTGCATCCTCAGAGTTGAAGAAGACGCATCGAATTTCAAGAACCTTCCTTCTCCCATGCATTTCTCTCGCCAGGTACTTGCTTCATAGACGGTGAACAAAGGAATCTCTTCCACATTTCAATTTGAAACGTCCTTCATATCGGGACAGCGACGCGGAATTTCAAAGGCGCAGAACGGCCCCTGGAGCACCGCATAGAACCGTCCCGAGAACGCAGCATGACGGCGGGTCTCTGAGGAGCGAGACTCTCTCTCCCCGGAGACCTCCCTTCATCTCGCCCTTATCAGTCGAGCCCACTGCCTCAGCGGCCCCGTTACCGTCACTCCGGCAAATTTTGCACACGGTACCGTGTCCAGAGGTGACATAATTCGGCGTGCGGGTTCATGAATCATTTAAATGGCGGCGCGGACGAGTCCTGATCAAGGCCCTTAGCAGCCGGTAGCCTGCAGCCGTGATGTGTGACGCGGCGAGATCGACTCGCAACTAATGACCATGTCAATGTTTTTAGTTCGGCCAAAGCAGAACCTTCGATTGCAATTTACCAGCGCCGAACCTGACTGCTGGCCCCCATTAGTTTCCAATCTGTGCATTTATTGCAAATAGTTACAGAATGTTGATAAAACAGAATGATGATGTTCTGGCATGTTAGTTCCATATTACCATATTGCCCTTATTAGAGCCCTTATTCCAGTTAATTTATAGGATCAACTGAGATATACTGACGCTGGCCTACAAAGCCAAGGAAGGGTCAGCAGCAGCCTCCTGCCTCAAATTTCACCAGCACTGCTCCACTGGTACCACGTCTTTCAAGGTACCACCTCAGGCACTCATCTAGACTCTTCTCTGTCTTAGAGACAAGGTGGTGGAATGAACGTCCACTAGACGTTACACAAGATTATCTTCAAGCATTCTTTTTTTAGCAAATACTTAGATCGGGACCTAGTGACCTAAATGAGGGATTTCTAAGATGGACATTTAAGGTTGCTCTGGATAAGAAAACGCGCTGTGACTAATAATGTACAACTGACATTCCAGCAGCAATAAATGGCAAGGTGATAGGTGAGAAGCGCTGTGTTCGTTGGAGTTTGTCACAGTCACTCCTCGTACCATTTACTTGCCTGTTTTAAAACAGTAACATTGTGCACTTAACAGTATGTTTTTTATTGTCTTAATTTCATCAGGTTCCTGTGATGACGTCTTTATTAAATCATCAGTATTGTAAAATTCCAGGGAGTGAATATCTCAAGAACGGCTCTGCCGGATTTTGCTTCTTTCATTTGATTCATTCAGCCTTTAAACTGCCTTTAATCTGCTTTCTCTTCTTCCTTCTTACATGTTGTCTTTTTATATGTATCTGCAGACAGCGGGACGACATTTATCCTCTACCGTCCTGCGGTCCCGAGGAACCCTTAATTTCCCCATTTCGCCTCTTTTCCCCTCCAACACATCGCTCCACTACCCTCATCGCCATGGAAACTAATGGAGTCCTTAATAGCAAACAATCAAAATGTGAGAGCTGTGGTATGAGGGTTGGGACGAGAGCGCTGGGATTCATTTACACCTTATTAGTGGCGTAAATACGGTCGCATTAACTTCTCCGCTCCTTTCCTCTTCCCCTCCTGACATTCCCGCAGCAATTAATGACAAAATGACTGTCAAATTACCCCGTGCTCAGCAGGATAAGGGCCAATCATCACAACGTAATTTTCTTTTCTTGTTATTCATAAATAAAAATGGACATTTTGCCGATGGACAACCCGTGAACCCTCGAGGCATCGGATGGTTATTTTTGGCTTTAAAAATAATGTCTTCCCTTTTTTAGGGGGAAGTGCACCTCATACTGTGCAAGTGATGTGTTATAAAGTTACACTCAGACCTTTTAACTCCGCTGTGTGTGTGTGTGTGTGTGTGTGTGTGTGTGTGTGTGTGTGTGTGTGTGTGTGTTTCTGTACATTTTGTATTGCTATTTCCCAGAAATTCAATACTTATTTAACACAAGCAACACAGCTTATTCCTGAGCAATGTTCATACACACACACACACACACACACACACACCAACTAATGGTACCAACATATCATGGCTGCGATTCGTCCCCGAGGCTCAGAGCGTGTGGCAGACGAATGTGTGATGGAGGGAACACTGAGAAATGATGGATGGTGCTTTGAAGGGATAAAGGAGAGACGCCGAGTTGCCAGGCCTGTCGTGCTAAGAACGTTCCCACTTGACCACGGGAACCTGTAGGTCACTGGCAGCAATTATTTCTTTTATAATAAATTCATATTCCATGGATGGCCTGTATGGTGCATATCAGATGTTTATCGGTCTCCATGAATTCAAGTCTGGTCAGGATGTGGAGAATCACCACATTCAATGCTAATCGAAAAATTTACAGCAGAAATTTAATTAGGATGAGCAATCGTTATCGGTCCAGTTGTGCACTCATTGTGCCGCCGGCCTGAGCCTTTATAACCATCCCTTTTTTCTGTCTTCCATCATGTTTTCCAAACCGTACATGGTGTCTGCTGTTTTCTCCTGCTTCGCCAGTATGGGTACCTGTCAGAAAAATGATGAGGACCTTTCACATGCCTGTACTTTCCTACACGGGCTCCATCTCCAGCAGCACAGTCTGTCCAAGAATAACGCCTGTGTCTGTGCGTCGTTTAGTAAAAACATAAACTCAAACTTTACAATGAATCAGATGGTGATTCATGGTGTGGTTAAATATGAATCATATGTCCACAGGTGGGCCAAACGTTGGAGATGAAGTCCACATCGACCATGTTGAGTTCAGGACTGAATTCCTGTCAAATAGAAATGATAAAAGTAAAACAGTAAAACAGTAAAACAGTAAGGGCTTCTTGTTGCAGTAATGATGCAGAGTCTCCACTTTATGCCGATTGATGCATTTATTCCTTCAGTGGCCACATCAGAGGAACGTGATTCTTTTGGTCTTTTAAATCATGTTGGTGAGTCTGAAATGAACGCCTTCTGAAGGCCATGAGCATTTTTGCCGCGTTTTCTAGCTGCGTTCGATCGGCGTGTAACTAGTGTTTGCTTGATGTTGTTTAATGTGCATCACAGAAAACGCTCACCGTTCATGATTCATTGATAATCAAGGTATTGATAATCGTAATCGAATTGAATTGTGAAGGTTCCCACCTCTAGAGGGAAGACATGGTGCCAGGACGCAGTGTTGGAAGAAGTCTAGCTGACGGGGGTCGAGCGATGCTTTCACCGATCATCTGCTGGGAAGTCTAAAATAGTTCAACAACGATTTTAGAGACACAACCACGAGTTTCAAGTTCTCCTGATCTGAATCATTTACATTTACGGCATTTGTCAGACGCCCTTATCCCGAGCGACTTACAATCAGTAGTTACAGGGACAGAGTCCCCTTGGAGCAACTTAGGGTTAAGTGTCTTACTCAGGGACACAATGGTAGTAAGTGGGATTTGAACCTGGGTCTTCTGGTTCATAGGCGAGTGTGTTACCCACTAGGCTACTATCACCCGTTCCGAGCATTCGTGGGACGTGCTGGCTTGGTGGCAGATACCTTCAGAGACCAGTCCATAACTCCACAGGGTGTGTCCACACATTGGCTGGCAACAGCAAACCTTCTCAACGTTAATGCAATGGCTGCACGGTGCTCAGAGGGGCAGGACGCTCTCTGAGACTCCTGGCCAGGCTGGCTGGAGGGGGGATCCCAGAAGACCCTCCCCGTGTCACAGGGGTTAATACTGTGGCAGCTCTGAGTGATTTCCGATGTGCACCCGACACCTGTTGATCTACCAGGCTCCTCTGGGTCTGATCATCTCCTGTATTGATTCGTTCCTGGGTCTTCTTGTCATCTTGTCTTTGGTGAAGTCATGGCTCATGTAGACACAGAATAGCCAGCGTTCTTCTCCCAACCGCTCTGCAGTTTTTCACACTTTACATCCCATCAGTTATTTGCAAGTACATCTATGTCGTCGGGGATAACGCTGCTGCAACAAGTGAGTGGATTTTGGAAGTATTACCTGCCTGCCGCATCTGACAGGAGAAGAGATTTTATTAATTGGTTATTAAGATATTCATTACATGGGACCTTCTTATGGAGCATGGATATCATCTTCATAGATCATCTTAACAGATCGTTAAAACAGAAATACAATTTATTATAAGATCGTTTTAATGCAGAATTCTATGCACACAAATTGAACGAAAGCCCTGGTGTAAAAGGCATGGTGGGAAGGACGGGGGTCTCGCTAATTACACTCATCCTTTCTTTCTTTTTACATCACTGGTGCCACTGCATGTGCTGTCGTGTTTTATCCGGCCATCGTCGTGAAGCGGCCGTGTGAAATGAATTCTGAAATTATGGGATGCCGGAGATACGGCGCACATGGCTCTGCGTGTGGCGGTGGGGGTGATGCGGGAGGGGGGCGGGGTCCGCGTGCACGCGCCCGATGCCACCCAGCCCGCCGCGCGAGGGTGTCGCGCAGTCCCCGCCAGTCCCCGCGCGCGCGCGCAACTCCGAACTTTCACCGAAGGGACCGACACGTCTCGCCATGGAGGTGTTTAAAGAGGACCGCTGTCCCTTCTCCGCGCAGGACGAATGTGCCATGTCCAACGCGTCGGACGCCCGCGGCGGCGCGCAGGAGCCCATGTCCCCCATCATCCCGGTGATCACCGCCGTCTACTCCATGGTGTTCGTGGTGGGGCTCATGGGAAACTGCCTGGTCATGTATGTCATTGTCAGGTAAGGCGTGAACACTTCTGTTCTGTTCTGTTCTTTTTTAAGCTTGTCAAGTTCTATTGAAATCTTCCAGCCCGGGTTCGAATCCCAGACACACGTGTGTAATGTATCTCAAACAGCCGATTAGAAGCTGTGGGTTCCCATCCAGGTTCTACAGCACCCACCGAGGGTGCCGACACAACCAGGGCCACCCTGCAGACTGTGTGTGTGTGTGTGTGAGTGTGTGTGTGTGTGAGTGTGTCCAGGGATTCACCTGATTGTTGCTGTCAGGGGTTTTGATTTGTCTTCTCCATCTGGCTCAGACATTGTCCATTGTGTGTTGGTACGTGTTCCCATTGGTGTGACCGGTAAGTCGGTGTGGTTAAGTGTGATTTACTGGAGTGATCACCTGCTCTGACACGCATCGTGCTGATTCGGTGGCTTTTTATGGCACTGCTTTAGACGTCTGCAGCCTGCGGAGGTGGATTTATGAAGGGGGACACAAATAAATTGTTATGGCGAAGGGACATTACGAGTGTGTCTGTGTGTGTGTGTGTGTCTTGTAAGCACACTGGAAGTGCGATCTCACACCTCCTCCATCTCTTGCCCCAGCCAAAGCTAATTTGACTTTATGCATTTTTGTTTTCCAATCTTGTTCTCCAGAGCATACATTATATTTATTATTTTACTGCTTTAAAATTGAAATAACAAGCCTATTGGATCAGATATGGCAAGAAGAGCAACGGTGGAGAAACCCTCGGAGAGGTTCCATGACAGCCTGAGAAGACGTAAAATATTAAAAACAGCATAAATTGCAAAAAAAATGTCATTTCTCTTGTGCATTTTACATATTTATGCCAGGTTCCACCTTAAGTTCTTTTCTACAATTTATGCTCAAGGACAGAAATGGTTCAGTGAAATCATGAAAAATGAGTCTTTATTGGTGCTGTCAGCAGTGCTTCGCTCAGCAGCGACCATGAAGTTTAATCTTCCTACAGGTACACCAAGATGAAGACGGCCACCAACATCTACATCTTCAACCTGGCCCTGGCCGACGCGTTGGTGACCACCACCATGCCCTTCCAGAGCGCCGACTACCTGCTCAATTCCTGGCCATTTGGCGAGGTGGTCTGCAAGGTCTTCATCTCCATCGACTACTACAACATGTTCACCAGCATCCTGACACTCACCATGATGAGCGTGGACCGCTACGTGGCCGTGTGCCACCCGGTGAAGGCTCTCGACTTCCGCACCCCGCTCAAGGCCAAGGTCATCAACGTCGGCATCTGGGTGCTGTCTTCGGCCGCTGGGGTGCCGGCCATGGTGCTGGGGGGCACCCAGACCAACAATGGTGAGATCACACACACACACACACACACACACACACACACAGTAAAGGCCAAAAGTTTGGACACACACACCTTCTCAGTCAATGTATTTTCTTACATTGGTATTCTCACTGAAGGCATCAAAACTATGAATGAACACATTTTGGTGATATTTTTCTATCACATATATTTTAATATTTTAAATAATATTTTAAAATTATTATAACAAAGTTGTGAGTTTTTTGCAGATAGAGTCCTAGTGAGGAGTTACAATGATAGACGCCTTAACGTCGCTCTAGATAAGAGCGTCAACCTAAATGCTGTAAATATAGACGATTTTCAACCTCCGCATGTTACATGCCTAGCTCATCCTAGCGTGGTTGATTATTGGAATATGTTCGATATTTTAGTATTACACTTATTTCAATAGCATGCATGAATAGCATGCATGAATATGAAGTGAAGTTAATGAGAGGTACTTGTGAATCGTGACCGCTAACTTACGCTCAAGCTAAACTAACTGCTAAAATGAACAGCACATTTACACTAACAAGATTAGTTCATGACGTACTGACGTTAAGCCACAGTCAGGTTAAGAGACTTCAGAGTGAACCGTGGACTAGAGATTTCCCATCTACAACGAAATGTGTCCTCTGCTTTTAACCCATCACCCTTAGTGCCCAAAGAGCAGTGTTTGGGGACGGTGCTTTGCTCTGTGGCACCTCAATGGCACCTTGGCAAACGTCTGATTACGGCAACCTTCTGATTTCCTTAACCGCTAGGCCACCGCTGCCCCAGTGGGAATCTTGGTGAAAAGTTTCTCAACCCCAATTGACATTCTCAAAAATGTAGCAACCAAGCAATATGGAAAGCAGCCATGCTGTTTTTTTTTCCAGTTTTATCCCATAACACGCGTGGATAAGGTTGCCAGACGGCATATGAAATTAGACGGTATTTGACAGTGATACTGAAACAGATGAACGCAGCGTTAAAAAAAACAATCATTGATAGGCTCTAAGGGGATAGTGATTGGGTAAGACATGCAGGATCTGGACCAATCAGAAACAGTGGCAGTAAGTGGAGGGTAGTACAGGTACTGACTTTCAGCTCTGTCAGCTCTGATCTGAAGTTAGTGCTAAGTTCACTATCAGTTGGATTCATTTCAATGTCTGTTGATAATAAACTGCTTTTAATATTAAGTGTGAGGCAATGGTTCGAGTTATGATTCGCCACCACTGGTGCATCATGCTATGTTAGGTGTCCTGCATGAAATGTGGCATCACTACATGAGGAGGTCCCATTTCCCCAATGTACTACTCTCAGGTTACTACGGAGTTACTAAAGCCTGACTTCTGTTTTTTTTTTTTTTCCAACGTGACCTTTTCACATCTTTTTCATGCCATTAGTAGAACCTTCTGGAGGTTGCTTTTAGTCTGGCAGCTCACATTTTAAATCGGTAAATAACTCACCTCGACCAGAAATGCCAGCTTGGGAGAGGCTCTAATTCCCAGAGTGTTAAATCCGCCAGGGCGGGTGGAATGTAGGCCACGGCAACCTTGGCTGGACGTGAGGGTCCGCAGTGTCAGACGAAAAGATCTGGCTCACCCGGCTGGGTGATGGATTTGCCGGGTCATGTCTGCTGCCGACTAAACTGAGGGCATGCGTCACTGAAGTGCCGCAGTAATTACTGCACCGATCATTCATATATTCTGCCCCACCCCCCCGGGACACAGATTCTTCGTTTATGTCCCCTTTTTCACAATTTCTCTCTTGTGACAGGGACGACGGAGTGTGCCCTACAATTTCCCGACCCGTACGAATACTGGGACACGCTGATGAAGCTCTGCGTCTTCGTGCTGGCCTTCGTCGTTCCCGTGCTCATCATCACCGTCTGCTACTCGCTCATGGTGCTCCGCCTACGTAGCGTCCGACTGCTGTCTGGCTCGCGGGAGAAGGACCGCAACCTGCGGCGCATCACCCGCCTGGTGCTGGTGGTGGTGCTGGTGTTCGTGGTCTGCTGGACCCCCATTCACATCTTCATCCTGGTCAAGGCCCTGGTGGGCGTGCCAGAGACCACGCCGGTGATGGCGGCCTACTTTTTCTGTGTTGCCCTCGGCTACACCAACAGCAGCCTCAACCCGGTCCTCTACGCCTTCCTAGACGAGAACTTTAAACGCTGCTTCAAGGACTTCTGCTTCCCCACCGCCCGAGGTGGCAGGGGGAGGGGCAGTCACGAGGCCAGGGGGAGCGGCAGGGAAGGCGGCACCGTACGTCGGACCCCCTGCCCGGCTGAGAGCCCACCAAGGACCGCCAAGCCGGCATGACTAGCGGTGGAGCTCTCTTCCATCACCCAGACGGGGAAGGAGGACTCCCACGAGCTGGGCCTAACGCAGGTCACGTCCGCCTTGTGACACAGGACCCCGTCTGGGGCGCTACCGCAATCCCATATTCCCCCAAAACGGATGTAGCGCTATGACTGATTGCATAAAAGTGTGGTCACGCCATGAAACCCCACAGAAGGTGCCAGCGCTGTCCATCTTGTAATCGCCACACTGCGGTTCCCCGTTAAAAGCTGTGACATTCGGAGCAGGACGGCTCCTTCCCCCCATCTGATAAGGTCGCTGGTGGCCGCGCTCGCCCACAGATCCTCCGATACGGGATGGCCGCGTCCTCCGCGGCTACGAGACTCGCGCGGACTGACTTATTCCCTACGGCGAGATGTGTCACCCCGTACAGCCTCCTTCCCTAAACCTCGAGCTTTCTCCTGAACTCATCCTCACAAATCAGAAGACAAATCATCCCGCCTGCGAAGCGCGCCAGTAGTTCATCTGCCCACCTGACGTCATCGATTTCACGGGACCGCGTCCAGCCCGGCACTGCGTTTATGGCCGCGTTATGTCTCCCATAACTACCGCAGGGTAATAGAATTCCGGAGGGTTCCGCAGATTAAGGAGTCAGGGAAGTTCTGCACCGGTGCCTCTGGGAGCAGCTGGAGATGCGGATGGAATCGCTCCTATTCCTCAGGGACATCAGTGCTTTCAGCTGGGACGTCCTCCCTTTCTTTTATCTTTCTGTTCTTGTTCTTAACTCCACGCTCATTTTTTGTGCTACTGGCGTGTCTTTGAAACGTTTTATTGCGTCCTTCCTTCATTTTAACCTGCTACTGTTCAATTGTACTCTCCGTTTGAAGCATCCACATGTACACTTATCAAAATTCATATCAATTATTAGGCTTGTAAAGCTTTGTTCATAAAGCGTTGCTTTGAGACACATCTAGTTCTGCTTTGTAGGGCTGATGCCTTTTGTTACGATTATCAGAAATTGTTCCAGACGATTACCAACATAGAAAAGATTGGTGGGAATAATTAGGTGAAGCCTAAGTGTAAGGGGAGTACTCTGGCAATCATAGACACACCTTAAGACATTGTCAAATTTCACTGTTATGTAAGAACATGTGGTCTCCAAGCGCTAGTATTCCAGACTACGTTCAACAGAGGGACAAAACTGAAAGAATTGGTAAGAATTTGAAAGTTTTAAAAAAACACGTTGATGAAATGGTGAGGACTGCTCAAGAAATAATTAGCTCCTGTTCACCAAACAATATGGATTATTTGTCCAACCCTGGTCTACATTAGTAACAGTTCAACAGTCAGCTAATCATCCATAGATAACGTGCGAATGGTCCACGGCCTGATGCAGGCTTCACACATAAATCCATCATCCCATTCCCAGCTGTAATGACCTATCGAATGTGAAAGAGGGCGCTTCAAATAAATTACACTCCTAGTAGTAGTAAAAAATCGAAACAAATCTAAATCTATAGTTTATTGAAACAAAGCGCACTTTAAGGTCCAGGATGTAAAGCATCCAAAGCAAGGGAGAGAAGACTAAACACATGCACACACATGACACACACACACACTAATGCACATTTTTACTGACACAATGCTGGCCTTAGGTCAAACTGAAGAGGGCAAATCCTGGACCGGAATGATGTTAAACTGGACAGGGGGCTAAAGCTGGCCATGTTCCACGGTGTCAGTCTGTATGAACTGTGTGCTTGTAACATGTTGTCGGCCCGCCGGGGTGACGCTGTCATCTGCAGCAGCGTGCATGTAATCTGCATGCTCAGTACTTACTCGTGACATGTATATAATCATAACGCTGATGATTGTCGGATTTTAGTGTTTCGCTGTAGAAAAGTCAACCCTTTACATGCTGCTGTGTCAATGTGGGGCATTGTCGTCATCGGCTGTACGTTCCTCTGGGATTTCATTGCCTCTGTGTGGGAATGTATTTGTGTGTACAGTATGCAGAGTGTCACCTGTGGGCTGCTGTGGAACATGCCGCCCCGCTTCTGTTTGCGGGGATTAAATATTAATCTGACCACAGGTTACACGTTTCATCTCAAAGAGACGCCATTGTAGGCTTTGAACTCGGATTTGCCACAGATACGACACACTCTGGTTTGGGGAAACAAACGCAGGACCCCGGTTTTCCCTCACTGCGAAGGAGATTTTCCTGAAAGCAGCCGAGCATAATGCGTCATTAAATTATGGTTCTGTATTCTCCTGGGATGTCCCTTCAGGAGATTATTATTCTGATGCACGCTGTGTGAAAGCTGCAGATGGCTGACAAATTAAAGGGAAAAAAAGAGCAGAGAAAGGAATTTGTGGGAAATGTTGCTAGATGGTGCACTTGGGGGCACATGGAGTGAAAGGTCAATGCGGTTTAGTGCAAAATGATTTATCTTATGATGAAATATTTCTATCCTGACAGAGGGGGCTGACCTTCAGTGCTGAAATGTACATTTCCAACAATGTTTAGTGCTATTGGCTGTAAAAAGTTAACAACTTGCTCATTAATCAATCCCATGGAAATCGAAAAAAACAACAGAAAATAATGTAACATAAAGATGAATTTTTTTCACTTTTTTAAAGCTTTTTTAATTTTGTCACCCATCTTAGAAGCCTCTAGATGGCTGAATTTTCCAGCAGATATGAATGTCAACCACGGTTCAGAGAAGTGGATATTTTTTAAATGTAATTGTTTGACTGGAGCATTTGAATGAGCAGTCGCTTGAAGCATCACTGTGAAACTCTCGCCAGCATCAAATCCTATTAGGCTTGGCGGTGCAAATGGAGTGTGAACGACCACTTAAGCCGTCCGACTTTTACAGTTCACCTCTGTATAATTATAAAGTACCGGGTTATTAATTATTGGTTTTAGCGTATGTAATTTATCTGCAGAATAGCCCGACTGCGGCCATTGGCTGTTGTCCTGAGGGTGTGGGAGGGATGTGGAAATGGAGATGTGTGCTTTAATGTGTTTGATGCCTTACTCTGACACCCCCTGCTTTTGATGTTACCCAGTGTTCCGTGTGCATTTTGCTGTAATGACCTGTTCTTATTAAAATGAGTGCCACTGTCTCTGTGGGTAGTGGACTCTCACAGCACCGCTGTCTTGGACATGGCATCTCTAGACTTTCTCTGCATGGCGCCGGTTATTTTATCAGCCTTTGAATTTCGTGACTGACTTGGGATTCATTTTCTGAAATGGACAGATCTGCTTCCATTAACATATGATTTGCTAATTAATTGCTCATACTTAGTTTGCCGAATGATAACGCTGAATTTTTTGGAGTTGAATTTCTGACTAGTTGAATTTCAGCATACTTGAAATTGATGCTTTAATCTTTTACTATGAACTTGTTGGCATTGAAAAATATTACTGAAATTACAGCAAAACGTTCAGAAACTGTGTTTCAATGGCAAAAAAAATCAGTGCTTGAAATTCAAAGGCTAATAAAATTTCAAAATCCAATGGAACCATTTCTCTTCCATACGGTACCTTCAAGTGCAGATGGCCGAGATGAGAAGACCACTGGGACCAAGGAGACCTGCCCTTTGACCTGCTATGGCATACAAAGTCACCCCTCCTGCAGTCATGGCGCTTTTCAACCCAGCCCTAATGAGGCCGGGAAATAATGCATTGGCAGAAGACAGATGCATGAAGGGAATCTTCCAGAAACAGGAGTTCAGTGCCACTCCCCTGAGTCTCCCCCGATGACTGAGTCTGCTGCCTCGGTCTTGGAATTTATTCCACGAATGCATGCCACAGAGAGAACCACCATACCATAATATACATTAAAAACTGTATCTACCTCCTTTAATGATCAATTTCAATCACTGTAAATGCTATAAATATTACATTTTTTCTTTTTTTTTATTAACGTACACATAAACAATATACACACATAAAATGTTCCTCTATGTCAGAACAATAGACAAACACAGTCTGCTTAAACTAATACCACACAAATAATTATAGGTTTTTTTCAAACACACCATGTGCAGTGCAGGGATAATAACATCTCCAAGAGATAACTGGAGTCAGGAGTCCAATCAATAAGATGAAATTGAACCCTGCCCTATAAAAATGTGACAACAGTTGTGACAAAAATTATCAGATCTGATTATATTTTATGACCAATATATAATTCCAATTGCAACCTTATGTGTGTGTGTATATATTTTAATACATACAATACATAATAAATATATATACACACACAAATAAATATAGAATTTACACAATATAGATATGTGTGTGCATGCATGCGTGTGTGTGTATAAAAGTGTATGTACATATAAAAGGACTGAAAGACACATTAAATAACCATGGAAAAGCTGAACTTGGCAACCTGTCTAGACTAAATTCAATTTCAGTAAATCTTGGAATAAATCTGACGTCCACGGTGGAAGGTGTGCATACATAATATGTGCGTGCATATTACATATTTAGCGGTTTTATTAAAGGAGGGCAGAGTGATAGCGCTGACACTGATGCATTAGTGACCTCATGTCTGTGTTCTAATCAAACACCAACAAAAGTGTTCCATTTGCAGAGGAACCTTGTGCCTTGTGCATGAAAAATAGACTTGCATAACATACAATATGTAATCATGGCATGGACAAATGAATTATACAATTATTTTACTGAATTATCATGTTACTGTAATGGTTTGATCATAATAACTACAGGGCCCTTCACAGCAATTTGGTCAATAAAAAATGTATTAAATCAAGCATTTTCAATCAATTACATTAGGTGGATTTTATGAAATGCATATTTGTTCGATTTGGGGGGTTTGAGGAGGATCAACTGAAGGATTGATTTCGGTAGAAAAATTGACTGCAAGAAAACGTTGCATGCAGCATCCCAACGCGCAGCTGACCAGACGCTGGTGCTGAATACCCGTGTGGACGCCTTGAAAAATGGTCGGTGTTCTGTCCACGCTGGTTAAGATGCCTGTGTGAATGAGGCCTTAACTCTCATCTCACTGACGTATTTAAAAGATAATATGGTGTAATGTACAAAAATTGATGGGATGCATCGTGATGCATCGATAATCGCTAGTCGAATTATGGTTAATCGAAGGCCTCTAGACTCTGGTAGATGGAAATGTCTGCTAATGATGAAATATCTGCATAATATCTGGCTCATTATAAGCAATAATTTTCCAGTGGATGCAGCATCTCTTGCTTGATTGATTATTAGAAAAAACATTTGACCTTAGTATAGCTGATTAAATAGAACTGGTTAAATTCACTCTAGTTGTGTATCTTTTGCATCAGGAAATGGGACAATAATTATTCTTTTTCATTAATATTGACTAATATTGAAAGCATTTCAAATTCAATTTCAAACTAATTTTTCATTGAAACAAGGCCATTTTAAATGACGTAGCACCAAAGGCAGCGGAGGTCTAGCGGGTAAGGAAGCAGATAGTCAGAAGGCTGCCGGTTCGAATCCCAAGGTGTCACTGAGTAAGGTCCCCACATGCCTTTCATGGCTGCCCACTGTGAAGGCACGGTGTGGTGGGTCAGTATGGGGTCAGAATAGTGCCATATTTACTTGTATTCAAATACAGATCACTTGCCAAATATATCTGTTCATTTTATTCTAAATACAAGTAGTTTTCAGTGCGAGCAAACTTCTTTTTACGGGTGGAAATTGGAAATTGAAAAGCACGCATGCAAGTATACATGGCACTTGTATTCTAATATTCTGGCTCCACATTTCAGGCTTCAATTTAGGGAAAGTGCGACATCTAGAGGTGAAGGACGTTCCTGCTCCTCCCACCTGCAAATCACACCACGAGGAATTAGTACATAATCTGGAGTAATAATTACGTCTTGATGTACTTTAGGACACTGAACCAAAATTGTATTGTTCCTTTACTGAGGCTGCAGTAATTTAAAAAATGTAATTCGTTTTTGCCATTTTGAAACGAATGTTTTGCATTCGCATTATGGGACTAAAGCCACGAAATGGTTCTCAGAACAATTTTGCGCATATAGATGCAATGAGGGCAAGTACTGAAATCTTGGATTTGTGTTTGTATATATTAATTTTTTTTAATAAATGTAAATCTTTAGATGCTTAAATAAACTCACACATCTTCTTGGATGCCTGTTTCTGCGTTAAACAATGAATACATCCAGAATGTTTAGGATGTACTTAGGCTTTATTAGTGCAGGTTTTATTACAGATCACAATAATAATACACAGGACTGTTTTAAACAAACCAAAACCACTGATTATCTGAGCTGCAAGCTAAAATATGTATGATAATAGCAATAATAAAAAATAATAGCTGCATTTGTACGTTTAAAAACAACTTAGTCAGGGAGCACAATAACTGAAAAAATTATTTCTCAATCAAATAAATGTATAGATTATGGGGCATAGAAGAAAAAAATCCAACTTTCAGCCACAGTCCTTAACTGTGATACGCGATGAATCGATCCAGGCCTCTGTCCATCGTGACGTGGGAGGCCGGGTGCCGGCGCGCATGCGCGCAGCGGCGCCGGCCGACGGTGGAGCGCCGACGCGCAGATGGGTCTTATCCGGTGGAGAGGCGTCTGCGTCCAGCTCCCACGGTGATGCGGTGAGTAGACCTGGCTCTTTAAAGCCCCCTTTTCTGCTCGTCTTCGCGTCCTCGGTCGCGGAGCTGCGAATTCCGGCGCTGGTGCTGATGCTGCGGGCCAGATGTGGGCGGCAGGACGTGATGGCGCGGCACGATCGATGGACTGATGTCCGTTCCGAAATACGATTTGTAAAATGCATGCAGGAAAATAAAGGAATGGTGGATCCCTGGATTTTAATAACAGTTATTATCGTGGTAATCTGACATCTAATCCCAAATTCTGTCGTAAAAGAGTGCTGTGCATGTTGCGCTGTGAAACAGGTGGAAAAGAAATATAAAAATTCAGTCAAAGATATTCAGGAAAGTCACCTGTGGTATGTATGTATGTAACGTGCATATGTGAACATTTGAATTGGCAATTAAAAAAAGGAAAGTATTTTGTTACCAGATGCTGCTGCAGGTTAATTGGCCCCTCGGGACACCGCTGTCTCCTCCAGGACGCCGCTAATCAATTTCCAACAACTTCATTAGGCCCTTACAGCCTACTCCGGCATTTTCCACTATGAACTACTCTGCAGCTGACACTGCAGCCTGGTGCAAAGGCCGATATTCATAATATATCTATTGCAATTGTACAGAGTATAAAGTATTACAGAGTATAAAGTTTAAAGTATAACAGAATAACATGTAACAGCGAAGTAGATTTTTAAATATGCATATATATACAGCATTGTGCAAAAGTCCAATACAAACCTGTGAAAAATGAACCACTGTTTATCTAAGATGCAAGCAACGTAAAAAAAAAAAAGCCCGTATGTCAAATATTGATCAAATATTGAGTTACCTAATGTGTTTATAACAGAATTTCCATATTTTCATGAAACAGTGACATGATATGTGTAGAGAAAGAGACCCTGAGCTGGTATATTGCATATAATAGTATTAGTAATGCATATAGGTATTATACACACACACACACACACACACACACACACATATATATATACATATGTATATGTGTTGAGTTCAGAGTGCGTTACTACTTTGAAGAATATATTGCCAATCATGTATAATGCCTCCAGGTTTTTAAAAATGCTATAAAATGCTTTAAACCTTTATGAATGCATTGATTATGTTTGTTAATAATTCATGCGGTGTCATGAGTACGGTGCACCAGTACTACTTTCTCTGTGTGTTTTTTTTGCAGCCCATGGGTTCGGAGCAGGTGCAGGAGGCACCAGGCACGGTGCAAACGCGCAACACACACGCCCCGAGCAGGACACACACCCACCCCGCTGCAAACACACGCGCACACAGCTGGATGAACGCGCCCCCGAACGCTTGCTGCTTCTGCTGGTGCTGCTGCTGCAGCTGCTCCTGGTACGGTAACACCCGTGAAGGGCAGCACACCGGGGGACGGGGACCTCAGTAGCACCGTGCCCTTACCCGCTAGGCCCCGACTGCGCCAGGGGCACGCACCAAAGTGGCTGTGGGGACAACAATGGCGCGCACGTGTGAGGCCGACATGTTTTTGTCCGTCCATGTGATTAAACATGCATGAGCGCCGGGGTGCAGGTGTTCATCCCGCCTCATTAGGGGCATCAGGAGCAACGGTGTTTACAGCGACAGTCCCAGCGGAGCATATTACTGGCTGCGCCTTACACATGTTACATATTTCACATTGTTTCTTAGCCGCTTTGTATGTGTGTGTGTGTGTGTGTGTGTTTTGCGAGTACAAGGGAGGAAGAACAAAACACGTTTGTTGTATAACTAGGTTATCTTCAAAAAGTGCATTATTTCGGGCTATTTCTGGACAGTGTGTGTTTGTGTGTGTGTGTGTGGCAGCTTGACGGTGCGGGCTGCTCAGGATGAGAAAATCCAAAGACTCGTCTATGAACGTCCAGAGGTGACCAGCAACTGTGAGGAGATGTAAGTTATGTCCTACATGCCTTTATAAGAATATTATTAATCACCATAAACTATTATAGTAATTATTATTGTTGTCATTGTTATTATTGATATTACAGGCCTATTAATGTTATTAAATCTGTCTGAACTGGTTTACTATGTCAAAAAGATTTGATTCGGATTTTTGAACCGTCACGGCAGGAGGTTCATGCAACCCTTCAAATTCCGCTAATGCAGTTAGAACACGGCTGCACGTACACATCTAACAACAGTACTGCGCTCGCGTCAGCTCAGACCAAATAAACAGCTCAACGGGCAACCTTGACATCCACCCACAGCCCCGAGCCGAGCCTGGAGGAAGCCCGCTGCTGGGCACAGTCGTTCGAGCGCCTGATAAAGAGCCCCGCAGGCCGCGGCCGCTTCCGCCAGTTCCTGCGGACGGAGTTCAGCGAGGAGAACCTGCTCTTCTGGCTGGCCTGCGAGGAGCTGAAGAAGGAGACCAATCGGACCGTGGTGGAGGAACGGGTCCGGCAGATCTACGAGGATTTCATCTCCATACTGTCCCCACGAGAGGTACCTGCAGCACATTCTAAGATGCCTTTTACTTGCTCATGGACTCCCCCTACAGGTAATAAAAATGTCTAATAATTCCCAATGGTGCAGGTTTATTAGATGTTGTATCTGTTTTGATGAAAAATCGTGTGTGGGGACGGTGCTTTGCTCAGTGGCACCTTGGCGGTTCGTAAATTCAAACCACAGCTAGCCGCCGGGCCGACCACAGTTGCCATTAGTCTATTTCAGAAGCGCTGCAGCTCAACCCTGGAAAATGGACGTAGACACGCAGATAGACAAGTATTCCAAATGCCTTTGGACGGCGGGAGGAAAGCGTAGGTCCTGGGGGAAAACGGCGCTAACACGGGGAGAGCATGCAACAAGGTCCGAGCCAGGATTCAAACTCAAAACCTTGGAGGTGTGAAGCCACACTGCTAACAGTGGCGCCACCGTGCGGCCTGTGCTTGTACCGCAGAGTCCAGACAGACAAGTTGACGGTTCTGACATCTCAATATGTTTGCATAATATATAGCTAGCTGCTGAGAGATCTCGGTTTGTCTCCTGCTCTGTGTGACTAGGTGAGTCTGGACTCTCGGGTCCGCGACGTGATCAACCGGAACATGCAGGAACCCTCCTCCAACACGTTTGACGATGCGCAGCAGCAGATCTACACCCTGATGCAGCGCGACTCGTACCCGCGGTTCATGAACTCCAGTGCCTATGCAGACCTAATTAAAAGCCTGGAGGATCCTCCGTCAGAGACGTAGAACACACACAGACACACAAAGAGGTTCTCGTCTGTCCATCAAGGTCTCCAGTTTTTTTTACTAAGAACCTGTTCCAGATCATGATTGTAGTCAAGTGTGGTGAACCAAGGAGCAGGTCTGGGACCTGATGGACGTTGAATATCTGCACACATATATACATATATGTTCTCCTTCTCACACACACACACACACACACACTTACTGTACAGCCTCAAGTAACTTTTCATGCCTTCACAGTTCTCTGATTATTAGCACCGATAGAAAACAGTTTTGTTTTCGCAATGGGTTTGAATTCAATATGGATTTAAACTGCGGTATAATTGCAATAATACATTCTTCCATCGACAGCACACCAGTGCTATTGCTTGCGTATTATTGCTACAGAAGCCCATCTGACCAAATCTTTACTCCCCAACGTCTCTTTTGGTAAATGTTTTGGGCCACTATTTTATCAGAATGGTGCTAAAGTGCGGCGCTAAGCATGTTCACTGGTGCCAGGATTTACATAAGTAGACGAAATGAGACTTCCTTTGTAGTTGATGTGTAAATAATTCTGTCACCCAGAACACAATCTTTATATTAAAGTGACCGGGAGAAAAAGAAAGAAAAAAAAAAAGAGAGAGAAAAAAATGTAAGTAGGAGGAGCCTTTAAACAACGCAACCCATCAAAAAGCATGTCAACGTGCAGACGGCAGTTTCCCACCCGCTGTAAATCACATGCAAAGACAGCGCGACTTTTTATTTCATTTTTTGAAGGCCTGCCAGAAAAAAAGCGTCTTTGATCGTAATACCACGTGAAGTGACAGGAACGTCCAACTAATGTTAGCTGCTGTCCGTAAAGCGTGTTACACTGTATGTGGTTCTTTCTTTTTTTGTTGTAGTTTGTCTACACTGCTCAACCACTGCCTGCATCCGCCCTGAGAGCGAGGGACCCCCCTCCTCCTGTGCCTTGACTTTGTACTGAAGAGAAAGAAATAAACTAAAAAAAAAATTGACATATTTATCATAAAACAGGCCCACAATCGGTTTATGTTATGTAATTGTGCTTTTTGTGTTTTCTTTTAAAAAAACATGCAGCACATGAGATGAAATGGTCCCTTCATTGCAATACTGTTGCATCAATAATGGCATTATTTATATGAATGCATGGGTAAAAATAATTTTTTTCAAAAACATGAAGAGTTTAACATTTCTACTTGGTGTTTATATTGCGGAAACGTAACGGTGCAGGGGGTTGAATAAAAGCACAAAGACATGACCATTCTCACTGACTATTGCACTGTGTGCATGCGTTTCTGTTCAATACTAATCAATAATTTAGCACACTATTCTTCATGCGCAGCCCTATGACAGGAACACGTAATATTGCCAGTATGAAGATGCTTGTCACCTTTCATTTCATTTTGCTATAAGAGATGTAGCACGTGGGGAGACTTCGCTAATGTCACAAGATACGTTTGTTCAGGCCTTGCAGATCTAACCAGATAGAAACAGGATATCAGTACGCTGGAGAGGAGGAACCAACTACCCAGCCAGCCCTTTTTCTCTGGTGTTTTAGAAGGCGAACTTGTTTCATGGTTTATTAAGTAATGTGTAAAAGATGAAAGTGTTGACACTGTTTAAGGCACGTTGCTGTTTAACGCTTGTCAAGATTTCAGTAGAATTTGACGTTAAGAAAACAGCGTATGCAGCATTTACGTGATGCTGAATGCCTGCATGGAGACTTTTTTTTTTTGTTCCACCTGACGCCAGAAAAGCGCCTGGTTCAGACGTCCGTGTGAATGATACCTTAACCCTTGTCTCGTATTTGAAAACTTAATGTGAAGTCATGCAGAAAAATTGATGGGCTGCATCAATAACCAACGCACTGATAATCGAATGGTTGGACCAGTGACCAGTCCCTCTTATCCATTTCTCTACACCGGCGCTTCACGTCAAGCATCTAGTGGGGTGATCTAGTGCATATGACATCAGTGATATCCATCCGGATCCATGTGCTGCATCCTATTCTGGGAAAACACGCTTCTTCAGTCTTCGGTCAAGTAAATCTCCACCCACAGAATAATGCATGCTGGGAAGTCAGTGTCAGATTCTGGTTTATTAACAGAGCGTGAGGGAGATATGGCTTTTCAACATGAAACAAGCCACACCCACAGCTGCTATAAAGCATCAGTAGACTTGGTTCAGCCGCAGCGCCTGGTCCGACCCTTGACCTGAGGCTGACTTGGTATGGCAACGTATTCCTTGGCCCTCTCGGTCCACTCCGTTCTATGGTAAATGTAAATGTAGACGTCCTGCGTGTCCAGTCGGGGGGAGTCTGACCACCACCACCAGGGTTCACACAGCAGCGTCGAAATTTTAGTCGATTGGAGGCAATCGTTTCTCTATGAACTCTTGGATGTCGATCATTTCCTGTACACACGAGCAGAAGCAGTGAATTTACATCCGGGCATTAAACATGGGGCACAAAGTGCTTCAAACTCATCGCTGGAAATCCAACCTGCGGGCAAGAGGTGTGCTGCATTCTGGGATACGTCTTGAAGGTGATGTTGCCGGGGTTGATGAGCGTTTTCAGCTTCTCCACCGTCAGAGAGCCAAACACCAGAGGCACCAGCGGGTCGGCCTCGCCGTGGCACTGCAGCACCGCCACATCCTTGTTGGCCACCACAGATGAGGGCTGGGGGTTCACAAACGGTTCAAAGGTCATATATGTGAATGATGGGGGGGTTTAGGAAAGAATCGGGTGAGTGACCCTACCTGCGCAAACGAGCTTCTGAGAGGAAGCCAGGAGCTTAGAGCCACAACGCCAGCCAGCTCTTGGTGTGTAGTAAGAGCGGTGTACAGAGAAAGTGCTCCTCCCTAAATCACACACACACACACACACACACACACACAGAAGAATTTGTAACCTCAGGTGGATTTGCAGCCAAGGGTAAGATCTCCTATATAAGCTCTAACGCAAACCCTGGAGCTCGTTCTAAATCCTTGAAAGAGGATATAAGCAAGGTGCAGAGCATTCAAATGAGAAAGGACACGGACAGACAAAAAAAAATCCTTAATAATGGGTCAATAGCAACGCTCGATTAAATCCACTGTACCTGAGAGAATCCGCCAAGCACGATCCTGTGTGATGGAATGCCGTTCTTGACTTCCTGGTCTATCAGCGCTTTGACTGTGGAGGAAAAAGCCCTATAGCCGTTAATCCAGGCCATCTGAAGTGATAAGCACATTTGTGCATTAAGGATCTGCAACGCACTGTTTTCTGCAGCCCGTTTGATTCCAGGCTCGTCCTCAGCAGCATCCGGACTCAAACCAACAATGTTGAACCTGCAAGGACATCCCAGAATGAATATCGGGAAGGACATCACCACATGGCGGCACATCACAATCGGTCCACCAAATACTGCAGGGCTGTCCCAGTTTTAATTAGTTTAAAGGTTAAACAATGTTCACCCTACATCTGAAAATGGCAGAACGGAAACACGGCGGGATCAGTGCTTCCGTGCCCTTACGGAGCGGCACTGAAGGCAATCTGACGCGTGCAGATCCTGCTGATGCCGAATTTCTTACCAGGAGGGCATGTGCATGTTCATATTCAGGCTCACCGGCATGACTGGCCTAAATATTCAAACAAAAAGCAGCTTGGTTAGTCCAACCTAATTCTCGCGTGTAATCTGGCTTTATCTTGGCAGCACCTGTACAGCATATTAGGGGCAGCCGGTGTACTCACGCGTGAGGACATATGTATTTCACATGGGGGGTCCGGATGCCCGCCAAGGCCTCTGCCCAGCCATGCCTGGTGGAAAGGACAGCAAGAATGCATTCTTTTTTTTTATTTTACAGAGCCGGAAGTTCATTCTAAAACGGATACGTACCCCGTGTCGCCTAAGCCATGGAGAAATATTACCTGCAGTGGTGAACAAAGACGCGGAACATCAGTTCAACTCACCAAACGAGCACCAATCACCCTGCTCCATCACAGCAGCGTTTTACACTCACTCACCGCTGCGGTGGCCTTCCGGGCGGCAGGCACTATAGCGGGCAGCGGCGCGGACATGTTATTACCGCACATGCAACGGGCGGAGCGCTGACCTCCACCGGCAGAAAAGCACCCCGACCGCCGCCTGCGGCCCGCTCGACTGTTCGCGCCGTCACACGCTGATCTGCTGCATGAGCGGTCGCGTCCGACTGGGCGAGAAACCTGAGCGCAGGAGGCCGGGAAGATCCGCCTCTACTCGGCGGTGATTGGATGCGCGCAAACCAAGGTCAACTTCCGATTGGCCACTGTAGCAACACTCATTCTTAGCAGCAGTTAAAATAGCAGCAAGCGAGCAACGGCCTCGAAGGGGATGTAGCTCAGTGGTAGAGCGCATGCTTTGCATGTATGAGGCCCCGGGTTCAATCCCCGGCATCTCCAGGTGGCTCCTTTTTTACTATTAATAATATGTATTTTTTATCTCTTTATTCACAATTTGTACAATTTCTTTGGTTAATACTCACCCAGTTAGTGAATTAATTTAAAAAAATGTTTTGTCTATGGTACCGAGCGCCCCCTAACGCCCCACCGACGTACGCACCTAAAATGATACTATGCTTTAATTATTATTATTTTTTAAATAAATTATTAAAATGGCACTTTCTCTACGCATTTTCCGATAAGCGAGAAGGGGAAACACTACCATCCGTGACCCGCACTTCCGGCTTGTCGCACCACGTGAGCGGCCGCCATCGCTCTCGCCCTTGAGAGCGGCGCGTCGGGACGCGATGTCTGCGTCCAAGGCGACCGGTGGCAAGTCTTTGGACATTTTGAAGAATTTACCGCGGATCACGTTGGCTAACTTGCGGCCGAACCCCGGCTCCAAAGCGAAAGTAAGCTCGGTGCATTCTGGGTAACAAGCCGTGTCTTCTATTCTAACGCCTTCTGTCGGTTTTTGTCCCGAGGAAGCTTGGCGGGGTACAAAATTGTCCTTTAATTAAACGTCCTGTCTGGTCACTAATGATCGTTTGGCCAGAAGCTGTACATTGGTCAGTCTAGTAGTTCAGTGTACGGTTTCTGGCCGAATTAGTGCAGGAGGGTCGGTGTGTCTAATAAT
Source organism: Denticeps clupeoides (assembly GCF_900700375.1). Taxonomy (NCBI): domain Eukaryota; kingdom Metazoa; phylum Chordata; class Actinopteri; order Clupeiformes; family Denticipitidae; genus Denticeps; species Denticeps clupeoides. The sequence continues at coordinate 22,009,622 of NC_041708.1, read as the reverse complement.
AAGATTCAACATTTTTATTTGTGGCATGCACGCAGTGAAATGCTTCCTGAACCGCCCTGTTTTCACTGTGCACAGTGAAATTAGGAATTATAGAAATAAAAGTTGCCCCTTTGAATGGTAAACATGTTGGTGCATTTGAAAATGCTTTCCTGAAGTGCACGGATGCTCATCTGACCGGTGTCGTTTAGGAAAAGCGTCGCGGCCGCGGGGCCCACGGCGGCACCAAGAGCGGCAGAGGTCACAAGGGCGAGCGGCAGAGAGGAAACCGTCCCCGCCTGGGCTTCGAGGGAGGGCAGACCCCCTTCTACCTGGCCATTCCGAAATACGGATACAACGAGGGACACAGGTGAATGTGGTGGCGTCATTTGGTTTTTATGAACACTGTTTCGGTGGGCTGACCCGCACGCGCCCGTGTTCAGTCTGCGTCCCCAGTATCCGCCGCTGACCCTGCGCAAGCTGCAGTACCTCATCGACCTGGGCCGACTGGACCCGACCCAGCCCATTGACCTGACGCAGCTGGTCAACAGCAGGGGGGTCACAGTCCAGCCTCTGAAGAGGGACTACGGCATTCAGCTCGTGGACGAGGTGTGTGCCAGCCGCATTTTTATTTTGTGCATATGCTGCCAGGCCCAGAAGTCTTAAGAAAAGGAAAACTAAGAAAATATGCTCCAGGGTTCTTTGAAAGTTTAGTGATTGTCACATGTGATACACAGCAGCAAAGCACACCTCATCGCACACAGTGAAATTTGTCCTCTGCATTTAACCCATCACCCTTAGTGAGCAGTGGGCAGCCATGACAGGCGCCCGGGGAGCAGTGTGTGGGGACGGTGCTTTGCTCAGTGGCACCTTGGCAGATCGGGATTCGAACCAGCAACCTTCTGATTACAGGGCCGCTTCCTTTACCACTAGGCCACCACTGCCTGGGTTCCTGCGGTCAATAAAAACCTGGAAAAGTCATAGAGATTTTTCCAGAGCTTGTAAAGTTGGAGGAAGAAACACTGTCGTCTAAGTTAAGGGTTTCAGGGTTGTCAGAAATTAAGTTTAACAATATTTTGATAAATTTGACTCTTTGTGATTTTTTTTTTCTTCCTCCAAATTCTCACAGAATTTCTGACAACATATGTAATTGAAAAGCAATGGAAATTCTTTTATAAAAATGTGTAAGAAAAAAATAAACAGGCTTGTGACCAGTGTGTGACTGGTTTTGACTTGTAATGTGAAGAGATCCACTGTGAGTGCAATATCAGGGTCTGGAAGTCCGGAAATTATCTGTTCGGATAAATTGTATATGTTTTAATAGAGTGCACTACGCTTGTGTAATTGCATGGTTTACTAAGTGATAGTCCAACAGCCAGTTGTACCCGGTTTTTCTGTACATGCAGCTTGTAATTCCCATTCCTGTCCACACAGTGGCAGTCAGGTGACACATCTGAGCTGTTTAATCTGTATAATTGATATTGGGTAATTACAGAATTAAGTGATACAAGTGTTCTAGAGCTTTGTAAACCTGCTTCTGTGTGCGTGGTAGGGAGCCGACCTGTTCTGTGCCAAAGTGAACATCGAGGTCCAGATTGCGTCCGAGGCGGCGATTGCTGCGGTGGAACGGAACGGCGGTGTCATTACCACCAGCTACTACGACCCGAGGAGTCTCAGTGAGTTTCACGTGGAAGAATACAGACGTTTTATTACCGTATCATAATACATTTTTAGCTAATGCTATAAGGCACGTTTTGCATCATTTCACTTCTATTCATGCAACTTTTCCTCTTTTGTGTGCTGCCTGCAGCTGTCCTAATAAAGCCGGTTCCGTTCTTCCTGACCGGCCAGCCCATTCCGAAACGCATGCTTCCCGGGGAGAACCTGCTGCCGTACTACACGGACCCCCGTAACCGTGGTTACCTGGCCGACCCGGAGCTGGTGCAGCAGGCCCGGCTGGCCCTGGCTCAGAAGTACTGCTACGTTTTACCCGACGCTGACACGGGCGCCCTGTGCAGCATGCTGGCGGCCAGGAAAGGGCCGCGCCAGATCTTCTTCGGACTCTCGCCGGGCTGGATCGTCAACATGACGGAGAAGAAGATCCTCAAACCGACAGACGAGAAGCTGCTGCAGTATTACGGCTCTCAGTAACGACCCGAGTTTCCTGTAAATAAATTATTCAATAAAAACGTGGCTTTTCAACATTGTGTTTCGTGTGGGGTTTTTGTGTGTTTGTACCGCTATCTAGGGGCTTGACAACCTGACCTTTTTTAAACATTCACTCTCATTCAGTCACATAAATCAAGCACAGACAGAGACTACAGGCTGCTGGGGGCAAATTTACATAAAGGGAGAAATTATGGCCCAGCGAGTTCGATTCGAACCAGAAGACCACAAAGACAACAACATTTATTTTTTATATAGCCCATAATCACATACAGTGTGTCTCAATGGGGTTTGACAGGCCCTACAGTTGACACCCCCCACACTTGTCCCCTCCACAAAACTCCACAAAAAAAACTCCAGGAGAGAGAAAAAGAAAGGAAGAAACCCGCATTCAGGGTAGGGTGAGCCTTCAAGTGGGTTGGTGATGATTTGTCCAAGTCCTACAGTTGTAGAGGTGGAGAGGTCCACAGACCCAGGTTCAAACCCCACTTACTACCATTGTGTCCCTGCATGTCTCCAGTAACTACTGATAGTACGGTGCTCTGGATAAGATGGAAAGATCATCCCAGAGGGAAATTCACAGTTTCCGGCAGTTTGAACTTACAAACAGACCAGGACACACTGGACAGAGCGTACATAGCACACACATTGTGGACAAGGCAGATATACTACATACAGTATAAATTTAAGACAAAAGAGACATGTTGCTACTGTGTAGTGCAAAGAAGTGATCGTCGTTGTGAAACACTGTCAACAAAATGTGTCCTCTGCATTTAACCCATGGCAGCCATGAAAGGGGATGTGGGGACAGTACTTGTGGTGGTTAGGAATCCACAGTCCCTATCCACAGTCCCTACCTACCCGCTAGGGACTGTGTGGTTAAGGTAAAGTCTAAAGTGAAGTGATTGTCACATGTGATACACAGCAGCACAGCACATGGTGCATACAGTGTGTCCTCTGCATTTAACCCATCACCCTAAGTGAACAGTGGGCAGTCATGACAGGCACCCAGGGAGCAGTGTGTGGGGACGGTGCTTTGCTAAGTGGCACCTCAGTGGCAGATCGGGATTTGAACCAGCAACCTTCTTTGGATTTCAGGAGGTCCAGGTCTCGCCAACTGAACTTCCTCAGGAGGTTGGCCTCCTTCAAAAAGCTGCTGCAGATGTTTTACCAGACCGGGGTGCTGGGCTGAAGACAACTGGACAAAATGGTGATGAGGGCGGGTGGCTTGTCACCCATGGCAGAGCGATGCAGGCTGAACCCAGACGACATTTACTTTATTTACATTTAACAGTCCCCCCTGGAGACACTCACGGTTACGAGTCTTGCTTAGGGACACAATGGTAATAATTGGTGTTTGAACCCGGGTCCTCTGGTTCCTATGCGACTGTGTTACCCACCAAGCTACTACTCTACCCCGGGTAGACAAGCCGCCCGCCCTCATCACCATTTTGTCCAGTCGTCTTCAGGCCAGCACCCCGGTCTGGTAAAACATCTGCAGCAGCTTTTTGAAGGAGGCCAGTTCAGTTGGCGAGACCTGGACCGCCTGAAATCCACTAAGGTGTAAATGTAAATCATGTCCATGCATTCAAGGTCTGAAGAAGTTTGATTGACATGAGACCGAGAAGCAAGGAGCATCAGCAGATGCAAAGGAAAACAGGAAACAGGTGCCAGCTTGTGTGTGTATGTGTGAGCAAATATGCGGGTGTGCACATGGTTAATACTGAATAATGATGTGTGTGTGTGTGTGTGTGTGTGTGGCAGCTGTGTCCGGACCCCGCGCTGCTAGATCCGCCAAGGGAGCCGTGACTTGTTTTCCACGGAACCCACAGGTGGCCGCTGTTCTGTTGGAGGGGAACGTCGGCAGCGCGTCTTCCAAAACACACGGGCGATGACGTCACGCCACGTCGCTCCCGGCGCATTCCTGGAATTCCTGTCTGTGTGAACCATTTCACACACACACACACACACACACACACATATCTAATTCATTAATTAATTGATTCAAAAGCCATCGCCTACCCATATGTTCCTGGCAAGAAATTTCACCCGAATTCATCATTGTGAATCATTTATTTTAGTTTCATTGCATGTTAAATCTGGTTTGTTTCCCCTTTTCTTTCAATGGGGTGGCTGAAATAAGCCTTTTGTTCAGCCTGCTGCTTTTTAAATGTTAAATGTCCTGCCTTTTCCCCCGACGTCCAGGAATAGAAGCAGAACCCGCGGCCGTCTTGAGGGACGCAGCTATAGAATTTCAGCGGCTCCTGTTGCGCCGTTATCGAAGGAAGCACATGTGCGCGCCAGCGGGGCTGCCCGCATTCCGAACCCCCGGTCACGCGCACGCACGGGCTCGGTGCGTGCTGACGTCACCGCATTTCACGATTAGATGGCGCACCATTCACTAATGTTTCTTGATGCGGCAACAAGTGTAACCAGATTCTTAAATACATTTTACGACTTACAAGTAAATGTAACACCGTTCACAGATGCATTTCTCAACTTTACGTGATGCACGGTGCACAGTGCGGTTACATTTATTCACAAACCGATAAACCTGCATTTGCAAACGACTGTATATATTTGTGAATACCTTTACATTTATTTGTGGATTTTTGCAGCCTCCCTGAAGTGTTTTTTTTTTTTTTTTTTTTTGTCAATCAGATGTCTCCATAGTTTACAGCCAATCACATGTTGACAACATGTCGTTTATTTTCATGAAACGAATCGGGGTTAAAAAAAAGCCGGTGTTTAGTTGGGGTAGTAACTGTGTTTCTGCTAAAAAATCTCTCAACGGGTTAACAGCAGCACTGATCAATTCATTTCTGCACACGACCTGTGGGTGCCTCTGTACTGAAGTATATATATTTTGACCTTGTGGAAACCACGTGACTTCATGCACATTCACTTTCAAAACAAGCATTAGAAAATGTTGGCATAAAAGAGAAAAAGTCCCTGTAAAGTCCAGGGGCTGTTACCTTCCTAAAATTATACTGTTGTTAAATAATGACCCTCATAAAACTACCAAGTACTAGTTATTTTAAGCAAGTTAAAATGATCGGATGATTGGACTATCAATAACCATTTAAACAAATAGTAGAAAAATCCAGAAAAACTAAAAATAAGTGAGAAATGAAGTATCCAGAAAGATCTGACTCCACTGTAAATAAATCAAACTGCAGGAAAAGAACAAAGCACAATCGGCGTTTCTGAGTGAAGCGCAGCTCTTATCTTCAAAGCTGCAGAGCTCCTTTACAGCAAGATGCATGAACTATGTGTGTGTGTGTGTGTGTGTGAGATTTTTTCCATGGAAAAAATAAACAGCAGAGCAGGCCGAGCTGGAGTCAGCGGAACGACGTGGGTGACAGACAGGCCTGCAGATTCCATCACTGAAGGCCACGAGGAGAAGCCTGTTCACACTCCACTGATCTAATTAGACGTTTAATTGGACAGTGAGGGCGCAGGTATCTTCATGCCCTCAGGCAGCGTGGAAGAATCGCCATTCCAATTCCAAGTCGTTTGACTTCCGATGTGTATTAAAAACCATTCACATCTTACCAATTTAGAACAAATCAGCAGTCGCAGACTCGCTTTCTGTTTGCTGAGGTGAAGGTGAAGCTTGGAGCAAATATGATGTGAACATGTAGTCATATAAAACCGTGTGTGTAGTGTGTAAGTGTGTGTGAACGATAGAGCCGGGGAACCCCCCACTCAGGACAGCTCTTATCACCTGAACTGTAACTGGAATACAATTGTTCATTTGCAAAGAATGGCGCAGGGTCACTTACAGTTCCACTTCAAAGTCGGCAAAGGAACTTATTTATAACCAAGAGATCCTTAGAGTCATCAATCACACACACACACACACACACACACACACAGTGAGGATTCTACAGTTTGGACAGGTCTGACCTTTGAGGGTCAAACTTCCCCCAAACGATTCCCATCACAGCACGATAAACAGTCACACACACACACCCTAGAAAATACACTGTACTGATGCTACAACGGGTTTGTTTAACGTATTAGACCGGTGTGGCTCTCAGGTTTATTGCTGCTCCAAGCTGATCAGCCCAGCACTGATCTAGTCCTGATTTACATTTACGGCTGTGTGTGTGTGTGTTTGTGTGTATTATCTGTTTTAAGAGGCGGTCCCACATTGTGTTCAACTAATGAGGGCTCTGTAAGCGCAGCATCCCCGGGGGGTGTGTAATCCTCTCAGCGTGAGTGTGTGTGTTTGCCCAAGGTGTGTTTATCAGCGCCCGGAGAAGAAGGGAGAATACAGTCGGCCCCCTTACCTGCTGTGCCAATACAATCCAGCACGGCGCACATACAATGCCGCACTGTATGGAGGCCCGTGGGCTCAGAACCTTTTCTGGCCTGTAGACCATTTGGCAGGCGAGTGACACACAAAGCCACCGAATCTGTCACATTTTGGGCATATAGTCCACACACGCGACCAAATTCGTCCAGCTGTGAGCTCAGCAGGTCCGCTTGAGTCCGTACAACATCCAAACACTTCCGGAAGCCTCCGGCCGGCATGTCCTGGGCCCACAGCTCTGTCTCCTCTCCTGCCAGCTTCCTCTCCTCACAGAGCCTCTGGCCTTTTTGCCAGCGGAGCGGGACCTGCGCCGCTCTGGCTCATATTTGAGCGCCATCCAATACAATGGAACATTGTGACCCAGACAGTGGGAGAACAATCCCCATTCAGAGAAGACAGAGGCCATTCAACCGGGGCGCACACACACTCAGAGATAACCTTGATGATGCATACACACACCCACCAGACAACGCTTCATATTTACATTTATACTCTTTATATGATTAATAATAAGCACATATATGTACAGATATCCGGGGTGAAAATATGTCATACAGACACTGACAATTATGAATCAAATAACACATATTTGTGTGTAAATAATTTATTAGTATTTGAAATATATAGTATAATATAATATACTATAATACAGTACAGGCCAAAAGTTAGGACACACTTTCTCATTCAGTGTGTTTTCTTTATTTTCATGACCATTTACTTTGGTAGATTCTCACTGAAGGCATCAAAACTATGAATGAACACATGTGGAGTTATGTCCTAAATAAAAAAAGGTGAAATAACTTTTGTTGTTGTTGGTGAATGGCGTTAATGATTATTATTTTTAACCAATGGGCTCGCGTGTTTTATTATAAGAACAGTGAGACGTTTTTGCGGTAGCCCCTCGCTCGAAACCGGCGTTATTGTTTTCACGCTGCGCCGCGCGCGCTAATTAATTAACCCCATTAGCGGTTAACGGCAGCTCGCGCCAGGATGTGGATTCCGCGCCTTCACCAGCGCAACTGCGCGCGAACGAGCAGGGGGCGGGGCGGGGGCGGTGCACGCGCCCGCGGGCGCGCGCGCGCGCGCTGCCGTGTTATGTGTATTTGCTCATTACATTCATAACCAACATCCTCACTTCCTGTACGTTACCAACGTTTCGAAATGTTATTTAATAAAGAGAGAAAAAAATACACGAACACACAATAATTAACATGCGGTCAAGGTTAATTATTATATAATCGTCCAATAACGATGGCACTTCATTAATACCGGGTCGAATAAAAAGTCATGGATTTGCAATAGTAATAAAATATATCTCCGACCTGTTCTAGACCGTTCCGTTCACCGTGTGCATATGCATTGTTCCAGTCTTATTCGATTATTCTATTTCAAATAACTTATACAAGCCGAAGCACGCAAAGCAGATCTAATTAGACTACAATTAACATAGCCACCATCGCCAATACGGACAATTCAATTCGGTATCATTAGACAGTCTAATAAGCATTGTGGGTAAAGTGTATCGATTAAAGCCACACACGTCTATGTTTTGGGTTGCGCTGCGTTTTTGTCGCTGCCGTTGCGCGGGACGCGGCCGAGTTTCGGCGCCCTTTGAAGACGGCGCGGCACCACCGAGGTGTCAACTCGCGCCAACTTCTGCATCGCCCGCGGCAACAAGTGGCCGCGACGTCGCAGGTGCAGCGCGCCCGGGCTCCGGAGGACCTTCCCGGCCTGGAGAGGTGCGCTTCTCGCCGTCTCGCACTTCTCCTAATAAAACCCGCTGCGAGGGTGTTCCCAAATCGGTCCGCCCGGCAACAAAAACGGCGGGTTGCCAAACCGAGTTGTTTTCACGCAACATTTTAGCGAATTGGAAACAATCTACAGGCCACCTGTGAATCTCTCATTTATGTCAGCATTATTATATATTGCATACATATATACATATATTTTTTAAAAATCTATTTCGTTTTCCTGACGAAAAAAAACACACACGTCTTCAGCGCTGCAACAGTACGTTTCCTTCCGGACCAGTCCCGAGTTTTCCGGACTCGACCTTATCGTTTCAAAAAACCCGTGGCTTAAAAATACACTCGCAGCCCACCCAGTCTCTCACCCCGTCCCCCGTCCTCGTCCCCCGTCCCCCGTCCCAGCGTCCGCCAGGCGCGGGCATAGCAGCAGTTCATGTTTGGCCAAAAACTGGGCCTTATTGAGGCTATTTTTGTGCTTTCTCCGTGCGCTTCATGTTCCCCAAATAAACCATGGATTCGTGCATTCTGTTGCCGCCGTATTACAGTTTTCAAATCAATACTGTCATCTCCTGCAAATCTGCTTTTGCCACAAAACCTTTACACTCCTGTTACCGTAATATTACCGTGTTTAACTCGGTTCAGACACCTTTACACTCCTGTTACTTTAATACTACCAAATTCATACACATTTACACTTTTGTAACTGTAATATTACAGTATTTAACCCGATTCAAAGACTTTTATACTCCTGTTACCATGATATTACCGTGTTTAACCTGGTTCAGACATCTTTACACTCTTGTTACCATAATATTACCGTGTTTGACCCAGTTCAGACACCTTTACACTCCTGTTACCATAATATTACAGTGTTTGACCCAGTTCAGACATCTTATACTCTTGGCACCGTAATATTACCGGATTTAACTGAGTTTAGAAACCTTTACACTCCTCTTACCTCAATATTACTGTGTTTAACGCAGTTTAGAAACATTTACACTCCTGCAACTGTAATATTACAGTGTTTAACCCAGTTCAAACCCTTTTACACTCCTGTTACTGTAATATTAAAGTGAAGTGATTGTGAAACACTGCAGCACAGCACACGGTGACACAACGAAATGTGTATCATCTGTATTTAACCATCACCCTTGGTGAGCAGTGGGCAGCCATGACAGGCGCCCAGGGAGCAGTGTGTGGGGACGGTGCTTTGGTCAGTGGCACCTCAGTGGCACCTCAGTGGCACCTTGGTGGCTCGGGATTCGAACCGGCAGCCTTGTGATTACTGGTCCACTTTCTTACCCGCTAGGTCACCACTGCCCAAGTTACTGTGTTTAGCCAAGTTCATACACTTTTATTCTTCTGTTACTATAGCATTCCCATGTTTATCCTAGTTGGGACACTTTTACACTCCTGTAGCTGAATCATTACCCTGTTTAACCCTGTAATAACTGTAATACTACTGGGTAACATGTCCCTGTTGGGGCAATACTGCTCAGGCACTTTTTCCTCCTGTTGCTGTAACATTAGCGTTTTTCACGTTCTGTATAATAGATAATAAACATTTTATTTTTAAAAAGTGAATAAAAGTTTCTGCTTTTCTGTGTGGACGCGATGTGCTGACAGCCCGAGGCCATACAGACTGTCATTCTCACACCTCCAGATCCACTCCTCCCCGGATCTTATTGGCTGCGGGCGGCTTTAAAGTTCCCCCCTTGACCCCCAGCAGGCCGCGACCCTCTCCCGGGAGATCCAGACGTCACCCGAACATCATGTACTTCGATCGGATGCTCCCCAGCTTCGCCATGGGCTCCGGCCGCGGCGACCTGTACCACCCCGCGGCGCTGCTGGAGGAGCCGCCCGCCTCGCACCCCTCCAGCCCGCTGTCGGTGGAGTCCGAGTCGAGCTGCTCGAGCCCCGAGGCCAAACCGGCGGCGGCGGCGGCGGCGGCGGAGACGGATGCGGTGGCGGCGGCGGCGGTGGCGGCGGCGGAGCCCCGGGTGCGCAGGCCGCTCAACGCGTTCATCATCTGGACCAAAGAGGAGCGCAGGCGCCTGGCGCAGCTCAACCCGGAGCTGGAGAACACGGACCTGAGCAAAATACTGGGTGCGTTCACAGATATGCTCATTGTTTGACTTTCATCTCGTTGCGTTTTGTTGCGTGAGAGTTAATGCATCTTGTGATGTTGTGGTGCAGGTAGAACATGGAAGGCCATGACCCTTGCTGAAAAGAGGCCGTACATGCAGGAAGCCGAGAGGCTGCGGGTCCAGCACACCATCGACCATCCAAACTACAAGTATCGTCCCCGGCGACGCAAGCAGCTCCGCAAGGGCTCCAAGACTCCACCCACCGACAAGACCTCGCCTGGCCACGCTTCGGCCGACATGGGCTACGCCACACCCTACGACCTGGGCTACCTGCTGCAGAACCAGCACGTGCAGCCGCACACCTTCGCGCACACGGGCCCGTTCGGTGAGGCACGCGCGGCCTCCTACCCCAACCACACTCATCTGATGACGTACCCGAGTTCCTACACCTCCACGTTCCCCCATGGAGCCGCCTTCCCCGGTGGGGTCCCGCACCAGAGCCCTCCGGCCTACCCCAACTACGCAGAGTGCTACGGTACCCATCATGCAGCGCAGCAGCAGTGGCCGGGGCCCGCACACCAACAGCGCGCCGATGGCCGGGGTGGGTGCGGCTGCTCGCTGTGCACCGGCGGGCTGTCGCTAGAATTCTACCTGGACCAGGTCCGGCTGGACATGCTGGACCAGCTGGACCGCAGCGAGTTTGAGCAGTACCTCAATCCGGTGCAGCCCACGGACAACTGATCTCCCCTGACCTTTGACCCTGTGTAAATAAATGTTTATTTAAATGAACGTGCAGTGTTAATATTTATAAGAAGTATGATGGATGCTTGTTGTCAGATTTAATCTGATATCATTCTTTGGCAAATTGTCAATCCCAAATAAAGCCTTTTTCCTTAAAAGTGTTGCCATGGTTTCCACACTGAATAAAAGGGAAGGTTCACATTTTTAAGTTATCTTAAATTCACATAGATTCTACTTAATATTTTTACATTTCCAACAAAACGTAACATAGTTAAAAGAAAATAGGTTGATTATTTTAAGAATAATATGTTTCATTTGGATTCAATGCCAAATTACATTATGTATTACATGACAGCCTTAATCAATAAAAAAATTTTCAGCGTGTAACTGAACGGGAAGAACAGAGTAGAGCTGACGTCCCATGACTATGGCGACCGGCACAACAAAGAACACATACCTGAAGGGAAAACTGTGATAGTTTGTGCGACTTTCCCTTCCGGAATGCCTTTAATTCCCACTTTTATCTCATGATGTGGCAATTTTGGGACGCAGATATGACAAGTATGTGACTGGTCGTGAAGAGAAATTCCAACTGGTGGAACTGCGAGAGATTACATCTCATTCGGGGGCCCAAATATTGAATCGTGGAATGCGAAATATTGATTCCGAAATATCTTCAGTTTATAGTTGAGCCAAATTTAGTGCGGCATTTGCTTACATTTGACATTCCTCAGATTTGGTGCTGCTCCGAGACATTTTCCATTGATTATTTCCTGTTGGAGACCTCAGTGCATCCCGGGTAAGTGTGTGCTCAGATAGTGGTCATCTGGCTGGAACATTTGAGGAGAAGACGGAGAGAGATGACGTTAGATCAGTAGTGAACCAACAATAAAATTTTGTGTGTGTGTGTGTGTGTGTGTGTGTGTGTGAGTGAGTCTGTGAGAGACAGACAGAAAGTTAATCGTGACACACCTTCCTGATGAAATCATGTATTTGATGCTTGATTGGCTCAAAATGGATGTCAATCAATCTTAAATGGTCCATTAAGGACATGGGGGAGAATAACGTGTTTTTTTCCTGTGATAAAGTCAGAGAGAAGAACTGACTTCCTGAAGCTCTTTACAGACCAAACCAACCACTGCTGCTCCTGTCGACTGGCCCAGCGCAAGATGCACTTCATTTTATCAGTGTATAATTTCAGCACTGATTATTCATATTGTATGTAGTGTGTGTGTGTGTGTGTGTGTGTGTGTGTGTTAAATCAAGGCTGTCCCCCATGCAAAGATGACAGTGGCGGATGCTGCCTCATTATTCCATGAAAGAGTGTTGGTGATGGGAAAGGTTTTCGTGCGCGCGCGCACACACACACACACACACACACACAAAAACAACAACAGAACCTAAGAACATTTTTCTCAGACATGAAATAGAAGTGAAATTGAAAGGCTTACAGCTATTCACAAAGCACAGTCCCTGTCACTCCCTAACCCGCCAAGAGAGGGCGCTGTCAGGACCAGGCGTGTTGGTGTCGGGTCCTATTACATGCAGTGTTTATGGCAGATGCTGACACACTTCTGGACACTTTCTGCACACACACCACAATGAGCAGAAGCTCAGTATGACAGTCTGACCTACATACACCCCCCCCCCCACACACACACACACACACACACACGCACACACACACTGGTAAATAAAGCTCTCAAAAAGCCTTTCTCTTGATTAATTCCTTGCAGGTTTGACTAAACCTGCATGTGTATGTGTGTGTTATGAAAAAGGAGTGTTCCCTACTAAAATCCCAGAGATTAGCAACACAGATTAAACTCTCAAAATAGAGAAATCCATTTTAGGATGGTGATTAAAATTGCCGGAATACTGATGATGGACAGAGAGGGGAGTTTCAGAAACACTGAGTAACTGGTGATTATGCTGAGTGTGTGTGATTCAGGTGTTGGATATTGTAAATGAATCTAAAACATTTTGTGTTTGATGTTTTGTTCATACGTATGCAATAAAAAAAAACATAAATCTGGCAAAAGAAATAAAGGACTTTATCTGTTTACCTCTGAACACTTCTGTAACTGTAATATTACTGTATTTAACCCAGTTTGGACACTTTTACGCTCGTGTAACTGTAATATTACCACGTTTAACCCAGTTTGGACACCTTTACACTTGTGTAACTGTAATATTACCACATTTAACCCAGTTTGGACACTTTTACACTCATGTAATTGTAATATTACCACGTTTAACCGAGTTTGGACACCTTTACAACTCGTGTAACTGTAATGTTGCTATGTTTATTCAAGTTTGTTGTAATATTACCATGTTTAATGCAGTTTGGACACTTTTACACTTGTGTAACTGTAATATTACCATTTTTAATCCAGTTTGTATTAATATTGCCATGTTTAACCCAGTTGGGACACCTGGTGGTTGGGATTTGAACCCGCAACCTTCTTTACTTTACTTTATTTGGCAGACGCTTTTATCCAAAGCGACCTTCTGATCACTTCCTTACCTGCTGGGCCACCACTATCATTAGCAAAGGCACCCCAAGAACTACATCCATTATAACACAGTGAAGACAAGTCTCACTGAGTTCAAACTACTCAGAATGAGTCGCGCCTGGAATTTACTTCTTTCAATTCCTGGACTCTGCATGACACTCGATGGCAGCCAATTTATTCAATTTATATAAATTTATTCCCAAATTCTCCCACACCTCCCCTCTGCTACATTCCCTCCACTGGCTCCCAGTAGCTGCACGCATCAGGTTCAAAATACTGATGCTCTCCTACAAAGCCAAACATGGAGTAGCACCATCCTACCTCACAGCTCTTATTACACCTGGCACTGCACCTCGTATACTCCGAGCCTCCAGTACTGCTCGCCTGGTCCCTCCATCTCTGAAGGTAAAAGGAAGACACTCATCTAGACTCTTCTCAGTCTTGGCCCCTCGGTGGTGGAATGAACTTCCCCTCAAGGTCAGAACAGCTCAGTCACTGAGCACCTTCAAACGACAGCTCAAGACCTTCCTCTTTAAAGAATATTTAGATTAAATTGTAATGTTCTTGTTGTCGAACTTTGTGTACAGAATCTACAACAGAGTGAATAAAATAGATGTATTCATAGTTGGGGTCCTTGTGAACCGGAATTGATCTCTTCATCGATGGTAACTTAAGCACGTTGTAAGTCACTCTGGAGAAGGGCGTCTGGCAAATAACGTAAATGTAAATGTAAATGTAAATGTATTCAACAAGGGACTGAGGTCCAACGCAGATGATTGAAACACAGAGTAAATAAAGAAATGTTGCAGATTTATGCTTCCTCTTATGGACCAAAGCAGGAACCATCCATTTTCCCACACAGAACCACAGACAGGTAGTCTAACGGGTTTCTAAAACACTCTCTCACACGCTCACATACACACAATGCATCTGTGCATATGCTTACTGAGTGTATGTGTGTGTGATCAGAGCAGGAAGCAATGAGAGGAAAAAGCAGGTGACCCGAGAGACAGAGAGCGGATCTATTATGAAAAATCCAAAGGGAAGCTGCAATTCAAAAGAAGTATGACTATATATGGGCAGAAAAACTTCCACCAAATACACACAAAAACACACACACATCTACACACAGAAGCATTTTCACACTCTCTTTCCCAAAAACACATAATTCAACTTTCTTGCTGCTTTGAAATATTCTAGACCTCTAGACCTCCGTGTCAGTTCATGACACTTTATGAATGTGTGTGTGAGTGTGTGTGACAGTGCTCGTCCGGTGCTCGGCCACCGCGTGTTAAGCATCTGTGCTGCATCTTGGGAACGTCTCGGGTCTGGAGCGTAACCCGGCCGCCGTATTTATTGTTGTTGCAGGGCCGGGTTGCCAGATTGGGGTCTGCACTGCGCTGATAGTGCCTGTGTTATTGTAAGGCCACAAGGCCATCAGATAAAGAATCTACACACAGTGCTAGATTATACCCGCAGTGATAAGGCATGTTTGGGATGGTGCGGAGCCAGAATCCTACAACGGCGCACACTTTCCACCACCGGTGCCCCGTCGCCTTCCAGTGCTGTGGCACAATGCCGCAGGGTCTGTAACTCACGTTCATCCATCACCGTGCAAAAAAAAAGCCTCCTGGAATCTGATTGACAGGCTGAGACTGTATTTATCAGTGTTGATTATTCATATCTAATTAGCCAAAAAGCCAAATTAGCTAAGCACGTGATGATGATTTCTAATACAGGTTACAGATTCCGGCAGGTCATCGTGCCACTCTAACAAGAACAAGTACTCACTTTAACTCCCTTCTAGCAGGTCTGCCTCTATGTACCATCTACAACTAATACATAATGCAGCAGCACGACTGATCTTCAACCTTCCAAAATTCTCCCACACCACCCCTCTACTACGTTCCCTCCACTGGCTCCCAGTAGCTGCATGCATCAGGTTCAAAATACTGATGCTGGCCTACAAAGCCAAACATGGAGTAGCCCCATCCTACCTCACAGCCCTTATTACACCTCGCACTGCATCTCGTATACTCCGAGCCTCCAGTACTGCTCGCCTGGTCCCTCCATCTCTGAAGGTAAAAGGAAGACACTCATCTAGACTCTTCTCAGTCTTGGCCCCTCGGTGGTGGAATGAACTTCCCCTCGAGGTCAGAACAGCTCAGTCACTGAGCACCTTCAAACGACAGCTCAAGACCTTCCTCTTTAGAGAATATTTAGATTAACTTGTCACCTTCTTATTGTCTGGCTTATGTATAGAAACTACAACAGAGTGAATAAAAAGATTGTATTCATAGTTGGGGGTCCTAGTGAACAATAATTGACCACTTCATTGATTGTAACATGGAAGCACGTTGTAAGTCGCTCTGGATAAGGGCGTCTGCCAAATGCCTTAAAAGTACCAGACCAACAGCAGTGCCGCACAGCTCACGGTGGCTCCTATTTTATACACTATTGTTTTATTAAAGATTATCTTTCATTATGTTTGATTCTCAGCCCCTTCCAACTTGTGTGTGTGCAAAAGGGCAAAGGTTAAGTGTGACATTAACTTCTCATAAACGGCATGACATCGTGTGCGTGTGTGTGTGAAGGTGACGCTTTGTTGTAGATGTGTGTGAGGGTGCAGGTAAGGATGTCATTGTGTGTAAATCAGGTACCTTGGACCGCGCTCGATCGTGTAAACAAGGCCGCCTTTGATGTTCTGCAGACGGATCCCGGACCGGAGGGCTTCACCTCGCCACTGCAGCTATTATTTCGGCAAAATCTCACTTCCACGTTCTTCCACGGGCCGTGTGTGACAGTGCAGAGCCTGGGAGCCGTGAGTGTGACATTACAGTAAGTGTGTGTGTCTGTGCAGAGCTTCCTCTTATATTTCTAATATGTTACAAAACTGGTCCAAATCCTTCATTGGCTAATTCACATTTCTGTAAAATAAACCAAAAACAGACATTAAAACACCAATAGAAAATTCCATGTTTAAGTATTTCATATCACTGACAATCACCCCCAGTGCAAAAGAAGTGCAGGATTGTTAAATTAGGTTCTTTCTTGTTTATCTCTTATCCTTATCCCACCTGAAGTATTGATCACCTGCAGGCGAGTGTGTGTGTGTGTGTGTGTGTTAAGTTTGCGCTCTCTGTGTTTCAGTGTGATCTGTTAGCACCTCTTCACAGTCAAAGGCCACACATGAAAGAGAAATGGTGTCTCTGGGTCTGTTTGCTGAGGAGGTGCTGTGATCAATGCAGGCTCTGGACGTCACACAATGTGTCCAGTGTCATTTCTAGTGACACTCGCACATGCACACACACACACATTTTATTGCTCACTTACACAGGGTGAATGTGCTACGTTTTTGAATAATCGACTTAAAATTATACATTTTTGTAGATGTGGGGAATCAATCACAAACACACACACTGAACTAAGAAGCAAAATAGTGAGAAGAATCTCTGCTGATGTCAGGTCAATATTTAGAGTCTGTCTCTGAGATTGTGTGCCTGTGTGTGTGTGTGTGTGTGTGTGTGTGTGTGTGTGTGTAAAGAGTACCCTGTGGAGGTCAAATACAGGTCAAAGTGTGGAGGTCCTGATATCTGTGGCCAGTGAAACAATGGAGCCATTAAAAGGAGATCTTTCTCTCTCTCTGTCTCTCTCTCTCTCTCTCTCTTTCTCTCTCTCTCTCTTTCTCCAGGAAGACGTCCATTCCTCTGTCTTCACCCACAAACTCATAAAAATTATGAACACGGCTTATAATCAGCAGCAGGACAATGTGGACATGTCACAAAGCTGTGTGTATGAGACGGGGAGGGACATATATTTCCTCCTCGCTGCTTACTGTTGACATTCAGCAGCGGCCATGGCGAAGGGAGAAAAGCTCCTTCCAGTCTTGTTCCTGATGCTCTGCAAGGCCATTTCTCGTTCTGGAGGTGAGGCCGACGTGCACTGGTTCACATCCCAGGATCTCACGCCCGCCCGGCAACCACCCGGCAACACTACAACAACCATGGCGCAACCTTTCACATCATGTGTGTGGTGCAGCGTGTGGCCACAGCCACCTTCCACTTCTGTCACACCATCACTCGGTCATGTTTCACAGAAATTACGATGAGAGGAGACGCCTCCTCTCCAAAACACACCAATTAACTTTTAAGTCTTATTTTACTTATTTATTCGTTATTAAAACCAATCAAGTATCAAATAGTCGCACAATATTATTTTTTTGTACTTATTTAAAGCACACAACATGTGTACATATATACTCTACCAGTCAAAAGTTTGGACACAACCACTCGTTTATGGGTCTTGAAAAAACAACCGAATATGGCATTTACAATCTTGTCTTCTCTCCACCACCTTAAGTTGGACAACAGAGGGAAACAGGGACAACGATCCTGAAGGTTTCTGCTGAACACTTTCTTATCATTCACTCATGTTAATGATCATCTCATTAAATGACTTTTGGTGACAACAATAGTGAACGAAGCAGCCATGAAGATAAAAAGAGGAAAAAACAGATTCATCAAACATACTTCACTTTCTTCTCATACAACAAGCACTAAATATGTTTCTGTCACATGACTCTGGTTGAGTGGGACCTTGGATTACTCAAAATTGCTCCATCTTAGATTTTATTTCACATTAGAAGAAAGAATATGGCATGTGTGACGTGTTATATTAATATTTTATCAGGTCATATTTCACATTTAGTAGTTTCAAGTAAGGTAAAGTTCAAGTAAGGTAAAGTTGAATACAGTTGTGAGCACTGAGCGCAAAATGCACATTTGTTATATTTGAGTGAGACCATTTCTTGGTTTCAGGTGCCTAACATTACCTGCACTTCATGCTACAGTTAAAGAACTCTTGTTTTATTTTCAGTTGGCACAAACCTTAAAAACTTCATTAGCTGTTAGCTAATGATGGCTATATAAGAGCATCTACATGCTGGTGCAATAAGATGTATATTTTACCTGAATAGTCGACTAATCGGTGACTAATCGACTATTAAAACAGATTATCATACTGCTTTAACCAGTGAAATAGTGAACAGGCCCCACAGCGCGGGTAAAATATCTCCTATAGCGGCCTGAGGGATCGTGTGTGTCAAATGTCATACAAGCGGAATTTTAGTTAAACTGAAGATTTATGATACATGGGTTCTACATGAGCGGCTCATCAAATAAATGTGCATTTGTGTGTATACTGGTTCAGATAATATAGCGAGTTTAATGTGAGTGTGTGTCGGTGCTGTTTGACCTTTGTGCATCTGAACGATTACTGAATATTTATGTGTGAGGTATGTGCATATTGTGTGCGTGTGTGTGTGTGAACACATATACAGCTTCCGTTGGGCCCAGTTGGAGTAACTCTCCACCCCCCCTCCCACAGTGCGGCCGGCACTCAGGAGCCAGTGGCATTGTGTAATCCAGCACAAAGACCCGCCTGGCGACAGCCGCCGCGTGTGTGTGTCTGCATGTCTGCGTGTGTGTGTGTGTGTGTGTGTGTGTGTGTGTGTGTGTGTGTGAGAAATATCATGATGCCGGGTGTCTGTGCGTGGAAGAACTGGGTGTGTGAGAATGTGGGTAAATGCCTTCCAACTGTGTGTGTGAGCGTTTCTTTCTAAGGTAGGTCAGTCATCGCACCAAAAGTGTGTGTGTGTGTGTGTGTGTGTGTGTGTGTAGGTGGACAGCATGTGCTCCCTTCTCCAAGGACAGGAAACAGTTTCTCTGGGACAGGAAATGCTGTTCGCCGCAGTAGCTCGCCACTGGATGAGATAAGCGCTCTAACCTCTCCCCTCCCGTACCGCTGGCCGACGCCACACACACACTCCACCCCAGACACACACACACACACACACCCCACCCAAGACTGGACCATGCCTTGTTGGGGTTACACATAGCCAGCACGCAAACTCCCACACACAGGGGGAAAACCGTATCAGGTCATCGGCAGCAAAATAGACGATGACAGTATTACAGCCAAGAACACACACACACACACACACACACTGTGGCCTTAGAGCAGAAGTACCACCCTGTCCCTCTCAAGCTGACCTTTCAGTTCATCTCTTGGGAGAGGAGAACAGGGTCTGAATAGGTGTGTATTAATCTGTGTGTGTGTGTGTGTGTGTGTGTGTGTGTGTGTGCGTGTGTGTGTGTGTGTCAGTAGAATGTTTGTACTATTTTTAATACCGGCACACATGTTGGTATGTGTGTGGTGTCTGTAATACACGGTGGAAAGTATGTAATAAAGGTATTTTAAATACAACAACATTTTCCAAACACAAAAGCATTTTTAAAATTCATATTTACCTTAAAGGGAAATTGTACAAAGGGAGACATTCCGGGGCGCAGCGCACGTAAGGACGAAGCTCTGCCCGCATTATCATGATTATTATTCACACCAGCAGGTGATAGAAGTTCCGTCTCTCTCACACACACACACACACACACACACACACACACACACACACACATCTCCCAAAAACATTCAAGGAAAGAATGGAACAGAGCAGATACAAAAATGCAGCTTCTCCCACCTTTCACGTGACAAGTTTTAGTATTAGTATTAGTATTACATTTACATTACATTTACATTTACAGCATTTATCAGACGCCCTTATCCAGAGCGACTTACAATCAGTAGTTACAGGGACAGTCTCCCTGGAGCAACTTAGGGTTAAGCGTCTTGCTCAGGGACACAATGGTAGTAAGGGGGATTCGAACCCGGGTCTTCTGGTTCATAGGCGAGTGTATTACCCACTAGGCTACTACCACCCTATTAATATAGTATTAATAATCTGAAGTCCAAAGTTTTCATTAACCAGTGATTCAAATGTGTTTCTTATCTTCCCAACAGTAACTGTGAAGTAGGAAGGGACTATCTAAAAGTGTAAAACACATTAATAATAATCCTGATTAAAATAATTAATTATCTCCTAAAAGAAAAGACTACAGATGGAGAACAAAAGTAAACTGCAGCCCAGAATCTCTTTCTCTGCACACATCGTGAAAACAAGGAAATTCTGCAATGAAGACATTCAATAAATCAATATTTCATCAGTGTTTGACTTTTTTTTGTTTGTTTGTTAAGAGCTCAGATAAACTGTGGATTTGACTTTTGCGCAGCACTGCATGATCTGTGCAGTTTAAAAAAAACTACTTTGCTGAACTTACAGGCATGTCGCACTTAAATAAACGTTTGTTGCTACCAATTGCATTAAACAAAGTAGTTTTTACTTGGCATATACTTTTAATACTGCAGGTTAATAATGGTTACATCAGTCGGACGGTGCAGCGTGGTTCCTGCTTTTTTACACGCTGGAAATATGAAAGTCGTGTTGCAGGATGATGCCAGTCAGCACTTCTCGGGTTTATGGGGGGGTGGGAACTTTTTTTTTTTTTTTTATTCTTTTATTATTCCGGTCCCTCCCCCGCGCGCACCGATTGGTCGCGGCTGCGCTTAAAAGTTTCTCGGCGCGCCGGCGGTCAGGTCAGAACACACTCACTCACACACACACACACACACACACACACACTCACACACACACACGCCGGCGAGCTGCAGCGGAGCGCCGGCTTCAGACCCGTCGCCGCCGCGAGAAATGAGCAGTCCCGATGCGGGCTACGGCAGCGACGACGCGCGCGCGCTCATGATGCCCGGCGCGGCGGGTCAGCGCCGCTGCGCGTGGGGGGCGGAGCCGCTCAGCCCCGGGATCGGGATCGGGATCGGGATCGCGCCCGCGGACGCCAAGGCCAAGGGCGAGCCGGGCGTCTCCGGCCGCGGCAAGAGCGAGCCGCGCATCCGCCGACCCATGAACGCCTTCATGGTGTGGGCCAAGGACGAGCGCAAGCGGCTGGCGCAGCAGAACCCGGACCTGCACAACGCGGAGCTGAGCAAGATGCTGGGTGCGTGCACGCTCTTTCCTCGTCATCACCTTCATCTCCTCCCCCTACCTTTACTTGTCCTCACCCGTACCCATCCTCACATGTACCCATCCTTACTCATACCCATCCTCACCTGTACCCGCCCTTTCCCGTATTCGTCCTCACCTGCACCCATCCTTAACTGTAGCATCCTCACCCGTACCTGTCCTCACTTGTACCCGTCCGTACATGTACCCATCCTCACCTGAACCCATCATTTCTCGTACCCAATCTCACCTGTACACGTCCTTAACTTTAGCCATCCTTACTCGTACCCATCCTCACCTGTACCCTTCTTCACCCGTACCCACCCTTACCCGTAGTGGTCCTCACCCGTACCCGTCTTTACTCGTACCCGTCCATACCCATACCGGTTCTGACCTGTACCCATCCTCACCTGCACCCGTCCTCACCTGTACCCATAGTTACCTGCCTGCTTCCCCTTCTGACCCGGCAGAATGTAGGTTACCGCGAGCTTTCCACAGCTTACGCAGCCTTTTTTAAAAATGCATTAATTAATTTAGATTTAAAAAAAGAAGAAAGATTAGGGCTGGGCTTTTATGATATTGAAGAACAGCGGCTATTACTAGATGAAAACTCTTCTACTTTACAAACCCAGAATCACTTCTAATCCGCGCCTGTTTCTGTGATATGGATTTGAAATGTATAGGCGGCACGACATTGATGCATTTAAAGACCATGCCGTCACTCTTGTTTTAGTCAACGGTGCGTTCTGTGGGGGAAAAATGTCATTTCGAAATTAAACACAGCGTTGACACGTCAGGAAGGAGCAGTGAATATACATTTTCGGCCAAATTTGAAACCAGATTTTTCTTTGAGACAAAATTAATCAAATGTTACTATTTAAAATGATGCTTATATTCAGGAAATTGTCCATTTTGGATTCTTCTAAAAATTGTGATCCATAATCTAGTGTTTAATCTAGACGTTTTTCTCCCTGGAAGCAACATTTCAGCATTTTTTTTCTGCATTGCAATAATGGATAAGTTGTACTCTGTGACACTGGGGTGACATGGAGTTGGTATAATGTAGTTATATGTGTTTTGTGACGCCGGTCGACATTTTCAGCGCAGGTTAATTTTAGCCTCCCATGCAGCACATTTGATCCCTGTCTGCCGTCTGTCCTGCTCTTCGCAGGGAAGTCCTGGAAGTCCCTGCCGGTGTCGGAGAAGCGTCCGTTTGTGGAGGAGGCGGAGCGTCTGCGGGTGCAGCACATGCAGGACCACCCCAACTACAAGTACCGCCCCCGGCGTCGGAAGCAGGCGAAGCGCATCAAGCGCCTAGACTCCAGCTTCTTGTTGCCCACCAGCATGGGGGACCCTCAGATTTCATCCCTGGGCCAAGTTGGCACCGTGTGCCTGGAGAGTCTCAGTTTGGGGTATCAACCCCACCAGCACCACCCAAGTGAGCACGGCCACAGCTCCTACCCCATGGCCACCGCGGCCGGACTGGCCCAGTACTGTGAGTCCCAGGCTTTAGTGGGTCCCGCATTTGAGGCCTACAGCCTGCCGACCCCGGAGTCATCACCGCTGGACACCATGGAAAACGAGGGTGCGTTTCTACCTCCTCACGGCCAGAATGAATGCCATGCCCTGCAGGGCTACGCCTTCCAGCTACCACCTGGGGATTACGCCACACAGCAGCCACAGCAAGCGCACCAACACAGCAACGCTCAAGCACAGCTGCAGGCGATGCACAGCGACACACACACCCTCCAACATGGCAACCCCCATTCCCATCCCGGCATGTTGTTTCACCGGCACTCAGAACAAGCCACTCCCCCACCATACCTCGGGTGCCACGCCCATTTGGGAATGTTCTACAGCCCTGGCCTGAAGTGTCCAGGGGGACAGCAGGGACAGCCATCGCCCCCTCCAGACGCTCCCACCTCGGCCGCCACCACTGAACTCCTGGGTGAGGTGGACCGCAATGAGTTTGAGCAGTACCTCGCCTACGGGGGTCCAGATCCCAACCTCCAGGGGCCCGAGAGCCTCATATCGACAGTCTTGTCTGATGCCTCCACAGCTGTCTACTATTGCAACTACAGCAGCGCGTGATTCAGCATTTGTTTTTCCTCAAATACACGTTCTCCCATTCTGTTTCTGTTAATGCAACTACAACAATGCTGTTTTCTATAAATACCCATTCTTCCATTCTGTTTCTATTAATTAACTACAACAACACTCTTTTCTATTAATACCCGTTCTCCCATTCTGTTTCTATTAATTAACTACAACAACGCTGTTTTCTATAAATACATGTTCTCCCATTATGTTTCTATTAATTAAACTACAACAGCACTATTTCCACAAATACCCATTCTCCCATTCTGTTTCTATTAATTAAACTACAACAGCACTATTTCCACAAATACTCATTCTCCCATTCTGTTTCTGTTAATGCAACTACAACACTGTTTTCCATTAATACTCATTCTCCCATTCTGTGTCTATTAATGCAACTACAACAGCATTGTTTTTCAGAAATACCCATTCTCTCCTTCAATTTCTGTTAATGCATTTGCGCTGTTTACCCTAAGTACCCATTCTGTTTCCATGAATGCAACTTCAACTCTTCTGCAGTCTACCACTGCAACTACAGCAAAGCTTTTTAAATGCTCAATGCCCATTCTTCTATTCTGTTTCAATTAATGTAACTATGATTTACTGCTGAACCTACATGAGCACAATTTTCCCTAAAGACCCACCACCCTCTTCTGGTTCCGTTCATTTTTCTGTCATGTAAATATGAACATGGACTGTGGCAGCAATATATATTTTTATTCTGAGGTGTTTCTTTCAAGCGGGCAAACAAGGGCTGTAAAATACTTTTGATAAAAGAGACATTACATTTTGTTAAATATGTTATTACCATTTTTATACATAAAGAAAAAACATTAAAAACATATATCAATGAGTATGTGATTTATCGAATTGTGATGTTTTACCTCTTTCCACTGACACCTTTTAAAGTACCAAAATCACCCCCAACCTCTCTTCCTGTGAGGCAAAATACTTTTCCTGTACAGGGTTGTGTGGGGGTTAGCAGTGTGTGTGTGTGTGTGTGTGTGTGTGAGGGGGGGTTCCAGTGGTAAATTCTCACAGAGATTAACACACCGGACGTCCTGTTCAGCATACTGGACTTCCTGTTTTATGCCGCCTCTGTCGGCCATGCAGGAAAAGGCTGTTAAATATTATTAAATAGGATCTTAATCGCTGCACCCTGCGCTAAACAAAGGCATTATTAACATCAATAAAAGTCCGGCTGACACTCGTATCAGAACACAGGAAGGCGCTTTAGTCCCGAGAAATCTGGCAGACCTGCAACCCAGTAGAAGTGAACACAAAATGTTCATAGTTATGATAATATTTCACTTTATTAACACTGTATGCATTAAAAACACAATGTACGGCATTCATAATCCTGTCGATTACTTCCTGCAGCCCATCGCTGGGTGGTGCCCACAGTTAATGTTAGTGTTAAATGTCGACCTTTAGGAGATTAAACACACACACACACACACACACACCCTACAGGTGAATGCAGACGACCTGAGGGGTGTTAAATGGTTGCCGCATGACAACAGCCTCCTGCAGCAGTCGGCTGGGATAACATCAACAGAAGTATGAGTGTGTGCATGTGTGTGTGTAAATGCGAGGTGAAGATTAATCCCCTTGTTAACACTAATGCCACGTGCACCGCCCTAATAATAACTGCGAATTGTAAAAATAACACTGAGAGAATACGCAACCGGTGAGAATAAGCGATTATCTCACTTAGAGCGAGGTGTCTCCTGTTTAAAACTGTGTGAGTGTGTGTGTGTAGAGATAAAAGAAAGAGAGCCCTGGTGTTATAATTCTTTTTTTCTACATGCCTGATCACTTACATCCAAACCATGTCCAGTTGTGCCCCGCTAAATATAACTCTGACAATCCGAACTGACTCATTTACTTATTATACACACACTTACACACACACACAGGAGGGTTTCAAAGAGCACCTGTCTGTGTTTCCAGGTCTGCGCTGACGGCTGTGAGTGGGGTCTGTGGCTGGGAACATCCTTGGCGTGACAGGAAACACTGTCCCGTCAGACTCACAGCAGGCTGGAGCTGCAGGATTTCCTACCTAATGAAAATAAAGAGAGAAATTCTCTAAACTGAACATGAGGGAGGGCCATGGGATCATGGCGGGGTCAGGTCGTCTTTGTCGGGGTGTGTGAGTGTGGATGCATATTTCTACATATAAAATGGCCAACGGGTTGGTCTGTGAGAATGTGACCAGATGAATCTGTGTGCCCCTCATACATTGAGGAACTAGTCAAAGACAAACAGGAACATCCTACTGACCACAGACAGAAAGACAGACAGACTTATGGGAACCACAAAGGTCGTCTCGATCCTGCTGCCATTACAGAAAAGCTCACTCCTTGGAGGGATGCAAATCTTTTTTTGTTCGTTTATTGCATAACCTCACATGTGTCAATTCATAGTCCTGTATCTTCAGTTTGTTCAATAATGTAAAAATGCAAAGTCCCATAAATGAATAAGTGCATCCCAACTGTGTATTTACATTATACAGGCAGGTGGCACACATAATTAATAAGGCTAATTTATTACTGTTTTAGTTTACCATCATGGTAACTATAACCATTCTCAGAATTGTAAAGTGGAAACCCACATATGCCAGTAAGATGAAACATTGTTTGACTTAAAATGAATGTGTCGGAAATTTCTGTTTTATTCAATAAACTTTTGGAAAAGCATGTTCAATATGATTATTAGTTTTTGAACAGTTAATATGCATTATTTTAATGAGTATAGTGTAGGATCTAGAGTACTCCAGCAGGGGTCGCACACGATCAGTCAGCATGAGTGAGGTGTGTCTGGATAGAGGTGCAGGTCGCATCGGCAGATCTTCCATACCTGCACTGTAAGTCGGAACACAGCCTCTCCCAGCATGCATTCTGTCGACAGTATATCTGCAAATTGATATTTTCTTTACGTCTGTATGAGCGGAATTTATTTATCCTCATAGCATCCACGGTAGGTGACTTGGCGGCTCTGGGTGAAGAGTGGATCCCTGCCCTGCTCCAGCTCATGTTGTGGATCAGCAAGTGAGTTATGGTGTTGGTCCTATTAGGGTTAGGATGGTAGTAGTCTAGTGGGTTAGACACCTACGAACCAGTGGTGGCCAAGTGGTAAGGAAACAGGCCCGCAATCAGAAGGTTGCTGGTTCGAATCCTCCCACACCGGGCGCCTGTCATGGCTGCCCACTGCTCACTAAGGGTGATGTTAAAAGGACATATTTCGTTGTGCTGCACCGTGTGCTGTGCTGCAGTGTTTCACAATGACAATCACTTCACTTTCTTTCACCAGAAGACCACCCCAAACCACACTTACTCCCATTGTGTCCCTGAGCAAGACACTGAGTGTCTCCAGGGGGGGGACTGTCCCTGTCACTGATTGTACTGATTGTAACGTCACTATGGATAAAGTCGTCTGATAAATGCCGTTAATTAAACATAAATGTTAGTGGAACCTGTGTTTGACCAGGAATGTGAATCTGTGTCGTCTAGTGCCACTTCTCTCTGTTCTTGGGCGCGTTGAGTGATTCACTGTGGAGAGAAGTTAATGTTTGTCTGCCAGTGGTGTGATAAGGGGGTTGGCATGGAGCTCCAGGGCGTTGGGGTTTGACAACAGGAATTATTAGGTGTCAATGTGGCACACGCCTAGGAATGCCTGGAAAACCGGGAACTGCTGTGAAACAATGATGAAATGGTGGGTGATAAGAAAGTGAGTGTGTATTGAACTCCCAGTATCTCTGTGTGTCCCACTCTTATCCCATATCCCCAACATATTCTACATTTTTTCCCCGTAAGAGCAATGTCGTGCTCCGCCCTGGCGCCTCGAGTTAAAAATAGATGAGCAAGGAATCCTGACCACACATGTACACCAGTGTGTGTATTGTTCAATTTGGATCTGATCTTTCTGCCTTCACACTACCCATGATTTCAGTGTGTATTAGTATATTAATAATTAACCATATTCCCGCTCTCTCTCTCTGTCTCTCAATCTCTCTCTCTCTCTTTATATATATATATGTTTGACCAGGAATGTGAATCTGTGTTGTCTAGTGCCACTTCTCTCTGTTCTTGAGCGCGTTGAGTGATTCACTGTGGAGAGAAGTTAATGTGTGTGTATATATATATATATATATATACACACACACACACACACACACACACACACACACACACATATATATATACATACATAACACCACCAGATTACCAGGTTGGATGGTGAGGTGTCACACTCCCAGCTCTTTTGACATTCCACGAGTTTCCCCTGTTGTTCTGGGAGTGAGATGGACTCATCACAGGAGGCCACACCAGAATTCCAGAATTCCTCGGCTCCAGTTGGTACGTCATTCTTTCCCTAAGTACAGACAGTCATTTGGTCAGAAACACACACACACACACACACACACACTAACATAGCCCATATGACACATTTAGCTGCACTAAGGTTCTCCCTCTGGTTATAAGGATGCTTTATAGAACTACAACTTGAACTGTTTCTTTATAAACAGAGTTCAAAAGCGGAGAAGCTCTCTCAGGCAAGCTGCGTCTTCATTCTGGACGACTTCAACCCACACATTAAAATCATGCTTCTTTCTTGTTTTATCTGTTTATTACGCGAACAAGCCCAACCCTTAATGCTGCCATCAGAGCCGCGGTTAGTTCTAGTTCAAAAGCAGCATCCACTGTGTGTACAGACAACTGCAAGTTGGTGATGATGACCAGGGTGTGAATTATGCTCACTCCAGCCTTGTGGAGGTCCTCTCGGGCTTAATCCTTATTACCAAAAGAGTCTCGATAAGATTACAGCTGCACAGGAGAGAAATGCACGGCAGCTCGGGCCATCTGGGGTTTCAGTAGGAACCCGAAACGGCATAAATTTATCCTTATGTCCTCACCAAACACATTATTTTCAGTGCATTTCCCTGTCCTAATGGTTCTATTAGAATGCGCCTTTAATGCTACCTGAACCTCAAATGTGCGTGTCAGTGCAATAAAAGTCACGCAAGCCACACCAACTGTTGCCATGAGTATTTTTGCAGGTAGCAGAGTGTCGCTGCAGTGAGATTAGCCTTGAGCAAAGATTAAGCAAATTAAGGCTGAAGGCCATCTTGAAATAATCTTTTGTCTGGCATGAGAGCAGCGCTCCAGATGGATTTTTCAAACCTCTAGTTCTACATGACGAATGGTTCCGAATAAGTGAGGTTTGGTCATGTTGTGACGCACGGGAGCTATTTCTCTTGCTAAAGTGAGGAGAATTTATAGGCACGAGTGATAGAAGCACTCAGAAGGGACAGTATTTCTGTTCAAGAGGACACTGACATCTCAGTCTCAAGGTAGGAAGTCAATTTATTTCTCACTGTTTCAATTTTAAATTGTGTCCGTTCAGCCTGGAGCTCATGGAGATACAACAAACCAAATTTCTAAATCCTGTGTGTCAGTAGAATGGTTCTAACAATAGCCATTGTATAACTTTGATGTATTTTAGGGAACGGTTCCTTTGTAGTGGCTTCTTTTCTGAACACAATGTAACGCAGACCCCACTTCTATAATGTTTTCACGGAGAGAATCTAACGAGTACTAGTTCATGATTTAGCAAATGAGCTGTGATTGTGGGATGAACAGCCTTGCAGAGATATCCGTGACTGCAGGTTTCTGTGTTGATTGTGTTCGGAACGTTGCCAGATAGGTTCCACGTACCAGTATGTTGCTGGATAAACAACATATGCCCACAGTCTGCCATTCTTAACCCACTGAACAGCCACAGGCAGGCCTGAGCATTCAAGTCCTTGACCATCCATATTATGTAAAGTTTTTTTTCCTGAAAGAAACTGAAGGAAACACTTTGTTGACACAAGAATACCCTCTTATACAGTAGATACAGCTTGTTCATTTATGCCTCACCACAGACTATTGCCTTGACATATGGCAGGAAGGATCATGCTCCTGACAGAACACATGTGATGTTGGGTGGGACGTGGAAAAGAACAAAGCTTTAGACCAAATTCCATGCTCACAAGTTCCGGACGTATTCTATTTGACATGCTGCTAGAACTGTAGTCAGTAGGCTACACAACGGGGATGTCCAAATGCTGAAACACACCACATTCAACTTTAGCTTAACATTAACATTTATTCATTTGGCATTTATCCATGACTCAATCTGTCTGATTACTCATAGGTGGAACTTACAAAGTGACATGCATAGCATCACAATCAAATCACATTTCATTTACAGTGCCTCCAGAAAGTATTCACAGCATAATTTTCTCCACATTTTGTTTTTTCCACATTCCGAAATGGATTAAATAATTTTATTCCTCAGAATTCTACACACAACACCCCATAATGACGGAGGAAAAACGTTTACTTGAGGTTTTGGCAAAGTTATTTTTAAAAAATGAGAAATCACATGTATATAAATATTTACAGCCTTTGCTCAATACTTTGTTGATTACAGTAATTACTGCCTCAAGTCTTTTTGAATATGGCGCCACAAGCTTGGTACACCTATACTTGTCCAGTTTGGCCCATTCCTCTTTGCAGCTCCTCTCAAGCTCCATCAGGTTGGATGGGAAGCGTCAAAGCACAGCCATTGTAAGAGATGTTGACTCAGATTCAAGTGGTAGTAGCCTAGGCATAACACACTCGCTTTTGAACCAGAAGACCCAGGTTCAAATCCCACTTACTACCATTGTGTCCCTGAGCAAGACACTTAACCTGAAGTTGCTCCAGGCGGACTGTAACTATTGATTGTAAGTCGCTCTGGATAAGGGCGTCTGATTAATGCTGTAAATGTAAATTCAAGTCTGGGCTCTGGCTGGGCCACTCAAGGACATTCACAGAGTTGTCCTGAAGCCACTCCTTTGATATCTTGGCTGTGTGCTTAGGCTCGTTGTCATGCTGAAAGATTTACATTTACGGCATTTGGCAGACGCCCTTATCCAGAGCGACTTACAATGGGCTTCCATGTTACCATGTTACATGTTATTCACAATGTTGTAGTTTCTATACATAAGTCAGACAATAAGAAGTTACTCTAAATATTAATATTTTTATTATTAATACAATTTTTCAATTTAAATAATCTAAATAAAGATGAACCGTCGGGCTCTGGAGCATGTTTTCATTCAGGATGTCTCTGTCAGTGTGCTGCAGTCGATATTCTCTCTATCCTGGCTAGCCTCTCAGTTCCTGCCGATGCAAAGCATCCCCACAGCATGATGCTGCCAAGCTTCACTGTAGGGATGGTATTGGCCTATTGGCAAACTCCAGGCAGGCTGTCATATGCCTTTTAATTAGGAGTGGCTTCCGTCTGGTTCTGGATCACCTCCCAGACTAAGGCCCTTCCTCCCTGATCACTCAGTTTAGGTGGCCGGCAAGCTCGAGGAAACGTCCTGGTGGTTTTCAACTTCTTCCACTTATTGATGATGGAGGGAAACAAAAGACACCTGAGTTCAATTTTGAGCTTTGTGGCAAAGGCTGTCAATACTTGTACATGTGATTTTTTTTTTTTTTATAAATTTGCCGAAACCTCAACTAATCCTTTTTCACATTGACATTATGAGGTGTTCTGAGGAATTAATTAAATTAATGTTGGAATAAGGCTGTAACAAAGTGTGGAAAAAATAAAATAGAATTTAATCCATTCTTACGAATTGCAATTTGCACCCAAGATCACCATATAAACAACTGATTGACTGATAAAATGTCCCCTTATCTGAAATAAAAACATTTTCATAATATTACACTTTTTTCCCTTCTGATATTTTTTCCTTCAAGCAACAAGTGAGTTTCTTTTCAAATGAGATTTTTTTTGGCTCGAGGTTTGACATGCCTGTACTTTTCACTATTAAATGCTATTAACTGAGGTCTGCTCTTCATCAGTTTTCTAAAACTATGAATACGTTTAAAAGTGAGGCAAAGTCAGAGGACTTTGTAGAAAATAGAAGTCAGAAACAACAATAGGTGACTGCTCTCCATTTTTCTTGTTTCCAAGCACAATGAGTGATGCGCCACCCTTCTCCCGAAAGGCTCCTCTGCCGGCCCAGTCCTCCAGCAGTGGGCGAACACTGATGACGTCACGCCTGCCTTACACGGAGCCCATCGCCTCCAAGCACGTCTGCTTCTACAAGAGTGGAGATGCCCAGTTCAGCGGCCTCCCCGTGGTCATCAACAACCGCACATTTAAGACCTTCGAGTCGCTGCTTGACAACTTGTCCAAGCGAGTGCCGCTGCCCTTCGGTGTGAGGACGATCACCACCCCACGTGGTCACACCACCGTACGCTCGCTCGAGCAGCTGCGCCATGGACACGCCTACCTTTGCTCAGACCGCCGGCCGGTCAAGCCTGTGGACCTGGACCGGGCGCGCCGGAAGCCGCCGCCCTGGTACCATCCCAGGCCTGTGAGCGAGGCCCGGCGCAGGGCACTGCAGCACAGGGACAACCAGGGAGTGCAGAGGCGCGCGGGGCGGAGGCAGGAGTCCCGCGTTCTGCTGCACACGCCCAAGCGACTGGTGGTGTTCCGAAACGGAGAACCTGAGGAGAGGCACACGCTGCTGCTGCACAAGAGGAACGCCCAGTCCTTTGAGACGCTGCTGGGTTACATGTCGCATGTGATGCAGTTCCCTGTGATGAAGCTGCACACGCCTGATGGGCGGAGGGTAAGAGCATGGTTTCATCAATCAGCTGACCCTTACCATACTAGTAATCTCCATATATACATAAAAAAAGGATTCCACATCACCATATCCTCACAGATCCTACCATGAACCATGTTCAGGGTTCAGAATGCTTTTCAAGGAAACATCTCAGTTTCCCTGGCCAGGCCTTTGCTGGAACTCGCTAGAATGTTCCATTGTTCCATTGTTTTCTCTCCAAATTCTGTCATGAAAACTTGCCTTTACTCTTTAAACACACAAAATGGCATGGGTCAGTGGTTACTATCACTTCGGCCCCGCTTCTTTACCTCATGCAGTTGGGTTACTGTGGTAATAGTACTCTGGGTTACTGTGGTTGCCGTGTTTGGAGAGCATTATCCGGTGACATCACAGACTGCCGCATGGTTGTGGGACTCACAAATAACATCCAGAAAGGGAGAGGCTACTAAGCTCCTTAGGCGCTTCATCCTCTTATGTCGTAGTGCACCCTGGGATATTACCTGACTGGCTGTTTCATAGACCGATAGCACAAGCTATGCAGACATTAAATAAACTTTTTCATGTGCTATAAACATATTTCATACATTCTCTCATTTAGTTTTTAACAGTCAATGTGTCAATAATTACTAGAAAAATGTCCTATGTAAGAGTTTAGCCATGCAATAAACCAAGACAGGTCTGCTCTATATCAAAATAGGAACATAATGTGATATGACCATTATGTTATTTGTTGGATCAAGAATATGCTTGTAATTCATTTTTAATCAATGCTGAAGGTGGATGGCCTCCCTGCGCTAATCCTGTGCTCAGGGGTGTTAGTGGCAGCAGGTCGCGAGCCATTCAAATCCGGAGACTACAACACCCAGCGACCCCCTGCTCCAACATGGCTCCCAGCTAAAAGAGTGGGCGGCCAGCGTCTGCAGCCTGGCCGACGTAAGTTCAGCTAATTTATTAGCTGCCGCTGATTGATTAGCTGCAGAGTGTTGCTGGCAGGATAAGGCCTGGGAAAGTGCTGAGGCTGTAATAGCAGTAAAACCTTCTGTGGCCTACTTACATCTCACAAGTAGAGCTGGCCACCAGGACGGCTCGTGCAGATGCTCCTTTGACATTTTATTTGCTCCTTTGACATTTTTTGACATTAGCTTTGCTAATTTGTGTTTTCTTTTTGCTTTTTTATGCTAACGGGATGACATCGCTTGGCGTTCCTGCATCATCTGATTGGACATTTTTCTTTCCTACACGTCCATGTTGTTGCCTACATTCCTTATTGCTTCTGAAGAGAAAAAGAAATCACCCTCCAGCAGCTCAAAGTCTCACCTTTTCTCCCCGTCTTCCGAGCGCTTTCTCATCAACCAGTTACAGAACAGCGTAAGAGGCTCAGTGGAACTGGGATCCGGCCAGCAGCTAGAATCAGTCGCTGAGACGGACACTCTAACCATCGGGGAGGGCATGATGATGGACGACGCTCAGATTTTCCCCGATGATGACATCGAGAAGTCCTTCCGGGTCAACCAGGATGGCAGCATGACCGTCGAGATGAAAGTACGGCTAACGATCAAAGAAGAGGAGACTGTACAATGGACAACCACACTGAGCCGGTCCAGCATAACCAATCAGATAAAAGCATCGCAGCTTTCTCAGAGCAGCATGGATACATGCTTACCTGTCTCCTGTAACCCCCCTCCGGACCCTGGACCTTCTGCTAGTGAAGTCAGCAATGGACGCAATAGCAGAGAACATAACGGTCTGCCTCCCCTGGAGAACTCAAGCAGTGATGACATGGAACCAGAACAGCAAAAAGAAGAAACAAAGATCGAAGTCAGTCAGGGCCAGGCGTCTATGGAAAGCATCCATCAGATGTCTGAAATGGACATTGAAGAGAACGTCAGGGGGTCCTATTCTTACCGAGAAGAGATGCAAAACGGGGAGCTGAAGCAGGGGTACTGCATGATGCAGCAGTGCAGCAGTCGGCCCGTGCCCAAACCCCGAAGTACATGCCTTCCAGAAGGC
This sequence comes from Denticeps clupeoides, assembly GCF_900700375.1. Lineage (NCBI taxonomy): Eukaryota > Metazoa > Chordata > Actinopteri > Clupeiformes > Denticipitidae > Denticeps > Denticeps clupeoides. Next base: position 21,975,380 of record NC_041708.1, on the reverse strand, counting down.
CACAGCAACCTCAACGCAAGCAGCAGTCTGCAGTCACACTGCAAATCCACAGAAATTGTCCAGCTGAAGGGCGGTGGAGAGGAAATCAGGGAAACTGTGCTCCATATTTATGAACAGCAGACCTGTCAGGATAACTTCTTGGCCAACGCACAGCTGCACGTCCAAGGACTGTTGACTTGTAGTCCTCCACATGTCAAGCCTGCTTCCTCAGAGGTAGTGGGACCAGAAATTTTAGACAAACCTTTCTGCTCATCCAGTATGATGTGGGCATCCAACCAAGGTTCATCGACTACTTCTGGGTCATTTCTGGGTAGCAGATCGGCATTTCAAGCTTTGCAGAGCAGCTGTAAAGACTCACAACCAACAGAGAATCAACTTATGTCCATCATCTCGCCAGCAGTAAAAGGCGAGGACACTCAACGGTCTGGCATTATGAAGAAAAGGAGACCCGTCAAATTTATTGTACGAAGGAATCACATTTTGCAGACCATAACTTCAGAAAAGAAACACAAAGAGCACTTGGCGGAAATTCTGAAAGACATTCGCAAAAAGAGGAACAATGCGGATCACTCGTGCAGCTATGTGAAGCTCGCAGACCATTTAAAAGCAAAAGCTGTTCAACAGCTTCTCAAGAAAAGAAACAAAATGAAAGTGGCTGGGTACAGAGGAGATGACTATGTTATGTCATTTATGGTTGAGAACATCAACAATGAACAATCAGCAGTAGAACAGCAGGACACCATCCAGGCTGCAAGGAGAAATGTTCTGGAGGTGGAAGACATGTCTGGGAAAGCAGTACTAGTGCGGCAAACATCAATGCACGAGGAGGAACACAGCTTACGAGAGAGTAAAGAGTTGACTGAGAGCATCTCTTTGCCTGCTCTACACTCCTCCTCCTCAATGGTCAATGAGTATGTGCAACACTGGCTGCAGATGAGCAAAGAAAGCAGCACACCCCCTTCTGGACTTGCATCCAAAAAAAAGAAGACTAAACAAGTACAAAACAAGTCTCTTCCAGTGACCCCGGAACATTGTGATCCTGCCAGAAACCTCCTAAGTTATCCAGTACCTAAGAAACATTCACCTGAGAGAACATCAGCACTAAGAGATGATTGCAAAAGGAGCAATGCCTCTGATGAAAATGCACCTAGAAATTCCTCTGCCTTGTCCAAAAACCTTGCAATAAAGATGGTCCAACAGTGCACCAAGTCACCACTGGGGAAGACCATCTCTCCCCAGAGTACACAGAATGATCTGTTATCATATTATGCATCATTAGAAAGTGTATCACTATCAGAAAAGTCACAGACACCAACCATCATCTCATCAAAAAGTTCTCCACTATCGAGCTATAATTCTTTGGACAACCAGTCAATGAATGATTCTTTACTGGACAAATCATTGTCCGGAAGTAACGTATTGGAGAAGGCTAATAATTCCCTGAAAAAGATGGATGAGGTTCATGCAAGTGGAACGCTAACCAAAGCTACACAAACCACCCGAAATCAATCTTGTGAGAAACCAAAATCATCCAAGCTCACCTCTTCTCAAAGGTCTGACATGCTAACCCCAAACACCAGAGTGTCTTCCATTAAGACGGGCAGAGCGACAACCAGTAATCTCCAAAAGAAAGTGGAACCAATACCAACAACATATAGAGTAGCCCCTGACATGGGTGTACAAACAAAGCGAACCTTCTCTGTCAGGATGGCTGCCCGGCCTGATATGAGGCCTGTTCTGGATCAGCTTTGTCTTTCCATCCAGTCTTTGAAACAGATGTCTCAGCACAAGCGGCCGTCTTGTCTGGAGAAGTCTAACAGTGTCCCGGACTTTTCATCCCATGTAGCCTCCACATTTGGCTCATCCTCTCGAGTACTCCTTGCTTTCCTTTGTGTCATGACTTTGAAGGATGGCCTCGCCAACCTCAGTACAGGCAGACAACCGAGCTCCACCAACCCCAGCTATTCCGAAGCCTTGATGCTACTGGACTCCCTCAAAGAGCTGGCCAGAATAGAAGATGCAGCTCTGCTAAATGCCAGTCTGAGCAGCCTGCAGAAGTCAGTTTCTGCACATTTGCTGCACAGTTGGAGGGGATTCCAGGACCTCAGTGACAAGGCCATGAGTTGCAGTGTCTCCCCAAGCAGCTCCAAGGGTGACGAGTCATCGAGTGAGGGTTCAGAGGAAGAGAAGGTAATGCAGGAGCTGATGGGCGAGCTTGGAGTACCAGAAAGAGTCAGAGAGGAACTGGCAGCTCTGGGTAGTGATCAGGAAAGTATGGCAGAGACCCACCATGGGCAGGAGGATGTGGTGGACAGGCAGGACTGTTTGGAAGACAAAAGTGTCGAACAGAGCTGTCTGGAGATCAGTGAGCAGATACAAGAAGGTGAATCCATTCCAATGTGCAAAGGGAGTGACATTCCACGGTCCCTGCCTAGAGAAGACACTGTAAGCTTCACAGATGCTGTCCTTGAGGATGAGGTCCATGTCTATGTAAAATCAATCACTAATGAAATCGTAGCTCCACAATGCAAAGTCACGTCAGATGATGACAATTCTGCAAGTGATCAGGTGACAGAGTCAGGTTTTCATGATGAAGAACCTTCAAGGCTACATGGAGCTGAGCTAGAAAACTCCACCAAGCTGCCTTTTATCTATGTAGACAAACAGAGGGAAGATCATGAAGAGTCCAGAATTAATGATGGCAGACAAAGCAGTGTTGATGAGGCAGAAAGAAATATTAAGCACAAGCAAGAAAAAGAGAAAGAGGCATCTGATGTCGAGGAGCTGGAAACAGTTGCTCAGGATCAGGACTCGGTCAGTCGCTTGAAATATGAGGTCAAGGCGACAGAGCCCGAAGAGTGTAAAGAGGATAGAAAATCAAGCTCTGAGGATGATGAGGAGAAGTTCAGTCCAGAAGAGGAGGATAGCGATGTGGACGAGGAAGAGGATAGCTGTGAGGAAGAGGAACGAGTCGACAGCAACGTTACTGAAAAAGATGTTGCAGAAATCTTCACTAGCCAAGACTGTGCTGAACAGCAACCAGAGGAACTAGCAAGCTGTGAGATGGATCAAAATGTTGTAAAGAACACTAGATCAGATGGGCACCATGGTACTAACCATGAGGAGGAGGACAACAGGCAGTCTTGCTCCATGGAGGAGCACTTTATTCTGGACAACCCAGAATGCTACACCATTTATCAAGAGAGCTACAATGTGGAACTCACATGTTCTCCACAAAACAGATTTGACTGTGGGAAAATCCTGTCTAGTCCCACTGTAGCGGAGCAAGCAGGTTCCATCGCACAGACTGATAGCAGTATGGATGGCAAGGTAAAGCTAGATACAAATGCCAGAAGTGCAGAACATTTGAAGACCGCGGTTCAGAGTGGTGCACCTGACTCCCACGAGTTAAAGGTGGGAACCCCTGAGGGAAAAGCAGCGAGAAATGCCAAAGAACTCAGGCAAGAGGGCATCAGCAGTGCACAGATTGTTCACACAACTGAAAGCTCACCAAACCCAAGGACTCCATCAACATCGTCCTCGTTAGCGTTCAGCTACGATTCCAAAGGCCAATCTAAAGACATCGAAGGTGATGTTCAAAATAGTAGAGTTAAGTTAATCCGGGAGATGTTCATGGCCAAAAGTAACACAAACAGCCAGTCTGCCCAAAGAAGAATTCCAAGTTCCTGCACCTCCGAAGTGTCTGAATCTCGTCCTGAAACATCAGATGGTGGAGACTACAGCGTGCAGGCCTCCCCAGAGCTATTGAGCGGCGAGGAAGACACTGGGAGATTGTCCATCGCCAAAGGCTACGTCAGGAGAACTATTGAGCATCTTTATGGAAAGAGCACCTTGAATGCCAAAGGCCCGGAGGAGAACCGAGCCATATCTGGCCCTAGACAGAAGCGCAGGGACTGCTCCTCTCTCAACAGCGTTAGTAGCCTCACGTCCTTCCACGAGGCGCGCTCTCAGGTCAAGGCTGACCTGTCCTACTTCAATGCCACAAGTTCATTTGAAGCATCTACTGAGCCAATGCAGTGCATCACCCTCAATGCCCAGGTGGACAGTGCTGGCGCGATTCTTATTGATAAAGGTCGTTGGCTTCTGCGGGAAAACCAGAACAGTCCGAGTTTCCTGTCGGAGTCAGGAACTCTGCCCTCAGGTGATGGAGACGACAGGCTCCGATCCAGAAAGGACGATGCCTCGTATTCTCTATTTCATTCAGAGTCTGTCCACGTATCTGAGAGGGAGGAGACTCCATTGTCTCAGTGCACCTACCTGACCCTACCACATGGGGCAGATTCGGACCCTGAGGAGGAGAACAGCAGAGCCGAGGCCAAGACTTCCAAAAGGACACGAGAATCAAAAACATCCCCAGCTACAGAGGCTGCAAAAACGTGGGCTGAGAAGAACGGCAGCCTGTCTGCCTTCATTCCCGAGTTCAGGGTTGTGGATAATAAAGTGCATCCACTTCCTGATGGCCCTGTTGTCACTCAGCCTCCAAAGGGTCAAGCCGCCCAGAAGGCACTGAGCCAGCGTCCCCCTATGGAACCTGACCTTCTGGAGGTTCTGTATGTGTTTTGTGGACAGCATTGTCCTTTACTCTAAACTTGCTTCTTCTTATCGATAGCCCTTCATCATTAGCACTTATTCTGAACGTCCAGCGGACATCACCCTTGCCTGTGAATCAGCTGATGATCGGTGAACTTCACTGGATGCTTCTTCTTACAGAATAGAAATGTGGCACTACAATTTTTGTGTATGTTCTAACAAATATAACAAGTGATGTGCTCTGCGTGCCTGGAATTCTCAGTGACCATGCTCTAAATAGGAATAAAATTCTTTTTCAAGGAATATTTTGTAACATAATTGCACCAATGTGTAAAGGATGATATGACTGCCAAATTTTACAATGAATTAAACATTGTTATATGCATGAAATTCATAAAACTGTATAATAAACGTCTTAGTGATGCATAACTGATAGCTGTAAGTATTCTTGGAGAGAGGATAGTTAGTTGTAAGCTACAGAGACTGCTAATTAATTAGAAGAAAAGACAATAAGTAATAATTATATTTTTTGTTTATAAATGATGATGTATCATCACAGGCAGCTGGAAATTTAGATGTAGTGTATTTGTTTTTGTTTGTTTTTGTACTTTAATACATTGTCATAAATTAAAATGTATTAAATACATTTTTATTTAAATGATGGGGTGTGTTTAATGGTTTTATTACACCACAGCAATACATAAATAAATAAATACTGCTATCTATAATAATAATAATAAGGATTTGTCTTGTGTTCATGACACTGTACATCTATACATCAGACACTACCCTTCACCCATCACCACTACCACCATCAAGTTAATATTGAGAAGGCCCCACTTTTGTAGCCCTCACCCATCTAGGTATGGACCAGTGATCAAATGTGTTTTTTCCTGCTCATGCCACAGATGACTGGTTTGATATCTGAAGGTCAAGTCCACGGGTGCCAGGTGCTCCTGTAGCCAAAACGTTATTCACTTTTCCTGTCAGCAGTCAAAATGGATGTCATTTAAAAGTGTTTTTGTCATTGTGAAACACTGCAGCACAGCTCACGGTGACACAACAAAGTGTGTCCTCTGCTTTTAACTCATCACCCTTAGTGAGCAGTGGGCAGCCATGAAAGTTGCCCGGCGAGCAGTGTGTGGGGACCTGATCAAGGGGACCTTAGTGGCACCTTAGGGCGATAAACTTCAATTTTTTACTCGCTAGGCCACCACACCACATACACAAAACTGCAAGAGCATACATACAATGAAGATGATTTGGTTCATTAGTTTACTTGGCCAATCAACAGACTGCAGTACAGCCTTCTTTCCAAACGATGGCGGAATACAGCAGTTTTCTTCAGGTCTGTTTCTCTGGGGGAAGAACACAAGTACTTTCTCTTTAATACGGACGCTTGTTTGTCTACAATCATTGTGCCAATCGGTGCTGACCCGTCCTGAGCCTTAGAGCCTCTCATTCTGCAGGAAATGCCTCTCGCCTGTTTATCTGTCCCTTTCCTGGCCTCAGAGCATCACTGAACATTACAAAACAGAAAAGACAAATTCATTCCAAAAGAACCTGTGATCCTGTATATTTTTGTCAGAGGCGGTATTATTATTAATAGTATTACTTTTGTTAGACTTCTGGTGTCTAGTGTATTTTCCCCCCACGGTGGAAACTTTCGGTGCATCAGCTGATATACTAGTCCCTTTAAAGGCAGGCAGAAGTGCGCAATGCATCCCTGGGGACATGCACTGAAGCGTTATTATGTTTTCATGCAAATAAAGTGATAAACACGCAGATCTCAGCAGCGGGAAGTTTCTGCTGAAAAACCCGTCAGAACAAGAAACAGTCGCTCCAGGAAAAACACAACACTCATGTCTATAGTTTAAGGTAAAGTGTTGTTTTTTTTTTGATTATTATAAATTTCTATTCATTGTGTTGTCACTAGATGTAGGCATTACATAAATGTATAATATATTACTATATAACCACATTTTTGAAACAGCTCAGTAGCTTTCTTCATTTCTGAGCTTTTTCCATTAAATATTTGAGTGGTCTGTGATTATTTTCCCCACAAATTAAACTTTTTTGTAAATGTAATGTTTTTTTTTCTTGTCAGTATGGGTTGTGTTAATTCAGGACTCAAAGACCCCAAGTTTTTGGATCAAAACTGTTGCCAGGACGCAAGTGGAGTCCGATACATCACAGACCCCACCAGCAAAAACCGTGTAAGACCCTTGTGTGTGTGTGTGTGTGTGTGTATGTGTGTGTGTGTGTGTGTGATGGCAGTCTAAATAGAAATAATTTAAAAGATTCAACTGAAGACTTTTCCTTAATTATGTTCTCTTTTTTTTCACCGCTAGAAACAGAGCAATCTTCTCCCTGGACAAATAATTCAGACTGAAGATGGTATTATTCTTATTTATGAGTGTATGATGGAAATGACATACATGCATTAGAAATGCGTTGACTGGACGATGCTTTTCACTTACCGTCCGAGGTCTGCACGTTTTTCACCCCACAGATAACAGCAGCATAGTGGTGGCACTTTTCTCCTACGAGCCCTGCAATAACACAGATCTGTCCTTTAAGAAAGGGGAGAGACTGAACATACTGGTCAAGTAAGTGAGCCTGTACCAACACTGTAAAAAAACATAAACACTGCAAACATTACGTAACGCTCCAGGGTAGGGATCCATTGATGGCACTCTATATTGATGTAGCTAAAGTACATAAATATATGAAATATAGTTTCAAATGGTTTAATCTTCCTAACATTGCTCATCTAAAAGTGCAAAACACTCAAATTATACACAGATTAAAAAGTGAAAGAGCTAAAAATGTTTATAAGACAACCCTTACATTTAAGACGCCCTTACATTTATCAGACGCCCTTGTCCAGAGCGACTTACAATCGGTAGGACAGTCCCCTACAGATGGAGAACAAAACAGAGAACAATAGGAGAACTAGGAGTCTCTTTCATTATGTGGTCATTCCATGAAAATAAGAAAGCTCTGCAATAAATTGTTTAGGTTAATCAATATTACATACTTTTGCAGAGTTTTGTATATATATATATATATACATTTCAGGAATGGTGAATGGTGGAAGGCCAAGTCGCTGGCCTCAGGGAAGGAAGGTCTGATTCCCTCCAACTACGTAGCTGCAGCCAATAGTTTGGAATTGGAGGAGTGAGTATTATGAATACAGCGATGCAGCTACAGCACACAGTGGTGTATGGGTGTAAAAAATCCAGCATATTATGCATCTTGTAAATACTATGCTGAATCTCTACAACTATCCATAATTAGCCAATAGTAAATGTTGCATGAGTATTTCAAGCACCACTAGATAGAGCTGATTGTGAATGTGGAAACTTACACATGATCAATAAACTTATTTATATGTATTAATATTACTTATTAAGCCTGTACCATTGTGGTATGATGTTTCTTTTTTAAATGTTAAATTATAAAAGGTTAAAAAGCAGGATGGGATGAAATAGTTATAAGAATAGATATATAACGATATTCATCTACAGGAATATATGTGGAATATAAAATATATTGTGCTTAAAGTTCTACTTCTAGTTCATTTATTGCCCTCTCAAGGTTCCGTGATATCATGAGCTTGCGTATATTTCAGATGGTTCTTTGGCAGCTCCTCAAGAAGAGATGCGGAGCGGCTGCTGCTGGCCCCTGGTAACAAAGCAGGAACGTTTCTCATACGGCAGAGTGAGACGACCTCGGGTATGATGAAATCATTTTATATATATTTGTGATCATCATAACCCAGTCAATATGCCTGAATGTCCAACTTGCCTGTCACTCTGCAGGAAGTTACTCAATGTCAGTGAGAGACACCGATGAACAGGGCGCTGCTGTAATTAAACATTACAAGATCCGTAACCTTGACGATGGGGGATTCTACATCAGCCCCAGGGTCAAATTCCCAGACCTGGCCAGCCTTATTCAGTACTATAAAGGTGAATCCCAGGACAGGACACTCAGCAACCACCACGTGTTCAGGTTTACGTGTAAAACATGACGTGTGACGTACAGAAGGTTATTCAACTTTCTGGAGGGTATAATATATTTTAAAAATGGAAGGGATGTTGAGGTAACTGTTCACTACGGCAGATATAGCACCAGGTGACATACACAGAAAGTGGAATTGGGTGTGTGTTTGTGGGTACAGGCCAGGCGAACGGTCTGTGTCGGAAGCTGGACAAGGCGTGCGTGAAGTGCAAAGCTCAGACACCGTGGCATAAAGATGCCTGGGAAATCTCCAAGGAATCGCTGCGGATGGTGAAGAAGCTGGGAGCCGGGCAGTTCGGGGAAGTGTGGATGGGTGAGTTGTGTGTGTGTTGAATAGAGAGTGAAATCAGATAAACAGATTTTTTTTGTCATTTTGGTTTGTATGTGTGAGCATGTGTGTGTGTGTGTGTGTGTGTGTGTGTGTGTGGTTTTTGTCTATATTTTTAACCCGTCGGAAAGATGGCTTTAGTGAAGCAGGGTACTTCATTATTCTTCACAAAAATCTACGCTATCATCACCTAATACTAGTTTAGATACACACCTTCTAATTAGGTTCTACAACCAGTTCAAACCAAACAGATTCAGTTCTTTCAGTACAATTCATTCAAAAAGTGAAAATGTACCTCACTCAGTACTTCCCAGTGAAATACTATTTCTAAATAGTATTTATATTTATACTGGAAACATTTTTACTGGAATCATTACAGAGGGCCATCATCACCTTGGATACAGAGCAAAATGTGCTTTAATGCCCATATGTCTTTTATGCAATAATATGGACAAAAGTGACGGTATCTAAATACAGCGTGCAAGAACTGACATTCTAAAAGTGAAAAAATTGATAAAATGTAAAACATTTTTGTCCATCTCAGCGATATACAACAACAGCACAAAGGTGGCGGTGAAGACCCTGAAGGAGGGCACCATGTCCGTAGAGGCCTTCCTGCAGGAGGCCGAGCTCATGAAGAGCCTGCAGCATGAGAGGCTGGTCCGACTCTATGCCGTGGTCACCAAGACCCCGCCCATATTCATCATTACAGAGTTCATGGCGAACGGTACGCTCACAAACAGCCCCGCTGGCACGCATTTGGTGGCAGAAAACGGGCTTCGCCACTTTCAGTGTCATATGTTGTCATGAGTAGAGGTGTGAACCTTCACTGGTCTCACGATTGGATTCTAATTGATTATTAATGCACCGATAATCGATTTATTCAATTGCGGTTGTTAATGCATTGCTTATCGATGCATTAATAATCATAATTGAATAGAATCCAATTTTTACATTAAGAGAGTTAAGGCCTCATTTACATGGACATCAGAACCAGACATTTTTATGTGTTTGTGGCTTCAGATGAGCACGGACTAAATGCATGAACGTTTTCTTGCTATCAATTTTTGTCTAAATCCTGATGAGCATTAGACAGCAACGAGCAAACACCATTTGGAACGTCTGTATGGACGACTCCGAAAACAGACCTAAAGCAGATCAGGCCGCTACAGTCAATACTGGCACTAATTTTTAACTTTAATTTTCATACCATCGCCAGAAAACCACCAAGCAACATCATTATGATGTAATCGATTATGTTCTGCACCACATCAATGCAGAATTGACTAGGTCTGAATGTCTTGATTATGGATGTATTGATTATGAGATTCAATTCAACGCCCCTAGTTGTGAATGAATGCAGTCGCCGTGTACCACAACGTCCAGGAAACGGGGACACAGCTGCATTCAGAACTACAGAAATACATCCCCTGCGATGCACATTTGCATAAAGGCCACAGGCTGCAGACCTGCCTTTCTGTTCACCCTTCGTTGTCGTGATCTCATCCAGCCCGTGGTTTCTGCTGCAGGGAGCTTGTTGGACTTCCTGAAAAGCCCAGCGGGACGGAAGCAACTTCTGCCCAAACTGCTGGACTTCTCTGCACAGGTGTGGTGCTCAGAATGAAGTCAGTGTTGAGTGTGTGTCAGGAACTGTAAGCTCTAGTGCTCAGGGGGACAAAGTCTGTCATGCGTGTGTGTGTGTGTGTGTGTGTGTGTGTGAGACTGTCCTCAGATTGCTGAGGGGATGGCGTACATCGAAAAGAAAAACTTCATCCACAGGGACCTCCGTGCCGCCAACGTCCTGGTGTCTGAGAGTCTGTTGTGTAAAATCGCCGACTTTGGCCTGGCTCGCATCATTGAGGACGACACGTACACTGCCAAAGAGGGTATAAACTCTTGATTATTTGCATAATTTCCACATCATTTGCATAACTGGTAGACAAAATATTAGCAAATCCCCCACATTATTTGTTGTTGTCTTGGTTTTTTTTATGGTAAAGGAGCAAAGTTCCCCATCAAGTGGACGGCCCCAGAAGCGATAAACTACGGCTCTTTCACCATCAAATCAGACATGTGGTCCTTCGGGATCCTGCTGTATGAGATCGTCACGTATGGGAGAATGCCATACCCAGGTGAGAGGTGACAGGGGGGTGGGAGCCAGGGACTGTTGTCCCAGTGTGCCATCTGCTGGCAAAATTATTGAAATGCATGTTAATTTTTTTACATTTCCATTTAAGGCATTTGGCAGATTTACAGCGTGCTTTCATGTTACCATCAAGTTATCAGTTCTGCTTCACTAGGACTTCAACCATGAATACACTCATTTTATTCACTCTGTTGTAGTATTTCTTACATAAATGAAACTATAAAAAAGTTAAAGTGAAAGTGAAGTGACAGTCATTGTGAAACCCTGCAGCACAGCACACGGTGACACAATAAAATGTGTCCTCTTCTTTTAACCATCACTCTTGGTGAGCAGTGGGCAGCCATGACAGGTGCCCGGGGAGCAGAGTGTGGGGACGGTGCTCTGCTCAGTGACACCTCGGAGGGTCGGGATTCAAAGCTTCCGTTTCTTTAACCTCTAGGCTACCACTGCTCCTAAAGGTACAAGTTAATCAGAATATTCTCTAAAGAGGAAGGTGTTAAGCCATAATTTGAAAATACTCAGTGACTGAGCTGTTCTGGTTGAAGTTCATTCAACCACCTAGGGGCCAAGCGGTAGCAGTAGTGGCCTAGCGGTTAAGGAAGTGGCCCTGTAATCAGAAGGTTGCAGGTTCGAATCCCAATCCGCCAAGGTGCAACTGAGCAAAGCACCGTCCCCACACACTGCTCCCCGGGCGCCTGTCATGGCTGCCCACTGCTCACTCAGAGTGATGGGATAAGTGCAGAGGACAAATTTCACTGTGTGCACCATGTGCAGTGCTGCTGAGTATCACAAGTGACAATCACTTCACTTCAAGACTTTCAGTCACTTCGTACTTTCAGTGGTGGAGGGACCAGGTGAGCAATACTGGAGGCTCAGAGAATATGAGGTGCAGTGCAAGGTATAATAAAGACTGTGAGGTAGGATGTTTGGCTTTATAGGCATCAGTACTTTGAACCTGAAGTGGGAGGTAATGTAGCAGTGGGCTGGTGTGGGGAGTTTGGGAAGGTTGCATTCTGTATTAGTTGTAGAGGTAGGTAGACCTGCTAGAAGGGAGTTACAGTAATCCAGTCCTGAGATTACTAGGGACTGAAGAAGTATCAGGGTGACCTGTGTTCATAGATAAGGGTAGTTACATCTGATATTATAGAGAAGGATTCTACTTGAGTGGGAAATGTATTACTTTCCTTTTGCAAGTTCAGCCACTTGTCACACATAGAGGTTTCACAATAGTGGCTAAATATGTGGGGTAGTAGCCTGGTGGGTAACACACTTGCCTAAGACCCAGGTTCAAAACCCACTTACTAACATTGTGTCCCTGAGCAAGACACTTAACCCTGAGTGTCTCCAGGTGGGGACTGTCCCTGTAACTGCTGATTGTAACATCGCTCTGGATAAGGGCGTCTGATAAATGCTGTAAATGTGCATGCATGCATAAAGACAAAAAATAAAACAAAGTCATTTTGTGGGCTCAGTATAGCTGTCTGAAATTTGGAGTCTCTCTCCAAAATTCAGCCTTGGTGCAGAATTACAGCCACTTTGATCCAGTCCCACAATGAGATTTCCCAGGACGCGCCATTTCTGTGTCTGTATATTTAAATGCGAATGAGGAGGAGAATGTTGGGATGAGGAGGAGAGCAGCCTATAGAAGTTGAGCAGGCATTCGCCAAGTCACCAACAACAACGTTTGGCACAGGCAGGAAGTCATGAGTATTTTTATTTTTTTTTTCCAGAAGAAAATAAAAAGAACGCACTGGTTCAGAATCTCACATCATGGAACTAAAAAAATACATTCGTACTAATTTTTACATCCAATCACTGAGCAACTGCTCGTTTCCAAGCCATGACGGTCGGTGGAGATAATGTTTTATTGGAGGGGTGGGAAATTCACTGGGTGAAAAAAAGCATGAGAAACAGGAGGTAACCTTTCCCCTTATGATGTTATAAGGGGACAAATTCCAGATCAAACCGTTTGAGCTGCTTGGTAAAAAAAAAAAAAAAACTTTTAATATTCAAACAAAGGTCTAAATTTCTGGAGATATATGGTTATAAAGAATATATGGTTATAACGAATGAAATGTCTGTCCTTATGCTGTCACCCAGGAATGAGCAACAGTGAGGTGATGGCCCGGGTTCAGCGGGGTTACCGGATGCCCTGCCCTGATAACTGCCCCCCGGAGCTCTATGACACCATGAAGACGTGCTGGCTCGCTGCCGCAGAACAGCGGCCCACCTTCGACTACCTGCAGAGCGTTCTAGAGGACTTCACCACAGCCACAGAGGGCCAGTACCAGCAACAGCCATGAGACCAGCAGGGACTTGAACCCGCTGCCTGCCTAATTTTTCAGAATTTCAGACTTTGAGCTTGACATTTAAATGTTCTCATAAAACCCAGAAATGAAGCACACATGAAACTTTTCAGGATTAGTCAGCCCACGTTTTACAAATTAGCACTTTATGCTTTAAAATGTTCACAGTGCAGCACGGCAGGTGCTGCATCCACCCACCAAGGAACTCGCCATGAACTAGAACCTCCATACAGGACAGACCCCCCACAACTCCTGAAGACTGCTGTTGCGTCCCCACAGTTTCTACATGAAATGATACCAGAGATGGAACGTCTTGGTCCAGCAACAGGAAATATTCATTTTCCAAGCCTGTTGCGACGTCACTAACTGAAATTAAATGAAGATTTTTGTAATAAACTATGTTTGTTATTGTTCTGAAAGTTCACACCAACTTCAAACAAAAGCCATAAGCCCTTTTTGTTGATCACACGCATAACAGGGAACATTAAAATTGAAAATTAAACCACAGACTTTAATATAAAATATTAATATAATAAAAGCAATTTATTGGACAAACCCTAAAAAACATTTAAAAACACAGATATTGAAAGTAAAAAAACTGAAGTATGAACATGTGCCTCAGCTAGGTTTTTTCTTCAGCGAAGGCGTAGATCGGACAGACTTCCTCAGGCTGCGACACAGTGCGTTTTTCCGGGGCGACGTCACAGACTCCTTTATGTTGGCCAGCAGCCCCCGCCGCGGCCTGGACTGTTCCGCAGAACTCTGGGAGAGTCGAACCAGCTCCTCCCTCAGGGAGCACAGCTCCGCCTCCTTCTCTGTGAGCTCACACTGCAGATGCTCAGTCTCTCGCTCCTTAAAATCAAAAATAAAATCCAAAAATCCAGAAAATGGCATACCGATCTGTAGGATTATGCCGAAACGTACAGAAGAGCATTTACAAGTAAAATTTACATTTACCAGACGTCCTTATCCAGAGTGGCATTACAACCAGTTTTGACAGGGACAGTCCCCCTGGAGACACTCAGGGTTAAGTGTCTTGCTCATGGACACAATGGTACCAAGTAGGGTTTGAACCTGTGAGTCTGTGGTCTTCTGGTTCATAGGAGAGTGTCTTACTCACCAACATCTCAACCAGTCACGGGAAAATGTTTCAATTATTACCCACAAAACAATGACTTCAAAAGGACGTAACAGTTTAAGTGCTTAATAGAAATATAATTTCAAATAAATATAATCTCACTATCTGGAGACACCTGAGTGTTGACATTGTAAGACTACATAACCAAAGGGTGTCAAAACTATTATTCCACATATATCAGCATCCTGTTTAAATTGGTGGTGGCCTAGCGGTTAAGGAAGTTCCCCATAATCAGAAGGTTGCCGGTTCGAATTCCAGTCCGCCAAGGTACCACCGAGCAAAGCACTGTCCCCACACACTGCTCCCCGGGCACCTGTCATGGCTGCCCACTGCTCACCAAAGGTGATTATTAAATACAGGACACATTTTATTGTGTCACCGTGTGCTGTGCTGCAGTGTTTCACAATGACTTCACTTTCACTTTTAAAACCTTATTGAAATCAGTCCATACACTGTCTAGAACGTTGGGACTTTTCATAGCAAGATCACATTTAAGCGTGCCAGCAGTTTAGTGTTCACCTGGTACACCAGTTTGTTCTGCAGGGTCTGGACCTGAGTGAGTTTCTCCATGTAGCTCTCCCCCGCCTCCTGCAGAGTCTCATTAAGCTCGGAGATCCGGCCCTCCAGGGACACGATGAGCTGCGACACACACACACACGGCATCATGACGTGGCCCAGCAGATCTCCACAGATCATACAACCTGAAATAAATCTATTTACCTCCTGCTTCTCACCGCAGAGCTTTTCCACAGCACACTTCTCCTTGTAGAGGAGTTTACACCGCTCTGCATCTGACCGAAAGCAGACCAAGGCCAGAATCACAGAAGGCAGCGCTCTCAAATCCACGATCAAGCAAGTTACTGACTATCGTGTACGGTACCAGAGTCCTGAGGTGCTGCCTGGTCGTTTCCCGTCTGAGTGGAGCTCTCCTGGGTCAGCGCAGGACCCGCCTCGGACCGCCGCAGCTTCTCCTCCACCTCCTTCAGCTGGCTCTTCAGCTCCTGACCAGAGAACCAGAGCGGCAGCGTAAAAAAAAAAAAAAAACAGAACTCAGAACCGTACTAAAACACAGGGGGCGCCATACTCCACCTGCTCTCGGTCCTGCGCAGTGTTCAGCTCCTCTATGGGGATGTAGTCTTCCTCCAGGCGCTCCACGGCGCACTGGTAGGCGTGGTCCTTCAGCGCCTCTTTGTAGAGCTCGAACGTGTTCTCCAGCTTCTCGGCATAGCTGTCCTTCAGCTCCTCGATC
The DNA here is from genome assembly GCF_900700375.1 of Denticeps clupeoides. Taxonomy (NCBI): domain Eukaryota; kingdom Metazoa; phylum Chordata; class Actinopteri; order Clupeiformes; family Denticipitidae; genus Denticeps; species Denticeps clupeoides. The sequence goes on along the minus strand of NC_041708.1, from coordinate 21,959,636 downwards.
TGACGACTGAACGTTCCAGATGAAGGTCAGCTTTCTACGTAGCCTCCTCGGAATAAGGAGCCTAATAATTCCTGGCTGACCTGTGCTGCTCCTCGCTCTCCATGAGCTGCTGCAGCATGGCATCACCCATCTCCTTACGAATCTGGATCTCCTGTACCAGGTTCTTCCTACGCTCGGCCAGCAGCTTTGCCCGCAGGTTCTCAACAACCGATAACAGATCCTTTAGGAAGAATGGAAGTTTTTCTAGTCCAAGGAAACCAGTGACAATTGGAGAAAGGTGAGTCAGGTCAAGTACCTCCTGAGGTAATATGGACACGTCGGCCTCGTCTTCTTCGTCCAGAAGTTCCTCCTCTGACAGGTAGTCATCCACTGCCTGGGCATCGATCACACCGTCCCTTAGCAACGGTTTTCCATTTCGCCCGAGGAGACGGGGGGTCAGTGGTTCCAGCGAACGGGGTTGGATGACCTGGACAACCTACCATTCAAAAATTTAGTTGAAAGTTGACCAAATTAAATCAAGGACATAGTACAAATGAGATGTAGGATTTCTTCTTTTTCAGTATCCTAATGAGTTCTCCAAAAAAAACTTATTTAGCAAACAGGAACGTAGTATATAAATCTAAGAAGCCAAACCTGCTTGGCAATGGCCGAGAACTTCATGACCTGCAGAGTCTCGTCGTACGTTGAGGCACACTGGTTGATGTTGACTATCATGGAGGCACGTCCTTTCCCACAGAACACAGACTGGAAAAGGCGAGTCAGCTTGCTCTCCCGAAACGGGACGTAGCTGCTCTTCACCCTGGGAAAAAAAAAAAAAAAAAAAAAAAAAAAACACGGGCGATAGAAGCAGATGAACGGAATCAACCAATGCGGTGAGGTAACAAAAATAAGCGTTTTGAAACCGCACCCATGGCTGTGGTTCCGGAGGGCTGCGATGCACTTCCCCAGGATGAGCAGCGAGTTGTTGATGTTGCCTGCCTCCTTCAGACGCTCCCCGAAAGTGTTGGTCTTGTTGCATCGTTCCGAACCGGCCAGATCGCAGAGGGAGAGCCTAGAAGAATGGAGCAGGTTGCGGTAACGCGTTCACCATTGAGGTGCTGTGACTGGAAACACTCACTCAGACATCCCCTGAACATCAGCGCCGTCGATCTTGAGGAGCTTGACCGTGAAGATACTGTGGCTGTGGAGACCAAATACAAACTGGGCTCAAAAAGGGCGACAAAAACGTGCAGAGCGGTGGTTCCAGCTTCACCTTCGGCTGGACAACTGGTTCATCTTGGTGGAGGCCGAGCTGCGGTTCTTGTTGCCGGCACGCAGGACCTTGCAGGCCTCTTCAGAGTTCTGGATATTCACCCACCGCAGATCTGATCCACACAGAACGGATCAACACGAACCGGGGAGAGGGGGGGAAGGTGGAGAAAAATCCAAATGAAGCGTGTACCTTTGACGTAGGAGTTGCCGCTGCCATCTTCACAGACCCTCAGCGCCGGGCGTTTCTTTGCCTTCGAGGTGACTGAGGGCTGCAGCAGGTCGTAGACGTATTCGTTGTAGATCTCATAAAACGCCACCCACACAGAGTACTGAAAACGCAGGTCTTCACTGGAAAACTCTAGATGGAAACGTAAAAAAAATTAAATAACCATATTCTGGAATTTAAAAGATGAATGAAATAAATAAAATGAACCTGTCTGGTCATAGGAGACCCCAGAAAAGCATAAGCTGGAGACAGAGGAAGAGCTGCTGCTTCTCGACCTGCTCTTCCTCTGGGGCTCAGACTCCTAAAAATGTACAAACAAAAACTAAAAACAAGTACTTTTTAAACTCTACTTAAAAAAATGTACAAAGCCAATCAGTCTAATAATATCCACATCAGCGTTGACTTCTTTGAATGGTCCGACTTTGGATTCGATTTAAGAAGGAACTCCTGAGGTCATTCACCTCTCTGAGCATGGAGAACAGGGCCGCCTTGCTAGTTTTCTCCTGTTTCAACTGTTCCACGTCAAGCCTCTGGACGTCGCAGCTGAGGTAAGGCTTCAGGTCCATGTGAGCATACTGGTGCCCACTAATGTGCCTGAACAGAACATCTAGAGCCCTGGGTAGGATACCAGGGTCCTTTGAAGAACCTGGGACCGACAGGCACGGGTAAGAAAAAAAATCTCATGTGTGAACATTAACAGGCTGCAATATTGGAAGACTCCTGCCCCTTACCCTGTATGGTGTGGGTCTTGCCAGCATTGGTTACACCATAACTGAACACCAGAGCATTTTTCCCTTGGAGGAACTCCAGGACCTGGGTCTTGATTGTACCATCAAAGACATCAGCCTGGCCAATGTCGGGCCCAAAAATCTGCACCAGAACACAAGACTGTGCTTAAAGTTCCATGCAAAACTGCATCTTTGGCCCCATTTGTGTGTCTGTGCGGGCACCTGAGTGAAGCTGAACTTGTGCACGGGCTGGCCGACACCCTTCTCACTGTTCTTCATCGAGGCCGAGCCCTTGGGTGCATGAAGAGCCACGGTTTCTGAGCTCTCCAACGCAACACAGCCCTGAAACGGTGAGGTGTTGCGAGACAGTACAGCCCGGCAGTACCTGAAACCACCAGCTCGGCCACCTACCTGATCTTCATTGGTTCCTAGTTCCTCCTTGGAGAACGGTCGCACTCGCAGGTAAACTTTGAGCTGCTGCTGTTCAGGACAATCTGACGACTCGCTCTGAGAAGCAGACCATTAAACTGCTTCACGCACAACATTTTACATATACAGCCTTAATCAGAACGTCTTACAACTAGTAGATACAGGGACACTCAGGATTAAGTGTCTCGCTCAGGGACACAATGGTAGTAGGTAGGGTTTGAAACTGGTTCATAGAAAAGTGTTTTACCCACTAGACCACTCGTTAATTTCTCAGGAGTCTATCTGGCTTACATACAGCTTTATTAGACAGGCCAGCTACCGTTCAGTCAGTGTAGTAAGGTCCAGGCACACAGTTTAATTCTAGGGAAGGGTGGTTAGGAGGTTTTTAGAAGGTACCTGTCCAGAGGTAATGGAGGAGATGCCAGAGAGTTCAGGCAGCGCTGCATGGCGAGGTCCGCCCGCGTGCAAATCGTTGCACGTTGACTCCATGGCCTCCAGCATTGTGCCATCGTGCGTCAAATCGATGACCGTCGTCATGACTGCACACATCTCCAATGAAAGGTGGGAAGACCTTCCGGACATGAGACGTGAGAAACGACTGGCTAACAAACTCACCAACTGAGCACATGCACAGAGCTCTCCACTGATGAAACGACCTTCTGGAGACAGAACTTCTCACCCAGACCCCGGACTCCAGACGTTCAGCAAAAACCTAGCAAAAAGCCCCAGCCCTTTGCACCAACTTTATTAACTATTCTCATTAAGTCTAATAATGGGTCTACCAACACAGACTCAGCATCAATCATGCTGACCAACCACCGGTCTTCGTCTAACGAGCTCATTAAGACACCTGTGGACCGACCAGAGGCACTGTCCAATCCGAACTTCCAGCGACGTAACAATGGACTCTGAACAGCTTTCATGATGCAAGTTTTATACACCTTGCATCCAATTTCATTGTACAGCACATTACTACATTATTTCAGACATACCACAGGTGTGGAGTTTTAATTTTGCATGGTGACTGCTTTCATATTTCAACTTGATGGGTTCTTACACACTTTTACAGAAGAAATTCTGTAACTTTTCAGCTACTCTGAGGTATATTTTCATGACGTTCTCCGAAATGCGCAAATCACAAAAACTCAAGATTAACCAAAAGCTAAAACTTTAAAAGTAAACTTGACAACCCTAAAAAGTTGGAATTAAAAGTGAAGTGATTGGGGACGCAATTCGAAAGGGCAACCGTCTAAATTGCGGGTCCAATTCCATATTTCCAAGGCCTCCACTGCCACAAGCTTTATTCTGGTGTGGGGGTGTAAGATGGTGGTTGTTCAACCAGCCACACCGGAGTCTTAAGATCCTCAGTGAGATGAGTATTTATTTATTCAGATCCCGAACCACCAAGGTGCGGTCCCCAATCATTTCCCTTCAAGTACAACTAATATTTCACAGATTTACAAGGTCACAAAATAGGAGAAGAGTAATTATGGTTTTAAAAATAAATAAAACACACAAAGAGCCTTGGGTTATTTTTTCTATTTATTGAATTGGTGACTGATAATCGCACATTACGCATCGGCAATGGTGACCTCCACCTCAACACCAGGCTCTATGCTGATGCTGGTAATCTGCTTGACGATCTCAGAAGGGCTGTGCAGGTCGATCAGGCGCTTGTGGATGCGCATCTGGAACCGGTCCCACGTCTTGGAACCCTCTCCACAAGGAGTCTTACGGGTGGTAATACGCAGGGTCTGAGATCAAGAAGAGTAAGATTTACAAAATTAAATTTAGAGACAAAAACAGTGATCACTACTAAATGTCCCCTATTACAAAAATGTCACTTGTGAAATAATTTAAACATTAATACAAGTTTCCCTAGCCGGTCTATGGCCTGAAGTGGCTAGAAATGGCGATAGGTGTAAAGAGAGTTTTGGTTATTCTGCTTCACCGTTCAGAGCGGCAGCTCAGACAGTCGGATCTGGAATTTGTACCCTTATGACATAAGGGGATTCTCCTGCTTTCTCCACCCAGAGAATTTCCTGCCCCTCCCCTAAAACATGTTCATGTTTTTCTGGAATAAAGCCAAACATTGTTGTTAGTGAATAGTGTTGATGACGTCATTTCCTCCTTATGACTCCCTCCTCCTGTTCCCGCCTCTCTCCTCCTCATTAGCATTTAAATAAAACAGATGAAAAAATGAGTCCTGGGAAATCTCATTGTGGGACTGGATCAAAGTGGCTGTAATTCAGCACTAAGGTTGATTTTTGGAAAGAGATGTCAGATACAGTATAAGTGGACCAACACCACCGATATAAAAGAAAAAAAAAAAATGTCAGGGGACCTTTAAAGGGAGGGAGCTGATCTGTACAGCCTGGTTCAGTGCCATGTTACCTTGGTTGGCATACGCACGGGACCCTTCACCTTCAGGCTCTTCTCCTTGGCACCACGGATCAGATCTGCACAGACTGGTCGGGGGAGAACGAACAGCGTGTAAGAGCCTGGCTAACATTAAAACAAGCTCAGTCCTTAAAACAATTCGGCGGCTCAGAATAGCGTATGGAATAATTCATCCGCAGTTCATTCCAGAAAGGTGTTCTCCTCACGGCCGGCCGTATAACTACAAGGTAAAAGTGACCCTAGGGATGAAAATAATGAACAGGAAGCCTTTTGCTCACCCTTCTCCAGCGACTTGACGTTGCGGCTGGTCAGGGTGATCCTGATACGGTGGATGGCCACCTCAGCCTCCACGGGAGCCTTGCCGGAGTCTTTAAACGCCTGCGGAGGGAAGAGCGGGCGCGGTCACTACTACATTCACGTGCCAAGCGAGCGAATTGGAAATGAAAGGCTCGCTTTGGGGGCGACGCGGGTCCGAACCGTGGGCCTGGCTTCGGGCGACACGTCCCGCCAACTACGCGAAACGGTCAACGGCAGGGTTCGCTCACCATCTCTGCACTTTCCTGACCGACTTATTCGTTTGTCCGTCGGGGCGAACAGCGGTGAGCCAGGAAACGTTGGGCTGCGTCGTTGCGGCCGGACTCGAAAAGAAGGCTGTGCGGCCCGCTCACGCCCATATATAGGCGACATCCGGGTACCGCGCGACCTCTTCTTCTGTGGTCTGAAGTGCGGCGAAGACCCGGACAAAAGACGCGCAGCGCCCCCTACGTCAGAGCGGAGCAATGTCCTGTTTTTAATGTGGGTTGAAGGAAAAAACGTACAGTACATTTACATTTACAGCATTTATCAGACGCCCTTATCCAGGGGCGACTTACAATCAGTAGTTACAGGGACAGTCCCCCCCCTGGAGCAACTTAGGGTTAAGTGTCTTGCTCAGGTAGATTCTCACTAAAGGCATCAAAACTATGAATGAACACATGTGGAGTTATGTACTTAACAAAAAGATAAGATAAACCTTTATTAGTCCCACAAGTGGGAAATTGCACTTGTCATGGCAGAAAGTGGACAGAAGCAGAAGGCATCACAAAAAAATAACATAAATATTTATCTGTATATATCTACAAATTTACAATTTAAACAGTTAACAATTTAACAGAATGTGCCAAAGTGTGTGTGTTTGTCTGTGTATGTGTATGTGTGGTCAGCTGTGAGGTCTATGTTATAGAGTCTGACAGCGGTTGGAAGAAAAGACCTTCTGAACCTCTCCTTCCCACATCGTGGGTGCAGTAGCCTGCCACTGAAGGAGCTTCTCAGTGCTGTCAGAGTTTCCTGCATGGGGTGGGAGATGTTGTCCAACAGGGATGACAGCTTATCCACCATTCTCCTGTCACTCACCACCTCCACTGGGTCCAGAGGGCATCCTAGAACAGAGCTGGCCCTCCGGGTCAGCCTGTTCAGCCTCTTCCTGTCCCCAGCGGAGATGCTGCTACCCCAGCAGACCACACCGTGAAAGATGGCTGATGCCACTACAGAGTCATAGAAAGTCTTTAGGAGTGGCCCCTGTACTCCAAAAGACCTGAGCCTCCGCAGCAGGTCCAGCCTGCTCTGCCCTTTTTTGTAAAGTGGATTTGTGTTATGAGTCCAGTCCAGTTTATTGTTCAGGTGAACACCAAGGTACTTGTAGCTCTCCACTGTCTCAATGGCCATACCCTGGATGTCCAGTGGTTGCAGTGGAGGATGTTTGTGCCTGCTGAAGTCTACCACCAGCTCTTTGGTTTTTCCAGTGTTGATCTGGAGGTAGTTCTGCTAGCACCAGTTCACAAAGTCCCTTGTCAGTTCCATGTACTCCCTGTCGTCCCCATCAGTGATGAGGCCGACTATTGCAGAGTCGTCAGAGAACTTCTGCAGGAAGCAGTTGGTGGAGTTGTGTGAGAAGTCTGCAGTATAGATTGTGAAGAGGAACGGTGCAAGAACCGTTCCCTGCGGAGCCCCTGATGAAGGTCCACTCCTGTGTGCTCCAGCTTGTCCCTCAGGATTGTGGGTAAAATGGTGTTGAAAGCACTGGAGAAATCAAAGAACATGATTCTCACAGTGCTCCTAGCAGTCTCCAGGTGAAAATGGTCCTGAAAATAAAGAAAACACATTAAATGAGAAGGTGTGTCCAAACTTTTGAACTGTACTGTGCATATTACAGATTATTTTATGTTTAATAAAATATTACAGATGCAGGCTATGTGTCTTATTAAATAATACATTAATTCTACATTTTTGTAAAACAAATGCGTCATTCCGTTACATACACAGAACAATGACTGCTAAGCTTCAGGGATCTTCAAACGGACCAGTAGCATCATAATGGGCATGTAATGTACACCATGATGCTGGACTAAAACTCTGCACTGTCCAGTACCTCCAAACATGGACCGATGCTCTATACTACACTTCTCCACCTCTACAACTGTAGGACTTATTCTCTTATTGGACAAATAATCACAAACCCTGCACTGACACCATTTGCAGGCTCACTCTACCTTGGAGGGGCGTCCCTCTCTGTATCACTCCTTCCCAAGGTTTCTTCCTCTCTCCTAGAGTGAAAAATACTTGTTATAAGAATAAAAATTGTCGTTAATACCGGCCTGGTTAGATGTGACTTAGTTATCGCAGCAACTTGTCGGGTTCCTGAGTAGCGCCACCCCGTGGCAAAGATTAAAAGAACAGCAACGTCACGTGGGGCAGGAAACTTCTGCCATTAAGTGCCAACTTTTCTTTAGTGTCTATTTGGGGCATTTTACAAAACAACAGTTACGATTAGTAACTTTAATCGCGGCTCTTTCTCATAAGGTCCTGAAAATAATTATAAATATGATAGAATTTGGCAAAGTGGAGTTAAGTGTGATTAGAAAGGGAAACGAAGAGGTAGAAAAGCAGCATTTAATCAAAACGTAGGAACACTCACAACAAAACGCACATTTGGCAATATTAACATTATATATCTAAAAAATAAATTTAAAACAAAAAAAAATCCCGCAGTCCCCTTCAGTCCCCCACGCTGCCCAGCTCGGCCTCGATCTCCCCGGCCGACGGACGCCGCTCCGGCTCCGCGCTCCAGCAGCGGCCCAGCAGGCGCGCGCACCCGCGCCCCAGCGCCGTGCGCGCGAACCGCTCGCCGCGCACGCACGGCCGCGCGCCGTACGCCACCACGGCGTAGAGCACGTGCTGCCGCTCGCCGCCGGCGTACGGCGTCTCCCGCGTCAGCAGCTGCCACAGCGTGATGGCGAACGAGTAGACGTCGGCGCGCAGCGTCACGGCGCCGCCGCGCAGCAGCTCGGGGGCGCGGTGCGTGTAGGTGCCGCCGCACTGGCCGCGCAGCGGCGTCAGCTCGGCGGCGCCGTCCAGGCGGAGCGAGCAGCCGAAGTCGCCGAGCTTGCACACGTCGGCGTCGGACACGAGCACGTTGGCCGGCTTCAGGTCCAGGTGCGCGACGCGGTGCGCGTGCAGGTAGCGCAGGCCGCGCGCGATGTGGGTGGAGTACTTGACGCAGCGGGCCGGCGGCAGCGGCTCGGCGCTGCCGTAGATGACGCGCTGCAGGTCCGCGGCGCCGGCGAACTCCATCAGCACCGTGCCCACGTGGTCGCCGTCGCCGGGCGCGCCCGCGCTCGCCGCGAGCACGCGCACCAGGTTGGCGTGCGACAGGCGCGCCGCGTTCAGCTCCGCCCAGAAGCTGCGCCGGCACGCCAGCCGGGTGTTGGCGTGCTTGCGCACTTTCTTCACCGCCACGGTCCTGCCGAAGTACTCCCCCTTGTACACGGAGCCGAAGCCGCCCGAGCCCAGCGGCTCCAGGCAGCGCAGCTCGGCCCAGTGGATCACCGACGACCACGGGAAGGCGGGCGCGGGCACGGGCAGCGTGCGCGCGCCCGCGTACTTGCCCAGGGGGCTGCTGCAGGGGCCGAGCCCGACGGAGGGGCCGAGGCCCGGGGGCAGCAGGCGCGTCGGGGGCACGGGCGACGGCATGGCGGAGACACGCCCCTGCGCGCCCCCTCACGTGACTTTACCGCGGGCGCGCGGGTCACGTGGCGCGAAATTCAAGCTAATCACGGCGGTGTGTGGGAGGAGCTCCCGAATGAGCGCGCTTTATTGACTTTCAGTACATGGTAGACAGTAACACTGGGCTGGAGGCTGCAGCTCTCCTCACATAGCAGCATCGGCAGAAACACACACCCCTATAAATAACCGTCTCTTTGGATGACGTCACCGGGAGGAACTCCAACAGTTCGAGCTTAGACACTCACTCACTCACTCACTCACTCATACATAAAGATATATGGATCATACAGTCTATATTTCATACAAATACAACAGTAGTTCGTAAAATACATTTTTTACGTAAAATATACATGATTAGGAACAGGAGTCCGCTGTCACAGGATGGCATTTCATAAGCTTGTCGCACGGCCGGTCCTATGCAGCCAACGCGCATGCGCACTCAGCGCGGCTTGAGATTTGAAACGAGGAGAGAGAGAGAGAGAGAGAGAGAGCAGGTCTGTAGCACCTTCTGGAGGTCCAGGAGTGTCCATTAGCAGCTTCTTCTGATATAATGATATCTCAGGATTGTTATTATACACACACTCTCACACACACACACACACACCTGTACCACGGAAACTGAGAGGGCAGGTTGCTAATAATGGTCTGTGTCTCTCATGAAAGACTAACAGGAAATCGCCCAGTCAAATGTCAGCTTCTGTTACAGGTGCGTTTCGGCGGTGACGTCATAAGGGCTCCTGCAGCGTCGTTGAAATGTCGTCATATTTCATCGCTGTAAGTGCTGGTGAAAGCCACTCCCATTCAGTGAAATCACGCAGTTCTTTAAGACTCTCCTACACATGTTTAAAAATGTATTACATTCATATTTTTAAGATAATATAGATATAATTAGTCCAAAAATTCTTACATTACGGTGGCAGGCAACTACTTTTTTCATACTTTTTTCTTAGTTAAATATATACTTTTATATATATATATATATATATACATATATTTTATATAGATATTTTTGGTGTGTCTGTGTAGAAGTGAGGAGGAAAAACAGTTAGTCCTGTCGCTCATTCTTTTCTGAGAGACACAGACGGTTTTGTGCAAGTCAAGCAAAATGAGTCAAACACTGTAAGAACTGTACCTGTAAAAAACAAACACATTTAGCACATAGCATATACACGCTAACGTCCCTCTACTGAGCTGAATATGACACTGAAATCGGTTTGAACAACAAAAACAAACGGACAAATCCAAAAGGCATTCGGTACGCTGAAAGTGCTATAATGGAAATAAAACACACTGTGACTCTGCTTCATCTCTGTCCCTCTAACGCGCACAGACATAAAACCGCACGAACTACCGAAAACGTGGCCTCTGCCGATGACGAGACGTCACGTTCTCTTCTGACTGTTAATTAAGAATTTCCATAATGATAATGATAGCCTAGTTGCTTATTAGAACTGTTTAATGGTGACGCTGTGGCAGAAAGGCCAACTTTGTTTGGACGACGGTGCACCGAGAGCATCTAAGCCCTGCGGGCCTGGGCCTGGCTGGTCAGCGCAACCCAACACTGCCCGGGTGTTAATGGCGAGAGAGGAGAAGCCACCGTGTTAAGGATAAGGCAGTTCTGTGTTTGTCTGGCACTGATGCGACTCACGCCAACATGTGGTACCGGTTACGTACTCACAGCCGACAGAGTTGTGCGCGTGGGTTTTACGATAAAGTCTTTGTAAATGTGTCTATTTTTCCCTTTTTCTTTTTGAACCAGCACAGCATTGTATTTCTATCGGTCCGGAAACAGCAGCATAAGGAGAAACCACCCGGGGACAAGGTGGGAAGAAGAGGAGGATGAGGAGGACAGGAGGGATGCATGAAAAGAAAATGGATGAGTGAGAGGTGGCTCTGGGGTTTTGGTCAGCTTTGGCTTTGTAGAGATCAGAATTTGTTGATGGACTCCCGGCTTTCAGTACCAAACAACTCGTTAGCTAATTACCTCACATATAAACCACTATTAGCAAATATAAAAGTTTAAATTGGTTAGCTGTGATGGAGCTCACACCATTACAAGTTCAAAGTGCTAAAAAGGAACCATTTCTACGGTTAATCTATTAAAGAAACACTTCACTGCAACCACATTCTATAAACTTGCCCTCCCTCCTTGGCAGTCGGTCGCAAATGGGCTTGGCCACGTCACCTTGAAAAATGGGGCGAACTGGGGCGCGAGGTGCATTAAGCCGGCACTACGCGCTGAGTGCGCCTCGGCGAGCGCGGGTTTAAGGCCACGTGGTGGGTATGAACGCATTACTGGCATTAGGTGGGTGCTGGGTGTTTGTGTGTGCTGCTGAAATGCCTGATTGACATGAGGCAGACTAATGGTTGTGTTATGGCTGCGGGTTCGTGTACTGGTTACTGGAACGCCTGGTGGAAGCGAGGCAGGGTGGTGGTTGTGTTCAGGCTGGCCGCGGGCACGTACGCAGAGGAGAGGGTGTGCATGGAGCTGACGGACTCTGTACTGGGGTCCAGGGGAATGGGTGGGGCCAGGTGGGGCAAACCTTCTTCTGCCTGGTAGGAGACTCCGAGTGCTGGCCCCGCCCCCTGATTGTAACAGGGCCCGTTGAGAGGCAGGAAGTTGAAGAGCTGCGAGAAGTCCAACGAGGACGAGCCCAATGTGTCACCTGCTAACGTGCCAGAGCTGCTGATTTTGGGGAGGGGCGTGTCCTCTGAATGACCAGGCTCTGGGGGCAGGTGGTTCTGCAGCTCCATTAGGTAGGTCTCTAGATCCGCCCTCAGGGGTGGAGGAGGCGAGTAGGAGACGGGACCAAGAGGATAGCGCAACGACAGCGGCATTGGCGGGGGAGGGGAGGGGCCAAACATGCCCCCACCAACGATGGACAACTCATCCTTCACCGAGCCGCCCATCTCACAGGGCGCAGGCGGCAGCTGGCAGGCGATGGGATCCAGCTCCAGCGGCTCCGCCTTGACGGCCAGCAGCAGCTCGGGCGCGTGGCTCTTCTTCACGTGCCGCGTCAGGTGGTCCTTGCGGCCAAAGCGCTGGGCACAGTACTGGCAGAGGAAGTCCTTTCGGCCTGTGTGCACCACCATGTGGCGCCGCACGTCCTTCCGGGTGTAGAAGCGGCGCTCACAGTGCTCGCACTGGTGCCGCTTCTCTTTCGCGGCCGACGAGCTCTTGCCGGCGTGGCCCCGCAGGTGCTCCAGTAGCAAGGAGGTGCTGGGATACGTCTGCAGGCACACCTGGCAGGTGAGGTCGCCGCTGTGCGCGGCGTGGAGCGCCAGGTGGCGCTTGAAGCCCAACTTGGTGTTGTAACTCTTGCCGCACTCGTCACAGGTGAAGGCCTCTTTGTTGGGGTCGTGGGTGTGCAGGTGGTTCTTCAGGTGATCTTTGCGGTGAAACATCTTCTCACAGTAACTGCACTTGTGGGTTTTCTCTGGCGAGTGCGTGGCCATGTGCCTTGGATGCAAACACACTGGTTAGGTAATACGTTCGGACAAACTGGGCCTAGACTAGTGGTTCCCAACCAAGTCCTCAGGACCAAGTCCTCCTGGTATCAGGAACTGGCTGGTGGGTCCAAATTCATCTCACTGTGATCACACTCCGTGTAATGAAATCTTATTGAATGAATTGAATGGACTGAATGAAAGATTAACTGGACCGAAGGACCTGAGGACTGGATTCGGAATCGCTGGTCTTGTCTAAAATATGTTGCTTTGCGCGGCATCGTACCGGAGCAGCTTGTATTTGGAGACGAAGGCCTTGGTGCAGTCCGCGTGTGTGCAGCGATACGGTCTCTCGCCGGTGTGGGAGTACGAGTGCACCTTCAGCTTCTCCACGCTGTTGAAGGCCTTCTCGCACAGTTGGCATGGAAAGTTCTTCCTCCCTTTGCCCTCCACCCTCCTCCTCCTCGCCCTGGCTCGGTCCGTGGTGTGAGGGCAGTCGCCAGGGGTGACCGTCGCCATGGCAACCTAGGACAAGCCGGCCGAGAGGTCGCATGCGATGTGCCCCGACACTGAGACAGTGAGGAACCCTAAACTCTCAACACCGCAAGGAGCCAACGACCTGAATGGAGGATAAAAGGAGGGGTTTAAATTGGCAAATCGGAAGTGTTCATAAATGTTTACGATCAATATGTGTAACGATGTTGGCAGCTTCCCGAAATGAACAACGGTACGCAGGACAAGCTCCTCTGACAGTGAAATGCCCAGAACTGCACTCGTTCCATTCTACTGTAATAAGACTGTAGCGACACAGCCCGCCTATAAAACAACGTCCTGTGCTAGTCTACGGGTCACGGTTCAAAGCGGACAAAACCGTAAATCACAGGAAGTGGCTTTGACTCTAAAACAAACGTGAGTGAATTTCTGGGTCCTCTGCTGCACCGGCTTTGGGGTTTTCCTCATGATAGTATCATCTGTCTACGGAGCGCACTTTCAAAGTAAAGTCCTTCTTTTGGCAAGTTCTTGTTGTCGCACGCTCCAAGCTTCCTTGCAGCACCATCTTGTGCCAGTCCTCTGGTAATGCTTCCTTCTTCAGCCTTTCTCGCCCGAGCGTACATTCCACCGCATCCGTAACGTCACCGCCAATTCACCTTGTTTCTTTAATTACTACACATTCATTTGACAGGCATCGTTGAAGTTTTGTGCACCCATAATCAATCTATTTAACAAAAATATATGTATTTTTATATGTTCAGATTTAAATTTAATTTGTGAGGACCAGCTGTCATGTTGCAAAACATTTTTGTTTTTCTTTAATTCAGTCTGATGCAGGAAGGATCCAGAATAATCTGATAAATGTAAGGCGCCCGGCACTAGCAAACTCTTCTAAATCAATCATTTCTTGATGCATTATATATTATGCTGTTCATTTTACTCACATCCAAACATATTAGATTGATTTAAATGTTTAAGTCAGAGTATTTATACTATATTCACACAAAATTAAATAGTTCCAAAAATACTGATGTACATTCATTACGAGACAAGGTTTAAATATTCTCATGCAGTTTTAACATGAAACATCTGTCTCTTTTTCAGCAAAATATACAACGGGCAGTTTTCTGAAATAGTGATAATCTGCCAAAATGAAATTAAAGGGTAAAAAACAGATTCAACCCCGATTTTACTTTAATGTGAAAGTATATTCATACAAAATAATCATAATAATCATAATAAGACTGTGCTTTAAAAAATATAGACACATAAAGCACTGCACTGAATGGCTGGAAATGCATGAATCATAATGTAAATCATGCATTTATTTAAAAAAATTAACAAACCTATTACCTAAAGGACCATATAATTAGAAATGGTACCTTAATCTACTTAGACAGAATTTCTTTCGCAAGAACATTTAGTTAAACACTTTTCCCACGGTGTGAGTTTTAAAACAGTTCACAAATGTGACACAATGACGATAAAAATTTCGCTCAAATTTATACACTATAATTAACCAATGGAGCTTATTCAATCGTCGTCGCTTTACTGACAGGTAATCAGACTGGACGTGGCGACTGTCGCTTTAAGACGCCGAGCCGCCTATATACGACCCGGCGACCAGCGCGTCGCGGACGCGCCGCTACGACGCGCGTCCAAGCGTATTAATGCGCGTGCACGGCGTGTGTGTGATGCTCGCCGGGTCCATCATTTACAGCGCGGCACCCAAAACAAGCACCCACCAAGAGACCCTGACGGGGTCCCAACCGACCCCCCCAAAAAAAATAATACCCCCGTGCGACGCAGCCTGACGCGTCCACGCTCCGCGGCGCGCACGCATGTGCAAATTCGCGCGGCGCCAGGGCTGCGTGCGATGCACTATTGAATATATATATATATATTTTTTTTTTATTTTAATTTGTTTAAAATTTTTCCTTCGCGTTAGAGCGTGTAGTACGTCCACTTCGGCAGAAAAGCACACAGCAAAAGAAAAAAAAACAACTGTCTGAAAAGTTGTCGCAACTTGTCCCAACTCCGCCGATCCCCCGAGTGTTGACATTCGTTTGCGCGCAACGTGACGCGACGCGAAAAACCGTGACACGATGTAATTCCTATTCATTTTTCCGCCTGTTTACGCCCGCCGCCGCGTCTCTGGCTGCTCCCGGACTGGCCGCTGATTAACGCGAAACTTTTTCTCCCCCCTCAGCTCTCCGCTCTCTCATAATTTAAATAACCCCGATATTTTAATTCAAGAACACAGTAACAATTTACTTCCTTCGCGCCAAACTCACCGCAGACGCGTTAACATCCTTCCTGCGGTGTTTTTCTTCACTTTCAACTGTTTTCCGAATTTTTAATAATTTTTTCCTCATATTTTTCGCTGGACTCGGCGGGCCTGAAAATTGTTTGCTTTCCTCTCTTTCCAGCAGCCATTGTGTATGCGCTGCGGTGCAACCGAACTAGCCCGACGGCCACGCCCCCTCAAGCCCCGCCCTCCGCTTTGAGCCGCACGATTGGCGCGGCGTCCCGTCACTCCGCCGCTCTCTCGCCCCAACGGGCCCCGCGAAACGTCCGGAGTCTCCCGACTCGCCACCGACTCTGTCAATCGCTGCGACTCCGCTCCGCAGTCGTCTTTAGATATGGGCGGAGCCAAAAGAGTTCGGAGGGACGCTATTGGTCGCGGCGGGTGTCGGTCTGCTGTCTCGGCGGCGAGAGCGCCTCGGGTAGAGGCGTCCTATTGGCTGGCGGCGACGTCCGTATGAAGTGGGCGTGGCCCCGTCCAGTGCGCGGCGTTCAGAATGACGTCTAACGAGGCGTGAGGTCGACGGCGAGGGGACGAGGTGGGTCTTCAGATAAATATATCCGCGTCTTTCAGTCTCTTAGTACGAGCTTCTTGTTGATTTCTTTGGTTTCGGAGTTGCAGCGAGGTC
Organism: Denticeps clupeoides; assembly: GCF_900700375.1. Lineage (NCBI taxonomy): Eukaryota > Metazoa > Chordata > Actinopteri > Clupeiformes > Denticipitidae > Denticeps > Denticeps clupeoides. The sequence goes on along the minus strand of NC_041708.1, from coordinate 21,943,689 downwards.
GCGGGCGGATCCTGATCGATATCGGGACCCGATTGGTGATCGGCGCAAGGCTCGTTGTTGAAGGTCAGGGCTTCAGACCTCCGTTCTACACGCAGAGACGACAGTAAATCTGCAGCAGATCCCATATTATCCATGAATTATGGATTCTGGTCAACGTCTCCACAGTACAGAACAGTAACCCTGAAATTGTTCAAGCAGGGACTATCTTGAGGTGCAAAACGCAAGTAACCCTGAAAGTTCAAAGTAAGAGTGTTAATAACTTGATGTTGATATGTTCAGGTTGAGATTTCTTGTTCTTTCAGCTGCATGCATGAAAATGGTTCTACATGTATAATTTAAACAAAACAGGGGTGGTAGTAGCCTAGTGGGTAACACACTCGCCTATGAACCAGAAGACCCGGGTTCAAATCCCACTTACTACCATTGTGTCCCTGAGCAAGACACTTAACCCTAAGTTGCTCCAGGGGGGGACTGTCCCTGTAACTACTGATTGTAAGTCGTCTGATAAATGCTGTAAATGTAAACAACATTTCTCCGGAACCTGGTTGTACATGTAACATTTAAACAACGTTTGTCCTGGTTCTACATGTAACATTTAAACAACGTTTGTCTGGGTCCTGGTTCTACATGTAACATTTAAACAATGTTACATACTGATATAAAGCGACCGTGCGTGACATCGACAAACTGGATATATAAAGTACAAACAGGACACAGGCAGTGCAACAGAGACATTTAATAAAAAGCATGTAGACAACAATGAGACAGACAGTGCTAAACTAGTGAAATGAAGTAAAAACAGTGCAAGTACCACTGTAGGTACCTCATGTAGAGATGTTCTAGAAGAACTGAGTGTCATCATACATCAACTCTGTATGATGTATGATGATCTCCTACAATCAAAAGTCTACAGATCTAGAACAGTGTTTTATCGCTTCCTCTACATGCCATGACACTGTGTCACAAATACGATGTCATTTTGCAATAAACACATTTGATAAAACAATATTTGACTAATGTCTGCCGTATGGGTTTTAATATCGCTGGCATTTTAGATGGTGGTTTTGTTGTCTCTGGTTTGTGCTGTTGTCGCTGTTGGTGCTTCTGCATTTTATGCCTTTATTTCATTTATTTGAGTTACATCACCAGCCTCATCACTTATATCTGTTACCTGTTAACTATCACTATACATTATTAGTGTTTTCTTCTTATTTTATCTCTGGATTCAGCGTTTGGACGGTGGTGCTGTGAGATGATGAGTGCCGGTGCCACCAAAGTCAGGAACCAGGATGCCAACCCTTGCATTGATGTGAGTGCGGAGGGCTCACATGTTTTCTGTCGTGAAGCGACCCTCCCACATTTCACCAGCAGAGTGTTTTTCCCGGCGGTCTCTTTTGGACTCTGATGGCCGTGTTCTTTCTCCGCAGGAGAGCGACGCCTCTCAGAAGTGCCTGGACCGGAACAGCTACGACAAGGCCATGTGTTCAGCCTTCTTCCAGAGGTACAAAGCCTGCAGGAAGTACTGGGTGAGTGGAGAGGGTAATGGCGCCCCCTGTCTGTATCTCGCTAAAGTGTGTGTGTGTGTGTGTGTGTGTGTGTGTAAGGGGACCCGCACAGTAAAATGCCACCACGGCATTACGCTCCAGGTGTCTGTTACTGTATTAAAAAAACCTAACTAGCATAATTAATCTGACGGGAGGTGCAGCCACCAAATTAAAGCTGCATGATGGAGAGAGAGACAACAGCGCCGAGCCACTTCTCCTTCATATGTGTCCCATAAGGACAAACATAAAAATCAAGGCAGAAATGTGGATTTTTATTTAATTATAGCCAGTAATATTAAATCAAATCAGCACATTTTAACAATGTAGGTTCACCAAAGTGCTTCACGGTATTAAGAATAAACTAAAAGCAAACACAGACTTTAAGAAATAAATGTTCAATATATTGAAAAAATTTAAGCTGGGGAAAAAGAAAACTAATTAGAAAGCAAGTAGATCAATATATTTAGTATTAGACATTTCAAATATTCGTTCTGGTAATGTTGTGTTTTCACCCCAAAATGTTAAGTTAATTGTAGTTGGTGAAAAAAGCACAGCACATGGTGACAGAGGACACGGTGAAATGTGTCATCTGCATTTAACCATCACCCTTGGTGAGCAGTTGGCCACAGGTGCCCGGGGAGCAGTGTGTGGGCACGGTGCTTTCATCAGGGGACTTCAGTGGCACCTTGGCGGATCGGGATCCGAACTGGCAACGCTTCAGTTACGAGTCCCCCGGCTCAGGCTTATTTGTCTCTCTTTAAAACATTTTTGGAATATTTACGTCATTTGTTAATTTTATCTTTTATATGCTCATTGATAAAGTGAATTTTATCTTGATGACCTAAAATCCAGTATCCCGGATGGTTATAATATACAGTACAGGCCGAAGGTTTGGACACACTTTCTCATGTGTTTTCTTCATTTTCGTGACCATTTACATTGGTAGATTCTCACTGAAGGCATCAAAACTATGAATGAACACATGTGGAGTTTTGATGCCTTCAGTGAGAATCAACCAATGTAAATGGTCATGAAAATGCATTGAATGAGAAGGTGTGTACTGTATATATTGATTTAAAATGTTCAGCTTCTGAAACATTGAATATTATTTCATTTATAGGCTCAACATGTGGTTGGTGACGAACGGCTTTGATTTAAATTCCGCATAAATGAATAACCTTCATCCAGCGTGCTGCTGTTTTTTTGAAACCTCTCCCCCCCCTCAGCACGGCGTGATGATCCAGCGCCGTCGTGACGGGGTGACGCCCGACATGCCCACCGCCGCCGAGCGTGAGCAGATCCTCACCGCCCTCGGCGGAAAGCCCTACTGAGATAACGCGTTCACGGCGGAAGCTCGACGCCTCCGGCGCCGGAACACTGGAACCGTATCTGCAGCTCCGCTGGGGGTGGCGCACGTCGGTGCGGGGGCTGGAGGACCCACGGTGCCCGGTTTTGAATGGATGGCACGTCTCCTCATCATGGCTGCTGTGTCTTCGCCGGGGAAAAAGCAAGAAAAAATGAAACCTGGCCATGTTGGACTACGTCAAAGATGGCGCAAAATAAATTAGTGATGAAACTGTCTGTGTTATTTATTTTTAGATTTAAAACGATATATATTTTTCTAAAGCCTCGGCCTACATGAAGGGTTTTAGGAGAAGCAACCTTGCAGCCAGAAGCTCTCCGCATGTACGGAATGTTTTTTTTGACGCCACTATTCATCATTGAAATGTTATTAACTTTTTACAATGTGCGTGTGTGGTTTCTCTCACACCCCCACCCCCAGACCTAAAGAGATTTTAACACTTTTTGTCTATTCTTAAGGGTCTGAATGTCAGTGCCTAATCTACTTACTGGAGAAAAAAAAACTTTTTTTTAAATAAAAAAATTAATTCTGTGTTGTGTACGTGTGTTTTTGAGTATTAACATCATATAGCATGATAAACATGTGAAATAATGTATTCCCCTGTGAACCAGAAGACCCAGGTTCAGATCCCACTTACGACCATTGTGTCCCTGAGCAGGACACTTAACCCTGAGTGTCTCCAGGTGACTGTCCCTGTAACTACTCCTGGTAAGTCGCTCTGGATAAAGGCTGTAAATGTAAAAAGAATAATTTTTTGGCCATTCATCTGTTCCAGTTCAAAAAGCAAGCAGAGTGACCGTAAAACTGCTGCTGATGGTGGTTCCTGCGGCCCTGAGCGGTGGGACCGGGCCCATGGTGTGAGACGAAGTGCACCTCAGTTGCACGTCCCTGTATTGGCCGCTGCGCACTTCCTCCTTGTGGGCAGCAGGTGGCGCTATAGGCTTTCATGAGAATGATAGGGGCCCAACAATCCTGACGCTGAAGGTGGAACTCTTCATTTTCTTTTTGGAATCACATTTACAGTCACTTATAAGAGTGAAATTTTACACTTTTGCTTGAGTTTGGGGTTTTTAGACAGAAGCTCTGTAGATTCCAGGTGGTGACATTAGTGGAAGGATTTTGGGAAGGATTAACGTGTGTGTGTGTGTGTGTCCTCCCACTCGTGTCACGCTCCCCTGTGACTAATGTTTTTGTGATTAAATTTAGACGTTGAGTGCCGCTGTACAGACCCGCCTTTTTTTCCAGAGAGACGCGTGGTTATGTAAAATAATTTTTTTCAGCATCGCTCACTGGTCAAAATTCTTGCTTTTGTGCGAAGGTGAAATTGCCCGGGTTTGTAATTTAACCCCCCCACCACCAATCTTCAGTCGTGTCATCTGTGTCTGCAATTTCAGGCACCGTTTAACGCACAGCGGTTACCCGCAGGGACGCCACTATTTCATCTGCTAACCTGGTGGGCACCCAAAACTTATAGTTATTACCACTGTATGTAGTAATAAGAACTTATAACCTGTGTGGGTGTATAATGGGGCAGAGACGGCCTAGTGGGTGAGACTCATAACCGAAGGTGCCCTCCATCAAGGCGCCGTTCCCACACACTGCTCACTAAGGCTGTGGGTTAAAAGCAGAGGATGCGCATAATGCTGTGTGTCACAATGACAATCACTTCGCTTTCAAATATTTGTATGACAATGGTTGTATTTTTAAGAAACTTTTATGGCAGGCATAACACAAAAACAGGAGCAATACATGACACAAACATGATACAATCATTTGTCAAGACTACGTTCTAGCTCTACATTATGATATCATCCATTTTATAAGCTATATATATATATATGGTGTAAAACTGTAATATTATCTCATCGTTACGCAGAATATGCACGGACCCTTGGTCTCCCTGCAGTCCTATTGGTTCCTCCATGGGCAGCTCTGTATTCTCATTGGCTCTTGGCTAAGCGGTCCGTTTCCTTCTTCGTGCTCACGTCTGCGGTTTCTGGTTGAGCGGGAAGAGTTTAGTGCTGTGGTCCTTCACTGGATCTTCTTTCCTTTAAAGTGTGCCATGAAGTTGAAGGCGCCCATGTAGTCCCCCAGCAGGACGCCCAGCTTTACAGGAAGCATACTGCAACAAGCACACACACACACACACTGTCAAAATGTGGTGACAGTTCCCACAGAGGACAAGAAGAAGCCACCAAGTCTCGTCACACTTACTGTGGCAGTGTGACAAGGATAGCAAGCTGAAGCTTTTAGTGTGTGTGCGTGTGTGTGTTTGAATATGAGGGAGATTAATGAGTACACATTTAATGGTTTGTGGAAATGACTAAATGCTGCAGGGTTAAAAGACCACCACACTTGCTTTTACATTTTTAACTAATTTCCAGTCTTTAGCAGCTAAAAAAAAAACAAATTAACCTTAAACAAGTCTTTTTTTTTCCATTTTCCCCAAAAAGGCCTGATATGCACAGCGGGGCTGTTTGTAAAGTACAGATTAAACCTCATTTCATGAAATAATCCTTTTAAAGGACCATTCTTATGATCTCTTATTTCCTAATGGGGTTCCGAATAACCTGTGTGTCATAAAGTTACTTTAATATTTTTACAGATTTACATATTATAAATAGGTTGCTCTTGTTGTAAACCAAAACTGTATTTATTACCTATATAAAACCTTGGATAAAGCCTGTATTTTAATGGCATAATGTAAATAAAAGATAATAAAGCCATGAGTTGATAGTAAATGATTGTTTGTGTGCATTTCTAGTATTTCATGCTGACGGCTGTTTTTAGACCAGCATGAAAAGACAAGTTAAGCTGGTCAGAGCTGGCATGACGCCTAAAGCAGGGTTGGTGGCGTTAAAATGATTGTATGTCACTTCTTGTCACTCACTTCTTCAGTGTAAGCATGAGGTAGAGGCTGCGCGGCATGTACAGGTAAACCTGGTCCCTCAGGATGGCATCCACGATCTTCTTACACACGTAGTCCGGCTCCAGGATGGGCAGGACACGAGGCCACCTGCAAACCCACAGGAGATGCAACCTGACATGCGAGACGTGGCTCCGGGCAGTCTGTCAGCCGCTATCACGCCACCTTCCTCCGCCCCCCTCGCCCTTCCCTCCACGGCTCAGGGCCCAAGGTGAGTCTACAGGTGCGAGACGCTTAACAATTGATGCAAGTCACTTGTCCAAACACGGCAGATCACAAGGCGGGAGACCCTGCGGCGGCCATCGGCCCTGCGAGAGCCACGGCTCTGACGCGCGTCCTCAATCACGCCGCCGCTTCGCCCGGATCTCTCGCCCACAGGAGCAGTGATGCGGTGGGGACTTTATTAAACGAATATGTCTCTCACTGAGTTTTTTATTTACACACTAGATTCGTATGAAACATTTAATGCCTGAGGTGTGAGTTTTCACTGGTCTCACGATTCGATTCGAGTACGATTATCTGATTATTGACCAGATTGATTGATGCAATATGATGCATCCCATCAATTTTTTTATATTCCGTTTTCAAATACGTCAGTGAGATGAGAGCTTGTTCACGTGGACGTCTGTGTCGTGGAAATGATTTCCATCACCGAGCATCTGAGGAGCCACAATGAGAAACAATTACATTCATTTAGTCACGCGTTATTTACATGCGCGCATGGGAAGACTCGCTATCCGACTCGCTAAAGGCACTACTTTTTGATGCAAATTTTTATTCCGCCGCCAGAAATGATTCTGTTATCGTTATCGATTATGTTCTGCACTGCACTGATGAGGAATCGTCCACGCCTTCATCACGATGCACCGATTATGAGATTCATTTCAACACCCCCATTTAATGCAGCTGCATATTGTTTACTGTACACTCGCACCAGCGTGTTGGAGGGCGGGCGGGTCTCATCACAAGTAATTATTTGAATGAATCTGGACTTTAAAAATGTACGGTTTGACTGGCCTGTTTTTATCCTTTTTTTTCATACTGCTAGAAATGCGGATGAGGAAATGTTACGGTTCTTCTTGTTCGCATGGCTCTATTGACAAAGTATTTAATAGAATTTTAAATTCATAACACTGACAAACATGAAAAAGAAACACGGTTGCCGGGCTATCGGCGCCTATAAAAGCAGGCGATGCTGCGCCTCAGGCTCTGTAAATACGCATCGCGCTTTTTTATTAGAGACTGATGCCACAGGCCATGTTTAAAAAGGCCACTTATCAGGTCAGGGGCCAAAAGGCCAGGCGCTTGAGGGACACACGCCTGCGTGCTCTTGCTCTGAAACGTTAGTCCCGTTAGGTCTCGTTCTAATTACGAGCTGGAAAAAATGCGAAGCGCCTGGAGGGTCCAGAGGTCCACCCCCTCTTACTTGGTGTTGGCCCCGTCGAACATGCCGGTGTTGATGAAGAACGGGCAGACGATGGTGGTCTTCACGCCGTCGGTGCCGTTGGCCAGCAGCTCCAGGGCGACAGACTCCGCGAAGCCCACGGCGGCAAACTTGCTGGCGCAGTAATCTGCAGTGGAAACCGAGAGGGAGAGAGAGTGAGAGAGGAGAGAACACCGGGAATAACGTATATATTGCTACGCCACTACCTGCCAGTCCACTGACTCCAATCAGACCGGCGGAGCTGGCGATGCTGACCAGGTGGCCGTGGTTTCCAGCCATCATCGCCGGGAGGAAGGCCTTGTAAGTCTGCAGGGGACAAATCGTCTCTGGCTTTAATTAAAAAGTTCGACTTCATTACGCCCCTTTATTTTATCAGTACATTGCAGCATGACAGCTGAGAAGCCGCTCTGGCCGCACGATGCGCCCGTTAATTAAAATATGAGCGTGGTGATAAAGCCGACTATGTAACAGGAGCACACTACCACGCACCTTCTCCTTCCTGGGTCTCACATTTTTTACATTATGGAACAAAACCGATGACGTAGGACCATGAAATAACACACGTGAGGTTATGTATCCCTCCACATTTCTGCTGTGATGGCAGCATTTCACACTCGTCTTCTCTCCACCACCTTAAGTTGGACAAAGGGGATGGTTTCCAAATGTCCTGAAGGTTTATACTGAACACTTTCTTATCATTCACTCATGTTAATCAGTATCTCATCAAGCAGCTTTTGAACGAAGCAGCAATGAAGGTAAAAAGAGGCGACTCTGAAAAAACAGATTCATCAAACGTTCTTCACTTTCTCCTCATACAACAAATGCTAAATATGTTCCTTGCATTGGATTATTCAAAATGGCTCCATAACCACCACAGGGTAGGGGCGCCCAGACTTTTGACTGGTAGACGGGGTTCTTACACATTTTTACTAAAGAATTTCCAGGACTTTTCAGTTACTCTAAGGCAAATTTTAATGACCACATGTGATCTCTGAAATCTGTGAAAATGTGGAAAAAAAAGTAAAAATCTAAGCAAAAAACAAAAAAAATTAATGAACCCTGAAAAGCTGAACTGAAATGACAGTGTTTCGTCCTCCAAGTTCGTGTAAACCTGAGTAAAATCCCTCAGGTTCTGGCGTAGATCATCAGCTGTAATTTACTTTTAAAAGGAGACGTGCAACTGAGAAAGTTCCGGAATATAGCAGTGCCACCCGGTAACCACGTGACATGGTTCACTAAGTAAAGCCAGCAAAGATACTACAGACCTGTGCTGGTTTTAAACGTTGTAGTTGTAAACGTAGAAAATACATTTCTCAGTCTTACAGGAACTACGTACTTCGCTATACATTCATGGTTTGGTCAGATTTCTTTTTCAGAACTTTATATGTTTGTTACCTGTTCCAAAACTTCACAAGGCCTGGATTTTCAGGGTTTTAATGTACATTATCCTGCCCGTCCCCTTCATGGACTGCTGGGGTGGTAGTAGCCTAGTGGATAATATACTCACCTATGAACCAGAAGACCCGGGTTCAAATCCCACTTACTACCATTGTGTCCCGGAGCAAGACACCTAACCCTAAGTTGCTCCAGGGGGGGACTGTCCCTGTAACTACTGACTGTAAGTCGCTCTGGATGAGAGCGTCTGATAAATGCTGTAAATGACTCAACTTTGATGTTTTGTGCGTCGTGTCTCACCAGCAGTGGTAATAGACCAGTCAGCAACACGATCACATGTGATCCAGATCACCAGCGAAGTCACAATCGATATGCTTTGATCAGAAACTGAACATTGATCAAGGGGCCAGATAACACCCATTATAAACGGAAAACGGTCTTCTGGGAAGGCGTGGCTAACACAGTGGCCACAGGCCGTGCCTAATAAAGTGGCCGGTGAGACGCTCACCCAGAAATGCGCCATGCTGTTGACCTCTACCGTCTTTTCGATGAGGCTGTCCGGAGAGTCCAGGAACTTCTTTCCGGTCACAATGCCGGCATTGTTTATTAGGATGGTGATGTCTCCAACTTCTCTCTTAACCTGAAACACACACACACACGCACACACACGCTATAGTTATTTCCTGCAGCTTTGCCTTCAGCCTCTGAGCTATTTCAAATGACCCCTTTCGAGCCCTAGGGGTCGGCAGGGGTCAAGGGAAGAATGCCTTGATCCCGTTTGTAAGGGGAGCCGTTTAAAATGGACGTGCAGAAAGAAAGGGTGGAGGAAGGGCCGGAGTCGTTCTCACACCGCGGCACTCACCGATAAAAGGGAAAATGTTGCGTCTGGAGCAACAACGTTCGACATCTTGCACAAGGTCGCACACGCACGTGCCGCAATCTCTTTACAGCAGCGTACTACGCAGTAACCATATTAACATGCTGGTGCATCTCAAGCAGCAGCAGAATGTGGTGGAAAGGGTCTGAAAATTCTGAAAATGTTAAATACGTTTCAACGGACGTTCCCTTCGACTTCCACCCAGCGCACCCAGCGCTTTCGGAACGGCCGTGTCTGCAATTTCGCCCTATCTGTGAGCGTTCAAAGTTCCACGATCCTGGGCGAGCTCCAGACTATACGGCCACAATCGTTATTACAACCTCGCCTCAACGTTACCCCACTTGTCCCTGCGGCCTTATCAGAACTTTTCCTTTCTGGACCAAGTGTGTGGTCTAAAATTGCTCAAACAGAGCAAACACCACGGAGCTGGAATCCTCAATACGTTATCGTCTGTCTGGAAGCCCTGAGACTGGAGGGTAGAACATGCAAATTCGATTCAGCACCACGCTCATTTGCATCTCAGCGACATTTTGTCCTGCTTCAGCCACTGTACCCTTCAGGCCACCAGAAGGTATTTCTGGCGCAGGCGTGCAGCCACCTCACCTGGTCAGCGACCCGGTACACCTCGCTGCGGTCGCTGCAGTCGCAGACGTACGCGCTGGCCCGGGCCGAGTATTTCTCCCGGATCAGGCGCGCCGTCTCCTTGTTGCCGTCCTGGTTGATGTCCCACAACACCAGCCGGGCGCCCAGCCTGGCGAAGTCCAGAGCCAGGAGGCGGCCGATGCCGCTGCCCGCCCCGGTGATCAGAACCGTCTCGCCAGCGACACTTTTGCGCCGCGAGGGGACGATGAGGCGGAAGACGAACTCGATGTTGTAGTACACGGACATGCAGAGGACCTTCAGCGACTCCAGGAGGAAGTTCATCTTGGAACGTCTGTGGGAGAACGTGCGGAGGGTTATCAAATTCAAACTCGAACTTTATTTGTCACAAACACAGTCATACACGCTACGATATGCAGTGAAATGCTTTAGCGACTGCTACAGACCTCAATATTGCAAATATTGCAAACATAACCAAATTTGACACTTTTATGTTTTTAACATACAATATTGGGCATATGCAGCACTTTTCTTCCTTTACATTTACAGCATTTACCAGGGACAGTCCCCCTGGTGGCACTCTGAGTGAGGCTGAGTGTCCTGCTCAGGGACACGACGGTAGTACACCAGGCTACTGGCGCCACTAACACGTTCATAAAAAGATCACAGAACGCAGCTTTTTATGCCCAATAGAGCTGTTCCGAGAACAGATCTCACCGCGTTAACAAAAACGACGCGTGTATTACCGTTTAATAACTGTTACGGATGCAAAACAATGTTATCGATCGCGAAAAGAAAGCCGCTTTTTTGGTGAATCGTTAAAGCACCGATCGATCGTCTCAGCATGTATATTTTTCCGGGTTCATTGACCCTCCCGGGCCATCGAGCCGCCGCCGACTGCAAGGCCCCTCGGCCGGGTCACTTACCTCGGTGGCGTGTCGCTGCGAGGGGGACGCGGAGCTGCGCGGCGGCGCGGCGCGTTTATATGTCTGCCGGCGGGCAACCTTCGGACCGCGAGTCCGTGTTTACTCGGAGGCAAAGTTCAGCCGTCCGGAGGGTAACGGGCCGGGATGGAGAGGGCGCGGTCTCCGGTTAACCTCTCGCTGCCCGGCAGCGCTGGAAAGCCGGCCCGGCCGTCGTAAATTTCTTTTTTTTTTTTTGCTTCACAGCCACATGACCGTTACCTGACAGTCGCGTAGCAACGACACGCTGCGTCACAGCTCGCCCTCGTGACCTCACGCAGCCCTCGGCTCCGCGTCAACTTTGCCCCAGTGCAAGGCATTGTGGGTCGAGCGTTCGCTCCCATTGTGTGTGTTTACAAGAGGCGGTGGGCGTGGCGAAGCCGTAATAATAACCGCGTGTCGGGTATATATGCTCCTTCCTGTCTAAATCACGCAGGCCACGTGGGAAAGTGATTAACCATCACACTTACAAAAGGAGCAGCATGTGGGGACAGTGCCTTGATGAAGGGGACGTCAGTGGCACCTTGGCGGTTCGGGATCCGAACCCACACTCCAGCTCTTGTCCAGTGGAAACTGGCCGTGGGTGGGTGGGTGTGAATGGCGTTGGGTGACATGGACAAGGACCAAATTGTGGTGGTTAGATCCTCCAAAACGGCCTCCAAAGGTTCTCCAAGGAGGGAAAGAAGCTGTCCACCGGCAACAGGGTCATGGAAGGCCAAGGCTGGAGTGGAGGCAGCTGAACAAGGTCGAAATCCTTCCGGTTTCTATCCAACCTCTGAGTTTCGGCACCACCTCAATAAGCCAGAGGACTTAATGGAGCAGCTTGTGATGTCTTGGTCCGAGATACCGCAGCAGATACTGCCAGAGGTCGTGTGAAGTCCATGCCAAGGGTCACAGTTGTATTGGCGCCTGTTCTAGCTCTTTCTTCACGAGCGTTTCCGTTATCCTGCCCTTCTTTCTCAGCCAATTATCAGACACCGCCTCCTAAATCATCTCTATTATGATAATTAGCGCTTATTAAGAAGAGAAGCCGTGCCAGGAGGCGCACGATGCTTCGGCCAAGGAGGCGCTTGGCACACATTGACACACATGTTGCTGTTCTTTTTTTTCTTGACGTTTCGTACGTGTCGTCTTGGTATTGACTCAGCACATCCCATCACAGCTTTTCAGCCCGAACCTCAGTTCTCTGCACACGAGGCTGAGTCATATGTGACACATTCGTCACTAAAGGCCACAAATCTGGAACAGCAACAGCACCACAATTACTACTTATACATTCTTGTTAATATTTCTATTATTGCTGTTATTACTAATATTAGTATTACTTTTTGGGAGATGAACGTACCCAGAAGGGCTTTAAATCGCCTGATGCACTGAAAATCATCAAATGTGCCGACTGTGCCAACACAAAAAAATGTGGAACATTAAAAAGCATGTAAAAGCAAGGCGCACTTGGGACAGGCGGAGCCTTTTTTTCTCTAATTTCTATATCTAAAATTTGAATTTGATTTACTGTACAGGCCAAAAGTTTGGACACACCTTCTCATTCAATGTGTTTTCTTTATTTTCATGACATTTACATTGGTAGATTCTCACCAGAGGCATCAAAACTATGAATGAACACGTGGAGTTATGTACTTAACAAAAAGTGGAGACCTGGCCTCCCCAGTCACCAGACCTGAACCCAATCGAGATGGTTTGGGGTGAGCTGGACCACAGAGTGAAGGCAAAGGGACCAACAAGTGCTAAACACCTCTGGGAACTCCTTCAAGACTGTTGGAAAACCATTTCAGGTGACGACCTCTTGAAGCTCATAGAGAGAATGCCAAGAGTGTGTAAAGCAGAAATCAGAGTAAAGGGTGGCTATTTTGAAGAAACTAGAATATAAAACATGTTTTCAGTTATTTCATCTTTTTTTTGTTAAGTAAATAACTCCCCATGTGTTCATTCATAGTTTTAGATTCTCACTGAAGGCAATGGAAATGGTCATGAAAATAAAAAAACCCATTGAATGAGAAGGTGTGTCCAAACTTTTGGCCTGTACTGTATATTTACAATCAGCCGTTACAGTGAGGGTTTTGAATCTGTGACTTGTCTGCTATGCACCACAGAAACGTATATTATGGGATGTTTATGGGTGCATTGACAGCTGTTACTGGTGTAGACCCCTTTAAGGTGCTTGTTGTCTACTCTAAGGTTACATAAATGTACATTTCGACCCTTAAAGGTGTACACGGGGTTACTTTAAATGGTCAATAATTGGCCCGTTGTACATTGGGGAACAGAAATGGACAGTGCAGGCGAAACTCCCGTCAATCCCGAGGGAAGGTCCCGAAGGGCCCAGACACCATGACAGAGTTATTTCAGAAGTGAACCGATTTGGCGATCAAGCACAGAAGTGTCATTTCCTTTGTTGCACGCCATGAGGACATATTGACTTCCCTATCTTCTGTTTGCTCAGCTCGGCTTGGACACTCTAATCAGGGGTCCGCCTCCGTATTGCATCGTCTTCTTTGAAGACGAAATCATCTTTGGTGTTGTGTTACACTGACGTTCCGATTTGCATGTGAATTCCAGGCCGTTGAGCAAGAAAATATGGAAATTGTGCACAGAGGTGACAACTGAGCGCCGTTCACCTCCCTTCCTTCATCCATGTTCCGATGGCGTGCTTGATAAAAGCTTATCGAGCTTTTTGTTTCATGCACTTTAACCCCGGACATAACCTGCCAAGGCAAGTCGGCATGCGGATCTGCGATGATTTGGAAGAAAGGCGATAAGTGATGCATCGATCGCCGCACCACACGCGCTCATCGGGTTCCGTAGTGCGAGGGACTAAATTGACTTTTTTCGTAAAAGCCATCTGAGGCGGACGACGTCGGGGTGATTACGGCGAGTCCAGAGCCATTATGTCCCCCCTTTTCGCCCGGGAAGAAAGCGCAGGCCCGACCACGTGCACATCTCGGAGGCCGGGACCGCAACGGCGAATCCATTACCGCCTAATAGAGCTAAGAGCATCGGACCAGAGATGTGCGTGTGTGTGTGTGTGTGTATGTATGTGTGTGCGTGTGTGTGTGTGTGGGGGGGGGGGGATTGAAGTGGTAGGAGTTCCATTTTCTCCCAAATTGACATGTTTATTCATGACACAGCACACCGGCATGCGGAGAGACTTTGCACTTTATTTCATCTGTACAGCTAAGTGATGCAGACAGGAGACAAAGAAACGAATAGAGAGCAGGAGCCAGCGAAAAGAGAAACGTGACGGCCACTACGTCAGAGGAACAGAAGCCACACGGGAGTAGAGGATTGTGGGTAAGCGTGGCTGACGCGGTAGCGACCTACCATCTTTATTACATTGTCAGCGCCTCTTGGAAAATGAGACGTAAGTCCTGTCGATAGCAGAGCTGAGAAACGCGTGTGCTTGTGTACGTCCACATGGTGTCATGTCTTGAGGATTGAGGCTGGAGGAACAAGAAAACAGCAGATCTAACCAGAATGTAGCAGAACAAGAACCAGACAGAACCGAGCTGAACAGGAACAAGGCAGAAGAACACCAGGGGGGGGGGCAGAACAGAAGATTTTTTTTATCAATCAGTGTCTTTTGGGCCACTCAATAGCCCATAAATCCTCCATATCTCTTCTCCATCTCCGGCTCGTGCTCTTCATCATCGTCCTCGTCCTCTTCCTTTTCCTCCTTGGAGCGTTTCAGGAAGCCGCCGTAACGTTTGGCCTCCACAAGCCACTCGGGCCTGCCCACCCGCCTCATGAAGCCCCCGTAGCGCTTCTGTAGAGGTTTGGTCCCGCCCTCAGAGTCATAAGCCCCTCCCCTCCTCATAAACCCACCATAGCGTTTAGCCACGCCCTCTGAGCCTTCCTTGCCACTGAGCAGCTGTCTCAGCAGGCTGAGTGCCTCCTCCTGGTTCTCGTGGTCGCCGAGGTCGCGACTGGTGAGGATTTCCCAGCCGTGGTCGACGTCGTCTGGCTGCAGCTCGTCGCTCTTTTTCATGAAGCCGCCGTAACGCTTCATGAAGCCGCCGTAGCGCTTCATGAAGCCGCCGTACTTCTTCTCCAGTGGGTGAAGCTGGGCTTCCTGCTGCTTCGTCTCCATGAGAACGCTGTCACCCTCTGCGCCGTTGGCCCTCCGTAGGAGGTCTCGGCACAAACCCCAGGAGCCGCCAACACTGAGCTCACCCTCACACTGTAACACACACATCTGGAACAAACACACACACACACACACGCACAGTTGAGTATTCTTGTGTTCAGCTGATATTTATTCATATTTCAGCCTGCGCAGACACATCAAAGGCTCTGAAAATGGTCTTTTAAAGATTTCCACTTAAATCCTCCTACTGATGTCTACCCCCCCCCCCCCCCCCCACACACACACACACACACACACACACTCACACTCACACTGCTGTAAACCCCCATTCATTCAAGTATTCTAAACTCTGATGGAGGGAGCTAGACGATAGAACACTAAAATGTTAATACGAAAGACTGCGCCTCTGTATTTCACTGTAAATTCTGATATTCCTGGTTAATTACATGTGGACATCGCGGAATTGCATCACTCGTGCTATCACGTGAGAGGACGTTCTCTCTAACTGCTGATTGACAGTCCGTTTTGTGGCCTGGTTTGACACAGCGCTTTATCAGCTGCTATATTAAAGGCGCTGCCCCGCCCTGATTACCACGCTGATAGATAAACTGCGTTCTGTAAGGACTTTGATCCCATAATGATCTCAGCTGTCACAGGTCTGTGGAATTCTGCCTTTAATAAGGTTCGGCCAAACAGCACAGCACTGCTCTTTAAAATTCAATTGCAGTATTTAGGAGGCCTTTAATGAAGAAAGATTTTTCTTGATTTCAGAATTGCGCACCAACAGAACAATGCAAGGTTGTGCAGACTTTTGATGAGGATGTGTCCTGAATAATTCAAAAAGATATATATCGTGATGTTTTAGTGCTTCCTGGTGGCGCGGGGCGGAACAGCCCACCCTGAAAAGTAATTTTAAAAAAGGACACCCAAGCTGCGAATCGGGGGGTCGTAACTGCTGTCGGATAAGAAAATCCGATCTATTGCGACATTCGAAAGGCGGATGAATACATGGGGATGAATACGCGAGAAAAAGGCACTTTTTGCGCCTGTATTTGGTGTGTGAATCCGCATATTGCGTGTTGGCTATAAGTGCCCCCCCCGGCTGCCCCGTTAGAAGGAGTCGGGGCAGCCGCGGTCTGCCGGTTACCGGAAC
The DNA here is from genome assembly GCF_900700375.1 of Denticeps clupeoides. Lineage (NCBI taxonomy): Eukaryota > Metazoa > Chordata > Actinopteri > Clupeiformes > Denticipitidae > Denticeps > Denticeps clupeoides. The sequence continues at coordinate 21,927,323 of NC_041708.1, read as the reverse complement.
CTCAATTGAACCGCGCTCGGGTTGCCAGGTTGCGCGCGTTTTCAGCAGCTCACCGTGGGGCTGACGTCGCCGTGGCCGGCGCAGGACGCGCAGTCGGCACCGCAGTCCGCGCTCACGGTCAGCGCGAGGCAGGCGCCCAGGACCGCCGTCCAGCTGCAGGTGACCGGTACCGCCATGTGGAGCTCCGGGAGGAATCCTGTCCGTGGAGAAAGAGGCGAGGCGGAGTGAAGAAACTTTTCTTTTTGCGGTTTTATCTTTTGATTCGCGTGAAACAACTCAAAATGTTTTTATTCCCAAATAAAAATGAATAAGACAGACTAAAGTCGTGCGAGCTTTCTGTGAGTGACGCCTGGGTTTGAATGAGACTGGGACCCGGTTTTTGGGTCGATCCCTGAATATTTCAGTAATCTAATAAAAGACTGCTGCTCTCCCAGGACCGGGCTCCCTGGACCAGGCGCACCGGACCGGGCTCCCTGGAACGGGCGCACCGTACCGGGCTCCCAGGACCGTGCTCCCTGGACCGGGCTCCCTGGACCGGGCTCCCAGGACCGTGCTCCCAGGACCGGGCTCCCTGGAACGGGCGCACCGTACCGGGCTCCCTGGACCGGGCTCCCTGGAACGGGCTCCCAGGACCGGGCTCCCTGGAACGGGCTCCCATAACCGGGTTGAGGATACTCACTTGCTGGCGGGGGGAGGGTCGTGCGCTCTGAAGTCCGCTCAACTTCGGCTGCGCTTTGGTGCGTCCTCGATGCGCACGAAAGATGAAGCCACCGGACACGCAGCCTCGACAGTGCGGGTGTGTCTGTGGTTCACCGTGTGTGTGTGTGTGTGTGTGTGAGAGAGAGAGAGAGAGAGAGTGGTCCCACCAGCGCTGTCCCCGTTAAACTCGCCTCACTGTCTCGGGGGTCTCCGCTGCATCAGAACCCGAGACCCTGCTGTCTTAAAAGCGGCTGCATGTAGCGCTGCAACGGTTCCCTCTCGATGGGGGGAGGACGCTGCTCATCCTGATGTTAAATGACGCACAAGGAGCTCTAGGGGGGGTGGGGGGATGGGGGGGGGGTTAAATGATGAACCAAATATGGTAATGGAGTTAAAATGAAGTTTTACCCCAGACTATCAAAAAAATGACAACTCTACCTCTGTTCAGCCCCTGCATGCTTTTCCAGCCATGATGCAAAGGAGGAACTCCAAAAGATCCAGAAGATGCATTCATGGCCACCTGCTCTCCATCATGGCCAACATTCCCAATCTTCCATTCAAGGCCCATGTTCACTGTGCCTCCGTCTCTAACCACCAGGCCACGGACCTGAACTGGGCCACACAGGAAAAAGGAATCTTTTTGGCGATGGAGAACATAGAAGTGTGGAGGAATCTGATGCAGTAGTTGGATTGTTTAATTGCATTTGACAGTGAAAACGGTGAAAAAAAAGGCAAAATGGTGGCCGCTCGTCACAGGCATGTTAACTGAATCTCTAACATTGTTATTTATAACTGCATGGTATTCTGCAATTCTACAGCCAAGCACAGAGGGAGAACACATATTCTACCTTATGCAGAGGTTTCATTTATTTTGCACACATTAGCATGAAAATTGCATGAAAAATTAAGGTCTAAGAAAGTTTTCGTCTGCAGTTCAGTTCTTGACGATATCAGCGTTTATGACCTTACTCTGGGTAAGATTCAGAGGCAGCTGACTTAATGTATATAAATATGCTTTTACGACTACGAAGGTATTTTTCTCTAGTATCAGAACGTGGCAACAAAAACAAAACGACTGTCTGGAGCTCTACGGCTCTTCCTCAAAGTGCACATCAAGAGTCCCATTATGACTAAGTAGTGAATCACCGAGGGGGGAAAGTGAAGCGGCTGGTGTCACGTCTCGCTCTTTGATGGAACAGCACTTTCAGACGTTGAGATGTGGACAGAAGTTTTAAAGAAAGTGGAAAGAAACTCATTTTCAGCCGCAATAAAAGCATCAGGTTACAGTCCATTTGAATTTAACCAAAGTGGACAGGTGACAGGCAGACAGCATGGATGTGCAGACAACTTTTATACATCTTTTATTATATATATGAATTGCCGAAGTGAACACCCTTCAGAGGCAGCTGACTTATTTTAAATGTTTTCTATATTTTTCTGCTGCTATATGAGAATAACTGCCCAGCCAGGCTCCTTTTGTTGGTGTGTAATTATTTATGACACCTAGAAGGTGAACTTTAATGATGTATAACAATGTTCAAAAAGGGGAGGAGCCTGTAGGCATGATTGACAGCTCCCTCATTCTGAACAATTTAAACCCCGTCCTGTCAATACATGACACGCCCTCCCCCACTTCCCCCTCCGTTCTCTGTACTCATCACAAAGGTGACCACGCCCACCACCAACATGCAGATTGCACCGCTTTCAGTCAAGCATTCTGATTGGTGAACTGGTACAGTTGACATTAGTCTTAGACAGTGCCGGGAAAGTACAGGCCTTAATTTTATCCATGAGACGTGGTCCTCAGAGACAGAACAATCTGATTCAAATAAAAGCTATTAAATTTTCAAATCCCTTCAGATGGGGGACCAGCCCGCAATATCTCATAATAGCCTGTTAGAACACTCAATTAACCCTCAATTAACCCTCATGTGAATATTGTCTTTGGTTTGGGGTCACGACCACCAACTTCCCCTTTCCAACTTAGATCATTAATTTCCGCAGAAGATCGCACACCATTTCCATGTGGTAGTGGCATAAACGGATTTGTGAAGATTAGAAACACTGATAACTCAGTTTTGTGGTCAAAATGAGAGGTAATAAAATGATCAGCGAGGGGATATTAAGCCGTCCCCTGGACGTGAGTGTACTCGTTTTGAGGGCCATCTCACGTTGAGATACATATCTTTGTACTGCCTGTAATGATTTTAACGTACGTTTCATTTACTGCTCATTTACTGAGAGCCCAGGCTCCAGGGACAGGCGGTTAACGTTTGAATGCCTTTCTGAACATTATAAATGTCACCGCAACCTGACATCCTGTCACATATGAAGCATAGTCGCGTCTGATTAAGACTTTTTTTAAATAATCTGCCTACTCTTGTCCATAAATTGCATCCATTGACATCAGGGTTATTGCATTCATCAATATAAAACATTCACTGTCGTGGGTTTGACTGGATATGGCAGGTTTAATGTGGCTTTAATGAATATGGCTTTTTCGGTAATATATTTCCAGAGCTGCTTTAAATGCTAAAACAACACACATACACACACACACACAACTCTGTCTGGTGTCTGTAACGAACTGAATCTCCTCACTTGGGAGAAACAAACCAAAAAAAAATGCATTTGTTACAGATTTTCCAGCTTTGATCTTGTCAGTCAGATTCAAGACGAGAAACAGCAGCCCAGTGACCAAGACTTAACATGACGTTGATTCACCACTTCTTTCTGTTTTTTTGCTCTATAGCAGTAGATAATAGATTCTAGGAGGGAAGGTGGTGGCCAGAAAAGCCACAAGAACCTTGTTGGTCATTGCTCCACCAACCCAGAGTCATGGACCAGGGGCAGGCAAATAACAAGGGAAACATTCGCGGGTAAATCATGGGGCAGTTCATCATTTCGCTGAAAGCCATCACAGAAAAGGTAGAAATACAGACTGACTGGTGTGATTGACTGGTATTGGTTTTGATTATTTGCTGCAAAAATTCTGCTGCCAAATAATTCAAATAAATCGATTGATCTCTTCGGGCGTGTGATCAGCAACGGTGATACACACCAATACGCCCCTCCATTGTGAATCCCTGGAGCCAGACTTGGATTGGGTCTATCGTCAGTCTCTCAGTGCAAATTCGACCAGCCTGTCTGGAAAAAAACGGCATTTCCCGGAGCGTCCGTGAAATCCGGCGCTGACCTGCATGGCGGTGACACTCTGGCCCTTATCAGTCTTGTGCTTATTTGGTTCAAGTGTTGCATCTGGGTCAGATGGATATTCCCACCAATGCTGAACTAATTTGGGAAACCAACTTTCGATGCATAGGTACAAAACAGCAACGAGAAAAAATCTGAATATCACCGTGTCACCTTGAACATTTCTGACCACTCTGACCTTTATTCAAGGTCTTTGTTTTCATAAAACGGATGTATTTTTTTTACAAATAATCTCTTTAATGTACACCAGATTCTGGGTGAAACAGAGAGTGGCGAATCTGCACTTCAAACCGTGACAGGGCGCGAGACGTACGGCTCTTATAAAGGGTTTTATGTTACAATTTGTCCTCCGTTTTATTGCTCATTTGGCGAGTAAATGATCGCCGCCTGCCAGCGCATTCTTTGTTAAAATCACAAATCAAGCGCTCAGTGGTAAATGCAGACAAGCGTATAAATATTTCAGCCCCTTTTGTGTACAAGTAGGCCTTTCAGGCGGCGAAACAAATGTGGAACCGAGAGCCGCTCGACATTTAAACACCGCCGCTCGGGGGCGGAGACGCACACAGTGCTCAGAGGTGTAGCAATGTTGGGGCTGTATGCATGAGTGTGTGTGTGTGTGTGTGTCTGTGTGTGTGTGTGTCGATCCTTAAGGTGTTTTTAAAACTTTATAGGTTAAATCAATAGCTTTTATAGCAGCAGCACTGCAGGCAACGCAAGACAGCTTTTGTCTGCTTGGACCAATGGACCTACTCAACATAAAGTGAAAGAAAGATGTTAGACTTTTTATATACACACAGCCTCAATCCCATAACCTTTCTCCTGAGCATGAGGCTGTGTGTGTGTGTGTGTGTGTGTGTGTTCTCTGTAATAGTTGGGTTATTGATTGACTGTGCAACGGAATGGGATAAAAGCAGAAATGTCAGTGAGGAGGAGGTTGAGGGGTTGTTAGATCACAGTCCTTTACAGAAGTGTTTATAGAAGTGTCGACCAGTGGGAGTCTCTCGTTCTCTCAGACACTTATCGCATCGCAAGGCACTTCACTGGCGTGGGGTTTCACGGGGTTATTTTACGTTTGCTGTGCATGAATAATGTTGTGTTCATGAGCCAGCAGTTCTGCTATAGAAAACTACACAACAGCGAACAATGGCCACCTATGCAGCGTTCTGAAATAATGAAATTGCCTCATTTATTTTTCTTCCATTAATGACAGTACTACATTGTTATCACACTAATATTGTTATACTTTTGTGAAAGTAATCAAAAAAGGCTGTATGCACAATGAGGCAAAGCGGTCGAAAAGAACACAACTCTTATGCAAATGTGAACAAATATATCTGCAGTCCACTATAGAGGCGGGAGGCTGCTAAGGTGAGAATATGGTGAGGAATCTCCAGTCTGCCTGAAAATGTCCTTTCCACCACCGGGTCTGATTGTTTCAGTGCATCCAGAAAGTATTCACAGCACATTTTTAAATTAAATATAATAAATTTTAAATTAAAATTTATTATATTTAAATTGAGCTCAGTTGTCTCCTGTTTCCCATGATCATCCTTGAGATGTTTCTGCAGCTTAGTTTCTGTAACCTGGGGAAGGTTACAGAAACATTTCTGCTGCTTTTGAACGTTCCAAATGAGCAAAGAAGTTCAAAACCACCGGACTCTACCTAGAGCTGGCCGGCCACCTAAACTGAGCGACCGGGGGAGAAGGACCTTAGTCAGTTAGGTGACCAAGAGCTCAAGCAACGTCCCTAAACACACAGCCAAGATATCAAAGTAAGGCTTCAGGAGAACTCTGTGAATGTCCTTGAGTGGCCCAGTCAGAATCTAGACATGAATTCGATTGAACATCTCTGGAGAGATCTTAAAATGGCTGCACCAACGCTTCCCAACCAACCTGATGGAGCTTGGGAGGTGCTGCAAAGAGGAATGGGCCAAACTGGCCAAGGATAGATGTTCCAACCAAAAATTTGTTACAGTCACTACCAGCAAGTGTTTCTCTGCTGGAGGTGCGGTTGAACAGCACATGTAAGCAAAGTTCAGCGAAGGAGTTAATTGTTCTTGTCACAGGCGGTAAATTGAAGTGAATTAGCTGCTGGTTAATTTTGTTAAGTGCAAATCTTTGGAAAATTCCTAGAACACTAGCACATCCTTTACACGTTTCTTTTCCTTTTTGAAAGACAGTGATGTTCTTGTCTGTTATTGCAATGGTTGGCCATCGATGTGACAGACACAATAAAGCCGGTCTGCGAAATCAATAAATCAATGAACATTAACGAGCTGATAAATGGCCTCATTGACTGTGTGCGATTTTCGAAGTGAGCAAGTGGACTGGCTATTGTACTAAACTCGGCTGATACTAATGAGTGAGTCACTCGTCGTAGTCAATATTTGATCGTTTCTACGTACGTAGCCACGTTAAGTGGCTGCATCTGGCCATATTATTTCGATTTGTATGCCTGCTCCCAGAGGAAGGGGTGTAACCCAGTTATAACAGGCATAACAATAAGGCATAATAATAACATCAAATCAACTGTGAATGAAACATACATTTGTTCAGTGTATGGTGCACAGTGTTGGGAAGGTTACTTTTAAAATGTATTCCACTACAGATTACAGAATACATGCCCCAAAATGTAGTTTGTAACGTATTCCGTTAAGTCACTCAATGTGAGTGATTCAACGTATTCTGAATACTTTGGATTACTTTGGATTGTCATGCTTTTAACAACTACATGTGGAAATCACAGATATAAAAAAAAACCCTGTTTTTCCTCAACCATTTCTTTATTTATTAAGCTGAAAAGTGGAAGAGTATTAGACAAACATAAAATATGGCATTGAAAAGTATTTACTGTTATGGTCACCAACATATTCCATTACTTAAAATAAAAAGTAGCCTTGCACAAGGAAAAAATCTGCATTTTCAATGACCGTCTTCCTGACGAAAAAGGTAATATATAAAACAATTCTAAAAAATTAAAAATATACTTTTTTGGCATTTACTGTCAATATTATTCTTCTAAAGATTATTCAATACAAATCAGATATTTTAAACTCGATGTGACAATGACAAAATGCATTTTAAATCTTGCCACCAGATATAATTTTTAACACAAGACAATATATGATTTAATGCAACCCAGCAACATTAATTCATGGCCATTTAACAAAGGTATGCAAGTAGAACCATCTAAGGTGTCAGGGCTGAACTGTTTGTTGAAAAACTTAAACCCCCCCAAAAAAAATCCAATAATTGATTAACAATTGCCATAAACATATGAGGTGCTGCTTTTCTAATGCTTGCAAAAAAAAAAAAACACTAAGTTTACAAAAAAAATAGATTACAAGCCTTGTCAGTGAACAATACCAAGATATTTATTATAAAAATGATTATAAAAATGCATACTGTACTTGGAGAAAATGGAACATTTTGCGGAAACGTTTGGCAATTTTACGCGCAATATTACGCGCACTATTACGCGCACTATTACGCACACTTGTGTTTGCTCTGGAACGGGCAGGTGTCGCGGGGCGCGGATCAGACCGCCGTGTAATCCATTTATTTCAACAAAGTAACTGTATTCTGATTATCACTCATATAAACGGTAACTGTAACGAAATACGGTTACTAATGTTTTGCATTCTAAATACGTAACGCCGGTATATGTATTCCGTTACTCCCCAACACTGTTGGTGCACTACATAATCCTCTTTTTCCACGCAAGGATTACACGTTTTCTTCATAAATTGGGCAAAAAATAGTCACTCCACGAAAAAAAGGGAGAATTCATATACGCAGACACTTTCCTAAACACACATGCTCATAGCATGAGATGAACCCATAAAATAATTTAGTGCGTAGGCCACAGGCTTCAGAATTCTTTTGCTGCCATAGATTGTTATTTTCATGTATACTGACATGAAAATAATGATATGTTTACATGGCTATATAGGTGCACTTATTCCTGATTTTTTACTTTTTAAGGCCAGCATTCACTGGTGTCGAGAATGTGCAAAATGTACAATATCAGAAGCCTTTTCAGGCAAGCCAGGAAAATGGCTCTGCTCATATTTAAAAGAGCCTTTTCCTTTCTAAAGAGAGATTCACTAAGCCTCAGCAAATTAGCTTAAAGGATAGGAAGACTGGATTATTTTCTTTTTTTTTTTTGCTTATTCTGAGCATGGGGTGCAAAAACTGACATTTTGCAGCCTTGGCAGGAGAGCAGATAATGTCGCTGTGTTTAGGTTGGTTCGAAACACATGCATTTTCAACAAGATGGGATTAATGCAGGTGTCCTGAAGAGCTGTCATCTTCTCCCTGCTTGATAATTATAAGATTTCTAATAAGTCGAGGCTGCATAAATGTTTCATTTCTGAACAACTTAGCAGGGTTTGCTGTTAATTCTCAGTTTAATTTTTGTTTTTTTCCATATATTACCTTTTACAACTCTAAGCAGTTATTCTGTTATTGGGCACGCAAGATGATTACCCATCTGGAGATGCCTACAGACTTCCATTCTTCAGATGAAATGACTGGAGCCGATCGATCAATGATTGTTTCCTCTTGGCACTCCTTCAATCTCATTTGGGTCTCTGTGATTGAATCTGGAACGTTTAGCCGGCGGCAGTTCATCTTTTTTTATTGGGGTGAAGGGTTAAGGGTTCTCAATTTCAGTTTGGTTGGAGTTCCCTGAATGGTACAGTGTGTGTGGGCAAAGCAAAAAGGTTTGAATTTTTTTTTTTAGCAGACATTGGCTGTGCTTTGAAGCACTGACATCAAAGCACAGCACACATATAAAAAAGCACGACAACCCAATTTTCAACAATTTCAGTTCTTGTGTATATGCACAAATATACCTCTATTACCACATATTTCAGGATCAGTCGTACAGTGCCACCGCCTGCCGCTGCTTGTTTGTTCTCTCCGAATCAAGCGCACAGACCACCAACAGACTCCAGTGAAGAGACCACCAGGTCCCTGATAACTGAAAGAAGACATGAAAGTGAAGTGATTGTGAAACACTGCAGCACAGCAAACAGTGACACAACGAAATATGTTCTCTGTTTTTAACCATCAGCCTTGGTGAGCAGTGGGCAGCCATGACAGGCACCCGGAGAGCAGTGTGTAGGGATGGTGCTTTGCTCAGTGGCACCTCAGTGGCACTTTGACAGATCGGGATTCGAACCACCAATGTTCTGTTTACTGATGACTTAGCATGAAACGAACCAGAGTGTCACCACAGCCACCACCATAACAACTAAAGCTTCAGGGATCTTCAAATGGACAAGTAGCATCATAATGGACACGTATTGTACTCCATGACACTGTACTAAAAAACTACTCTGCACTGTCCAGCACCTCCAAACATGGACGAATACTACGAATATACTACACTTTGGACTTCTCCACCTCTACAACTGTAGGACTTTTTCTCTTATTGGACAAATCATCACCAACCCTGCACTGACACCAACTGCAGGCTCACCATACCCTGGGTGGCAGTAGCCTAGAGGGTAACACACTTGCCTATGAACCAGAAGACCCGGGTTCGAATCCCACTTACTACCATTGTGTCCCTGAGCAAGACACTTAACCCTAAGTTGCTCCAGGGAGACTGTCCCTGTAACTACTGATTGTAAGTCGCTCTGGATAAGGGTGTCTCATAAATGCCGTAAATGTAATGTAAATGGAAGGGGGTACCTCTCTGTATTACTCCTTCCCAAGGTTTCTACCTTTCTTTTTCTCTCTCCTAGAGTTTTTCTTTAATGGAGTTTTTCCTTGTGTGCAGAAGGGTCAAGTGTGGGGGTGTCAACTGTAGGGCCCATTGAGACATACTGTATCTGATTGTAGGATATATAAGAAATAAATGTTGTTGTTGTTGTTGTTGTATGAGTGTACAGTATGTGTGTTTTTGTGAGTCTGTGCACTCTCAGAGGCAAAGAAATAAGTGGTCTCTCCATCTTTCGCTCTTCCTGATAAGGTCATATAGATGCTGATTATCAGCCATTTCTCCAAAGAGGGCTGCGATCGTAATAATGACAATTATGGTAATAACAGTGGTCATTAACAGTGAGAGCAGATGTCACAGTGTGCCGATACGCACAAACACACACACACACACACACACACACACATAGAGTAAAACACACTGAAGCATATGCATGGCTTGTTTTGAGGACAGAAACCAAATACAACATTGACTTCTGGTCCGTGGCGCAGTCTGTCTTTTGCTAAGGAACAGAAATATGCCAAAGATATGGGATAAATACTAATATAAAAAAAAAAAAAACAGTATAGTGAGATTTTATATCTGATGAACACTGACAGGTTGTATTTTTTTTCTGAATTCCTTATTCCCACACATCTGCAGGTGCTCCTCAGGTCACCAGAGAGATTCAGTGTGGATCGCTTCGTGCTGCAGCGCCACTGCATTCATCAAATCATGCTGCTGCATCGCAATCCCCCTGCAAATTACCTGGACGTTTTCAATTTTCAAATTTTCAAATGGTGATTGTAACATGGGAGGGAGCGTAGTTATTTTAATTTGTGTTCAGAGACACCAAGTTGCTGAGGTGCTGGACCATGACTGAAGTAATTATGCAGTGTATTGTGGGGGGATGCCAGGCGACGCCCCTCTTCGCCTCCTCATTTGGCTTCAGGACGTCTTTTTTTTTTTTTTACAAACTTGTTTTTTTGCGGTGGCAGATGTCAGGTCTGCTGAAGGAAGTAAAGCCTCCCAGCTCCTGTACTGTTCTGATTCAGCACTCACAAGGAAGACACCCGTGTGTGTGTGTGTGTGTGTGTGTGTGTGGGAGGGAGAGGATGCACTTCATTAACCGCTGTGCAAAGAGAGAGGGAATACTTTATTTATTTTTTTATTTATTTTACTTGTCCATCTGGTGACACTGAATTACGTTGCCTATTGTTGCACTAATTGAATGTATTTCAGGCATTGATTTTCGGCCGGTAAAATAAACAATAAATTAGAACCGGCGGCTGCAATTGTGTTTTATGTCCAAATGAAACGAGGAGGTAATGTGTTTGTGTAGATAAACCATGCAAGTATGTAATAAAGCGGCCAAGGTGTCTGTGTATGTGTGTGGGAGGAGCGCCGGGCAGGCCCAGGGCTCGCGGCGGGAGCTTAACTCTCCTATTACAGAAACAGCAAGAGCCGGACTAACATAGAATCACCTTCACCTAGTCCGCTCCGGTTGAACACCCACCCACCCACCCACCTACCTACACACACACACACACACACACACACGGCGTTTGCATTTTCCCCTGCACCCTCTGTGTTTAAGCTAAGTTGTCACAATATTAGAATTTCAAACTCGATACCAATACCCAGGAAAATGCATGGATTCTTGAAACCGAAATTTGCAAAAATTCAGAAGCATATTCTAATACTGATAATTAAATTTTAATAATAATGATGTTACTACATAATTGTCATAACTAATGTATGACAATTATTCATCTAATAGTGGTAGAGATAGGCAGGATGATAAAGTTTGCTGCCAAGCTCCCACGAATAATGTTATCCTTTTATTATTTTTCGCTACGGCCGTTAACCGCTACATTAATGATAACGTAACAGACGGCTAATCTGCTAATTGCAAACATTTTGAAACACTCTCATTAGTTGACATTTAATAAACTTTCCTCCATCCACAGTGGATGTGAAGGCCACCAGCAGCATCACTTGCCGCGTTCTGTCGGCGTGTTGTGTGGCTCTGAATGTTGTGGGGCTGCACTGGCAATATCGATACTGTTTAAGATCAAAATTCCCTTTTAAAATAATGACTAGTATTTGAAAATTTATTCATGCAAGAATGTTTGTTATGGGTGCTTTTCAACATTTGAAAGTGAAGTGAAGTGATTGTAAAGTAAAGTGAAGTAGTTGTCACTTGTGATACACAGTCAATTGTGAAACACATCAGCACAGCACACAGTGACACGGTGAAATGTGTCCTCTGCTTTTAACTCATCACCTTTGGTGAGCAGTAGGCAGCCATGACAGGCGCCCGGGGAGCAGTGTGTGGGGGCGGTGCTTAAGATAAGGTAAGACGATCCTTTATTAGTCCTACAAGTAGGTAATGTACAGTTTTATTCAGAAACTGAAGGTAAGTTGTGCCGTTATACACTGATGGGGACTAAATCCATTATAGACATCATGAGGTTTTCGCTATTATTAGCTAGTTAGAACCACATTTATATTTATGGCATTTTTATCAGTGGGGTTTGAACCTGTGACAGTTTTGAGGTCTTCTGGTTCGTTCCCACTAGGCTACAACTCAGCTGCTCTGTGTTTTCACCGGCACCTCTCAGCTTTTCCCCACTATGGTACCGCAAAGAAAAACTAAGGAACGTATTGACGATGTAGTGATTTTGACTGCGCATATGACCAACTTGCTTTTTAACTGCACAATGCGGAGAATATGTTTATCCCAGATTACTGCTTATTCACAGTTTTGCTCCGTGATCAACGACAGTTTTTTATCTTGGCACCAAGAGCTTCTGCCTGAACGGCGTTCGCCACCCTGGCACCTCTAAATCTTGTTTCCATTATCTAGTCACACTCCGCGGGCCTTGGGGAGCGACTTCACCGCTGTCTCCCACTGCTCTTGTGTTCAGAAGTTCCGTCACAGAGGCGGGGAAGAATGAGATTTAGCATTTTTTTTCACTGACACCTCCATTGTCACGGCTGTCACGCTAGAGTCTCATGTCCTCAGCTGTTGGTTAATTGAGGCCTTGCAACTTATTTCTTTTCAGAAGATGCACAAGGCAGACACACACCCACATGAGAGCAGCGAGATATGCAAAGCCGTGCAGCTCAGCTCTTTTCAGAGCTCTTTGGCATATGAAATGAGGTTTTAATTGCTGGCCAGGCACTTGGAAATTTGTAGCATGAAAATGATGGCACTGGCTCTATTGTTCAACCACAAAGTGCATAAAGAAACAACGGCGGCATTGTACAGTTTGGATGGAATACATGGTTTTCATTTGCATGTCTGTGTGCATACAACGTGTGCCCACAGTTCATTTGAACTGTGAGTGTGTGTGCTCAGTATGTTCAGTTTAATCTTTCAGACACATACAGAAATATTCGTTGGGATCTATAAACTGAGGTAACGTATGGGGCTGTGCTCAGTACCACTAATTAATTTAATGGTTTACAATGTCCAATGCTGCACAAATGATGTAGGGCTGCAACAAAATTTTTTTTTAAATAATCAATTAATTTGTTTTTATATATATATATATATATATTTATATATATATATATATATACATACATACATACATACACACACACACACACCTCTAATATATATATATATTAGAGGTGGGCATAGATTAATTTTCTTAATCTAGATTAATCTCACTGTAATCTTGGAATTAATCTAGATTAATCTACATTAATCTATATTTTAAATTAATCTACATTAATCTAGATTGAAATGGCTCATTTGAATTCTGCTGAAGGCATTCAGAATATGTGTGTTGAGCACGTATATATATTGGATCAGATAAAAAAAATAAAAACACACACGCACTTACTTGCTCTCGCTCCCTTTGTCCACATGCTCCTGGCTCAGGCTCGCTCTTCGAGGCCATGTTGCCTGCTGCAGAAAACAGATTTTGTTGATGTGGCAGGGCTGCAGAGGTAAGAAGTGAAGTGAGCACTGCAGCACAGCACATGGTGACACAGTGAAATGTGTCCTCTGCATTTAAACATCACCCTTAGTGAGCAGTGGGCAGCCATGACAGGCGCCTGGGGAGCAGTGTGTGGGGACGGTGCTCAGTGGCACCTCAGTGGCACCTTGCCGGTTCGGGATTGGCGTCACGTGTTATTTATTTTAGACAAGTAATGCGTGGCAGTGTTGAGCATGTTCACACACCAGGTGTTCAAAGCGGCGTTTTTTTTCATAAAAACATGTGTGTTTAGTGTAAAACCACCCGTTAAAATGCAGGCGAATTCCTCTACCACCCTGTCTATGAGGCGCCAAACCACCCTGTCTATGAGGCGCCAAACCACCCTGTCTATGAGTGCGTGAGAGGGATGGAGTGCCAACTAAAGTCTTTTTTTAATAATCAAACACGACACAACAAATCGATTATGAAATTCGTCACCAACTCTTTTAGCAATCGATCTTTATTGATTTAATCGATTCATTGTTGCAGCCCTAAAATTATATGTTCTGTTCTATTGTCTCCATCACTTGGGACACCATCCGTTTTCAATATATATTAATTTGTTAGTATTCTTCTGTGCTGACATGTGCTACTAGTGCATCCCACTAAATGTGTCACTTAATCTGTGTCTAAGTCACACCCTTAGGTCAGGGACCTTCCCATGGGATTCACCTCCTCGCCTTTTCCACACCTGCTCCCTGTCCCTGACTAAGACAAATGTAAAGTGACACGTGCACACACACACACACACACACACACACACACCTGGACTCTCCTGTTGCTGATGTAGAAGTAGTAGACCACCTATAGCTTCTGGCACACCTGTTGCACTATCACAGAGATAAGTAATGCCATTGAATTTGTACCTAAATTGTTTTGCAAGATACTTATTTGGTCTTTTTTTTAAACACTTGTACACTCCATGTTCCCAGTGCGGGGTCCATGTGTTGTGTGCGTGCATGTCTCAAATGTAGGCCACCAGACACCGGTGCTCATGTGGAGCAGATGTTCTGAAAGGGAACGCTGGGAGCCTTTTGTGTGTTCGAACGAAACAGTTAAGATAAGAGCCCTGTCTGCCGCTCAATAAAGCCTGCAAAGTTCCCGTGGCCCCGTTTCCAGGGTGCGCTGAAATGAAAACGGCCTCCATGTGGTTCTTCCATAAGGATGGGAATTAGCACTAAAACCAGTTTTTCCGAATGATGTAAATCAATACATGTCAGTATATTTACATTGACTTTTAAAATTTGTCAGATGGGCCAGATCAGCACCAGTTGCAGACATGGCATTACAGTCGTAAAATTTACATTCACTTTTAGTGGGATCTGAGTTGCTTATCATCCTTCACTTCGGAGAAAGGCGTGCAAGACTGTGAAAGAATCGGAAATGAACGTGTTGGATGTAAATAGTTGAATGTTGCACGATGAGCTGTGAGTTATATGGGGGTTAAACACGGTTTAATGTAGGTGGGTGGTTGGGCATCGGCTCCATTCCTTGGTGCCAGAGAGTAAGATGCAGACATGGCGTTCTCGCTAGTCAGTAAGTCGTACTGTGGACTTCGGCTACCAGCTTGTACAAATAAAAAGCTTTTTCCAGCCAGAGTGAGCGCCGAGCCACATCATTCAAATTTTACTTTCTCAAGAATATGTCGTTTATACATTTATTCACATCGTGGTCAAAGTTGTCCCACGTCCCAGAAAACCAAAACGTGATCTCCAGAGACTCGAGTCGAAGCACATCACCTGACCGCTCATTTACCGCTCATTTACCGCGCAAGTGTAAGACAAGTAGTGTAATAGCAGCGTAAGAACGCGTCGGGATCTTCTGCTCCATCTGTGCCAAATGTGCCACAGGGTGGGACGCCAGGCTTTGCAGGACCAGTTCAAATGAGAGACGTCATAATTAGGACTTTATTTGAGCAATTCTGTGCCGATCTTCATCTTGCCGGGCTAAAATGTGTCCCGCAGACCGTACTTTACCCACCGCTCTGTTATACGGTAAATAGTGTAACGAAGCAATGTTATTCCGGAACCTGGTGCTGCATGTAACATTTGAACATTGTTAGATACTGACAGAAAGTGACCGTTTGTGACACCGACAAGCCGGGCAACATAAAAGTTCTTCCATGTGTCATTACTACATAATTTATTATACGTGTTTTATAACAAGTATTCCCCTTGTGTTAAATAAATGCAGGTTGGTTATTTCTTTTTCATCCAGTATTATTGAGAAATGCGGGACGTCCATGTTTGCGAATGTTTGGCTTGTGGTCTTATTTTATTGTGCCTGGCACAATTGTTTGGCACAGATGCTGTTTATTTCACAGATTCAGGTCGCAAGTCCCAACCTGCAATTTCAACAGGCAATCATTCTTTCAGTGGCGGCCACTTCAGAAAAAGACGTAACAAGCAGGATCGACTCGCTGCATTGAAGCATCTGAAGTAGAGCACATCCACATAATTCCACGCGAGCGCAGAACGGCGTCCTCACGCCCGCCGCCCGCTCTCATTTTTGCCCTCTCTTGCTTCCAAGCCCAGAACCAGACCCACGTGTTTACGAGAGATTTATTCATTCTGCAATTCCCCCATAACTAAAAAGAGAGCAGAGAAGATATTTTATTGTTCTCCGATTGACACTTATGTACTTTGAAGTTGCTGTAAGAAGAGAGGTTTTTGAAGTGATATTCATTTGAAGGGCTATCACTCAAATGATTAATGCTTTGCAACTTGTGGGATCTGATTGATTAATACATTTTGTGCGAGACAAACATATCCGAACATATCATTAACTTCTTTCTTCAGTCCAAAATATTGGATTCTACCCACGCACTCTCAAAAATTTAACAATTTACAGGCTGGGTTCTATTTAGTGGAATATGTAAAACAAAAAGCCTACACATTTTCAGGACGATATAGAGCACAGAGGCCGAGAATTATCATCTTTTTTATTAACTTTACAGCAAAATGACTCACAAGTAAGATAAGATATTAGTCCCCCAAGTGGGAAATTGCACTTGTCATGGCAGAAAGTGCATAGAAACAGAGGTAATAGCAGCAAAAACAGAGGTAATAG
The DNA here is from genome assembly GCF_900700375.1 of Denticeps clupeoides. NCBI lineage: Eukaryota > Metazoa > Chordata > Actinopteri > Clupeiformes > Denticipitidae > Denticeps > Denticeps clupeoides. Next base: position 21,910,643 of record NC_041708.1, on the reverse strand, counting down.
CAGCAAAAAAAATGTCTATGTATATATCTACAAATGTACAATTGAAATCTACACCTGTACAGTTAGTAATTACCGTGATGTATTTGAAGTGTGTGTTTGTTTGTCTGTGTGTGTGTGTGTGTGTGTGTGGTCAACTGTGAGGTCTTTGACATCGTGGGTGCAGTAGCCTGCCACTGAAGGAGCTTCTCAGTGCTGTCAGAGTTTCCTGCATGGGGTGGGAGATGTTGTCCAACAGGGATGACAGCTTATCCACCATTCTCCTGTCACTCACCACCTCCACTGGGTCCAGAGGGCATCCTAGAACAGAGCTGGCCCTCCGGATCAGCCTGTTCAGCCTCTTCCTGTCCCCAGCGGAGATGCTGCTACCCCAGCAGACCACACCGTGAAAGATGGCTGATGCCACTACAGAGTCATAAAAAGTCTTCAGGGGTGGCCCCTGTACTCCAAAAGACCTGAGCCTCCGCAGCAGGTACAGCCTGCTCTGCCCTTTTTTATAAAGTGCATTCGTGTTATGAGTGTCAGATGAACACCAAGGTACTTGTAGCTCTCCACAGCCTCAATGCGCACCAAACACCAAACACCAAAGCTATTATTCCAGGTACACACACTCCACAAACTCTTCCTCCGGTTCCATCTCCTGCGCCGGAACCATGGTGCACATCTAAATCAGATATGAGAACAAGAGCGGTTAAAATTGAAATATAATTTGTGACCCTCCTTCACTGATGTGATCTTTGCTTCTCTTCCAATGACAAAGCAATAATTAAAAAAAAAAGGAAAATCCATTTTGCCAAGCAATTAACAACAGAAGGATAATCTCCAGAGTGACTGTCCCCGGTTCAATCATGTCCTCATGGCACAGCGGCACAAAGCCAATAAAAAGAAAAAACGGACAGATAATAGTCTCAGTGATGGTATTAGAATTAATTGAGCTCGTCTAATAAACAGAGACCACGACTTAGAGCGCCTTATCTGGAATTAGCCCTGCTAGCCTCCCTGCACCCACCCAGACTTTCGCGCCATTTCTGGCTTCCGGTGTTTACTGGCGCTTTTCTAATCTCACATGAACATGCGCCCGAGGTGCGTGACAAATTTACATTTTACACACATTTTATCAACTTCAATAATAATAATGGCTTGACTGATCAACGCAGATCACAACTGGTCTGTTGCCATGGCAACGCCGTACCGCCACCGTTTTTCTTTTTTTTTTTTGCTTTTTTAATGTTTCGCTGAGCCCTTAGAGTGCATGAAACGGCGTGTTTAATTAAGCCCCGGGGAAACAAGAACAGGCTGCGTGACACTAAAGAGCTAGAGGGAAAAAAAAACAAGAATTCCATATGCAGTCCAACACCAACATTTCCGCTTCTAGACTGCGTCCAAAACCATCTACATATTTAGCCAATTAAGTGAAGTGAAAGTGAAGTGACTGTGCACAGCACACGGTGACACAACAAAATGTGTCCTATGTATTTAACCATCACCTTTGGTGAGCAGTGAGCACCATGACAGGCTCCCCGGGGAGCAGTGGGGACGGTGCTTTGCTCAATGGCACCTCGGTGGCACCTTGGAGAAACGGGATTCGAACCAGCAAACTTGATTTGATACGTGATGAAACATCCTCCCCAAAGTTCATCCTGTCTAACCAGCAGCATGACTGATCTTCAATCTTCCCAAACTCTCCACACCAGCCCACTGCTACGCTCCCTCCACTGGCTCCCAGAAGCTGCCCCCACCACATCAGATTCACTAACTTGTAACTTTCTTCTAGTCTCTTCTAAACTACAACAGAGTGAGTAAAATGATTGTATTCATGGTTGGAGTCCTAGTGAACCAGAACTGACTACCTCATTGATGGTAACATGGAAGCACGTTGTAAGTCGCTCTGGATAAGGGCCAAATACCGTTAATGTAAATGTCATTCTACTTCCTTAGGCTCCTCCAGCCAAACAAACTGCGTTAATCTTCAATAATCTTCACCCTCACTGCCAACGTGTATATTAAATGGATATACAGATATGTTTTCGTGTTTGAAATTCGCAGATTTCAGCGCCTCTTCCATCAGCCTCCCAAGTTTGTTTTCTGAATATATTTTAGTCTCCAGCAGTTTTCAGATCGTGTTCATGAGAAGACCTCATCGGCGTGGCATCAAATGGAGCATTTTCACAGCGTGGGCCCCGATCTCATCTTGCGGGTGCCGGGTAATGTACCGAATAAAAGCGGCTCTTTCAGCTCGAGTCCCTCCGACCTGAGCACGCCGGGCATGACACCCATCTGTGCTGGGAGCTGGTGAGCGGCCTGTTACGACTCCGCCTCCCACCTCCGTGTTAAGATGGGACAGCCTCTCCCTGCCATTGCTCACCGAGAGATGGAACAATACATTCTGGTAAAGTTTACAGGGGCTCATAAAAATGACTACTTTAATTATTTAATAAAAATCTAACTAAATGGGGATTCATGCTGCCATGGAAACCCACTTACGTAGCCTTCATTAGTTTTGACTAGTCAACATCAACAGTAAAAAAAACATTACTCTTTAATATGCTTTTTGCTTAATAATTTCTGCCAAAAATACTAAATATAGAGCACTGAACAAATGGCAGTAGTGAAACATTAAGGGATATAAAAATGTAAAACTCAGAAATGACATATTAGAAATTGCATATTTAATATTTAAACATTAAAAGGTGAATGTGTCAGTAATGGTGATGCTGATGTGTAGAGACGGTGCTAGAAGAACTTGTTGTCGGTCTCTCCCAAATCTGTAAAATAATAAATGATCTCCAACCAGTAGAAGTCTACAGATGGAGAACGTCAACGTTCTGCAATAAACACTTTTTTTTAAAAAATCAATATTTGCTTTTTTGTTAGGTTATTGCTTTAATCCTAGATAAACAGAGGGTTGTATTGGTACACATTATTTTGCACAGTACATCGCACATCGTCTACACAATGTGAATTTTTCAAGGTGGAGTCAGGACCTCATTAACTGGTGTTACTCACAGATCGAAAGCTGCTCTTGGACTACCTTTAATCTGCGCTTTAATCTGATCCTTTTAGAAGAAGAGCCTTTTCTTTGTGAAAATTCTCCTGGTTTATTCAGCATCAGAACGTGATTTTAGTGGTTTCTGTCGCCATCTAGTGGAATGAAAACTTTGTCACATTCCTGCGAGCTTCTAATTCTTGTATCTTCCCCTTAATCCAGGTGTGATGTAATGCATGTAACTGCTAGCTGTAACCGCCACACCACAGACTCATATCTGACTATGCTTCAAGTTTATTTATTTGTGCATTTTTGGGGGATAGTTTGAGATTGACGTGCACATACACACACACAAACACACACACACATGCATCCAGTCTTGACGTCAACTCAGGAACAGCTTCTGGCTGGATTGTCACACACATTGCAGCTGCACTTTAATATTTCTGTAATCTGCGTATTTTCTGTATATAACATTTGGTCTACATTGTGTAGCGTCGTTAATCTTTAAACCGCTGTGCTTGAGGGCCTTCGACTGGAATCAAATTCCTTGCACGCGTTCGGAAACATACTTGGCCAATAAATTGCGCTTGTGATGTAATTCAGAATGAATCAGAAGGTAAAAAGAAAAAGTGTGCAATCCAACTTGAAACATCTCAGATCCGAGAAAGCGAGGAACTCGTCGGGCCTTTCTTCAGGTTCAGGGCCCATGTGGGCACCGTGCGTTTATATCTTCCATCACCTTTTCACTCTGCATCGGAAATTGTGCAGAAATAGAGAATGTGGTGTGTGTGTGTGTGTGTGTGTGTGTTTGTGTAACTCGTGGTCTCGCTCTTGCAAGAGGAAATGATGCCACTTGGGGAACAACGGACACGCCAGGCGGTGAAGCGGCAGGAGCGGTGCGACGTGACCTCTGGTGCACCTCGCCTGCTCTTCGCCCGAGAATAAAAGCCCTCGGCACCTCTTTGGAGTCCCTTTTTCCTTTTTTTTTTCGAGAGAGGTGGGCCGCTCCTGCAGCAGGGCGCCAGGGAGGAGCGTCAGACCGCTGCTAACCGGACCGGAGGAGCGATGTCGGCGCTTCTCCTCGCGGTCCTGGCGGTGCTGCTGCCCCCGCTGCTGCTCTGGGCGTGTTGGGGAGCCCGGACGAGGTGCGTACGCGCCGCGTAATTAGCGAGGGACCGTGCGGAGACGTTCTGAACGCTTGCGTGTGTCCCCAGGCGCGCCGGCGAGCCCCCGCTGGAGGGCGGCTGGATCCCCTTCTTCGGGGTGGCGCTGAGCTACGGCAGGGACCCGCTGGCCTTCCTCCGGCGGACCCGGAGCAAATGCGGCGACGTCTTCACTTGCAGGCTGGCGGGCGGCTACATCACCTTCATCACCGACCCCTTCTCCTTCCCCGCCGTGGTCCGCCAGGGCAGGAACCTGGACTTCCAGAAGTTCGCCCAGTCCATCTCCTGCAGGGTAAACCCCCTGGGGGCGTGGCCCCCTGACGGCCACGCCCCCTTAGTACTGCTTCTTGCTAATTGGTTGACGCGTGGATCCCGGATTAAGAAAGTTGACCCGCCACTGTAACCATGTCGCGTGTGTTGTGGTGTAACAAGCTGAAAAACCTTCCTCCAACCTTCTCCAAACCTTCCTTTTACGAATAACGCAGCGACCTTTCACACTGAGCACAGGGCGGGGCGTCACTTTTCCATAGTAGCAACAGCTCTGGTCTGAAAAACGTTTGTGCAATGAATTATGGGATGGGTTGATGGTGAAGGATTCTTCAGATCTCAGGTTGTTACAACCGACTGTGTTTAATTATTTGATCACTTTCAAATTCAGGTGTTCGGTCATGTAAATTTCAACGCACCGATGTACACCAGCGGGTTTCAGGAGGTCCACTCCCTCTACCGTGAGATGCTGCAGGGACCATCGCTCACTCTCATCACCCAGAGCATGCTGGGTCATTTACAGACCGTGTTGTGGCGAAGCCTCCCAAAGGGTGGGGCCTGGGAGGAGGATGGCCTCCAGAGTTTCACCAATCGGATCATGTTTGAAGCGGGGTTCCTCACCGTGTTCGGCCAGGAGCGAGGTCTTCAGGCGGGCGGAGCGGGCCCGAAGGCGGGGCCATGCATGCGGCAGGTGATGCGCAACTTCATGGTTTTCGACAGCGCGTTCCCGGAGATGGTGGCTGGCCTGCCCATTCACCTCTGTGTCCGAGCGTGGCTGGCCCGCAAAGCGCTGGTGGAGACGTTCTACCACGCCTACCTGCAGCAGCACTACTGCGTGTCTGCCCTGATCCAGAAGAGGATGGACGCGTTTGACCGCATGCGTGTGGACGAGAGCTCAAAGGCCCAGACAAACCTGTGCATGCTGTGGGCTTCCCAGGCCAATACTCTCCCTGCCACCTTCTGGAGCCTCTACCACATGCTGAGGTAATTCTTTTTTTTACGGTAATGACACCTATTGAATCATTGGTTAGTTTGTGTAGAAGAACATTAGCATAACGAAATGAGTAGATTTCAATTTCAAAGAACTTTATTTGTTACCGAGGGGCAATTTATAAGGCACAGTGGAGCAGCTCATATATAACACTTGTTACACAATAGACGTAACATATGACACACTATGCACTATGAAAAATGATAAATAACTGTACATAACAGGAGCAGTAAGGTGCATCTTTTAAAAAGTGTGTGAGGTTATAATGGTTGTTTTGGGGGGATGTCCAGCGTTCAATAGAAGGACAGCTTTAGGAACAAAGGTGACCTTCCTCCTCTGTGTCTGCTGGTCACAGGATCTCACAGACAGTCTTATAATGTTGGAGCACACATTGACAGCGCTCTGTAATCGATTTCTGTTCTGCATACTGGTGGAATTGAATCAGCAGATGATGGGGAAAATGCACAGTATAGGACAAAAGTTTGGACACACCTTCTCATTCAATGTGTTTTCTTTATTTTCATGATCATTGACATTGGTAGATTCTCACTGAAGGCATCAAAACTATGAATGAACACATGTGGAGTTATGAGACCTGGCCTCCACAGTTGCCGGACCTGAACCCAATCGAGATGGTTTGGGGTGAGCTGGACCGCAGAGTGAAGGTAAAGGGGCCAACAACTCTGGCATCTCCTTCAAGACCCTTTCAGGTGACGACCTCTTGAAGCTCATCGAGAGAATGCCAAGAGTGTACAAAGCAGTAATCAGAGCAAAGGGTGGCTATTTTGAAGAAACTAGAATATAAAACATGTTTTTGGTTATTTCACCTTTTTTTAAGTACATAACTCCACATGTGTTCATTCATAGTTTTGATGCCTTCAGAGAAAATCTACCAATGTAAATGGTCATGAAAATGAAGAAAACACATTGAGAAGGTGTGTCCAAATTTTTGGCCTGTACTGTAGGTCGTAGGTTGTACACTGCATGGTGATCGTCTCACACTACAACACAGGACCACCGTTTAGGAACCATGACCAAATATATCTCCACGATTGTATCACGATTGTCATCTTTCATCTGGCACCGCCCGGAATCGTACAACAGCTACTGGGCATTCGGCAGTAGTGAGTGCGGATTTCCTGGCTGCCACCCCTGGCGTTACACAGTGGTATTACACGGTAACTTAGCTAAAAATTAAAAAAGATCACAGATTTAACCTTTAAGCCTTGCATTTTTTCCCAGGCAGTCTCCTCGACTACAAACACGTCTTTGGTCCTGAGCGTCTGAAATCTGAATGTGTTTCTCTTGTCAGGTCCCCCGAGGCTTTTCAGGCAGCACGTGCTGAGGTGGACAGAGTGTTGTCAAAGTCAGGCCACCAGTCAAGCGGCACAGAGACAATGATCAGCATCTCCAAGGATCAGCTAGACTCGATGTTTGTTCTTGGTACAGTACTGCATTAATAAAGGTTATTTAAAGACTCATCGGTACAGTAGGGTTGTCCTGAGCATTTGTTCGTTCCCGCTTTCCAGGCAGTATCGTAGAAGAAGCCCTGCGATTGTCCAGCGCCTCCATCATGATCCGGGTGGCCAACAATGATTTTGAGCTCACGCTGGACAGTGGTCAGACAGCCGCTATACGCCAAGGAGACTACATTGCCCTCTACCCCCAGTTCATACACATGGACCCCGATATCTACCCCAATCCCACGGTAAATTCTCACACCTGCCTTAATTACGGAAGGCTCAATTGCTGACTGCTGTCAGTCAATTAAAAGTTCATGGAACTTCTAGGCATGGTATTACACCACAAAGTCCCAGGTTCGAACCCCACTTACTATCGTTGTGTCCCTGAGCAAGACTCTTAACCCTGAGTGTCTCCAGGGGCACTGTCCCTGTCACTACTGATCGTAAATTTTCTGTCATACAAATCACCGATCTATTGCCATGTAGAATATTTGTTCATATTTGTTAATATTAATATTAGTTAATATTTGTGAATTATTTGTTAAATAATTCAGAGTAACTCTCTCCTGCAGGAGTTCCAGTTTGACCGCTTCCTGGACGAGAGCGGCCAGCGGAAGAGCGACTTCTACAAAGCCGGCCGCAGGCTGAAGCATTACTTGCTGCCTTTCGGCTCCGGGGCCAGCGCGTGCCCGGGGAGGTTCTTTGCCATGAATGAAATCAAACAGTTCCTGGCGCTGATGCTCTGGCACTGCGACCTGGAGCTTCCGCACTCAGGTGCCCCATTGGAGACGGACTGCAGCCGGGCTGGGCTGGGCATCCTGCCACCCACTCACGACGTCCTGCTCCGCTACAGGCTGCGTGACAGGGGCGCCAACTCCGGCGGGCGCAGGGAGGGCCAGAAAGAGGGCGAGGGGGAGACTGACGGGGAGAAGAAAGGAGAGGAGGCTGGGGGACTGGAAAAAGGGAAAGCGCTGGTGAAAACAGATTAGTGGCAGGGAGGTAAAGACATGCTATAAAGGGGGAAACCATGGCAATAATTTGTTAAGAAGAATAGAAAAGCTATAAAAACTCTGTATAAAGCCACAGTGAATCCAGTTTCAGATGCTTCCCAAAGACAAAATTGCTGGGGCATTGCAGGAAAGATTGGGAATAAGAGGGAATTTTTTATTTTTGTCTTTTGCCATGCGTTAATTCTACGTTCTGTGCACCATTAGGTTTGTTTGCAAGGCTTAACATTTCTCAGTGTGCTGATATATAATGAATAATATTTACTTTCAAGTATTATAGAGAATAATTTTAATGATGCTTGTCGCCGGTTGCTGGTCTGATCACAGCTGATTATGAAAATTTGCCAACTGTCAGAGAGATTGTTCAGGATGATTAACCCATGTGCCTTAATTTCCACAAGATTCTGAATGTGTGTGTTCTCCTACAAATAAAGCATGCTGCAAAGAAGGTCACTAATTAAATTTTCCTTGAAATTGTTTTGTTATTATACTCAGTTGAGCATTTAATAGGGTCAATAGGGCCCTTTTAACCACTCTTAGGTTAAAGGATGACATCCTTTATTAGTCCCACATGTGGGACATTTCCAATACAATTTTTATAAATATGAAAGAACTTCAGATTAGGTCTAAAGCAGAACTATTACAATAGGCATATTTTTGCCAAGGTTAAAGAGACTTTTCATGTAGAAACAGAATGAAAAATGTAAATAAGTATTCATTTACTTAATACCATTTTTACTTGTAACTTACTTAGTAGCACTTTGATACAATTTCATACGTTTTTCTGCTAGTAATTGAGGCCATGATGCAGATCTTTACTCTGCCCTCTAGCGTTTCCACGAAGAAGTACAAGCGACCTTGATCGATAAACCAGCCAACCTGCTTTTTAAAAAAAACAGACTTTTTGCAAGATGAGTGCACAGTGCAGAATAACAGCGTCGCGCAATTTCTAAGACGTGTAATCTACCGAGGCTAAAATTTCCGGGTGAGGACGCCTCCCGTTGCAGTACCCGCCCTCTGCGGACAGGGGGCGCCCTGGCGCCGCGCCGGGAGCCGCGCAACGAGCCGCGCATCGGGGCTGTGAAGCAAGGTCGTCGTCCCGGCGACACATCGTTACCGGTCAAACGGACGAGGGTCTCCGCCGACGCGACGCAACGCGACGCGTCCAGGCCGCGGTCGCCTTCAGGTGGGTGAAGACGCGTCGTGCACGAATCGAGTTCCATTCCGCCCTCGTCCTCCTGCCGGCAGTAAAAGCCGACGTTATTATTACTGTTATTACAGTCGTTGTTCATCATACTGCTTTTTCATCTAATGCTGGAATAGTCCGGGTTTTTGGACGCCTGGGAGGTTTTTATTACGTCATAAATGCTTATAAATGTAAATGCGGTCCTTCTTTCTTTCTATCATTTTTTATTTATTTCTCTTTTTTTTTGCAGCTGACAGGTAATCCATCCGGAGCCCGGACCAGAAACCCGAGAAGCATGTCACTCTATCCTTCGCTGGAAGACATGAAGGTGGACAGACTCCTGCAGGTCCGCCCCGGCCCGTCAATGATGCATGCTCCCTGCTCGGTCCGCGTTCGCACTGACCGTGCCGCTGCGTGCGTTCGCAGGAGGTCGCGCATGCGCAGAGCGCCGCCGCCGCCGACCGCCCGTCCGGAGCGACCTCGCTGCCGGAGCCCGGCGCCGGCCGAGAGGTGGAGGGCGGTGGCTTTGGAGGACCAGCGTCTGGAGGTGTGTGTGCATGCAACCTTAATGGCAAAAGAGGATGACTTGTTTGAATGTGTGTATGTGTGTCAGGTCTGTACCCCAGGCTGTATCCTGAGCTGACAGAGTTTATGGGACTGAATCTGAGCGACGAGGCTCTGCAGCGGGTGCTCGCGGTCCCGTCCGTGGAGAAGGCCAGCGGCGTAAGGCTCCGCCCCTCTTTGGGCCGACTGCGCGATTCCGCCAGATGGCGTTTGGCTTGCAGAATGAGTCTGTGCTGTGTCCCGTAGGCTGTGGCAGTCCAGTCGCCGGGCATGACCTGGGCGAGCGCGCCGATAAGCGGGAGTGACCTGGGCATCCGCCGCGCCGAGATCCGGCAGGGGGTGAGAGAGGTGGTGCTGTGCAAGGACGGCGAGGGCAAAATCGGCCTGCGCCTTAAAGCTATAGACAACGTAAGCCGCGCTTCGCCTCACACTCGCCAAGGGAACCAGGCCATCCTGTGTGTGAACATGCTTGTGCGTTTCAGGGTGTGTTTGTGCAGCTGGTGCAGGCGAACACCGCCGCGGCGCTGGCGGGGCTCCGCTTCGGGGACCAGCTCCTGCAGGTCAACGGGGACTCGTGCGCTGGATGGAGCAGCGACCGCGCCCACAAGGCGCTGAAGAGCGCCAGTCCGGAGAGGATTACGCTCGCCGTCCGTGACAGGTACGCACACCGGAAACGCGCGCTGGTGTCAGCGTGCTCGTGGTCACTGTGTGTGTGTGTGTGTGTGTGTGTGTGTCTCAGGCCGTTCGAGCGCACGGTCACCCTGCACAAGGATCTGAACGGCCAGCTAGGCTTTGTGTTCAAAAAGGGAAGAATCACTGCCATTGTTAAGGACAGCTCCGCCGCTCGGAACGGCCTCCTCACCGACCAGCAAATCTGCGAGATCAACGGGCAGAACGTCATCGGGCTCAAGGTCAGGCGCCGCGCCCGCCGCTCGGAGTAGATCTCTTGCACCTGCCGGCCGCTCACCCGCTTGCCCTGTGTCTGCCAGGACTCCCAGGCCTCCGACATCCTGAGCTCCGGCGGGAGTGTGGTCACCGTCACCGTCATGCCAGTGGTCATATACGAGCACATGATGAAGAGGTGCGTGACAGATGCGGCGAAGGCCCCGTCCACGCGAGAACGCTTTTCTCTAAAGCGGGTTTTCGGTTTCCGAAACGTGTAATCTGAAATGCTGCCATCCACACGGAGACGCAGAGTACGTCCCGAACGCTCTTGTAACCCCCCTCCAGACCGGAAGGTGGCGCTGTAGCTCCCCGCTCTCCTTGTTTGGCATCTAGTTCTCCAACACACGCATATTTTTATTGGATTTCGGGTACCACTTGCCAATCGGTTCCGTGCATGCGCTACGGTTAGGGTTAGGCTGTAACAGGGCGGGCTGCGTTCAGCAAGTGGTACCGACTGGGTACTGACAAGCACAACGTGTTATCCGGCATTTTTGTATGCATGACGGGTGTGGGGTTATAGGTCAGGCTGATATGTCAGCATCCCCACTACTGCCCCAAAAACCTTCTCGTGTGGATGGGATTAGGACATCTAGCGAATTCATTTTGTCGGTAGTGTAGTTTAATTTTGCATGAGCCATCAATGCATAGCCAAACATTCCTTTAGATTATAAGCATTGTGGGGGAAAAAAATGCAATTAGCATCAAAAGTGCAGAAGAATAACACCGTTTATCAGTAAAGTGCTGGGAAAAAGTGAAAACTACAGATCTCCTAAGCTGCCAATGATGCATCCTGCTGCTATAATACAAAGGGACACACTAGTTTTATTCTCCTTAACAATAAAGCAATTAGTAGACATCATGAAAAATGGCTTATCTTTTTAGCAGTTAAAACCTTTGGTGACGTTTAGATATAAAGAAACAGATTAAATCATTAAGTACGCACACTTCAAATACACAAAATGCACATATCTTAAACGTGATCATGACTTACAAAAGAATGATTACTTGAGTGCAGTGTAGGAGGTCTGTCCTTGACTCTCTGTGTTACTGATTGTGTAATTCTGAATGCCGTAAAGCCTTTTTGTCTGATATGTCTGCATCTGGTGCTGGTACGAGACAATACTATATAATAGAAGTCAATGTGGCCCCCAATAGAAGTCAATGTGGCCCCCAATGTGGCCCATTCCTGTACTAGACAATACTATATAATTGTGAATAATATAATATCCTACCCTGATGACCCAGTATAGCCTCTGGCACCTATGACCCTGGTGTAAATTAAGCCTGGTTATATTTCATGCGTATAATAATTTGTATTACGTTGCCTCACACTTACTAACTCCACGCTACTGCACTTCTCTTTGTAAGAGAAACCCTGTTCTGCACAATAGGTAATTTATTTGTATTTACTTACCTTCTTCCTGTAATTAATACTATTCTCTCACGCACGTCCGGTTACATGCCTCCTGCCAGTGAAGTAAAATCTGATGCTAAACAACTAACTGAGCAAGTTTATATCCAATGTTAAATCTGAATATTAAATATTACTGAATATTCACTGTGTTTTTCTCCGTCTCGCTCTGCAGGATGTCCTCCAGCATTGTGAAGTCTCTGATGGACCACTCGCTTCCCGAGGTTTAGGTGGGAAGGAGAACATTTTTGCAACGGTCCGTGCGTGTGTTGGGATTACGGTTGTCAGATTGAGAGATTGTAGGTCCTTCCTCTAGCTCGTTAAATTACTTGCATCCTTGAAAATTAACACAATTCCAATGTGAAATTGTTTGAAAACTATGCAGGGAAGGAAAAAACACGAATCTCACACAGCGTGAAAGTTTTTCTGTTTTCAATTTGTTGTTGTATACATGTGTATATTGGTTAGTATTGGGAATACCTTCTTTTAGGCCTCAGGAAAACTAGATCACTAGGATCCCGCGTCCAGGCCACTGTCAGCACGTCTCCCATGCCCTCAAACCCGATTATCTGGTTTGGGTGTCTTGGGAACCGGGACAGAAAAAGCCTCTGAAATCTGGGTTGGAAGCAGAAATGAATTGTTAATAGAACTGAGGTATGTCTTGACGTCCAGAGATGTGTACGGCACTGTGCCAAAGTCATAGGCACTGATACAAACCAGTGAAATTAAACCACTGTCAATTTGAAAATTCCTGTACGTCAAATTGGAATTGGATTTACCTGAATGGTTTCTTGCAGAATTTTCTTCTTTTCATGAAAGAGTGACATGATGTGTGTAGAAAAAGAGACTCTGTTCTCCTATTCTGTATTGTTTTGCTTGTAGGAGATCATACATTAGTTTGCAGTGTTGGAAGAGACCAACACCCAGTTCTTCGACCGCATCTCTATATATCGACGTCGACAGTGGGGTGGTAGTAGCCTAGTGGGTAACACACTCGCCTGTGAACCAGAAGACCCAGGTTCGAACCCCACTTATTATCATTGTGTCCCTGAGCAAGACACTTAACCCTGAGTGTCTCCAGGGGGACTGTCCCAGTAACTACTGATTGTAAGTCGCTCCTGGATAAGTACATCCGATAAATTATTAAATTTGTGTATTTCAGACATTTCAGAGTACCTGTTGGGAAACTAATTAGCTTTACCACTGCCTAACAGGTTTGCACAGTACTGTATATATAAAATGGACGTTTTTAAAATGTTAAATGCCTTTAGAAAATAAACCATCATGTGTTTCCAACTGCCAACGACTCATCTGTCATTTTTAATGCTGTATTAACAAGAATATTTAATGTATATATGCATGTAGGTCCTGCCCATGGGGTTTATATGAATATTTGCAGTTACGTGACCAGTGGAGAAATAAAGAAATAAACCCAGACGCGCCAACTATCGCGAGAAAACGCACCTCTCATCTTGCCACGTTCTATTGTCGCGAGTAGCGGGGACTTTAAATTAGGAAAGGCAACCTGCCACTTGATTGGCCCCGGAGTAGACATGTCCCGCCTACTGCCACTTCAGACGCCAGCGATTGGCTGCGCCACGCCTACGTCAGAGACGCACAGCTTTGGACTTTGCCGAACAAGGATTCTCACGCAGGCGGCGCAGCTGATTCGAAAAAGCGAAACTACAAAAATAAAACAATCTACGTCCTTCAGCTCGGAGGCAGAAATGGGCGAGAAGAAAAAAACGCGCAGCCAAGGCAAAAGAGGTGAGCACCCTCCTCCGCAGTGATGCAGAGGGCCTGGATGAACTTTGTCCGGCCGGGGCGCGTTCGCGGCCACTGGCGCCGCGCCGCGGAGGAACGTCCGGACCCGAGAGAAAAATGTCTGTCTGCGGCCAGCCTGCTGCTTTGAATTCGTGCCACACATGATTAAAGACCTTCCTTGTTGCGCGCTGCCTGGCTCGGATTGGTCGGCGCCCTCGAAACGCCGAGGCGGAAGTGACGCACTTGCACGTGTTTCGCGGTGCTGCTTCTGCAGGATGGGAACGCGGGTAGACAAGGCCCCAGTGTCAAACAGAACAGAACACGAGGCATTTACTGCCACTTTACCCACTTACAGTGAGATGAAATCAACTCCTTTAGTGCAGACATTTACAGTACAGGCCAAAAGTTTGGACACACCTTCTCATGCAATGTGTTTTCTTTATTTTCATGACCATTTACATTGGTAGATTCTCACTGAAGGCATCAAAACTATGAATGAACACATGTGGAGTTATGTACTTAACAACAAGGGTGAAAAAAGGGGTTGGCCCCTTTGCCCTCACTCTGCGGTCCAGCTCACCCCCAAACCATCTTGATTGGGTTCAGGTCCGTTGACTGTGGAGGCCAGGTCTCCACTTTTTGTTAACTATATAACTCCTATTGACATAAATGGTGGTATGGCAGTATTTCACGCTCGCTACACCAACCGGTTACTTGCGAAATCTGCTGCATCGATGTTTCAAGGGGCCGCAAATGAAAACGCGATGTCTACAGGCATCATGCAGGAGAACACGAGGGGATCATTGAAAACACAAATAGTGGACAAATACTTATATTTGTGAAATTGTTACATTTGTCTTTCAAGTAAAGAAAATAGCATGAAGTCCGTTGCAGTGTATTCTCAGGCTCCGTCCACACTACAACGCTTTTCTGTAAAACAGGTTTTCGGATAAAAAAAACCTGTGTCCCCGCGGAAGCGTTATCTGAGGTGTTGTCATCCACGCAGAAACACAGAGAATGGTCGCCCTCCACACCTGTAGGTGGCGCTGTAACTCCCTCCGGGGTGTGTGTTGACCGCCGTTGTTGTACATAGGCCGCGTTTGGGGTTATCGGTCGTGTACGGGTTTGGGCCTGAAACTGTTCAGGGTCCCCTGAAACACCGTTTCCAGATCAGGAAAACGCTCTCGTGTGGACGGGGCCTAAGCCTTCTCCTCCTTACATGCTGTATCTGATTGGTACTTGTGTTTGGCCGAGATCCAGACACCCCGTATTTCGGTATTGGATCTGCGAAAGCTGGGCCTGTGCGTCCCTCGTCGAGACAGCTGTAGAACTGGTGCGGGTGTAAGGCGAGTGACTTCATGCAGTGTGTGTCGGGGTGTCAGCCGGCGTCCTCTCCATATGTGGCCCCGTTGAGAGAGAGCGTGTGTTCAGGACGGCACTAAAAATACCCCTTGCGGGTATCGGGTTCCCGCTGAGTTAGCGGCAGCCGAGTTACAGCGCGCTCCCTCGCCCACTTTTCCGCGCTCCTCGCCCTGGACCCGTAGAAATGGCAGAGAACAGTGCAGATGGGAGTAACATGGTGCCAGAGACAGGTAACAGCGTGCCTGTGATGACCAGGAGTGTGAATAAATTCTATACGACCAGCTGTCATGTAAAGGGGCGTTTTTGTGTACGTGTGTGAGATATGGAAAGGGCCTACTGATTTTTTCGGGATTGTTATTATTTATAGGCAACAAGGCCTAGTGGCAGCAAATGCAAATTTCAAGTTGCCACTATGTATCTTGTATCTTTGTAATTTTAATTCAGAATCTTTGATGGTACCCAGTAGATCTCAGTTTCCTCTTCAGGTCCAACCTTGTGTGTGTGTGTGTGTGTGTGTGTGTGTGTATACCGTGAATACATTTTTGACCGATCGTAGGTAATATACTGGTAATCTGCGGTGCCGAGAGACCTGTGTTGTGCTAATTGGCCGCCTGACTGCTTTGCAGTAGATGGTAGAGAAGATGCATCTGGCACTTTCTTGTTCGCGACCTCGCGGAATGTTTTGTTAAACATGCCAGTTCTTGATTAGCCTTGTTGACACGTATCCCTAAATGTGTGTAGTTTTCAACACGTAGGACATTGTCTCCTGGCTGCAGGAATTCTTTCGGAGCACATGATGCCATTATACATGGCATGTGCTGGTGTCCGTGTGCCCATGCAGTCTCGTCTGCACATATATACACATGTACAGTACACGACCTTGCACTGGTTGGCCTGACAGCTATTTGATCCCATGGTTATTTTGGACACGACCCTCTGGTCCCTTACCATTGTACCTGTTCCGGCTAGTGTCTAGTACTAGAAAATTGGCCAACCAATCACCGATACATACAAACTACCCACCCATATTTGGCTACATTTATCATTACACTGGCTTATCATGAATGAGAATGTCTTCTCGTATGGTTTGACAGTCCTCAGAAAAGTGCAGCCTGAATGTCATATACTGTCTTATTGATATCGTATCTTATTGTTGGACTTGTGTGCAAAGCATCTTGTGGAAATGTAACCTGTGCTGCTTTTGACCGAGGTGTCTTAACCATGGTTTCTTTTTAATAAATTAATTCTGTATCCACTGCATTTATAGAACTCCTGAACAAAGCAAGCTAAATTAGTGCCTATGTGCCTTGTGTTACAACAGCATGGTCTATAGTAAAATTCTTACTTCTTTGAATGTTTATGCTTACATTTTACATTTACAGCATTTATTAGACTCCCTTATCCAGAACGACTTACAGTAGGTACAGAAAAAGTCCCCCTGGAGCAACTTAGGGTTAAGTGTCTTGCTCAGGGACACAATGGTAGTAGGTGGGATTTGAACCTGGGTCTTCTGGTTCATAGCCAAGTGTGTTACCCACTAGGCTACTACCAGACAATTAGGACAGGTTAAACCAACATATAAAGGGTAACTAAAAATGTAACTATGTAATGTGTGTTATGTATATTAGATGTGCAATATACATAACACACATGTTTTGTTTAATACAGATTTTTTTTTTGTGGCAGCTAGCTCCTTAAAATACCAAATAATTTGAAAAATTCTCCTACACCTACATTTGAATTGAATTACCAGGTGTTTTTGTTGTTGTTGATTTGTGCTTTTTCTTTTATTTGTTGTGTTCACCAGAACCTGCTCCAGTGCCAGTGAGCAAGAATGGGAAGAAGACAGAGGGTAGCTCCATCTTCACCTGGTTTTTCGTCTTGGCTCTTCTGGGCGTCTGGACGTCCGTCGGATTTGTGTGGTTTGACCTGGTCGACTATGACAGTGTAGTAGGTGTGTCTCAGCACACATGAACCCTTATTATAATCAGTATAATCACCCCACGCCCCCTTACCACCAACCATATACAAAAAAAAAATATGATGGACGTGCTGTATCTCTATAGTGATAGCTGACAAGCAAAGTAACTAGAAATGTCTGGTTACCAGCACTAACAAGTTTTTACTTTCACTATTAAACAGATGAAAAATCTGTCTTCACCAAACGATTCATCTCCTATCACAGTCACTTATTCCTTCGGAGCTAATAATGCTGTTCTTGACCAATTTTTAGTAATTTTGCTTGATGCCATGTGAAACGGAGGGTTTGGTTTAGGGATGGGGCATGTCTTCTGTCATTCTTCTTCACCGCATCAGCTAAGAGTAACATATTGACACTAATTAACCAATCAGAGGCTCTTTTAAATCCCGGTAGTGAATGTATTTTTTGGCAGGGCGGCATATCATGATGAACAGAACTGTCTGGATGTGTATCTGCTGTTGTGCTGTGCTGAGGATTGTGGTGCTGTTTTTAGAGATTTTTGACTATATTTATAGCCGTTGTCCGAGGAAAAAGATCCCGCTCATCCAAGATCTTAATATAACTCACAGAACTGTAAGACCCGGCCAACTATGCTACCCTTCCCAGTTTAAACAGCCCTGTTGACTATCCTGACCATGCGTTAGTGCTGCAACTAATGACTAGTCATCAGCTATAATTGAATAGTCATCGACTAGACTATTTACAAATTGCATAACAATAAAACTGTTCCTATTTAGCTATGAGCTTTTACAGTTAGCATAGGTGTGGAAAAACACCATGTCAGAGGGTCTTATTTTTTGGAAATTGCTGGCTATGTGAAGAACATCTTATCTTCCTTTATCACCATTTTGATGTTGTCTTTTCTTTGCCCATGGTGCATTGGTGGCCTAGCCGCTAAGAAAATGGACCCGTAATAGGTTTCCAGTTCAAGTCTCGAACCACCAAGGTGCCACTGTGGTGCCATTGAGCAAAGGGTCAAAATGCATTTCATTGTGTGCACCGTGTTCTGTGCATCACTTCACTTTGACTTTATATAGGCTTTCACTTTAACTAGGCAGTTAATATGCAATAAGCAATGATGCCTGATTTGTGATATAGTTGGTATAGTTACAAAACTCATTATGTGGTGGGATTGTGAGGGTGGTGGCGAGAACGGCGCTTTTACAGGTCTGAAAGCATAAGCACAACCGGCTTTTCTCCATTCAGAAATACATCTAGTGCTGATTATCGACAATCAAATTTGACTGTAACTGTTTTCACTCGCACAGTGCATGCACGGTTCCACACTACACTACCCATAGAACTCATGTGCAGCATGCACGGTGCACCAGCTCAGAGAGATGTTGACGCCTGTTTCTGACCCCCTCTTTTAATGTCTCTGGCAGATACGCTGGCCATATATGATGTTGATGGAGATGGTCACTTTGGTGTGGAAGATGCCAAAGTGTTGCTGGGTGAGTACTTTTTTCCACGTTATCTCCAGCTCTCACTTATATCAGCTAAGAGCCTGTCACCATAACCATATGAGGATATCATAAGAGCCTAAAATGAATGACAGCAGCTGTGTGTGTGTGTGATTCCATTTGCGTTCCTTACACACATTGGCCACTTGTTTGTACATTTTCCCCTCCTTACTTACGTTCTGGTGCTTTCACCTCATTTCTTGCTTTCTTGCTTTCTCCTCTGTGCTTGTAGGCTTGAGCAAAGATGGCGCTAGTGCCAGTGCTTTAGCAGACGAGGGGTCTTATGGGTTGCCGGGCTTTGCACGGTTTCTCTCTGATGTTCTGGTTCCTTCTGAGAAAGGAGAAGATGGAGGCAGTGTGGGTACGTCAGGTTGTTCAGGGGGCTGCGGATGTCCCATTCAGAGGGAGCAAATAGGGCTTATGTACTCTGGGGTCAAGAGGTCACGGCTTGGGGAGATCAGACAGGATTTATTATTTATTACATCTATGTACAAGCTACACATTGCAAAGATAATTTTTAACCATCTCTTCGCTGCTTACTAATACAACGATTAAATGTTTGTTCCATTAGTCTGTCAGACGTTGTAGTCATGCCACTGATGTTTTTCCCAGATGAAAAAGCAATAGGTGCAGCGGCTGTTAAAAAAGAAAGGAAAGCAAAGTTGAAAGGTATTTTCCCATCCCGTAGTTTTCAGTTTTTGGGTTGTCCTGCATGAGATGGTATCGTCTCGTGGAAATACTGTGTTCTGTTGCGGTCACTGTGACAGTCTTCTCCCTCAGCATCAGAAGAAACTGCTTTTGGTCTTTTAGAACCTCCTTCTGAAGAGCTACTTTCAAACCTCACCTATATACAAAAGGAATTGACAAAAACTGTAACAGGCACATTTTGCTGCAGAGGTGTAGCGCTACCTAAAGAGGGTCATGAAAAAGATGGCCGAACAATAAAAATAAAGTGCTTTTAAAATGTATTGTGCATGGTGCTGGGACCAGCAATGCATGAGTTCTCGGTCACAGCTTTGTAGAATTGGAAACGTGGAAAAGGCATCCTTGTGTTAATAAGTTACAATTGCATGATTCGATTTATGCTGTTTGTGTAGGTTTGTTACGTTTAAATTAGGCAATAATTTCCTATATTTTTTATGAAGCCATGTCTTATAAATCAACAGACCAGAAGGTTTTAGGTGTGCCGGCTCACAAAAAAGTAAAGAAAGAGAAGCTGAAAGGTAATTTTGCTTCAAAACCTTTGTCTTTTGTTTGAAGCTTCTGTGTAAGGTTTCATTTCATATTGTATATTGAATTTTGAATAGAAATCTGAACTAAATGTTTGAGTGCCTGTTCATTTGTTCCTTTATTTCCATTAGTCAGTTAGTAATTGCTCTATACCAATATTATGTCAGTTTAATCCGTGCATTTTAATTCCTAATCAGAAGCTCCTGCAGTTGAAGTTAAAAAGGCTGTCAAAGGTACTTGCTTGTTTTTCCTTGATTGGTTCCAGGGACTAAACACTGATCAGCCATTATATTATAACCTTGAGAGGTAGCAAGGTGTCAGTAGCAGACCTGGTGGTGCCTCCACCTCAAGCCGTTCTTGAAACATCTGTCTATCATCATCTAGCCATCATACAATGGCCCTTGTGAAAGTCATTCCAATCCTTACACCAATCCAGTCCCTTTCATGGACAACTTATTGAATTGATATCTACTTAACCTGTCAGTGGTCATGATGCTATGGCTGATATGTGTATATTCTTCACTGTGTCTATTTGTGAATAGTGGTTGCCCTCCAATCATGTATTCATTTTACTAAGTTTACTGTTTGGTAAGGAATGTGCACTGCATTGGCAATGGGGAAATGAAGAATATAAAGATCTGTATTTGAATATTTTGCGTTTTGAGAATGTTTGTTTCAGAAATGAGCCAGTTCATTTGCTTGTGTTGTCTGTGGGATATTATCTTGTTGCTGTCTTGTCTGTGGGATATTATTATTATAAATTAGACAGCTCGTGCTGACGCAGTCATTTTTTTTGACTGTTTTTATTTGTACCTTGCGCCTAGTGTATTTAGGGATGGGCACCAAAAAAAAGGCAAATAATTGCCGTGTACTAGGTAAAATTTTTGGTAAGCTGGTTGTCAGGGCATCCATTTTTCCTCTGAAGACGCAATGAAGTCGTTTCACCCCCAGTGACTGAACAACTTCATTACAACAACAAACGTTCAGTAGCCGGCCC